>NW_023494792.1:15352592-16048592 GCF_904425465.1 Colossoma macropomum | reverse complement strand
AGCTCCTGTTAGCTATTCCCCTGGCCCTTCCCCTCTCTCTGGCCCATACCAATATCTGAAATGACTTTAGGGATGTTTGCTTCATTAGAATACACCCCTCCTCCGTAGACTCATTGTGCATTTTGGGCCATGCATTATGACCCTGGTGGGACACCACTAATGAGAGGAACTCCATGTCTCTCAACTTCCTGGGTGGACAGCTCTGCATTTCCTTGCTTCTGCTTATGTTCAGCAGGCCAGCACTGAATAATGAGCTGCATTCATCACAGGAACGACATTAACACACACACAGTTTTTCACACGCATATAAAACACACACGTACATCAAGAAACACACACACACAATCACAGGCAAGCATATACAGGTTTTAAAATCTATAGAATTAAAAAAAAAAAAATCTTTACCACAGGGAAATAACCAATCATGAAACAGGGTCAATCACAGAGCGCTTATGGTGGAAAAGTTCAGATTCAACCACCACATACACTGTTAAAAATGGCTAATTTCTGACAATTCTATCCTATTGACTCTAAAGAATATTTTATCAGCTCTAAATGATATTTCATTAAGATCATGCATGACATTTCACTGGTAGGCGTTATTAACATTAACCTAGAGCCAAAACATTGTTGCAGTGGTGATGGTGTTGCCCTGCACTCACTAAGGGGCCGTCTTTATGGCTGCTACTGGCCTCAGTCATCAGCAGATTTATGATTATTTGAGTCCACAGCAAGCTCCTCTCCCAGGGCCCTGGCACTCAGCTGGGATTTAATGAAGTGCTGTTCAGGCTGCGTGTGGCTGGGTGCTGCTTAACTGCTCTTAGTTATAAGATCATGCTGGCTGAGTGAAGCAAAGCACGGTTGAGGCTGCAGCCTCCTTAGAAATCCAAACCATTGTAATAGCCAAGTATAATTTCTTTTACCACTACAGTGCAGATGGGTTTAAGGATGGGTGTGTTTATTTAAATACATGGAAAAGAGATTTTTATTTATTTATTTAGTGTTCATTTATTTAATTGGTTATTTGAATACACATGTAGTGTGAAATAAAGAAATGAGTGTATTATCTTATATAAAATTAAGCTTTTGACTGAACTTGAGAGAATGTTGAACAAGGATTTCAGAGAATATTGGAACCTAAGCAGCTGATATTGCATCTCATGAAATGGCAACATCTAAGCGGATCAATATATGGGGAAAAATAATCAATTTATACAGTATACAATGTGCCTTGTTGTATAGATCAACTGGTATTGAGTTATATCTTAGATATCTAAAACAGAGATAAATAGACAAATGAATCTAAACAATCTGATATGGATCATCTCTTATGCTAGTTTACGACTGAACAATTGGGGCAAAATATCTAATTTCATTTTTTGTGACTGCGATTTTAATTGTAATTATATTCTATAAAATGAGATCCGTTATCCTGGCCAAGAAGATCAGCATGTCAACTTTTTCTGGCTTGAGGTTTTAACTCTAAATGTGGTGTGCCACCCTGCCAGTTTGTTGTGGTTGTGATGTCACAGCCCACGGATGTTTGGTTGCTGCTGATTCATATACAGGCGGTTCATGAGCTTTATGTTATTAGGTTAAAATTCCTGCTTAAAACACTGCTGATAATACAGGCTATAACAAAAATTGCAGTTGCTGTTTAAAAATTACACTTTTTCAAATTGCAATTTGGTATACAAATTATGGATCTTTCAAGGCCATGCTAGCTGCACACTCCAAATGAATGTTACTAGACATGGTTCAATTCCACTTTTTCCTTTCCAATACAAAATACCACTGAAACCTTGACTATCAGCTGAGATTATATCAATATTTCTTCTTTAAAAACTACTAAGCTTTAAAATGAGCTGTTTTTAATTGAAGCACCTCTGCATCTCATGCTCAAACTACTAAAACACTCTATGACCCCACAGGAAGAAATACTTAGGTAATACCTTGAGGTCATACAATTTCAGCATATTATTTCAGGCTAGATTTCTTTCGCACACAGAAGGTTACTTTCAGAGATATTGGTTTTGGGCCAATATCAGCAAAATGCTGGACAGAAAACCAAAAGAAAGAAAGACATTTTCTGCTAGCACTGGCCCAGTACCTGATAGTAGATAGTAGATCTGTGCCATCTCTAAATGTAACCTTCTATCTTTTTTCTATTTAAAAGAATATTAAAAATTTTCTTCTTCTTGTATTATGACAAAAATAGTTAAACAGTGTGTATGGATAAATGTTATGCAATAGAACAAAAACAATTGAAATTTGACTTTGCAATCTTTACAAAACATTTTTGTTTTTTTAAATAAGCTGAGATGTTACTTTTGTCTGTTGAAAAGGTAAGTACATCCCTGGTTTTAGTAACTGATACTTCCCCCTTTGGCCAAAACAACTTTATGTAGGCATTTCCTATAACTGTCTACCAGTTTCTTGCATCTGCTGGAAGAGATTTTACCATTTCTCCATGCAGAATTATTTAAACTGTGCAGAGTGATTTCTTGGATGTACAGTCCGTTTCAAATCCCCCTACAGCATTTCAAAGGGATTCAGATCTGGACTTTGACTAAGCCATTCCACAACCTACCATTTCTTCCTTTTGAGCCATTCCTTGGTGGATTTACTTGTATGTTTGGGATCATTGTCGTGTTGGAAGGTCTACTTCTTCAGCTTCAACTTTTTGATCAATAGTCTCATACTCTCGTCAAGCACTCTCGGGTATGAAAGAGAATTCTTACTCGATTCTATGATTGCAAGTTGCCCAGGCCCTGAGGCAGCAAAGCAGCCTCAAACCATGACATTTCCACCACCATGCTTTACGGTTGGTATGAAATTCCTCCGATCAAATTGGTTCCAGAAGTCCTGGTTCTTGCCTAGATATTCATTAGCAAACCTTAGTCTTGCCCTGATGTTCTTTTTTAGACAGCAAATGCTTCCACCTGATGCACCAGTCAAATTTATGAAGTCTTTGTCTAATGGTAAATGCATGCACTTTTACATCAACCGTGGCAAGAGCTACCTCCAGATAATAAAATTTTGAGGTTCCTTTAGCATCTTACAGTCTGCTCAGCGCCAGCCTGGCCTGGACAAGTTGGCAGTGGTTTTACATCCTCTATACTTGTAGAAGATCTTCCGGACAGTGGAATGATTGATTTCCAATATTTTGGATATCTTCTTAAACCTCTTCCCAGACCCCTAGGTACCTACAATTTTATTTCTGAAGGCCTCAGAGAGCTCTTTTGATCTAGGCCTGATGATATCACATACTCCAAAGAGCAAACAAAGAGCAAACCAGACCAGATATTTGAGGTTTACATAAGACAAGTTCCTAAAAGATATTCTGTAATGTTGTTAGATCTAATCATTAGAATCTTATCAGGTGCATCTGACTTCAAATTGACTCGTTTGAAGTAGTGATGCACGTAGGGGTGTAGTTACTTTTTCCACAAGAAAACTGCATTACTGTTTATTTCAACTATACACACACTTAAAAAAGTGTTCTTTAGTAAAGAAAATAGTTCTATATAGAACCATGAACACTCAAAGAACACTTTGCATGATTAAAGGGTTCTTTGCACCGTGAAACGGTTCTTCAGATTGATGGAGAATGCTGCAGAAGGTTCTATATAGACCCTTTTTTAAAAGGGTTCTATATAGCACCAAAAATGTTTTTTCTATTGTTACAAGCTTGACATCAAAACATCAGCAGAACCCTTCTCGGTGCTGTATAGAACCCTTTTCAAAAAACATCTACAGCACATTTTCAATCAATCTGAAGAATCTTTTCACAATGCAAAGCACCTTTAAATCATGCATTTCATTCATTTCTTTACTAAAGCTAAAACTACCCTTAAAGAACCATCTTTTTAAACAGTGTGTATAGCTTTTTTTTCCCCCTACTTCATTTGAGCACAGCAGTTGTCCTTTACATTGTGTAAAGAAATGCTCTAAATTTGCTTGGAATAAAATCTCTTTTCATTAACTTACATTTAAAGCTGAGAATGTTTTTTCCTTTTCCTGTAAAAGTTGCGTACTTTGAAGGTATCCGCTTTTCTTTAGACAGCCAAAATGGTTAAAATGTCCATCCCACTTATCACCTAACATCACACAACAACTGCCTGCCACTTCACAATATTCACATAATGAGGACCAGTGTGAAGCCCTCAGTCAGGGGTGGTCTACTATGAAGAGGGGATTCTTTTAGCTGAATGGTACTAATTACATGCATCACAAAACACTGTAAGTGCTACAATCACTGCTAAGTAATAGACATAACCACAGAAATCTCTACATTTAAAGTGGATCTCTATCATACCCCATGACCCCTATGACCCTCTATTGTACAGAAGCTCCTCAATGACCCTAACCTTGACCTTTACCCTCCATTTCACCAAACCACCAGCACCAGCCACTATCCTCCCTCTCCCTTTCTTTCTCTAAAGAGCTGGCCCAATGTTTTCTCAGATGGAGAGAGAGCGAGAGCGGCCGGCAGCCATCATTAATCAATATGTTGGGCTTTATTTGTGATAATTCATCATGACACAATATTAATGGGTGGCTATGCCCTTCAGAGGTGAGCCTCATGCAAATGCAGAGGGGGAAGCAATTAACTTTCGAGCGACGCACAGATGATTATAAATGACAAGGATATGTCAATTACCGCAGCCAATAAAGAGAGACAGAGGCTGTGAGGGCAATCTATCCACTTTACAGCTCCTCCTCAGCCCATAGTGTCTGTTTTGTATGGAGAGCTGCCCTAAAATAGCACCTGGGCAGGGCCCTGAAAATAGGGCTGCACAAAGACAACTTCTGTTGACTTAAAATTGTTTTCTACCAGGCCCAGCTGTCCTATTAAGCCTGCCAACTATAGTCAGGATAAAATACAATCCATTTCATTATCAGAAACATACTGCACACTGTTTTTGGGTGAATTGTTTTAGGAAAGTGCATCAGAATGCTTCACTTAATGCATTGTGGAAGGGCACAGAAAAACTGTCCTGAAACGCGCTGTCACTTAAGTGAAGATGGACACAAATCTGAGGCACAGAAATGGTAGAGTGCCCCTTTTACTGCATAAGCACCTATAGCAGAAAAAAAACTGCAGTAAACCTCTTATGCTGCACTGACACACTTATCACCAGAGCACATCAACTGGCCAGACCAACATAACCTCAAAACACGTGCAGAGACTTGTATCAGCTCATCGTGACACATTAGGTCAGCTCAGCCCTGCACATGAATATGTAACGTTCAAAAGACTCGTATTCTGTACGCAGGACCGCAGCAGTGAGTAAACACAAACTATCCATCACAGCCCCGGTGAAGAATTAATGGGAGAGGTGCAGACACACACCCACGAGCTAAGCAGAGCTTCAGCCAGGGAGCCAAGAGGGGAGGACAAATTAGCCTGCTTTATTTCAGGGCCAGAACGGACAGCTCAGCCGGTCAGGGTGAAGCTCTCCCACCAGGCCAACATCACTGAGAAGAGGAAACACCCATTAGCATGTGTCAGCTCTTCACAAGAGAGAGGAGCAAGAGCAGCAGAAGAAATAACCAGCTTAAGGGAAATAAATAACTCTATCAGTACTTCCTGAAGGTGAAACCAGGTCTGAGGCTTTGTTTAACAGAAATTAACAGCATATAAATGGTATAAAATGTTCACATGTACAAATGGGCTTTCAAACTTTCAAAATTGCCGGGGAAGAGGTCTGAAGCACAACTGACGTTGCAAAATGTTCTTCTGCATGCTGCGTACAATTACACATTTCCTGCAGACAGGTATCCAAATCCCTAAAACTTACATAGTGTAGGTTTAAGGTTTTATATTTCAATGTTTGTGTTTTTCTCAGCCAACAATTAAGCACTTACTGAACAAATACACACCAAAACCATGTCCAAAAGTTTGTAGACACTTGCTAATCTAATGCTCCTTTTAAAATCAAGGGTATTAGTAGGGAGTTAGTGCCTCCTTTGCTGCATTAACAGCATCTACTCTTCTGGGAAAGCTTTACACTAGATGCTGGAACATTGCTGTGAGGACTGGATTGCTTTCAGTCACAAGAACATTTCTAGATTAGAAATACTAGAGACTTCTGGAACGAGATATACACAGTACATGCTGTAGTGTAATTGCTGCTCTGCTGGATGAAGCACCTTAAAATAATAATGGGTACACAAAAAATATCAAAATAAAAGACACTAATAAAGCCCAATTTCCCTCCATCCTTTCAGCCTATGGTGTGAATACTGTGTTCTCTTCATGAGGTTAGCGGTGCTTGTCTCTGCAGTGCACTGAAACAGAAAGGGGCTCATCTGAGCTTGCGTCCAGACAGACCAAGCCTGGCCTGCAGCTCTCTAATTTCCCACCACTAAAAGCTCAACAGCCACCAGGGGACCTGTATAGCACATTACAGGTTAAGCCCTCATTTTGTCTCCAGGACGGAGGGGGGTAAAGAATCAGAAAAAAGAAAGGTGGAAAAAGGAAAATAAAAAAAAAAAAGAAACTTTGCCACTACCCTGACCTGTGGCCATGTAGTGGTGTACCGAGGGTGCACTGAGAGAGCCCAGAGGTGTCAGAAGTGTTTGGGTGTGTTTTCCGAGCAGTGAGCGCAGTTATTGTGTCCGCGGTCTGCTGGGGACAGGAGGGCAATATTGCTTTAATGTGTGTGTTAGTGGAGAGGGGAATGGATAGATTAAGACAGAGTCCCAGCCCAGCAGCAGCCCAGCTCCCTGAGCACACACTCCGTTAAGCTGCACTGCGTGCATGAGTGTGTGCTGCTGAAAGGGTCGCTAACAGTAGTTACCACAACCCTGAAGTTACTGAACGGAACCTGCCTGGTCAACTAAAGTGCAATTCACTTCAAGAAGACAAATATGGGTACTTACTTTTTGTGTCTAAACAAGCAAATATAAAGGTGTCAAACTGCACTTCTTCTTTATGCTTACATTATGAAGAAGGACGAGAGAAGGGCACAGTAAAACTGTAATGTATAAATTTACAACCTGATTCCTTTAAACAAGCTCAAGCTCAGGCCTCACAGGGTTAAATATGTAAATGTAATCTCACATTTATGGTTTACATGATGACGCGCGCACAGGCTGGGCTAAAACACCTCTGATTAATGATACGACATTGTACAGCTGCAGCACACAAGATGTTGAAATCATTCACCATGAATTAATAACAAACACATCTCTATTGCTTCAGATGGGCAAGATGATTCATTTTATAAGATTTAATAAAGTGAAGCCCAGACATCTCACAAAATTATTGACTCAACTTAAAAACAAACATGTTTCAGTTGACTTAATGAATTCATTTCTTACGAGGGGCTTCACAGCACTGAAACGACTGTAAAAGACACAGTGATGCCCTAATAATAAAATGCCATATTCAGCTTTGCATGGGTATATTAAGGCAATGCAATTTACAAGAATAGCCAACACAGACACAGAAAATCATAATTTCACATGCGAAAAATAAAGCCACACAGAATTAGCCATAAAAGAAAAGGCAAGGGAAAATTCCTCTGTGCATACAGTCTACAGAAAGACCAACACTTCTTAAATTAATCCTTATTATAATCTACCTAATTCATGGAGCTGTAAAATACAACGTGCTTTTAATCTACTTTTTCCTTGCTTGCCACTTTTGTAATGGTACTTGGATTATCTTGTAGGCTCAGTGATATATTGAGCTTCTTACTGATTCTAGACCCCCCCCCCATGTTTACAGTCTGCTAAATATGTATGCGAGCCTGCCAGGCAAATGAAGCTGTAAACCTGTTCTCTGAGCACATCAGAAACACAAGCGTTTCCCCTGGCTGCTGATTGCTTTGCCTGAGGCCAGAGACTCCAGCACGGCTCAGGGCCTTTTCTTAATACTCGCTTTTTTAGCATTTAAAATGGTTCTTATTACATAAATGTATCCTGTTATTCTATCCATCAAGTAAATGATCAGATAAAGCATGCACACATTCACCTAGACAACAAAATCTCGTCTTAAAGCACTACATTAAGATACCGTTTCTGATCTGATTCCTCCCACCGCCTCAGTCTTTAACCTCACTCTGCACAGACACTACTGTGAAGATATTTAACCAAAAGGTGCACTTGAGTACAGTGCACTGAGAGTGAGAGAAGCAGAGCTGTGTGCCAGTGTGGTTGGTGCCTTTGTTAGGGTCATTCCTGGTAATGGCCTCCTGCTCACAATCAAAAAAAAAAAAATTCATAAATATTCAGAAAATCCATCTTCTCCACGCTGATCTACTCTTCACAGGTTAAAAGCAGAGCCAGCATATTCTAGTTCATTTTCACAGAACTGGTGATTACAAACAAAACACTTTTTATTTCAGTTCATTATGAACATAACCTGTAGTTTTTAGTTCCTACTCCCCTCTCCAGTAACCGATTACAACAAAATAAAGGAGTGGTTAGTAACGTTCCTCTGATGTACCACACTGTGCATTTGTGAGGCTATTACAATGACAATTAGACCAAAGCAATCACTGCTGCATTTACTCAACTAAAGTTTAACAAGATAATAAGAACATTATAAACTGGTTAATCACATCTTAAAATTCCGTTTTCACAGAAGGTGGAAGCGACATTGTTCCTATTATTAACTGCATTCTGAAAAAAACTTTTTTCAGAAAAAATCTCGGTAATCCCAGCTACTGTAGTTTTTCTAAAAATATTTTTAATTTTCAAAATATGATTACTGGTGATATTATCTATAATTAATCTCTTTAAGACAAAGATACTCATTATATTTCTAAGCAACAACTTCAACTATAAATAACAATGGGCCTGGCCTCTGTTTTGTTCAAACAAAAGTATGCAGCATAGAACAATGATACACATCACTTCAACTCATATTTTTTAACATTTCAACAAACAGGGAAAAAAGGTGATGCTAGTTCTGGGCGATATATTGTCTATAACTGCATACTTTGATACCGACACACCACAATATTTGATTTTCCATTTTAGCCTTCATTTAGTGTGATCTTTAGCAGTTTGTTTGATGGATATTTAGCATTATATCAATGCTATAATGCCCATAAAACAAGTGTTGCTGTTTAAAAGTGGTTTGTTTTAGTTTTTGTATTTGTCACTGTGCCCAGAACCTTACAGTTAACTGCAATGTTTGTCATTGTCATGCTGGGTGTTTCAGATTGTTTCGATAGAACAGTTCAATATACATAAAACTAAATAAATAGTAAGCTTCCTGCCTGGAAATCTGGTGACTCTCATGTGAACATTTACAGTAGTGCATAACATGGTGTAATTTTAAGGAAATAAAACAGAACACTTAAAACAAGCTGTGTCCGGTTTATAAGACACCTTTAAACCACCCTTAATAAGCAAACTAAATCATTAATGCAAACTTAAATATCATCTAATACCATTATACCATTACATATTTGGCAAATGTTGGTTAATGCCAGTCAGCATTAGGTGAAGGCCATTTATATTACAGTAAATTCAGGGGCTGAATGAAAAGGAAAACGGGCCAGAGTTGAAAGAAGCTGTCTGCTTAACCTTTAACCTTTCCCAGTCATTTGGAGTTCATAGTGAAGGCAGACTGTACTCACCACCTCTAAAGAGAAGGCTAATACAGTTCAAACTACAAAGACTCAGATACTCAGAGCCAGTCTTCACCTCTTAAACACAATATGAACAGGTCCAAACGCTGCAAGATTACCGTTGGCAAACTGACCTCATGAAGAAATATGAAACATTTATGAGCGACAAATTGTCGAAAACTGCAGATCCAGCATATACAGTTCAAGAGAATCCTTTCATCAGATTTTATCCTCTTAAATTCACACAATCAGGAAATACAGTACGCTACTGAGATGCCTATGCTTAAAGAACAAATCCAATGATTTTACAATAGAATTCAAATATTGAGAAGTAAACAAAGTCAAAGAGTGTTTTAAAGAAAATGGTCCATTCTAGAGAAATTTAAAGTTGGATTTCCTTTCATTGTTAGTGATAGGAACCAGGGGTCACACGTCTATAGCACAAAGGATGGTTTTGTTCGTTATTCAAACAACTAGTGATGCTACAAACGTCTTCTGAGTCCTTTATATAATGTTGTTAACATTAAAATGGTGGTAAATCCACCCTGTGTGCATACTAGCTGGGAGAAATACATACAGGGTCTTGTAAGGAAAAACAGTATCCAAAAAAAAAAAAGATTTTAATGGGTTTATCCCCATGTTAGAATTATTAGCATTATATATAAAAACTCAGAAGACGTCACATCACTGGTTGCTTGGACACTGATCTTTGCTCTGCAGACATTGTAATCCATGATTCCTATCAATAAAACATGTAAATCTGTAAGGTTTACTAGAACAGACTATTTTTCTTCAAAACACTGCATGACCTTGTTTACTTCTCAGTATGGCTGGGACCAACAGCCATGAAATTACAGTATCCAGTCGTGATTTTACATCAGTAACACACATGCAGCAATGAACTGCCTTGTGAGCATCACACATGCAAGCGCCATCAGAACAGTATTTTTTATGCTACATTATACTTTAATGTTTTATTGTCGTGAGGTCGTCTGACACTGCATACATTTTTACGGATTTAATACAGACCTTCACATCAAGTTGGTAGGTTGCACTTTTGTGGAACACTGAGAATGCGGGAAGAAGGCTAACCAGCGCAACTCAAAGATCAGGAGTTCACTCAACACACATGAGCTGAAGCTCTGCAGCAGCGCAGTGTGTGCACATGTGCGATGGAGCTCAAGGTTCTGCTTCAGTTCAAAGTTCAGAGCATTAAAATAAGTGAACTTCGGGAGTAAGCATGAACTCTGATGTAAAACACAGCATTGTTGTTAATGTGTACATTTTACAAACTTGACCTTCATTTTTTTTTGTTTGTTTTGCTCCAATATCTGTAAAAGGAAGAGGCCTTAAGGCTTTGCCACCTCATCTGGCAAAAACAGAAATTGTCCTAGATATACTGAATATAACTGCAATATACTGGTAGTTTTACATAATAAAAATAGATATTAGATATATATCAATAATAGATATATATCCATAATGTTGCCCTGACTTATACATTTTTCAAAATTGCTTATTGTCCCTCATACTTTTCAATGAGCGATGATGGCATTTGGAAAAACTGGTGTAGTTCCCCGTTTCTCACTGTATCTACATTGCCTGAATCATACAGTGATATATGCACTTATCTTCTATATAAGGAAAAAAGACTGCTTCTAGAAGAGAGGTTTACCCCCTGAATGTTAAAGTGGAGTTCTCTATCTAAGCAGTTCCTAATAAAGAGAGTGTGTGTCAGTATATGACAGAGGCCCAAAGAGAGACTAGCTGTGATCTCTATCTCTCATTCAATCCAAATCAGCCACCCGAGGCTTTTATGGAGGGGAAAAGGTAAAATACAGGAGAATGAGAATGCATTATGAAAGCCACTGTAGTCCCTCTAGAGTAAAGAGCTGGTACTGATATGTAGAGAAACATCTAGCTGAGCCATCTTTCATCTGGGGAATAGGAGAAGAGGCTGGAAATCATTCTTTCCAACAGGCTTATAAGTGCTCTCTACAGGGAACAGGGATGATGCACACTGTGCAAATTGGGGAGATATTCAGATCTTGTTTATGTAAATAGAAAATAACAACAGGAACAATAGGAAATAACAAAAACAAGAGGAAAAGGGTGCAGAGAAACATATTGGAAATAATATTCTTGCAATTTATCATAAAAAAGCAGAAAAAAAGTTAAAATTCAATATTTTCTTTGAAAGGAGAAGCAGACTTCTTTGTCTCAGAAAAGGACAATAATATTTCCCTCTAAGTGTCCATTACTCACACTCACACACACACACACACACAAACACACACAGAGACACACACACAGATTGCGAGGGGTTCTGGCAGCCTCAAAAAGAGCAGTGTGCCTTGGCCTCAGGGTGTCCAGCAATAGCCGTGGTCAGCATTCCAGACGTGTCACTTCCTCTCTCTATCCACCAACCTTCAGCCACAATCAAGGCCACCATCCAGAGCCGCACGTCAACATGACACAGGACGTTAGCACACACGTGCTCCGAGGCTGCTCTTCCAAACTCATCTGACTCCAAAAAGAGGATGCTGTGTGAACCAGGCTCAGGAGCACACGTGCATTAGGCAGCACCTTAACAGACCAGGCTGTTCTCCTTTTGCCTCGCTGTAGCAGGTGTGACAGCAACTCTAGTCCCACACTCGCTAAGCTCACTACGCTACTGTGGCACAAAAACGGCCAGTTAATACAGCAGGACAGGGCTAAGGACCTGAAAGAGACACTCTTTCTAACTGAATCTAACTCCACACTGTAAAAATGTCTTAACTTAAAGTAACATAGCTGACATAAAAAGTTAACAGACCAACAACTTGTACTAACATTCTGCTAACTTTGACGAACAATGAACATTCAGGCTTAGGTTAAAATAACAAAATCACTTTAGTTAGAGGTGGCACCGATTCAATACCAGGTAAAACCAGGCTGGATCTGATATCAGAGGAAAAACAGAATAAATGTGATCGTGTAACAAATCTATTCTGAAATATCGCACAGTCATAGTGTGATAATGTTAGCTGTGTTTTTTCTGCTGTGGGATAGAAAAGATTTTTAACTAGTTTCAGTATGATTGCTTATTTTGAGATGACCATCTCAAAGTAAAGTGCTTCAATTGAAAATGTCTCATGAAAATACCTCATACCTGGGGGCAGGGGTGGAAGGGTGTGTGGTTTCCCCCCAATTTCAGTCAGGACCAATTCCAGTGGCTAGCTAGGTCTTGCAGTGTTACTACACTGGAATGATGAAGGCCAGCATAAGCTTCCTCCGAAACACATGAAGGCAGCCTCCGCATCTCTTCAAACTGCTGCTAACGCAACATCACTGAACAGCACAACGTGCTTGAAGGAGAATGCTAACTGCCAGTTCTGTTACGTCGGCTAACTTATGCGGTCCAATTATGCTCTCTTGCATTCCTGGCCACGGATGGCTTTTATTTTAGTTTTTTTTTGTTTGTGTTTTTTTTTTTCTCATTTCTTATTCTTATTCAGATCTTTTCTTGATGAATGGACCAACAGAAATGGTCCAAAATGACTTTAAATATAATCTCATTACACTCACAAACATTATATTTAAGAATTTTTTTCTTCTCCGTAAGTATCAGAGATACAAGATTTTCTTACCGCTGCGACAATATTTCTGCTGTTTTGCTGTTTTTTTATAACACTTTGCCTGAGTGAATGTCTGAGACACAAGATGTTGCCAGCTGGTTATTTAAAGTTTCAGTCTGTTCACCACTGCACCCTGGCTCTCTGTTTCTCTCTCTCTCTCTCTCCTTTCAAAGCTCAAACTCCACTCAATTATATATCACAGCATATTCTCTAAATTGATCATGAGGGAAGGGAAACAACGCGCTACAGTGAAAATAAAATGTACCGCAGCAATTAAAAGCAACACAGCAATCTGTTTGTTAATAGCTCATTAGGCTGCTGCGTCCAGAGGAGAAAGCATCTCCACTCTCCGCTTGTGAATAAAGAGCCATGCTTGACAAGAGCAGACAGCACTGCATGTGGAAAGTTAAATATGGTCACTTATCTAATTACACTGGCCTGTCTGTCTGCCTCAATGTTAATGTGCTTTTTACACATTACAAGGTTGAGCTTTTCTCTACTCGCTCTCTCAATAAACCTCTATGGAGAGGAGGGTTCACCCTAATTGGTTCCAAAGCACACCCTAACAACGCAACGCGTCTTCAGCCGACACCAGCCATGTTAATTTTCCTCTTGATTGTAAATAGAGTTCTGCAAAAACAATGAATATATGGTAACACGAGGCTAGGTGGGCAATTAACATGATTACAAAGTGCCTCATTAGCATTTTGACACCAGTAGGAAAAAAAAGCCAAACACATTTAAATAGAAAAAAAGCAGCTAAGTTATTCTGGTCAACAGCAACGGGCCTTGATCAGAAATGCATCCCCCCCGAGACTCTATTAAACCACTCTCAGGGGACTATGAATCAGAGATAAGCAGAATTTTACAGGCAATCAAGAAAACGAAATCACACAGACACACACAGGAACGTAGACTCGTACACATGCAGACACACATAAGCACACATACACACAACACACACACATTATTCTGACTGTTAACCATCAGTTTGACCCTCATTTATGATAGCAGCTGCCCTTAGAGTACAAAAACAGACCCACTAAAGCCAGTTTCCTTTAAAATCTGCATTTTTAAACGAGCTGCTTGTTCATTATCTTCTCAATTTTTTTAATTTTGCAGGTAATACACCTTCCTTATTTAGTTACTTCCATAGGAGTGGCTGACATGTAAAATACACATGCAACGAGACCTAAAAGCATGTTCTCAGCATTAGTGCACTCCTTCCCACAGCTCTGAACCTTTAGTCTTTTCTGTTCACATCTGCTGATTCACTCTTTACCCACTTTTATAGCAGCCTCATCGCACACTATAAAAGCCCAACCTGCTGAACCCCATAAACGCCACTAACAGTACTCTAATTGTAAAACACACTCAGAACGTAAACTTGCAGCCTTCCTCTAGCCGCTACAACTGTAATTAGCAGGGTAGGGACTGATTTTCTAAGGGTTTCACAGGGACAACCAAAAGCATTGGGTCTGCTATATAAAACCTTCATGCTGTTAGCTGGAATGAGCTCAATTCGAATTAGTGCCACCTGCCACATTAACTCTTGATACTGTTAGCTGGAATCAGCTCCACCCAAACTTTTAAGGTTGTGTCCATATGTAACATTTATTCACACGTGTCTATGCAGATTTGCCAAGTACTGAACTAACTTAATGTCATCACTGACTAAATATGAGTAGCCCTGATTTTATCCCTACTGCATATGCCATAATTTCTTTCCTTCCTTCTAAAAGCTTAGAAGAAACCTTTCTTTTTCAAAGAGTTTCTTCACTATTCAGTTCCAAATTTTAACAACTGTTTACCTGAATTCACCTGAATATGACACACATAAGTACAGGATCATGGCCAGTAAACCCATCCTTTATGTCCTGTTCTTTGGCACAATATGCTATTGAAGAACTACATTAGAATCCCCTAAAGAAACTTTCAGTGAATTCCTGTCCACGATTGGAGATTAAGTAGGAGTATTTCTTTAACTGCTTGAATGTCCAGGACTTGTGGGCCAGTCCAGACTTCCATTCTTCACTCCACAAACAAAATAAACCTCTGAGTCATGATCATCATGCAGATAGCAATATTCATATTCAGTTTAGTAGATCTACAGGAGCTCTATATGGTACAGCAAAAATGTATTCATTTTTCTATTTCTCATTTAATTTTTTTTTAAATTCTAATTCTCATTACTGCTATGTCAGTTCCTATTTACAGATATGTTCCTTTTTTCCTTTTTTTGTGAGAAAAAAGTTTGGATTACTTTTAAGTGTTTCATCTCTTTACTTTAACGTCTTGCTAGTAAATTCTGAAGAAGTGAACAAAATAACAAAATATTATGTGGCGCAAGCAAAATAAATAATAAAATAAAAAATAAAATAAAAAGTAATCAGTAGTCACCAACTATATTGCGATAATGAGGAAAAAATGCAAAAAAAACATTTTGTAAAATATATGTATTTCTATAATTAGCTTTAAAATATTTAGTCTGACAACGGTAGGCAGATTATAAAATAAAAAAGGAAAAAGAAGTTGGTCACCAAAAATGTTAGATAGACAAATAAATAAATAAATAAATAAATAAATAAGTAAATTTTAGGTTTATTTTTAATTATTCAACCAGGCATCATTATTTGTATATCTGAAAAAAAAAATTGCCATGTGAATAAATTTAGCACTTTCTATGCAATTACTAAATACTAAGCCTAAGGACGTAATAAGACTAGGAATTTGAGGTGTTAAAGAGCCACTCACTGAAAGCTTCTTTAGAGAACCAAAGGTGGCTCTTTTGTGGTATCATACATGGCATCCATTCATGAAGGCCTCAAAAGCAGATAATCACAGCATATTGTGATCACATGCATGTTGACTGATGAGATACCGTAACTGTGACTGAGCTCTTCCTCCTGACTTCCAGCTCACCATTCATTCCACAATGACCTCACAACAAACCCCTCGATAAACTTCAACCCCTTCCTACCACAGATAACCCAGAGGATCTGGCAACTCCTCTTACTACAGCATCTGGTATGCAGAGATGGATGGGCCATTACACATGAGGTTAAAGTGAGAGAGACCGTTCCGGAACAAATCTGGACACACCTCGACTGTGTGCGTGTCAGCTTGGGTGTCCGAACAGGCTGAATCAGCGTGACACTGCACTTTCACAGATGTAAATGCTGTGCTATGCTGTGATTAGTAAGCATGTGTACAGGGAGTGGGGTTATTAGTGTGATTAGTAAGCACTTTCGCACGAAGGAAAGGATTTGCAGAGCACCATAAAGATCAAGCAACTTAGCTGCACTCTAAAAATAAGTTATTGTTTCTCTCTGGCAATCAGCGGCGTTTCATTTCAGAGTGTCACAATGAATAGTCTACACATGAGCACTGTCCACACCAGCACTATTACACCACTCAGCAAGCCCAAAACATCTCAAATCTGCAAAATATCTGCTGCAAGGACAAAGTCATTAGCTCAAACGCAGTATTAGAGGATGAGGCTTGTTGTCTCTCCACATTACTTGAATGGAAGCAGCTTTGCTTGTGTTTCAGGTAGGGGTGAAAAAATCTTTAATTCAAAATTGACTGAAACGAGTGTTCAATTTTGATCTTCAAAAGAAGGAATGCAACGATTTACATTTTCATTTTTCCCCTTCACCAAACATCAGGCTGCTGCTTTGAACACATCCAGACCTCATCTCACACTTTGTCTGTGTGCATGTGCAATATTCTTTATTACCTCACGTTAATTTTATATAAAAATGCAACAAAAAATTAATAAATTAATTAAATACATTTTTAACCGGATTCCACAGACATGACCAGCATAAGTCACAGTTCAACACTTTGTTTTACCATTTTTTTTAATAAAGACTATTCTTTATTGAATAAAAACGATAACAGCAACATCGATAATAATGAGGGTTTTTTAAAAAATCAAACTGAATTGTGACATTAAAACAAAAAATGCAGAGCCAATAACTTTTTTTTAACCTCTGGATTCAGTGTGTGCTTTCACACAAATACAATTTAGCAAGTAATATCATCTTTTTATATATAATATAAAAAGAATTTGCAGAAATAAGTAACCAAGCACACGCCATATGCCTGAGTTTAATCGTGCTGTTAAGTTGCCAGATCGCTTGACTAGAGGTTGAAGGTTATCAAGGCTAACGCACTTTTAACACTAAAACCAGCCCACACGGAATTCCAGTTGACCCAGGAAGCACATGCGCTGACCTTCTGTCCAGAAGATTTCAAAATATACATCTTTATCAAAATAACCTTAACACAAGCGTGGGAAGACTCAGGGAGTTCATCCATCATTTTAACGATTAATTTCCTTCATGCTGTCCTTTCCTGACTCTATTAATATCGTTGCTGAAGTGTACGAGTACGTCTCCAGCCGAGGAGATTCACTCCGATATTACTGCACTCATTACTCATCCTGGGGTGCCTGTGATATAGGAGTCAAATCAAATCCCACATTTCTTAATCAGAAAATGAGAATCTTAACGTGATCAACTCTTCTTTTGACACTATTTATCCACTCTTTCTTCAAGATGAGAGCCTGTGTGACTCATTTTCAGAATAAGCATAAAATAAACAGATGAAAGAAAAATCTGTTTGAAATGTTTGGTTTGGTCTAAAAACATTTTTCACAAGCTTTTCCAACAGATACAATAACAGTGGAGGACTTTTTTGCTCTACTACAGTGCACTATGGTGGGATGTGCAAGCGAAAGTGTGTGTGTGAGTGTGTGTGTATGTGTGTGTAAGAGCGTAAAATGCCTCGGAGCAGTTCAGCTACATTTATTAAAACATGCCTTGATTTGAAGCTGTCGGAGCTGACGAATTATCCAGTGCCGAGAAGGGCCTTTGTTCAATTAGATATTTCAGCCGCTTTAAAGCGCTTTAGATTCCCCTGTAATCTATCGGCATCCTGTAATTAATCAACTAATTCGCAGTCTCGGGACGGCTGTAATTACAGCGCTGGTAATAGCTTATTCTTTCTGCTCCAGCACCTACATTTCATTTGTTTATTTTCCCACAGTCATAAATCTAGGGGAGCGTCAGGAGTGCCACAATATTAGTGCAATAATCAGAGTTAATTATCAGACGGCCCTCGCACTCTCCTCCCACTAATAACACAGGCTATCAGAGAGATCTGCCTCAGCGCAGACTGGAGAGGCTCAAACACCGCTTCAGCGATGCAGCTTTAGCACGCCTATTATTAATCACTTATTCCTAAAAAGCACATATTTACAAACAGATTTACAATTTGTTGAGAAGCCAAAAATAACAAAGTAAGTAAGTTTTCCTGCAGTGGCTTGCAAACTTTACTGGCTAATGTTAAAACCTGTGTGGTTCAGCATAAGTGTGCAACTGCATATTTGCTGAGAGGATTTTCAAGAGTGCTAGAGACAGCCACCTGCCAGGCTAGATCATACGATTCCACCTAATTACTGATTACTATGTATTTGCAAACAAAGTGGTGTCATGAATTGGTGTAAAACTGTTTTACTTTATGATCGAGGGTGAACTTCCCAAAAGCATCACAGTAGAAATGTTTTGAAGGAATTTAACGATCTTGGGAATTTCTTACTGGGGAATCAATGGCTCTGTAATCAGTTATCATGAAATGTGTTTAACCCGTATACTATTCTATTTAAATTGAATTACATTATTCCATCAATACTTACTTCTTAGTCACATAGTCACATAATGAATTACATTTTATTCAATTTACGTTCTGTACTGACAGGTTTGAATCCGTACTTGCAATGTTTTTTCCCCCATTTGTTTCATGACAAAATGGCAAAAATGTAATAATTTTTTTTTCTTTCCGCAAAACAAGACTGTGCACAAAAATAACTTTTCAAATGCAAATCAAAAATATCACTTCCTCCACTTACAATAATACATAATTACTTTCAAATTATACTAGTAGTACAATCAGCTGAGGGACTATGACAAGTGCAGCGTTGAGCACTCTACATTTACATGAACATAATATGAAGCACATTGACTTACTATTAGAAATTCAGTTAACTTAAAAGTTGAAAGCAACCAGGTTAGTTGCTTTAGGTTAAAACATCAAGTCATTTTTTTCAGTGTCAGCTGAGTTTACTGCTGATAGAGAATTACTGTCTTGGACCATTCAACTTGAGACGAGACAGTCATTTTCTGTAAATGATTTTAGAAAACTCTGCTGAGTTTCAAAGCGTTTCAACTAACATAAGTCTGCAAAACATATTCTGTGTGTACACACTTACCCACTCCTCTAGAATCAGACTAACTGCTTTACTGCTGCGAGTTTTGTTCCGGCAGGCTATGATCACATGGGCACCATGAAGAGCGAAGGAGCGTGCCGTCTCAAAACCTGCAGAGAGAGAGAGAGAGAGAGCGAGAGAGAGAGAGAGAGAGAGAGAGAGAGAGAGAGAGAGAGAGAGAGAGAGAGAGAGAGGGGAAGGGAAATGACATGATTGCGATTAGTCTTCTTGTTCAGATAACTCTGCGATCAATGCTCTCTCACATTATCGATGCTCTCTCTCTCTATTTGGGACTGAATGGAGTGGTGGAAAAGAGAGGGGGAGAAGGACTAAAAGCCATATCTCCAATTCAGTCCCAGCTCTGCTCCATCACACACAGCCATGGGCTTCTCTTTCAGCTGCCTAATCAACTCCCTCTCCAGTGATGAAAATGATTGAATTAATGTAGCAGAAGCCCTCGCGAGCCCAAGCACAGATAAAGTTAGAAATGGTACCATGGGCACTTTCAGGAGGAACTACCACTATGAGAAAAGGTATGAGATGTAATGACAATAATATACAAGAGAGTTAAAAGTGTTCAAAGAATACAGTTTCTCGACAAGCTTTTGCAATAAAGGAAACAGAGGCAGCTGGACTGTATGGTGTAGACAAACTTCTTTTGCACAACCAAAGACACGACACACTTCAAAGCAGCAAAGATAAGAATTCTCCACCATCACGCAGTGTCAGATAGGCATTGGCCTCATCATCCTGCAGCCCCCTATCACTCCAGAGATAAATACGGCCCATAAGTAGAGATACGAGTAGAAATTCATTTCCAAAATCACAAGTCTAAATGGGTCATTCAAACCCAAAAGGTTGAAACACTTTACTAAAATTACTGAACTAATTACGTGGGGATGAGGGAGAGAACATTAAAAGTTTTGCTACACCCAAAAAGAAAAAAAAATTAATAATAAAAAAGTACCAAAAAAAAGGTTATATTTAGGGGGAACTTGGGGTATTGTTTGGGCTGTTTTTTGCTGACCTGCCGTTTTGCATTGTCCCTTTGATTACACAAAGTGTGTTTAAAGTTTCTCTAAAGCTGGCATCAGCAGTTTAAGAGGCAGAGTGGGCATCAGATTTAGAGGTATGAGCCGCTGAAAATAGACATGCCGAGCCAAAGCTTCAGCTTGGCCAACAACTGAAAGCCTGACATTAATAATTAAGTTTAAGAAAAGGTCATTTAGAATGGAGAAAGGTGTTTATTTCACCCAGAATGTAAACGTACGAGAACTAAACTCTTGACTTACAGTTACACTGGATGCCAGCTCCTCCACGACAGCTGACCCAGAAAAGACAGACTCAGGCTTTTTAACACAATAATCTCATGGTGCTTGTTCTTGCCTATGTTGGCTTGGTTTGCTAATTAAATCCAGATTTAGCGAGCCTAAGTGATTCAGCATAAACATATCAACTTAAATTACAGTCGACACAATAAAGGTCAGTGGTTTACGTCTAAGCTGGTTTCGTTGTCATTAGGAATGAACATTTTCTACCATGATATCAGTGACAAAAATGTTACAAAAATAGACTGAAATCATTAAATCGCATGCTTTACACTGATAGACCTTTTATTAAAGCTCTTGTACTTCTTTCAAATAAAAAGAAAATAAAACTAATTATGAATAAACAAATATGAAATAAACATGAATTATGACCAGCACTACTAGTGAGCCCACTGTTTACTATTCATATTATTTTAACTCTGTAAATAAGTGCTGTCCTGTGATCTCTTTGCAGGAAGACTTTAGCAGTAGGCTACATACTTCAACCATAGCTTTAGAAAAGAAAAATCACAGCATGACATGGCTATACTTTTTTTTTTTTAAACTCTTACTAAACAAACACTCTTTTATTGTTTTTTTTTGTCACACATGATTTTATTTACACTGTTTTACTCTTTTATTTAAACATATTGTGATGCACTGAGCTACATTTTAATGTAAGAAATGCTCTTTTAATAAAGTAATTATTGATGTTTTATTTTAAGAACTTAAAATGATTAAAATGTTATGAATATTATTGGGTTTTATACTGCAGTACATAATACAGATAAAATGGTTATGCATCATTTGATCATTAGATGTCCTGTGCTAGTCAGTGGTCTGCCCGCTATGTTCAGCTCTTCTGGCAGTGGGGTCTGCAGTGTGTTCCAGCTGCAGCACTGCATGGCTTTGCCCCGTGCAGCAGACACACGCTGGCTGCTTGCTCTGCTCCCTAAGATGGTGAAATAACCCCTGGCCATGCCGCTTGTAAAACATATTACGCTGTCATGGCCCAGAAAAGAGCTGACAGGCCAACACGTCTCAAACACAGAACCATTACTCAATTATATTCTCTCTCTCTCTCCGTAAAGCCAGCAGAGGGCATCTCTGGAAATGACACCTGACAACTGCCATCGATTATAAGCAACATTTGTGCACATTTCATAAGTTTTGCTCTTTCCCACTTCAAAAGAAGTTTCCTAGAGTTCATATATGACAGGTTTGTTCTGAGTCACGATGTGTGGTAGGTTCAAGTAGGCTCTGCTGTGAAAAGGATCCACTAGTTCAAATATATACAGTCACATGCCTTTTATTTTAATGAAAAACAGGAGGGTTTTTTTATGCATGCGACAGCACACTCCATAAGTGGAGCAAGTTGTTCCCACACACACATACACACACTAAAAACCCTTGATTGATAGTCTGACCTTACACTTCCATGCAAGCTAAATGAGTCTGACAGTGAGGCACCAAGATTCCAGGCGACAGACAGTTTGCACGATAGCGTGGATTAAAATGAACTTTAATTAGATTAAGTTTTAATCTGATTTTCATTAAAAGGCAAACTAGGAGCCCTAATTGTGAGGCGAGTGCTAAAGAGTAATATCCATTAAAACTCAAAATTGGAGGCGGATAAGAGCTCCTCTCTGACAAGTGAAGCATGGAATTAAATTATATGACACCTTATTAGGAGTAATGGAAGGAGCACTGTGCATCTGTACAATGAACTGCCATGCCAGGAAACAGACCACCAAAATAAAAAAAAATAAAAATAAAAAAATAACAGAAAAATCTAAATGCTTTCGCTTTCAGTAAATACCAATAAAGCAGCCAGCTAATTTCCTATTCTGTGAAGTATACAAGCAAATTAAGTACTGCACTTTAAAGCATTACTGAATGGATTCTATAAAAGCGTGAAAAACAAAAGAGGGATGTGTTTAAAAAAAAAACAAAAAAAAAAAAAACAAGAAAATAATGTTGTTGATCAACAGCCCTGTTCTCACTGTCACCTTGGAAAAAGCATAGCGGCTGTCGGGCTTGAAACATGAGTTAATCGACACTGATGTTTTTCATAATGGGAAACAAATTAGAGCATGTTTAACAACAGCAGCGACCTGCTGGGTGTTATTTATGGAAAATAGAGAGGCCCTGACATTAATTTGGATATAACGACTCCAGTTGTTGGGCTAACAGAAACACGGTGTGTGCGTGTGCAAAGAGCAGGCAGAGCAGGGTGAGTTCTAGATGAGAAAAACAACAGCACTGTGTTGTTCTTCTGTCAGCCTCTCAGCCATGCTCACACGCTACACAAGGTCAGATATGGGTCATCACCCGCTTCTACATACACAACCGGGTGGCATGTACAGCAACCAATAAAGACTTTACAAACAATGGGCAAATGCTACGCAGCCAAATAAGTGACGTGCTAATCAGAACTATCTGCTTTAGCTGCCATTAAGAGTAAAGTGTATGACAGAAAAGCAGTATGAATTTTGGGATGGAAACACCAAAGGGATGAGATGTTCCACAGACAAGTCCAAAGGTCAGATTGTGGTTTTACTGCTCCACTGGGTTCTGTTCCAGCCCATATCCTGGTCTCTGGTAGGAGTGTTGCTTTTGGAGAGACATAACAAGACAAAGCCAACTTCAACAACAAATGAAAAACGGATGACTGCTGTGACTTGACTGATTTTATCATCTTTTTGCCCATTTCCAGGAGTGGAAAATATTTGTGTGGTTGTACTTCCTTACTATGCTCAAGTATTATTTTGGAAGATCTGTTCTTTATGCAAGTATTGAAACTGAATAGTGGTACTTTTACACAGTTATACTTCACAGACAAAAACATACTTTTTACTCCTTACTCCTTAGTACTTATTACAAACTGGGAGATTTTTTTGTCTTCAGTAGAGCTCCCTCACATTAAAATTTTTTTATTAAAATGTTCTATCAAATTCATACCAAGGTTCCCAAGTGATTCAATGGCCTCACTTCAAAGAACCTTAAGAATGTATAATGCTTTTTTAAAAAAAAGAACAAAATACAAAATAAAAACTCAACATAATAACAACAGACCTTTAACATAACACTACAAATATATGGACCTATTGTTCAAAAAATGAATAAAATCCACAGAAGTATGACACTGAGGTGCTGGATGATATGCAGTGTGAAATGCAGGGGAGTTAGCTCCACTTAAAGACTCTGATTTTGTGATTTCATGGTCTGTTTGGTTCCACTGGCCCACTGCTTCACCTTACCCTTGGCTTATACACAGAACACACTTCACTCTGTATGTCGGTTTGTGAATAACAACCTACACACATCTACACAAATTAGCCAAGTTTATTTATAAGTCATTATGTCTTCTGCACTAAATCATCAGTAGAGTGTGCTTTACAGTGCCTGAGCTTTGCCCTACTTCCCACGCACCTTGCTGATGCTACCTGGGCCGTTGATGTAATGAATAAATGAAATGATGAAGCGTAAGAGGATAAAGTTTTTGGAGCAGCAGGTGTTTGATATATATTTTGGGGTTAAATTGGGGAGTCTGGTGCTCCTGTACATCCACAAGGAGCCCTAATTCACCCCATTAATAACGCCCCACTTTCATTTGGGATCGGGGAGGCGTTGTCACGGCCCAAAGTGAAATGTATGGTTTGTAATTACTGGAGTGCGGGGTGAGAAGTTCCACCTGAGCAGCTCACGCTGTTCTATTACCCCCACCGCCAAGTTTCTCCTGCCCCCAGCTGCCCCCGACAACCCCTCCTGAGCCACCTCCCAGACACCAGCTTTGACCCCTAGTGGCCACGGCCAACTCCCACCGCAATTTTTCATCATGCCCTCCACTTGCACCGGTCACCCTGTCCCCACAGCAGCCTCTCAGACCAGTCCACTCACTCACCCCACACTAGGACTACATGATATGGACAAAATACTACAATTGGGATGGTATTGCTACCTACTGTGATTGTGATGCATGCTGTAATATATTAATATGCGCTGGTGAATTAATATCGTAAAATGGTGACAGATTGTACTGCCTTATTTTGACCAAAATAATTTAATTTTTGTTGGATTACACAAATGATTTAATTCAGAACTATGATTCCTCTATGCTCACAACATTTTAGAGGGTCCATTCTACAGCCTTCTGCAGTATCAGTTCTGCCAAGACAAACACTACAATAACGGTTAACAGATGACATATTGGGCAACCCTTCCACACACCAGGCCAGGAAAGAGAGAGAGAGAGAGAGAGAGAGAGAGAGAGAGAGAGAGAGAATATGTAGTGACAACTTTAACACTTCTTTTCTAGATGAAATTGATCCATAAACCACTCGAGTTCACATACGATCCAGGCCATCCTTCCTTTTAAAAGCCTGCAGGTCTTAAACACTTAAGCACATATATGATTTTCAGCCCTCGCTCTTACCTATTCTGCTGCATTGAGCTTGTAATCATTATCGAACCTTTTATCCCCAGTTGTAATTTTCTTGCATGTTACATCAGTTTTGCTGTGCACCCAGAATTTTATCCAAGGTCAATAGAGTTCAATAATTTGACTAACCAACCATACCTAGTATTCATTACATAGCCAATAAACAGATTCATCAAAAAAGACATGAAATGCACATTAAAACCATCAGATTCCATTTCCTCTGCCGTTCACTAACAATAACAAGCTCCACATGAATATAAGCATGCCTAAAATAGACTCAGGCCAATGTGAACAAGGAGCAGAAAGAAAACCCAACAACATGCCAGAGCAGTCTTGAAGGGGAATTCCACCTAATTTTAAAAATTTCTTTGGAATTCAAACTTTAAAATGTAAACTAAGACATTCAGAGTGGTTTAATGTGAAATAGTTTACTGTAGAGAAACTTACAGACTCTGTCTTTATTACAGCAGTGGTGATAGGAACCAGGGGTGACGATGTCCACAACGCAAATGTAGTTATTTTATTTACTATCCAAAATGACCAGTGAGCCAAAATGAGATTTTATATGCAATGATGATAATGGCAAAACTGTTTTTACTGGGTACTATTTTGCCTAATAATACCCTGCATGTACCTCTCTGCCATGAACGGAGTTAATAAAATATGTTTTAGACTAAAATCTTATTGCGCAATTACCATAAAACAAACTCTCAGGCATCAGGCAACGTATTCATAACTATTTCTTGCAATAACTGTGTAACAAAATATGTAGCTTTTAAGACATTACAGGCTTCAGATGTTTGGTTCCTATCCCCCCCACTGTGAACTCCGACTCCCTACGTTTCTCCAGAATAAAGCATTTCACATCCAAACACTCTGAATGACATTACATCTTAAAGATTGAATTAAACAGAAAGTGTAAAAAAAATTGTGAAATTTCTCTTTAAAGGCATTAAATACTCCTCAATATACTAAAATCCAACAAATTCATATTAGAAAACGACGAACAACTAGCAAGCACACTATGGAGTACATTGTGATTGCTTGGCCTTTAAAAGCTGCCACGAGCTGCTTCTCTTCTTTGAATGCACGTGTGTGCCCGTGTACAAGGGCATCTTCATTCATAGACAAACAGAGGGGTGTAAATATGAGAAGAGGGGGTTGCAATCGATTTAATGGCAGTTATGCTGAACGAATCAGCTTCAATCTAGCGCTCCCCCACAAAGCCTCAGTTTTCAGGCTTTATCTCCAGCCGGAGTCACTTTTCCACCTAATCCCTGTGCCAGCGCAGAGAGCCAGACTCCTAATCCACCAACACTGCCGCAGCATAAAGACATACCAGCACAATCACACAGCCCATAAAATACAGCTCCAAATGCACACCAGGCAAGAGATTTTTCACAAACCGCAAAATAGAACATTTCCATGCCTTAAGCCTTGTTATTTGTCCCAGGCGCAACCTTCTGCACTCCATTTCCTAGTTGGACATAGAGAATTCTCCAAAATACGGCAAAAGAGGCAGGTCAGAAGATTAGAGCAGTGCCAGTGCTGCGAGACGGGACGGTGCAGGTAAGCACTTTCCAGTCTGATTCAAAAACAAATGAGGGGATACATCTGACCTCTGCATGAATACGCAGTAGAAAGGGACATAAATATCATTACACCTTTTTCTTTTTTGGTTTTCTTTCATTTGTATGCACTAGTGAGTAGCATATCAATCAACAGCTGAGAATGAGAAGGCCAAGAGTACGTAACATTTCAGACACCACATTATCAGACACTTTCAAATTACATAATTACAAAAATAACTTAGCAATTTTTTTTGTACAGCTAAATTGGATTACCTTTAGTCAAAGAAATGTTTTGTAAAACTGCTTTGCAATAAGCGATATACACAATAAATAGTTCAAAAAACACATACTTTCCTCTATTTGTAAATAATACGAGAGAAGGATTATTTTGGTCTACTTGCTGACATAAACTGACAAACTAAAATAAACGCTGGGCAAATGTAGAAATTTGCACACATACATCCATATCCACATGGCTATGACACAGCAAGACAAATACAGCCACATTAGTGCAATGCGACCGCCATGCGACATCCATCACCATCAGAGAATGGCAGCAGAGAGGCTGGAGCCGTCCACCTGGTGACTGTACTGATCTGGAGGGAGTCCAACAATACAGCCAATAACCAAAAATAAACACGCAGCTCCACACTGCACTTAAACACTAGTCTTCATTCTAATAAAAGCTGACATACAGTATAGCTGCTATATCCCATCATCTCCACCAAAAAACGGGAAAAGGAAACCTACCGAGCACATTTATCCCTGCTGGGATGCGGAGTAGGATTGGAATTTACAGGAATCCAGATAATGCAGTGAGGGAGGAAGAGTCTCAGGAAATATCCAGTATATATAAAGTCGCTTTGTGACATTAGGTCTACTTGACAGGATTTTTTTGAGGGGGGATAGCCAAAATATCACATGCTAAACAGTGAGGATTCCAGAAAAGATTTACAACAACAAAACAAAACAAAATTTACAACATGAAAATATAATCTGTACCTTTTTAAAAATCCCGTATTTTTGCTCATGACAAATTTTGTCGCTTAATAAAACCTGTCTGATTTTTTAAGCATATTTTGTAAAGAACACATAAAGAGAGCAGAGAACCTGTGACAGCAGTCCGTTTCAGCCCCAGTGCAAAGTGAACAGCACTCTGGACGGTAAATAACTTTTAGTTGGTTCAATAGAAGAGAATTAAGGAAAGCGCCCAAGTTGCTAATGGGAATGAATGGGAGGCATCAGTCGGGGTCAAAAGCACTGCAAGATCAATGCAGAGGTACAGGTGTACAGCAGTACAAAAGGAGAATGTGTTAACAGAGAGAGAGAAAGAAGGGGGGAGAGAGAGAGAGAGAGAGAGAGAGAGAGAGAGAGACAGAGACAGAGAGGGAAAGAGAGAGAGAGAATATATACCAAGGAACATTTGTTTCTATTACAGCTATTAAAGATGGTAGAGAGCAAAGTTTAAAGAAAGAGAGAGTCACACAGAAGAGTAATGGACTAATGGGATGCACTGAGCAGTGTTCTAATCAGACAGAGCACAGGAATGCACTATGCCTTCTGACCACAATTACCATATCATGTGGCTTATTATAAGAAAAATTATATTGCCTCTCAGTGCATGAAGTCCCTGCTAGCTGATATACATTTTCAATGCATTAAACACAAAATTGCCTCAAAGAATTCCATTTGAATAAATAACAAAATAGGATTAAGGAATGAATACGCAAAATAACCATGCAGGACTGCTTAGATACAGTGTAAGACTAATTATACGTTTAATACAATCATCATAGTGTAGTCCAATTGTTAATTATTTTGGCATTTCAACACAATTATTATTAATCATTAACAACCAAATGCATACTTTCAAATTTTACTCTTTTTATTCTATTTTTAGAAAATTCCCATTGATACTGAATATTCAGCTAATTCTCTGTCCTCTATAATTGCCTTGTCTTGTAACATTTGTATTACAGGATTTGTAATCACTGAGATTTTCCATTGTCACTGACAATGACAACATTCAATGGCAAAGCAATGTGTGCTATTCAAAGAGCCCAATTCTATCAGTTAATTAAAATTAGATATAAAAAATAGAAGAACAGTGTATTAAAAATAGTCTTTCAAAATTTCTAATCACGCCAGTCAACAACAACAATTTATTATTATTATTTTTATTAAGTATTTTAATAGCGTTAATGTTTTTGTTTTGTGTTGCCATATTCCAGCTCCCAAATCACCAATTATTTATTTCCAGAAGTTCACCTTTATTTCTAGTGGAATATGAATGAGCGTTTTGCGCTTCCTCTGCAGGAGAAAGGGTTACACTGCCCTCTAGTGGTAAGAAAAGAAAATACTTACTAAAAAATAAAACATCCATTTCTTAGCTTACTGGGATTTGTAATGGGGTAATGAGGTTTCTCTAGGTATGCTGACACTTTGGTTAAATCAGAAAAATGTCCACAGCAAAAAGATCATGTTTATCCAAAAAACACACACTTTCAATGTACTAAAAAAAGGCAAATTACACAGTTCTGGGTAATAAAATTCCAGATCTCTAGTGGTTTGCTGTATTCCCTAAATCAGTCTACACATAGGCACTACAGACATGAATAATATTTTAATATAGATATGTTTGTTTTATTTCTGTCCTAATGTCTTCCTTGAGTCTAGCAATCCTACATACATTGGAGACTATGTAAAATGTATCATCATATAATGACATAAAAGACCACTTAAGGACATAATCTGTTCATAAAGCCATCAACAGATTATTTTACATTTCAGATGAATCACAGAATTATCAGCATAAGCATTTCAACAGACACATTATCTACACACCATTCTCTCTGCTATCCATCAATCACAAAACTCAAACCACTGCCTTCTGATACAATGTTGAAAATTGCTTTTCACACTGACCTCAGAGCCTGCAAAGCAGGTGTGACATTTCAGATGGAGTGTGGAGTTTGGACAAAACAATTAACATGTTTATGTTGATCTGATTTCCTTCACGCCCATATTATCTATCCTCATTGTGCTATAACAGGCTTGAAGGCTGACTAAATGGCTGCTGTTTGCAGTAATTTACAATAGAAAGACTTCGGAAATGCATTTGTCTCTAGTTCATTATGTTATGAGCCATGCATTAATGCAGCTCAAATAGAGTCTATTCATTAGAGTTAGCAGTGACAGCCAATTCAACCTCACTAATGAACATCGATACTCATGTGGAGTATTAAGGGATGATTTGTGGATTTTGTATGTATCATTCAAAAGATAATGTAGATGGATGTTTCAGTTAGTGTACAGACTAAGTGATAAACAGCCAAGTTGGGACAAGGCCATAATTTGCAGTGTTACAGTGCCACCTTCTGTACATTATTTGCAATGATTATTTTCTACTGTTTGTGGGACAGGTGTGTAGAGGTTTGTGATGAATAGAGAGCCAAATGTTTGAATAAACAGTTGTTGCAAAAGGTCAATGTAAATATACAAGAATATACTGTCAGGCAGCAAGCTGACTCGAAAAAAAATATGTTTATTCAATCTAAATGTTTAGTGGACGTTTCCACAATATACAATCTGTTTTCTTGGGAAAAAGGAAATAGCAAAAAAGTTAAATTATACACATCAATGACATGTTATTTGTGTACTGAGAGATATCACTCACCAATACCAGAATTGCCCCCTGTGATGACTATGACTTTGTTGGAGAGGTCATGACCCTGTAGGATCTCCAGGGCAGCAGTGTTTCCATCATAGCGCTTGGGCTTCACTTGTATATCCTCTATGGTGAAGGCTTGGCGAGGGTCAAAGTATGTCTTTCTCTTATTAATGTGACTGAAAAAGAGGGAGGAGAAATTTACTAACTCAACTAAAGTAAGACATTGAGAACTGGAACAGACTCACTCACACCCAAAATGTTGCAGTCTAAAGAGACATTAAAGCCACTTTCAGGCAACCCCTGTTACAGCAAGGATTATGGAAAACACAAGTCAACAGCAAAGCTAAGTGATGTAAAATGTACTATTCCACCAAATTTTCAAAACTGCATAATTACGTCATTCAGATGTAAAAAAGTCAGAGTGATTTGATTGTAGAGGAACTGACTCACTTTGACTTCTTCACAGTGGTGGTGATAAGAACCAGAGGTCATGTTGTCTACAACACAAATATAGCCATTTTATTTACTACTCAAAACAACCGGTGAATCAACATGTGTCTGAGTTTTTATATGATGTTGCTAATCATAAAGTACAGGTAAATTTGAAAAATTAAGGTTTCTTTGGGGTCTATACAGCTATATAAGGCCAATAATCAGTCTGCGCAAGTGCAAAACAGACAGCAGTACCGGAAATAAGCAGGCAGTGTTGCCAGGAGATGGCAGCAAAACACTTTTGGAGCGACGCTGAAACCCACTATATGCTTGACGAAATGAAGGATTTAGATATTCCTCATCTTCTAGATGATGTATGTTCAGAGCTTCAGGTAAACTGTCACAATGTCTTAAAAAAAAAAAAGCCAGAACATGAAGCTTGAGTTTTACATTATGTTTACGTCATGTCTTCTGTGAGTTTATTGGCTGGTTGCAAAGCAGAAAGCTGATTATTGTCATCATGTAGACTTGGAGTTTCCCATTATCTGATTACTGACAAAATCTGATTTTCTGCAGTTATAAGATTATTAAGTGCATGTAAACGCACTAACTGTTTACATCCTAGTTATTCAATGATGCAGAACTTTTGAAAAATTGGTGGAATTTCCCTTTGACATTTAAGTACATTAAGGGCCTGTTTCCTGAACCCAGATTAAGCCTAAGCCTTGAATAAAACAACTTCAATTGATGAAGCACTTTTGGTGCACCAATTCAGTCCAAGACTAATCTAATCTTAATCTTAATCTATGTCAGAGAAACCAGTCATAAATGTTCAAAAGTTTGTAGACATCTGCTCATCCAACATTTCTGCTTAAATGTTAGAAGGGGTGTCTGGATATTTTTGAACATACTTGACTATGGGTGGTTGTTAGCCAAGTACGTACATACATACATACATACATAAATAAATAAACAAAAAATAAATAAATAAATAAATAAATTAGTAAGAGGTGCAGAACCCACTCAACGTAAAAGATTTGCCCCTTGTCATCCGTCTCCTGCTCCCACCCATATGGCAGATCTGCAGAAAAGCACACAACCATCTTTTAGTGAAAACAAACCAAACAATCAAATTGAACCAAAATTCACCATTAACACTAGTTTCATTTCATCCACTGTATATATTATTACACTTAGAAATTATAAATTTATATAATAGGTTGACTTAGATTTTAGGCTGTAATTCCAATAATTACATTTATTTTGATTAATCTTCTACAGTCAGAATTCATGGACTCTTGAACACAGTGCAATGAGGGAATAAACTACACTTATAACTCTTCGGTGCTTCAAGGCATAGCTTGTCTTGACATATCGTTGTTTGCAAAAGCTTAGGCACCCCTGGCCAAATGAAATATTCTGTGCATTTTTAAAGCAAAAAAAATAATAATCTCTGTAGAAAACTTTTAAGAAAATAATATTTTTCTGCAAATGTTAATGCACAGAGTGTTATATTTCATTAACTTCAAAATTAGGCAAAAAAATAACATTATTCGTGCAATTACAATGTGCAAAAGTTTGGACATCCTACTAAGAATCCTACAATACTTTTTAACACTCCCTTTGGCAGATATTGCAGCTTGCAAATGCTTTTTGTAGCCAGCCAGGAGTCCTTCTATTCTTGTGTTAGAAATTTTCACCCAGTCTTCCTTGCAGAACATTTCTATTTACGTGGTATTTTTGGGCTGTCTTGCATACACAGCATGTTTAAAATCTACCCATAGTTTTGCAGTTATGTTCAAGTCAGGGGACTGTGAGGGAGATTCCAAAAGCTTCAGCTTGTATATCTTTTATCAGTTTACACTGGATTTGAGGTATGTTGTGGATCACTGTCCTGTTGTACAAGCTTTCTGTTTTTAACTTCAGTTTCTTGATTGTGTCACATTTGCTTCCAGAATATGCTGATATGTAGTGTTTTTTTCCCCATCAAATGCTGCTCTTCTGATTTTCACTGAATCGTCCACAGCGCTTGTTTCCAACGTTTTAACTTGTCTAGATGATGTTTGTATGCTTAAGACATAGACCTTTGTGATGAGATCACAGGTCATGTTTCCTTCTGATGACTTTTCCATGCAGTTCAAGTTTGTGTAAGCAACACCGCACAGAAAAACAGCGCACCACCACTCCTGTGTCAGCTAAACCTTCCTGCAGGTCCTTTGCTGTCATGTGGGGGTTTTGCTTTGCCTTTCTGGGCAATATACAAACAGTTCTATATGAGTTTTCTTGGTCTTCCAGATCTTATTTTGACTTCCACATTTCTCCATAACTGCCATTTTTTACATGTTGGAAAGTTGAAATATCGAGCTGGAACCACTTAGATATCTTTTTTATATCAATTAGCTTCATTTTCAGATCTTCAACCAGCCGCTTAATGCAGCACATTGTTGTGTTAACACAAGTTAACACAAGTCAGATAATTTATCACGCTCTGGAACTGTCACAAGCTTAACTTCATAATGCCAATTCTTCCCCTGCCTAAAGAGTCAATTAAGGCCTAACAAGCTCATTAAGTTCTGAGACTTTACAACTAAGGGTCCAAACCTTTGCACCTGCCAATTTACTAGTTTTTCTGTTTGTTAAGCAAATCATATATAACGTAACTGTGCATTAAATTTTTCTCTAAATGTTGTATTTAAAAATAGTCTGCTGAAGAGATTATGTTTACTTCTTTTCACCTCAGAAATCAACAAAATATTGAATTTGGCCAGGGGTGCTCAGTGTGTGCAGTTGTAGACTGTATCATTGTGTATTGGAGTTCAATGCTAACCTCCTGCACAGCGCTTCTTCTTCCCAGTTTTAGGATGCTCCCACTGCGTTTTCATCTCTTCGTGGCTGAAAAAGACAAACTGTTTTTTGCAAGTTTGCTCTGTAAGACGTAACAGCAGAAGTGTACGCTTTTGGGGTCATGGGCTCAATCCTTCTGAACCGTCTTTAAAATGACATTACAGGTATAGGTACACCACAGACGCTTCAGATTATGCAGATGTGAAAGGTGTGTGAAATAAGTCAACACTGACTCGCGCTTGAACAGAAATGAAGCAGCTCTGCTGGGTCTGTCAAAGCTGAGAGGAAGCAGGAGGCGGTCAGTGTAAACTAACTTACTTGGCATAGTAAACCCAGCCATCCTTCGTGGATCTCTCCTCCCAGCCGGGAGGGAGCTCGTCCTCGCTGTCCGTGTCATCCATTCCTGCGTATTTGAGAGCAGCCATTGCGAGGTGAACGTTCTCTGTTAGAGTGGCTGAGTTCTGTGTCACACAGCAAAATCACTCTCCACCGAGAATAAGACACCAACAGCAGCACTCTCTAATTCTGCACTAGCACTTCCGCAACAACAGTGACGTAGTAGCGGAGGAGTATGCTGGGATTTGTAGGCAGCGGCGCTCAAACAAGGAACGTTAAAACAAGAGCAGATTCAAATTTCTCACAATGAAATTAAACAAATTTAAAAAAAAACAAAAAAAACCTTGTACATAATCCGACAACCTCAGGTATGTGCGTCATAACAAATAAATCTGAAAAGAGGCTTAGTTATAAAAATGGTTATTATATTTGGTAGTCTATGCTTCAGTTGTCTATATTCTGCTCACTAGAAATGAATGTAGAATGTGTGATTCAGGCTGCTTTATCTGATTTAAACTCAAAAAACAAAGACATATAAAAATATACATTTTCAGTACGCATTTCTCCTTTGGCCTTTTGGATCTCTTGACCTATTTATACTTACTATTTATACTATTCCTTTACTACACTTGAATTAGTCAAAGACAGCTTTAATACATAAAAAAAAATAGACTGATGTACAAAAATACACATTTTTGTGTTCTCCTTTGGACTTTAGGAGTTCTTCTTGTAGACCTCACTCATAATTGCTGGTAGACCATTCCAGCTAGCAGAGCCAGTTGATGATCAAGTTTAGGACACTCACCCATAGTTTCATTTATAAATAATTTAGTCTACAAATTACACTAGTGTTATTTTATTGCAGTAATTCCAGGAAAGCTTGGCATCAATACCAAACCATTCCAACATTCCACTCCAACACACAATTAAGCACACTTTTACACTGTTTCTCATGACATGAATAAAATACTGTACAGATTTATTAGAGGTAACAACAAAATGTACAGTTCTGCACTGCCTCCAAATAATGTCTTACATTTCCTCTTCTCTGGACCTTAAAGTCTGAGACACTGCCACATCACTGAAAAGTGCCATTGATAACATAAAAATGTTTAAGTACACCTAAGGCCTCAGTAGAAATAATAAATAAAAAGATATGCAAAACACAATTTATAATCTATAATATCATTATACCTGTGATATTTATAATCCAATAAAATAAAATCAAAACAAGGCCTACTGATTCCAAACAAAATCATGACTCATTTTCTAGTTTTCTACTCATTTTCTACATCTCTCCAGCACCATGTTTGGGCATTTCTTATTTCTTCTCTGCATTGCATGAGTTCATACTTCTTTGATAAAACATAGAAATGAAGAATGTAGAAAAATAACTCTTCATAACCAGCACACCAAGAAGGGAAGGTTCACAGTGGTCTTAGTCTTCATGCGTCCAGCACTTCAGATTCTTTTCATACTCTATACTTCTCTTTTGCTCTGTCGCTTAGTATACAGATGTGCTGAGGGAAATAAAGTAAAAGAATCATACATTAAAACATCCATGAAATCATATTTTGCTTGCAGGTAACATTGGCACAAATCTAAAATACTTACACTCAGATCCCTGAAATATTCATTGTAGTCCAGAGCATATCCCACCAAGAATTTATCAGGAACCTCAAACCCAATGTCTGAGAGAAAGACACAATACATAAAAAAAAATAAAAGCTAATTTTCAACAAAGAAAGTGTGTGAAAATTGATTAGTGTAGACTATCCACAACAGTAAGTGACCTTATGGTTCAATTCACACCACAAATGCTACATTGTTTAATTATTTAGTATGGGTAATTGTACAAACAAAAATACATAAATAAATAATTCCTACGTCAACCATTCAGTGATCCAAACCTTTTACTGTGTCAAAATTGACTCAAGGCCAAACAGGCTCACACCACCAAGTATGCAATAACATCACTCTTGATATACACTAAACAATAGCAGGTCATTAACGGCTAGTTGGGTGGATTGATAACGAACCTCTTCCACTTCAATACTAAAGCTAAAAGCAGAGGTCAGAGGACAGTAACATCTGTGCTTCTAGGACAGGCCTAAAGAGCTTATCAGCCTCCACCCTGCTAAAAGCATTGCATAACCACTTCAAGCACGGACATATCAGCTTGTGTCCAAGTACCATGTCTAACAGCATGAGCAGAGGGTTGTCTTTCCTCAGTGTAGATCCCACACAAAAAGCTCAAATATAAAACTCAACATGAACACAGAACTTTGAGAAATGAACTCACAATCAGGACGGTATCCTGAGCTTCTTGGAGTCCTTTTCACAAGTAGGCTGAAATTGAGCAGAACAGTGTAATGAATACATATATGATGCTGATGGTGTTATAAGCTATAAACACACATAAATGACACCACGGTAAACTTTTATGGATATTCTGATAAGTTACAGCAATAAACAAAGAATGCTTCCATACTGCTGTCCAGTGATAACACGCCTTCAGCAGCACTCAGACAAACATCAGATATCTACATTAGACTCTAGTGGGGGAGAGCCATTTAGCCATTAATGCACAGTATCTAGTCTGTCCTCACCCGTTCCATCTGCTAATGGTCATGTGACTCACATGGCTCAAGTGACTCATGTGACTTTAAATTCACATATTGTACAGAGTGGATTTGTGTCTATACATTGGGACTTTAAATGAGGGACACAAATAGGAACAGGGAGGGATTTGCAGAAATGTTATAGTTCTATACATTCTTTAGTTTTCACTATACTCCAATGGAAAGATGTGATATGTAAGGCGTCCAACAAAAACACACCACAAACGTCAGTACAACAGCAATGATCCCTTACCTGGCCACTTTGACCATTTTGGGATTACATTCATTTAATAATGCTAGCAGTGTTTCCATGGTCCGTCCTGTCTCTACAATATCCTGAAAAATAGTTAAACGGTAGCACTTAGGATGGGTGATTAACATATCTTTAATATAGTACTGCAAATCAAGAACCTCAGTATTATGTTATGAGCACAAGCTTTCTCCATTCTAAAAAGTTCAGAATACTATGAATACACATTATTCAGTTAATGGCATTTTCTGACATCAAGTTCAAATATGCCAACTACAGACACTGATTTTCCAGGCAAAGATTAAGCCTAGTTCGAGACCAAAAAGTATTCAAAGGACAATCCCCACTAACGGCGCACTTTAGCTCTAGGCTAGACTTGATCAATGCTTGGCAAAAATGGTGCCAATATTTAAAGGGTTTTGATCCAAAACGCATTACAGACCGCTAACAAAAATTTTCCTTTTCTTCATGATATACATTGTTGAGAGTGAGCTTTACACATAGAAGAAATACCAATGCTACATTAATCATAATAATCACCTTTACTAGAGAAATAAAATGTGTTGCCCATTACATGTTGTGTTACTCTTTTCAAAAACAAAAGTAACATTGCAGACACAGGACGAGTGTTTTTCAATTCATACAAATATATACAACAGATAGACATTTACAATGACACAGAGGCTCACCTCGACTATAAGCACGTTCTGTAAAGGGTGACAAAATAAGAATAGTTAACACATGACAAGAGGCCACAAAGACTGTCTAAAGCACTACAGATATACTGCACAGATGCAATAAAAGCAAAACTCACCTTTCCACTAAGAGCAGATAATTCATCTCCTCCGATAACCTTTACACAGTTTGTTGACTGATCATTCTGAGAAGAGATTTTGGGAAGCACCATTATTTTTAAACAGAAAGTCAGAAACGATTACACTGATTTTTCAAGCCTAAAGCTTCTACAATATATTAAATACACTACATCAGTGCCAGAGAACTTTTTTTCCTATGTACTGAAAATCAGCTTTAAGTAATGGGAGTACTGGGGAATGAAGTGAAGTGCTGAAGCAATATTCATTTGCTTCCATTGTGTTTTTCTCCACCATAGAAACAGAAACATAGAGAGGCCATACACTGTGTCCAAAGTCTTAACTTAGAACAATATGACTGTAATTATAATAGTCACAAACAGGTACAGCGACATACTTAAGCAAACCAGTAAAGAATAGACCACTAAGACATCAAAGAAAGGCAGAAAGCTAGTTTCTTTTGCGATGCCTAATATCAGAGAAGGCTGTAGCACACTCATTTGGCACGTTCATTCAATGTGTGTGAATGGAGGGAAAGGTTTAATAGTGGCACTCACTGAGTAGCTCTTTAGCCTAATGAAATCCACAGTCAACGGCACAGACTTATCGCTGTTCTGATTCAGTGCCTTAATGTAATCCATCAGGTCTGCAAAGAATTTATACCCTCCTTTCAGTACACACAGTGCCACGATATGGTGTCCTCCCATATCACGAACAATATCCCTGGCCAGCCGCTCAGTCCTAGAGGAAAATCAGGAGAAAAAACACTGTACAGGCAACATGCAAAACTAAATCAAGGAAGCTTTCAATGAACAAATATACATGGCATGCACAATTTTAAGAGAATGGATCCTGTGTCCATGGAGGGGATCCTCGAGGAAATTTGTTTAACAAATCGATAGAAATGCAGAATTCAAATCACATGCTTATCCTGTGGTCCTGCAAACAAGTGCCTGCACCACTCACACACCACTAACTAAATTTACTGTATGAACACAAGGTCTTCTGACAAGCCCGGTCACTCCACGGCCAGGACATTAACCCAGCAGGGATGAATCATATCACTGCACAACAGTGCGTTTCCAGATCACCACAACAAGCACACAATATCTTAAAAGGGGAATTCAATTACTTTTTCAAAAATTCTGCATATTTCAAATGCACAGGCATAAGCAAAGTCATCCAGATTGGTTTGATGTGAATGGTTAATTGAAGAGAAACTTAATGACTCATTTTTTTATAATGGTGGTGGTGATAGGAACCAGGGGTCATGATGTCTACAACACAAAAAAAAGCCATCTTTTATTGTACAAAACTACAAGTGAACCAACATGTGACTTCTGAGTTCTGTTTTGTTTGGGGATTATTTTGCTTTATTTTGCTGCCTTGCATGCAGCCCTCCACATTTTAGGCCAAAAAAACCTTCCCAAACCAAATCATAAAACAGTGTGTCAGGCATCAAGCACTGTGTTCAACCATTTCATGTAATAACTTTTTGTAAAGGGAGCTTTTAGAGACATTAAACTCTTTAGACGTCTGGTTCCTATCACCACCACTGTGAACAATTCTGACTTGGTAAGTTTCTCTAGAAGGGAGAATTTCACACCAAACCACTCTGAATTACTTTGTTTGCATCTTAACTGCATAATTAAGGAGCAAAAAAGAGGGATCACCTTTAATGTAGGACTGATGGAAATGGAAAAGGAATCAAATTTAATTTAGGACTGATGGAAATGAAGATTTACTTGAAGCAACGTCATATTACAAGAAAACTCACCGATCTTTGATAAGACCATTGGGAATTATAACACTGTCTAAATCTTCTTCATAGTGTTTGGGTACACAAAAAAGACTCAGTTCATGACCCTTGTCATCATCAAGTATCTGCAAAGGAAAAAAAAATTAGAATTACAATTTTTCATCACTTCTAACCTCATAAATATGCACACAGTAGATTACCTTCCAAAATAGGCATGAAATACTGTTTAGGCTACTGATCCAACTCTTATTTAGGCCCCTTAAGTGTACGTCTATCATCAAATAGTGCAGAAAGACAATGTAGGTTTAAGTAAAGGTCAGAAAAAGAAAAGGCCACACACCTTCACTTTACAAGCAGGGTGCATTCAATGGTTAACAGGTAGGCTATGGGCCGAACTGCTGCTCTAACCAAACCAATCCTTCAACCTGCACTTCAACCTGATTATCACAGGTTTGAAAGGTGGGTAGCATTTTTACATACTGCTCATGGTGAAACCATCAAATGCAGGTGTACGTCAGAAATCTAGCAGCTGCTCTCTTGTGAGACAAACGCGTGGCTTTTGCGTAGTCTATAAATATACTGAGAAGTCTAGCTCCGTCCACAACACTACAGTGCTGGAACGGGCAGTGCAGCCAGCCAGCGTTCAAAGCTGGCCTGCACATCTCATACATCCCACACTGCCTACTGAAGTTACAAGGCTCAGACACAATATGTATGAAATGCATCTTACCTCCAAATAGGAGGCCATCGTCAGAGGCTTGTCTTTGGAGTAGCTGCTCTACGGTTCTGCTGCTGTTGCTGCTGCTGATGGAGTCATGCTTGCCCATGCAGAGAGAGCAAGCAGCTCGAGCCTTCCTTCACACAGCGCCGCTCCAGCACGAACAGCGCGAGACGACGCCGCCCGCAGTTTTAAACCCTGACGTCACAATCCAGTTTGCCTATTAATCTGATTTAGTGGCAGCGACCTGCTGCTCTAAACTCTCCTCTCCCACCGCGCAGTGCAGCAAGACCCTCAGCGCCGTGCGCGCATGCACTGCGTTAGGGCTAGAGGACCGGTTCACCCAAAAATAAAATCTGCCCAGTGGCGTATCTAGGACCCATCCCTCATTAGGAAACAAAAATTACACTGGGCCTCGTTCACCGATATGTTCCTACGTTTCTCCTTAAAACTGTTCTTGAGAAAGGTCCTACGTCAGATTCATGACGTGTTCTTGAGTGTTTGTAGGTTCTGTTCTTACCTGAGAACAAATCCCAAATAAGAAGACATTGCTGAATGTTGGAATCTTCATGAAAACTGCGTAAGTTGGTCGTAAGTTGGTTAAGAAAAAAATTCTTCTTAAAACGGTTAGTGAATGAGGCCTGATGTTATTAGTCTGTCTAATGTAGCTAGTTGGAGTGGAGTTTGGAGGGGATGAACATGCCTGAAACCCCCCTTCTTCCAGTCTGACGCCCTATAAATTCACATCCTCACCTTCCGTACCTGTGACGAAGTTTTCCTAATGTTAAGTATCTTGTGATCTCAAGATAACAAAAGTTGTTATTTTGAGATAAAGTATCTTGTGTTGTTATCTTGAGATCACAAGATATTTAACTTGTTATCTCAAGATAACAATCCAGAAGATTATAGCAACAGCTCATGGCCTCTCTGGACGTCTGTAGTCGAGGGTGTGCAGTTTTGTATCTTTATGAGGGGCTCAATAAAGATTTGCAGGGGACTGGTCGCCAAAGTCCCCCATGAGAACCACTCATGGGGGGCTTCGGCGTGAATGGCACGTTATCTAGGTATTCATCCTGTGAAAAGGAGATATATGTATAGGTTTTTGTCACAAAAACACTAAATTCAAAACAGGCTGTGTGGACTGGGAAATGAATGGCATGTTTTGAAAATGTAACCTTTACATTAAACTATTATTTTCCAAAAAAGCAGTTATAAAGGTTGGTTTTCCATATGGGCCCTTAAGTAACTAAAAAACATACTTACTAACTGCAACTTGACTGGCCATAATCATCCCAAACATTATGATTCCAGCCTCTATTTTCTTCTATTTTTAAGATCAATTTACTGTTTTACTCTAAAGGTAAGCAAAAGATTGTACCGCTATAGGTTAGTCAATTAACCCATTAATTAATTAAGTGCACCATGACTGGCCAGCATGTCTTCAAACACTATTTTCAACTCTTTGAGATTGTTTTACTTGTTAACACTAAAGATGAGAGGAATAAAGTGCTGTACCATGTATTCATGTACAGATCCCCTCCAAACACACACATACACAAGAATTTCAGATCTATCTTTATTCATATAGATAGCAGCACGTTTTACAGAAATATAACTGCAAGAGTATACAAATGTACTGATTTAAAGCAAAATACAAGTATATTTATGTTAAATGTTACTTCACATGAATCTTCACACGATACTTAGACAGAGAAGTAAAAAGTAAACGGTTATCCCTATGACTTCAAAACGTAAAGAATATTATTCACATCAAACAAAAGCAAACCATAGTAAAAAATGCATATGAAAAATGAAAATGAGTAAGATGCACTCTCAAACATTCACACGCATACACACAAAGCACACAAACTGCTGGTGAGTGGGGTAAGCGCTCTAAGATTGTTGTCAGAAACCATTTCACATACGTTACTTCACCATGCCTTTTCTTTTTTTTTATTTTTAGAGAGATGAGAACAATCAAAAGAATATCATTTTTTATGTTCTGTACCTTGTTATGGCAAATCTCAAGAGGCAATAACCAATTGTTAAAAAAAAGAAAAAAATGGTGGAAAAAAGAAAATAAATGTTTGAGCTGCATAGCAGTTTCATGATATAAAGCTCAAATGCACTCAGTTTCTGCATTTGATGGATCTGTAAACAACACCTAGACGAGACAACTATACACATCATTAGAAATCTTGCAGTTTTGAACTTTTGGATCACTTTAAAGTTGAACTACAAACCCCAAAATGTGTAATTAGTTACAAAGGTACTTGAGAAGTAAGGGGGAACGGCTTGCAAAGGCACAAAGTACTTCCAATAAAAATAGGACAATACAATGGAGAGTAGAATAAATATCTGCGTAACCTAATGAAAGTTTAAGTAGTTCTTACAACGATGGATTGCGCAGAAATGTTCTGCTTTTGTTCTGTTTCTGCTTGTTTTCTGTTACACATACAGTATGACACTTTGACCTAAGCTGGAACATTGGTACTCAAAAACCAAGAACTCACAGATAAATATTTCATCCACAAAAAGAGTTCTGCTGCCATATTGTGAGAGAAAAGGAGATGTCATCTTAATTGGTCCTTAGTTAGATGTAGTGTGAATCTATATTTCTACATCATGAGGTAAAAACACATTCTTTCACTCTGAAATCAGAGCTACTATTTTGTTTATATGGCTTTGTATGGAACACACGTTCCAAATCATTAGCCTATATACTCTGTAAAAACTTCTCCTTTTTCAGGTCTTAAATTGACAGGATTTGAGCTCCACAAGTCACACAGAACTTCTGTTTCATAGCACAGTGATGGGGACAAAAGCACTATCATCATTCACTTCCCCTTGACATGATGTATGAAGTACAGTACTGCAGGAGGGACACAAAATTCAAATGTTTTAAAATGTACATAGTACATTTAGTAATTTCAGTCTTACAAAAATATTGTATGTATGGCTCACTTAATACAGGTGAGAGAATACACTTTACTACAAAGACAGCACATGTACTACAAACCAATGTCACACAGAGGAAAAACACCACAACTAAAAAGACAGGCTTCTTTTTACAGGGCTTGTATTAAATACATAATTAGAAAATAAATGACTATACAGTGACAGACAAATAAGGGAAATAGTCCAAAGATAAATAATTAACATATAGAGCGAATGAATTTGGGAGAAATTTACATATCTTTCAACAAAATGACTCATCAAAGCAAAAAATGCCTTTAGAAATGAAAATGCTGCAAATAACTCCTAGTTCTTCAAAATAACGGGCCGCCGTAAACACACATGAATGTGGGTGAAATAAAGATATGTGACCAACACACATGAGTGGTGTTACTTGTTACCTGGTAAAAAGCCACAGCCAGAATATTCATGAAAAATGTCTCCCAAGAAGACATAAGAGTGCTAATTCGGACAAAAAGGGGAAGGGACGAAATTTATCCATGACCAGGAGTAAAGCCACAGGGTATGAGTTATGTTCTAATAATTAGTCCAAATGATATAACAATGGTTATTTATGTAAACAATGCAGCACCACTACGCCAACGTGTTAAAATGAACCCTGTACAACTTCATTTACTAAGTCAAACATAAATGAAAGAACCAATGACCCATCCTCACTTCACATTAATAAATCTTCTTTCCAGCAGCTAGTGCCCAACTGGAAAAGTACATCTAACACATTTAATATAAAAACATGGATCAATCTTCATGTAACAACAGTACAAAGATTAATATGCTCTATTTGCCTCTACTGAACACACAAAACTGACATACACTGTACACATTGTCATGGGCATGCATGTGCATAGCCCAGTTGGCCATCCTGAAACTCAGCCTAAACAGGCCGCTGCTTAAACCAGTTGTGCATATAGGCACAGACAATCAACAGTGAACAAACTCTAAGCAACTGGATCTCCCTTGTTTTAGTTTTCCATCCCTGGCATTAACACTTTCAGTCACTACTTACTAATCACAGGACACAAACTCGCCAAAAAGTTTGACATGGAAAAGGCCTCTTACACCTGACTTGCCACAATAAAACCACACACAGCCTAAGTTTCCAGATAATCAACCAGGCCAGTCTGTGCGTGTATCTGACACAACAGTACGAGATGTTAACATACTGTACACAAGTGCTGGTACACATCCCGGACAAGGAATGACTAAAGATGGACATCTTCTTTGCAAGTGTATTAGATGGAACAACAGCAAAAATAAATCTTGACTACACACAAATATTTACAGTAAATGTTATACATCTTATGGGTCAGTGAAGATTGTATACAATTATCAAAATAAAAAAGTATAGTAATTAATCATGGCTCATTAAATAAGTTATGAAAATCAAGTCTACATAAAAAAAATTAAGAGAGAGAACCTTTGCGGAAAAAAACTCACAAAAGACTATAAAAACAGACAGATAGGGAAACAGGTGGATGCAAATGGCCTGAAAGCTTAAAGGAAGTGTCTCGTTTCAGAAGCTCCATAAAGTGCTAAACATACCATCTAAAAATCTTATCAACATACAGGTCCAACGTGTTGGGTTTAAGAGGCGAGTTCTAGGTTCAAGTTGTGTCAGTTTCTATTAGTGAGATGGAAAATGATTAACAGTAAAGAATCTGTTCAAAATTACAAACACAACATATGCTGCTCAGATATGAAATGGCCTCAGATCACATGATGCTGACTTGCCAGAACATTCATTGGCCCCAATTATGCAGATCCCTAAACATCCTTAAAGACAACTAACCATGATTACAACCACCTGTAACAGCCTACACGACCCCCCAAAAAGACATTAAAGGCTTAAATGTAGATCCTCCAGTTTCCACAACACATCACACTTGCATCTATAAGCTTGACACAAAGCTCAGCGGCACTCACCAAATGATATTTCAAAGTACATTTACTGCTCTAAAAAATTCCTGGAGAGTGTCTTCCCTTGTTCCTGAAACTGCTCTAGTAGTTCATCAATCTTCTCGTTGAGGTTGCTTGACTGGTCCAGTAAAGTGTGAATCTGTGCATTAGTTTGAAGCTGGCTCTGGTTATGATCTGAACTAGGATGCCCCATGGAGACAAGCTGATCTGCCAACGCAGGACCAGAAGGGTTTAATAGCTGACCACATTCTGATAAGAAGAACAAAAGAAGACTTCATTAGACTCAAACAGACTACATCTCTATTTTAAATTTCATCTCTAAGTTTTATCTACACAACAGCAGCATTGTAAGAGTTATAGTTTATAAAATCTATCTTCATAAAGAGAACTTACCAGTGGGGATTTCAAACAAAAACAGGCCTGGTTGCCCTGGCTGTCCAGGCTGGCTTAGGGTGTTCCCCAAAGCTGTCTGAAAGAGTGGATCAGGAGTCGGCTGACTGGATGTGGAGGCGGAACTCTGCAACCCTCCAATTGCCACCCCACCCTGCCCACTAAAAATGGCTGCTGCTGTGGCAGCCTGAGGTAACTCTTGAGTGCCTACACCACTTTGCAGTGCTGAAATGGCTGCCTGGGGCAAAAAAATGTTGACAGAGGCTTGGTCTGTGGAAGATACAGAGGCAACATTACTGGCGCTTGGGACAACCTGCATAGGTTGCTGGTCCTGAAAAAGTCCTGGTCGAGTTGAAGGCATACTGGTGGCCGAGTCATCCACAACAGAGCTCTCATCTTGGAAAGACATAGGCTCTGATGAATCCTGCTGAGCCACATTCACCACACTGGCTTGGGGGAAAAGAATTTGAGGACTCTGAGTTGACTGGGATGGAGGAACAGTAGACTGGTTTGAGGAGGTATCTGCTGCCACACTTGCAGAGCTTGGGACAACTTGCATGGGCTGCTGGTCTTGAAATATGTTCTGTGGAAGTTGTTCACCACCAATTGGACCCTGGTTCTGGCCACTGAATAGGAGAGTCTGAGGCAGGTCTTGAGGGTTAATAGGTGTAGCACAAAATAGTAGGCCAGTCTGTGGTTGTTGTTGACCCTGGCTTTGGGATATTGTAGACATATTCTGGAAAAGGGAGGCTTGCTGAGGTGTCGGTATTTGCTGCGGCTGGGGAGACTGCTGCTGTTCCATTGGAGTGGACAACTGGGTTTGTCCCTGAAAAAGTGAGACTGTTTGAGCCGAAGCGGATGGTGGCATGGGTGTGAGAAAAGTTATCTGTTGTTGCTGTTGGTTCTGGGTACTGTCAGCTGTTATTTGGCTAGGGAGAACACCCTGAGAAATGAAAAGTGTGGTTGAGGGAGGCTGCTGCTCAGAAGGTAAGTTAGTGCTTGTCAACATTGTCAGTGTATTGGGAAATAAAGCAGACTGGACCTGGGAAGCTTTGGAAGAGCCAAAGAGTGCTGTCTGAGGGTCCTGTGTTTCAGTCATAGGGTTGTGACTTTGAAATAATTGCTGGGGAGGTGAGGGCTGCGAAGGCGACTGCTGAAGGAAGCTTGATGTCTGAATAGTCAGGATCCCTCCCGCCTGTTGGAAAAGTGCTTGTTGCTGTGGCTGCTGGGATGAGTTTTGGAGGAAACCATCAGATGGCTGGGACATTGTACCATCTGTCTGCGTGGTGCTTTGATGCTCAGACATTTGATCCGGTGGTACTCCAGAAAAACTTGGTGTGCACTGCATAGGAATCTGCGGGAGTTCTGATTGTAAGTGCTTCTGCAGATTTTCCAAGACTTCTTGATGTTGTTGCTCTTGCTGAAGTTTCTCTAGATTTTTCTGATGTTGTTGTTGCTGTTGCAGAGTATCAAGTACTTTCTGATGCTGCATGTTCACCAAAGAGTTTTGCTGCTGAATGTCCTCAAGAACTTTCTGGTGCTGCATGTTTTCCAGAACTTTCTGATGCGACTGCTGCTGTTGCAAGCTACCAAGAGCTTGGTGCTGAAGGTTCTCTAAGACCTTTTGTTGCTGTTGCAGACTTTCCAGGACTGTTTGCTGGTGTTGGAGATCCACTAGTGCCTTTTGATGTTGTTGTTGCAGGTTCTCCAATATGTTCTGTTCTTGTTGCTGCTGCTGTTGGTTGGTCAGTGTGTTCTCATTGCCACCCAGCCTTAAACTGTTCATGTTCTCCTGGACATGCTGCTGGAGGCTTTCAGCAGAAGGAGTTGGACCGTAAAGCACAGAGTTAAGTTGCTGTTGCTCTTGCAGCTCCCTCACTGCTCTTTCCAGCTGTGCCACCTCATCCTGAGGCAAAAGGTTTTGGACCTGGGGTTGCTGGGATGGAGGAGGCCTGGACTCTATGCTCACTACCACCATTCCTGTGCCATCTGGACTGTTGTCTTCTGGAGACAGAGTCTCTGGGGTTTCCCGCAAGAACTGCTGAGGGACCTGTGGGGGCACAGGCTGAAGAACTGTTGTGTCCTCTGACAAGGACACTTGGAAGGACGCTGTAGGGGAGATGTCCTGTTTCTGAATGGTGGTAAGGGGCTCTGGAGCTGCAAAAATTGGAGTTGCTGATTGTTGAGAGTCAACAGGTTGCAGAGGCACAGGGCTAGGAAATGATTTGCTGCTTGTGGGAAGGACGGTGGTTATTTCCAAAATCTGTTGGTTTGAATTAAGAACCTCTGCAGGCTGTTTAAAATAAGAAGATGAAGATTAAACATGTTGCTTATTTCAAACTTAAAATCCCATTTATACAAAATAACATTTCAATGGGATGTAATTTATAGCCAACCTTAAAAATGTTACATGCTGTGGGGTTGGTAGAGACTTCCATTGGAGTGACTTCCTCTCGTTTGACTATGGATATCATTGGGGCCATCAAGGTACTGTTTAGACTACTGGTCCCACTTTGCATTGCTGCAAGAAAAATGCAGTTGGAAAAAATGTGAAAAACAACAATCTTTCAATTAAACTACTGAATGCATAGTATGATTATATTTCTGAGATTGTCATACCTGTTATCTGGTCTTCAAAAGTGCAAGGCTTAGATGTTGCTGGCAATTCTGACTTCACAGATATATCAGCTTTTTCTGCACAAAAGTTTGATTTGTTTTATCAGAGTTGGAAACACCTATACACAGATACATATTAAAACCAACCAATATAACGTGCCAAGTAGCCAACAAAATGCTGAACGTAAACAAGAGTACTAAAATTGTGGTCATTTTTATGGTCAACTTTTTTTCTTCTGTAAATAATTGTCTACAAGATGTGTTTTAGGAAGTAACACTCAGATTTCCTCATCTGAATTCAATATTTTACTTATTTACAAACCTTGCTGAGGCGTATAGGTGAAAGGCTGTAGTTCATGTGTTCTCCCTGCATTCGTTACCACAGAAATCCCAACTGACACAGGGGAGGTCACAGTCAGGTCATGATAAGGAGGAACCTTCACCACTAGGTGATTCTGGTGGAAATTAGAAATATAAATTTCAAATAAGTTTTAAAAAGAGTTTCAGATAAGTGTTTACCATAGGGGCTAAAAAAATAACTTTAAAAATTACTTGGGCCAGCTGCACCTACTTGATGAAAAAGCTCCATGTCAATCTCTGCCTCAGCCTGCCATGAGCTATCATCTGAAACAAAGATAGAAAATAATTTGAATAGTGCTTTATTAACAAAAAATAACTGATAACACAAGTCATGACTAGGTAAAGCAGGAAACTTCACAACTTAGGAATTCAGCCTAGGTTTAGCAGTACCTGTAGCATTTTCCTGAAAAATAACTTTGGTTCCCTTGAGGAAGTTTTTGCCAATAATGAAAATTTCCTCTCCTCCAATCACTGAGCAGCTATGAAGACTCTTCTTGAGAATTTCTGGCACTCCAGCAGGCTGGGCTGAACATTAAGGAACATAAAATGGTTTAACATTCTCTGGAATAACAAACAGTTGTCAGAAAACAGTCACTAGTTAAAAAAAAAATAAAAATACTGAGGTAACATTCTCTTGGCAGCTTTTAGACAAACCCTGAATACACTCACTACAGAGAATTGGTGAAGAAAGGGTCTGCAGAGTGAGGACAGAGCTGTCTGGTCTGGGGATGTTGACTCTAAATGCCAAACGAGCCCGAGTGCTCTTCTTTTTGGAGCCAGCTACCCCTATTCGAGCTTCAACATCTGCATTCCTTAGTTTCAGTATGCCAACACAGTCCACTCTGCAGAAAGACAGTTTGGCTTAATTTCAGTACTGCACAACACACAAGCAGAAAAGAACACCAAGAGCCAAACACAGTGCTATTCCTTACGCTAAAGTCATGGAGTTGCTAGGCTCAAGATTCACTTCAATAACTGTGGTCCCCTCGATATCCACCTCCTTACAGGCCGTCGTGTTACGCCCAGTCACTCTACAGGCTTGATAAAAGCCATGAGGCTTAACGCGTCCAGCATCATTAGCGACAAACACCTGGAGTACAACTGGTTCATTCACACCTTCTAACTGAAAAAAGAAAACAGTATACCATGAATACCTACTTTCATCTTAATCTTGAGTTTTGAATTCAATTTGAATATGTTGATGTTTTGCCAGAAAAAAATAAAAATTTAACTGAGTTCTTACTTTGACAGTGGGAAAGCCTTGCTGTGTGCGGTCTTTGACAGATCCTCTGCTCCCTTCTGTAAGGTATCGTGCTCTGTGCTGTGTCTCAGGCTGGACAAGAATCTTCAGTTCCTTCCCCTCGCTCTTCTGTGGATACTGCATTGAAAGAATGCCCCCTTTCTGACTGCCAGCCGCCTCCAGAGTGCTACGAGAGTAATAAGGGACATACCACTTGACACTGTGGCACAGTTGTGGGTCACAATTTGATGTGTTTTGTGTAGAGGATAGATTTTTCAGAGAACATAGCGTGAACAGTAATTTTGACAACAAAGAAGCTGGTTAAGGATCCAGAGGCACAAAGTCCAAAATCACCTAAATTATTAAGTTCCATCTACAACCAGGGTATTTATATCCTTCTGAAACCCTGCTGGCATGTCTGAGCAGTTGTTTTAGCACAAAACAGGTTCATAAAACACACACACAAAAAAATTCTGAACTGCCCAACACAACAGTTTCTCTAGCTCTCAACGCCTACGTAGCATCATTCTAAGACACTACCACAAGGGGCGTACTTCAAACTCAGATTCATTCACTGGTCAATGAAAGAAATAACACACCGACTCCCTTATGGAGAAGCGTACCCTCGACACACAGACTTTGGATATATCTAAATAACACACCCCATTTACATGTGAATCTACGAAAGACATACACTCAAAAGTATTCTAACTGCAGATACTTTGTATTTGTACACGTGTGTCACTTTCCACGCAAAAACGTTTGTGTCACTTATTTTTTGCCAGCAAGTATGTTGTGTATGTCGGTTATTTAACAAAAGTAGACATTTATTTGAACATATTTATTAGCCTAATGCATACGGCATCCTCTTGCCTAGCAGGAAGTGAGAAACGACTTAACTCAACCTCATGGCAGTTAGAGTCTAGATTACTAGAGTGATTACAGTGAGGGGAAACAAGTATTCCAACACTTTTGTTTTTGTTCCAGTGCATATATCCAGTTTAAATATACATACATAATGTCCTTTGATTTTGTACTCAAACAATATATTTTAATAAGCATAAACAAAATTTTTAAAAATAAAATTGACAGGGGAAAAGTATTCAGACAACACAAATTAATAGCATTATTAGTTTGTAGCAAAGCTGTTACCACACCACAATTGCAGCTTTCAGTTGCCTGCAGTAAGAAACACGCCGATTAGCTTCTTCCAGCATTGTGGTTCAGTTTTGGCCCATTTTCAATTCCCCAGGGTTACGAGGGTCCCACTGACGCACTCGCAATTTCAAAATTCTCCATAATTTTTCAATGGGGCTCAAGTCAGGAGATGCAAGCACCTTCACCGCCTGTAGAAATCAGTGTTGAGTTATTTTGGTTGTATGTTTAGGGTCTTTGTCGTGCTGAAACGTCCAAAAGAGTTCTGATTTGTCTAAATGCATGTGTGCTAGTTTCTTTAGTGCTTTATTTTTTATTTAAGAGGTCTTTTGTGTAGGGTGTAAGAACAAAGATGACTGCCGTGCAGTTTACTGCTTTCTGTTCTCTGTGTAATTGTTGTTTCTGCTGCTTTCAGTTCACCCCTTTACACTTTTCAAGTAAGTGCTGGCTTCTCTCTTACCTTTTTCATCATTAGTCTGAGAGCTTGTTGTGAAATCTTGAATGGTGCACCTGCCTGGAGATGATTAGTTGTGGTTCCATGAACTTTACAGTTGCATATTACTGAACCAGTTGTACTGGAAGGGATGTTTAAGGTCTTTGCTAGGCTGTGAAGCTTTTTCCATTCAAGTGTTGATTAATAACGTTGTCTCTGAGAACATTAGGAAAATGCTTCACCTTCACCATGATTGCCACTACTTCACCATAACAATGATCGTGTGAAATCTTCCCAACCAATGGCAATATCTTTTATAATGACACCAGGTGTAATTTGCAGAAGACTTTTTTTCAGCATTAAAATCTATATCATAAATAAATCTTAATTTATTTTTATGTAACCTTCACATATATTGATAGACGATATATTGATTGATGATATTTGATATGGTGTCTGAATACTAATCCCCTACCAATTTCAATATTTAAACATAACTTTCTTTAAGCTTACGAATACATACTTTTTTGTTCATATTTGTAAGTACAAAGTACAAAAGACATTGTGTGTGTATATTTGATGGATCTATGCGCTGAAAAGATATTAAATTAACAGAAAAACTAAGTGTCTGAATACATGTTGGCAGAACAACAAAAAGTTGGCAGAGTACATTTAAACAGAACCAACCTTCCTTTAAGATTGCCTTTCGCTTCAGAACCCAGTTGTGAAAGTACAAAGTGTGGAGCCTTTGCGCTGTCTGCATCAAACACATCCATGGTTGCTCCATCCCTGGCCACAGGTTTGGGGCCAGGCCGCTGGCGAGGTGTACGCTTACGGGATTTTCGGGGGACCTCAGTATTGTCATTGTATGAACTGTTGCTCAGCATGCTGAAGTTAGAAACTGAGTCATCCATCCATATACTGCTGCTCTGCTCTGAGTCTGGGTTGAGTGGTAACTCATCCTGGCAGGACATACGGCTGTCATCCAACAGGTCTTCTGGAGGTGGAGAGATGTTCAGGACGGTCCGCCGTTTTGAGGGTGTCATCTGGTTCTGATGGGCTGGTACCCCAACACCATCGCCCCCAGCAGCCCCACTGATGGCAGAAGCTGAACCAGGCTCCACTCCCAACACCTCTGCAGGGAGACAGCTGTGGAGCCTGGATGACTGCTCTGGAGCTGAAGTAGCAGAGTGCATGCTGGCACAGGAAGAGGCAGGAAGTGCACTGCTGTGCCCTCCAGGGGATGATGAGGCAGTTGCTGCATCTGTAGTATGCACAATACAAAGAGTTAATAATGCTTATTACTACAAAACTGGCTAGCAGTCCCGATCAAGCAGTAAAATTTGTGCATGATAATGTGTTGCCAATTTCCGCCTTTCCCTTTAGACCACTAGTGCCAAATTTGCCAAATGCCAAAAAAAGAAATCAATTGTATCAGGCCAATAATGTACTATGCATGTTTTTCCCCCCTTTTCCCTTACTGTCATAAAGGAATACATGTCTGAGCACAGAATATTCTACTGTAACCATTTCTGTTTTACAGTGTGTGGCCTAAATGTGCAAAAATCTGAAATCCTGTGCCATGTAAAATTGTGCAGGTAAACATGCGTAAGACATGTATGACTGCCATCTTATAACAAAAAGCTGAGCTAATCTACCCAGCCTCTGAAAACAAATGCTGTTCAATTATAATTCTGAGGTGTCTGAAATGCTGTGCCAGGTGTCAACTATTGCATGCCAATTGGAAGATTTATTTGGGACTGAGCATAGCCATGGAGACAGAATAAACAAGCTTCTGACCTGTGGATTGGTTATACGTGTGGTTCAGTGCTAGATGCGGGAACCTGGGTTCGCCATGTAAGGACTGCTCAATACTTCGAGGTAAGTTCCAACAAAATGTCCATATTTATTAGTGTTCACACGAAAAAAAGAAAAACTGTGTAAAAAGGAAAATAAACGAATTAAAAGCAGTTTCTAGACATACGGACTTTAGTTGACTTGTTCTAGTCCACAAACATCAGTCCAATAAAAGAAGTTTTCCTGACTCAACTTCAGTACAGGATGAAGTCTGAGGCCACAAAGCCGATTAGACTTTTAACCCTACAAACAGGCCTCATGCCTGCCATTTTTTCCCCTCTGAATCTCTTCCCCCCGCCCCATTTAAACTCATAGCCCCACCCCTAATCAGACTGGGCCAAACCACTGCTAAGAGCAAGTGGGTTAACAGAGGACAGTACAACAATCTAATGCACATATCATTGTTGACAAAATACAAACTGACATGTAATTTGGCCCTTCATTCACATTACTGGTATGTTCTCAATTGCTTTTATTTAACATTGTTCTTTCTCTCCCACAGGTACCTCAATCTCAGGCTACCCCCCCTTTTGTTAACCGAGGGCCCTTCGGCTACTATAAAAGAGGAAGCTGGATGCGCTGCCGTTCCTAAAGGAACAGGACCAGAGAGACAAGATCAACAGGTAAGTAAATATATGTGCACATTTTTACATTGGCTTTAAATATGGTTTTGTTTTGAAATTCCCAAAGTCTACACAAAGTGTCTCAAAATAGTCTTGGTGATGGGGCAGGCCTACTGACCTCATCACATGACCTACGAAGCAGAGAACTGCAGACCATTTTTTAAGCAGACTCTCCCTGTTTCAGAGGGAACTCCCTGGAATAAAAATGACAAATGACAGCAAAAGAGCAGTAAGTGCTGGTCATTCAAGAATAATCCAATGTAGATATGAGCAAATTTGGTCAGTCATATGTGCACAAATCACATAACAAAAGATTCCTAAAACATAAAACATTGGTAAATAATTTACAGGGCCAGCTTTATTATTATGGGGTCCCAATCTTACATTTATAATTTTAGCTCTGATTTGATGTTCTGAAGTTTATTGCTGCAAAACAGATGTTAATCTGGGCAGCCTCATTTGAGCTTGTTCAACTTCCTGTCAAAACAGAAAGTAGCTAAGCAAAAACTTCACCCTTCACCTTGCACCACTGCAGTGCTTCTAATGATTAGACAAGAAAACAGCATACTAGAAGAAGGGAAAAGAGCACAAGTATAGCCTTTAATTAGGCGTCTCATACAGAAGACTACAAATTTATTTCAAGAATCTTACTTGGCATGTTTTTTTCTTCAATAAAGCCAAAAATCAAATTGGGCAAAAATGTTTGACAAGTGTTGGTAAAGGTTTTTTTGGGCCACCTCAACCGTAACTTGCCTTTGGTGGTCACATGCCAGAAAGTGGTCTGGGCAAAAACCAGGAAACAACTCTTGCTCAGTGAGAGCAATAACAGGAAATTCTTTAAACATTTTAGTGGTTTTATTGGAGACAGAGGCAACTAAAGCACTGGTCACAGCACTGAACAGTACATTGTAAGTCTGCCACTAAAAACCCTATGAAAACCACAGATAACTTGGCAAAAGTAAAGATGTGAAGTGTTCAGATGGGTTTAAATTTTTTTGTTGAAAGGTTAATGAATGTGTTATGAACTTGAAAAAATGGACAGATTAAGCAGTAGTGCCAAAATAAAAAAAATAAATAAAACGTGAAAGTGGAAAAGAGTGGCGAGGAAGACATTTGTGTGTAACCTGACAAATGCACACAAAGAGGGCAGAACACTGAAATAAGCGATCAAAACTGATTACGAAGTAGAAAATTTGATGAGTCAGTTTTCAAGGCAACTAATGAGGGAAGACTGTGCAGTGAGGTAGCAAGAAATGCAGTGACGCAGCCTACCTGAGGCCAGGGCTGCAGAGGGAAGAGGGCCTGCCTCTCCACCGCTCTTCTGGCTCATGGTGTGTTTGTCCTGTGTGGTGGGGGGAAGCTGCAGTTCTTTAGGGAGTAGGTCATACACTGACTCTGAAAAATGCATAAGACCAGAAAAAAATGGGTGAGGCAGTGAAAGCTACTGAGAGACAATGGAAGTCTTAGACGCAATGTGGCTGTTTTTTAAAAATGATTAACCACCTGTTCAGCTTAATATTTACCATTTACACATGACAGTCATAATAAATGACATTTTGTAAATTTACTAACATCGAGCCTCTTTTACCAACCGTTCTTAAGAAGAAATTTCTTCTTCTATTTTTTTTTATTTGTGATTTTTTCCTCAGGTAAGAACAGAATCTACACACACTCAAGAGCACAAAGGTGCGAACAATTCTGCGGTTTAAGAACACGTCATGAGTCTGACAAAGACTTTTTCTAGGACTACGTCATGAGTCTGACAAAGACTTTTTCTAGGACTTTTCTCAAGAACAAACTTAAGAAAAACCTTAGGAAGATATTAGTGAATCATTGTAACTTATTCTTGATTCAATATTAAAGGAGTCCGGGTGCTAAACTGGCCTGCCTGCATCCAGACCTGTCACCACTGAAAACATTTTGTGCATTATGAAATGAAAAATACAACAAAGGTAACCCCAAACTGTTGAGCAGCTGAAATCTTATATCAAGCAAGAATGGGAGAATATTTCACTTTCAAAACTACAGCAGTGTCTCCTCAGTTCCCAAAAGCTTACAGAGTGTTGTTAAAAGATGATGAAACACAGTGGTAAACATGCCCCCATCCCAACTTTTTTCGAAAGGTGTTGTTGGCATCAAATTCAAAATAGGCATATATTGTTAAAAAATAATAAGATTTTACATGATTAGCATATCATTACATTTTGTTTTTTATTTTGCACAGCGTCTCAACTTGTTTGGAAATGGGGTCGCACAATAAACATAAATACAGAGTCAAATTTGGTTTTACAGTTAGGGATATATTGATATAGAAACTGTGAGCTGATGCCAATATCCAATACTTTTTAATGTATGTATCTGCCCATGCTGATACCAATGGCCATACATAAACTCAGTGTCACCTTAAAGCTCTAGAGTACGATAAATGCATCCTGAAATATCAGTTTGACATATCGGTCAACTCTAAATGTCTGTCCATTCTTTTCTTCAAATCAAATAACTGTTTGCAATATCACCATCCATTCTTATTTACAGTAAATATACATTATCTGCAACTTGCTGACACTCAGATGTGTTCCAGGATCCATAGCAACAGTTTCCATTACTTCCATATCCCATGTCCTTCACTAATTTCAAATGATAGATCAGATGGTTCAGCCATTTCTTAGTCTAGAGATCTCTTAGGTGTTTTTCTTGAAACCATATCTACATTTTATACATTGGCTGACTACCAACTTACATTGTTGTTGTCAGCCATAAAGGAAAACTAAAGTCTGTTCGGTTACAACAGTGACACTGTTTCTACAAAACAAGCCACTGAATGATGCTTCATTTAGCGTTTTTTTATTATCTCGTGCAAACACTAAATGAGCAATCATCAAAAGCTCAGCTGGGTACTGTAACCTGCAGCACCAATCACCAAAACACATAAGCATTATAGAGCACAAGAAACTATCTATCCAGCTGAGGTATGTGTCGGAACAAAAACAATGAAGTATTGTTTTGGAGAGTATCCTCATCTGAAGGTAAACTTACCTTACGTTATAGTCAGTATATTAAATTTATCTTACAATACATTAATACTGACTAACAAATCATCATCATCATCTTCTACTATAGCCAAAACGATGAGAGATGCATGAATTGTTCATTCATCTCTACTCCAATATTTTCGTATTTCAATGTGAAGCATTAATCATATATGACTTTATAACCATAGCGAATACGAAATGGGCTGTTTTTGCTTAGTTGCCATATATAAACTGAAGGGACTGGGGAGTGAATGTCACATGACTCATGATTTGGATGCTTTAAGATAAGTTTATGTTGACAGCCTGTTGAGAAGCAAAAGAATATCTGTCTTTAGTGCACCGGTGGCTTAAATGAGACCTGGTAAGAGTTTGATTCAAGTACACAACCATGTCACAATCACCATAAAGCAGACATCTGCAGATGTTAAGATGTTTGATGCATAGATAGGTCAAAAAGAAACAGGAATACAAGTAAAGATTTCTTATGTACTTATAAAATGCAGAAATTAGGCTGGAACCACCTTGATTAGAACTATAACAAAAATGCAACATTTATTTCCCTACGGTTACAAAAAAATAAAGAAAAAGCATTTTAGCACAGTAAACAAGCATTGCCTAAATGTTTTGCTCTTTCTGAGTACGGCAAATAAATATTTTGAAATATCAGGTAAATCTAAACATCTATCTGACACTGATAACTTTTATTAAGCAATTATCTGCCGATACCGATATGATTCAGATATCATCATAGATCCCTATATTAAATTATTATGTTAACAAACACAAGAGCTCTGAATGTTCATAGAAGATGAGATGTGATGGTAAGCTAAGGCAAGGTGATCATTCAGCCTTGGTTGGTGCTAGTTCTCCAACGTCGGCCTTGTATGTCCAAGAGATACTGAACTGTTTTATTCCAGACACTACAATGTTATTCTTCCAGACTTCCTTGCGCTGGTTGGGGTTAGTGGGGGCATGACCAAACCAGAACTGCACAGGAGTTTTTCTGAACACTTCAAATGCTTTGCCACAGATTTTTGTGGGGGGCTGTTTGAATTTTTTTTTTTTGACAATGGGTGAAAGCAGAACAAAGCCAGAGAACTAACACTACTGCTAAGAAGCCAAGTATCTTATTGCACCTGTATACCTGTGGTAAATGTTTTCATGATTATCATCACTGCAATGGAGAGAATGGATTACTCAAAATGACAGAAATACCTCATCAGATGAAGAGGACAATAAGCTAAAAGTTAAAGTTAGCAAGGCAGCTGCAGGGCTAACTTGACACTACTTGTCTCTGGCTGAAAGGGTAAAAAACTTTAATAGAAAAGCAGCATTAGATGTATTTAGAATTGTCTGTGTGTTCAAAACACAAGCCTGAAAATTTTTTAAGCACCAAACTGGAACACAGTGTTTCTGACTAAATCCCTGTATGGCAAAAATCTACCATTAGGTACTATAAAACATTCTCGCTTGACATCATAAAATGTTTCCCTCAGTTCAGCAAAGTTACGTGAAACAGACTGAGGTGAACTTGTTTTGCATACATAAGTTGACGACAGTGTGTGTTTCCCTCTAAACACTGGAGCTGTTGGTGCTGTTGTCTCTATTGTCACCTTCCCAATGAACTCTACTTTTATAATTTTCTCAAACTGCATGGCTTTTTTCCTTCTGTCTCTACTGACTCTGGAAATGGAAACATGTCCCTTGACTTAGCCATATAAAAAATATAGCGTGCTCCAGTGACTACAGTGGCTAATTCTGTGTTGCTGGGTGGTAAGATTTCCATTTCTATTGCTTACAAGCTTAAAGAGGATTGACCAAGAGGTGGATTGTGGATAGACCAAACACGTCTTGCCGCTGCTGTTGACTCTTGGGTGTTGAGTCCTAAGGCTGGGCGATAAAACGATAACGATAAGTATCGCGATATAACTTTTCCTCGATAGAGCGATAAGACAGGTTCGATAAATGTTCGATATAATACACCACTCTCACACTTCCACGTTTTAGTGAAAGCCCTGGTGGGCGTTTTCTACAGCAAGGAAAGCGACACTACTCTGCTCTCGCCAGGAGAGGGTGCACTTCCGAGTTTTTCGACTTGATTAGAGAGGGAGGGAGCCATGAGTAAAAAAAACGGGTCGCCAAATATACTTTAGCAACATCTGAAACGCGGAGTTATACAGTCCCTGTTTGAGCGGAGCGACCGGCGATCTGTTCTCCTGTGACTGAGTGAGTGATGAGGTCAGTGGTGTATCTGTACTGTCCTACGGTGAACTCACCTCTTTCCGTACATCCTAACAGCTTTAGCGGTGTTAAAACACATCTACAGCGTCGTGTTACAGCGCCAAACCGTCATATTTTAGTATTAGTGCATTCTCGAACAACGAAAGTGAAGACGTGGGTTCATGTTTGAAAGTAAACTGAGGAAGCTGTGAGGCATTGGAGAGCGGGAGAGCGCTATCTCTCCAGGCTAGCTGTTTTTAGCTGCTGGCTAACTTGAAGCAGCGCTCCGGCACAACATGGTACATTGATGATACAAATCAAACAAGACACAAAATCACCGCTTTCAGTTTAAACATCCCTAAAAGGAGGACTCTGTGACTGGTGTGAGAGATTCACACTGCAGACAATGCTTTTACACAGCGTCAGATATACTGCGGTTCACCCCTTAAACTACTACGGTAGCATAGAGAAACCCAGTCGTCGCTAGCTGGTGTCTGAATACTGTGATATGCTCTGACATGGATGTGGTAGGAGTGACAGCAGTGACCTACTGAACCGAGTTGACGTTGTTGAGAAACTAAAGAGTTTAGCACTGTTGTTGGCCACTTGTTTAGCATTTGTAACGGGGTAGCCGAGCGCTCGTCACCAGACAGCTAAAAATAATCTGTTTTCTTTCTTAAATCATGACTATTACAAAAATTGCAGCTGATAAAAAACAGCTCAGAAACTTTCTCCCACTGTCCCATGACAGATTAGTGAAACGTTCCACTGTTTGCCGAGTGTTTGTCATGATCGGACCATAAGTGATAGTTTAAAACCACAATTAACCACCCAGGAGCAAAATCAGCCTTCAAACATGAAAGAAATCATGATTTGACATTTATCGCAATATGTATCGATATCGAACGATATGAATTTTGTTTATCGTGATAACGTTTTTGGCCATGTCGCCCAGCTCTATTGAGTCCTCACTCTGTTTGATAGAGAACAAATGATGTCACTGGTGGAGTTTATTGCCTTCTTTTTTTCTCTGAAATGGCTTTGATAGTAAAGATGAATTTTTCAAATCTCTGGCATGACTTTTTGCTATTACCATGCTAAAATTCCCTTAACTAATGATATGAGTGACACTCATATCATGACACTCACAACTGTACAGTTCAGAAATGACACAGAGTAAAAGTAATTCATCTTGTTGTACAGAACACTCTCAGTTGCCTAATCCTGGAAAGGATGATGACATTAATTTCCACAACATTTTAAGTAACTTTACCAGAAACATAATGAAATACTTTATCATAAGCAAAAACTACATCATTTGGTATAGTATCACTACCTGAATACGAAAAACGTTAGGATCAGAAACAGGGCTGACCTCTGCTGACTCAACTTACTTTACTGGCCTATTCATATTGAGCTACTTCTAACATCAGCCAGTGACCAGCTTATCATGTCTCATCAACTACTGAAATCATGCTATAAGGCTATGTCAAGCACAATCACTAAACACAATAAAACCCCTCATCCTATATGTCACGTTTTAGTTAAAAAATATCTCTGATTCTGGGTTAATGTTTGTGAATATTTATAAAATACTTCTATCAGCATAAATCAATAACATTGTATTATTGTAATATTGTGATACTGGCATTGACATGTTCACTGTATCAAGAGCTGAGCATTGTGGCACATTATGAACTTCAGAAAATAAGAAGACCAAGTCAAAGTCATTGGAGAATAGACTTAAAAGAGGATGATTAGATTCATCATAATTGTACAGGAAAAGAAATGTCAGGCCTATATTTGAAGGCCTGTCTTCTCTTTTTGCTGTTCAATTCACTGGCTTTCAGAAATTCACCCAGTTCTTACTGTATCAAGAAACTAGGAACCACATTAAGCCAGGAAGCTTTGAAACACAAGCTTTAGTCAAAATGTGCGTGGCTTCTACAGCAGAAATAATTTTGCAGAGGATTGTTCACTTCAGTGCTTCCCTGGACACCTGGAACTTATTCAGGCTATATTTAAGTAAGAGATTCAGAGGCTCTATAGTTTACACTAATACTTAAACAATGCATGTGTTGCTAAAATAAAAGCACAATAGCATCAACCCAGTAACAAAATGCATGTGACAAAACAGACGCAAGACTGCTGTTTTTGCTTAAGTGTGATGGGCACATGTCTTGAACCAGCAGAGACAGACGAAATCAGATCCTACCTGCTCTCTGGAACTCCTACACTATGCTAGTACAAGGTGAATAGAGAACCAGGTGGCTGTGCTGAAACTGAAGTCAGGCAGGTTTGCAGGCCACATGATCCACATTCCAGCTATTCTGTCACTATGTGTCCCTTGACTACGGAGAGATTAAGGAATCATCCGATTCTCCTCGGGCTACATTTTATAATATGGGGATTAAATCTGGTGAAAAGGTTTTGTGAGGTTAGAAGTACAGCTCTCGATGCTGAAAAAGGAACACACTGCCACGTGAATTACACACTTCCACCTTTGCCATTACAAAGTCAATCATGATTGAGCACAAATGCTAATGGTTTCTGCAGAAAAGGTTCTGTGGTTGTAGTATAAAAACAATTCAAAAAGACTGTCTACACATAGTGACAGGTAATTTAATATGAGAGAACCGGTGCTTCCCTAAATAGCTGGTGGAGGGTGGTTCGCCCATTAAATTCAAAACGCAGGTTTGTAAATACGATAGTGGAAAGGAAAAGTAACATCTGACCCAGGGTGCTTTTATGGGTTATGTCCAAAAGTGGCTGCACATGTATAAGTGGACATGCACAACTTTGTTTCCAGTCTGGAATCATAGCCAGGAAAGAAAAGGTTTTAGCTGTTAAATGAAAATCACTCTGTAGGTTCAACACCTGCATTTATCAAAAAACAAAGTGTTATTAGTTTTATACCCCAGCCTCAGTTTTCATCAGCCATTTCATAAAGTTTTAAATTACAGCTTATGCTCCAAATTTGCATTTCTATTTCATTACTTATGTTCTAACATCACAACAGCACGAAAGAGTGGCAGTTTACCTCATTAAAATATAGACTGTAAATTAATAGCTAATCTAAAAGCACCACTGTGTTGGTCTTATAATATTCTAGTGGGCCTCTGACACCAGATACAGCTCACTCAACAACCGTGCCTGTACTATTGCTACGACTCAGGCAATGTCAGGTCCTAACTTCATTACGCCTGTAGTGGACCAAAATAAACAAACCTCAATTCCAGTTATTGCTGTGAGAGGAAAGCTCTCTAAAATAGGCTATTAGTCTAAAGCCTGTGCTTTAGCTAGTCACTGACATGGCTGGCGTTAGTCCAAAATTCAAGGCACGGATAAGACACATCCAAGAGCGCAACCACAACACTACTTTCTTAAACAGCGAGGATTGGAGCTGCCCCAGCACGCAGGTCTCATTAACTTAAGCAGAGTTACTGGTTTAAATACTAATGAGACGTCCCTCGGATCTGGCAAACAGCGGTACCGGTGGCGAGGAAGGGGGTCAGTGAAACGCGCTGAAGAAGTGGAGGAAAACACAAACACACTAACCACACACACACACCCACCCACACACACACTCAGACACGCAGCCAGAACGATGCACATCTAACTACCGCCGCTAGCCGTGCCTCATCTGAGGGCGAAGCTACAGATTATCATTAGAAGCACAACAGTAAACGGTTCAGCGGGTCATGAAATATTTAGATAACGAATTATATCAGAACCAATATCAGGCTTACCTTTAGAGTACAGAGATTTGGGGGAATTGAGGTCGATATCCGTGCTCAGAAGAGATATAAAATCAGAGGGCATACTAACTTAGCTAAGCTAGCTCTGTCTAGCTAGCTGTGTGCCTCATGAGAGCAGAGCAACGGATTCTCCACTGCTCAGCGGGCAATACACTGCTGGAGCCTAGTCAGGACGGAGTTTAGGTACAAATATAGTCCCTAATATACCAAAAGAATACCAGACTACAAACAACTGTGTTTATTTAACCTCCTTAAAGAAAGCTTTTGCAATTTCGCTACATCCATCTGATTAGCCAGCTAGCCATAACAGCCATTCACCGTTTTCCCCCAACGGCTCCTCCCCCCTTTACGCGCATGCGCAAACGGTCCATTATTGTTGGCAGCGTGAGATGCAGGAAAAGTCCCGCTGCCTTCTTTTTACCGTTAAATTCAGATGCGCTCTGAAAACATTCACCTGAGCGATGTGGCACTGCATAGGGGATTCTGTAATATATATCAGTCAGACGAACTGAGTAATGTGTCGCTCTCATGAGTCAAAATCTAATGCATTTTTGTGTCGTCAGCTTATAATATCTGTCGGCACTGAGCGGGAAACAGGATGAACATGACCACAAAACACCTGTGAACAAACCCTTACATTAAAACCTTTTCTTCCTTCGTCTTCCCTCGTGAAACTCGTGCCCACCAAGACCGACTCAGTTTATCTTCTCAGGAGAACATGGAGGCTAGAAGTGCAGTGAGAGGAAGAACAGAAGAACAAACTACTGAGAGCTTCTGTTTTTACTCGGGTTCTGCTGTGAAGCCTGACGTACAGTATAACTTTACCGAGGAGCTATTTTGACAGTGTACTACTTCAGTATTAGGTTGTATCGAAACATTTTCAGAATATGAATACATAAAAATGATGATACGGTCTTTGTAGAAAATCAGATTGACTCAAATCCAGCAGAGATAACAGTTCAGCTCTCCTGTATTTCAGGCCAGCAGGCGGTACAATGATAAAATACACAAAAGTACAAAGTATAAGAACTGGTGGATTAAATTTACTTGTATTTTGCTCTTTTTATGGTTAAAGAAGGAAAAGACTGACATTACCTCAGTTTCTTCAGTTTACACTGTGGTTTATCAAGTCTACCACAGCAGAGATGTCCAAGCAGCTGAAGCAGAGGCAAAAGTTTAGCTACTTCAAATCTGTGCTGAACTATATTGCTCTGGAAGGGGACACTCTTTTAGCTGGGAGAACAGGGATTACACAGTTTCTTACTGTGTGTAATCAAAAGAAAGGGAAGGGCTAAGGTTGGTTCTGTAAGGAGACTGGAAAAAAGCTCCTCCCCGGGGAAGATTATAGTCGAATTTCTGGGTGGAAAAGAGTGAAAAGGGCATTTTAACTCTTTCCAAAAACAAAGAAGAGGATGAAGATGTTTTGGCTTCCTCCCAGATGGCCTTTAAAGTACACTATTTGCTAAAATTTTATCTTGTCAGCATAACTAAACATTACTAACCATTTCAACCATTAATATATTGTAATAAAAAATACAATAGTCAGTTTTTATTATATTGCTTTGAGATGTGCAGTTTGTGACTCGGTAATTCAGGATCATGTTTCATTAGCCGTGTTTATCCTGGGGAATTCCATAAGATGTCTTTCAGATGTGAAGGATTTTCACTAAGAACTGAGGCCAGAGCAACAAAGCTGTCCTCCATAATTCTGCACCCTGCAGGCCTGTGGAGAGTGTGTGAAGATGTGGAAGAGGCAGTATGACAGCTGTCCAGGCAAAACAGTACTAAATCTTCTTTGGACTAGCCAAGTATCAGATTCACAGTCAATACTCTTTTTAAGGGACTGCACTGAAGTACTCTGTTTATAAAGTACAAGGGTGGAAAATGCTTGAATGATTGTACTTTTTCATTATGTGTAAGTATTGTTTTGGAAGAGTTGTGCTTTACTTTAGTATTATTGAAAGTGAATACTTATATATTTACACATTTACATTTTCAAGAGAAAAACATACATTTTACTTCTTACATTTTCGTATAGACTTCCAAAGTATTTGTTACAAGGCCAAGAGATTTCTCTTTTTTGCCAATCAGTTGAGCTACCTCTCACATTTTAATTTAATGTTTTATTAAAACATTCAACCAAATTCATATCATTGTAAAATGCCAACAACTGTGTGCTAATTTGTCTGTGTGTAAGGACTAGTAGCGCCAATTAGTCACCACTTGACACACCATGACATCACACTCAACCAAACAAAGAAAACGTCTAATTTATTTGTTAAAACGTATACTTTCATAAAGTTGAGTATGTTTAAAAAGTGATTATGTCTTCAACTGAAGTATATTTTTGGCTTAATGTTTCTGCATTTAAATGAATAAGATTTTGACAAGTACTCATACTTTCACTTAAGCATAATTTCTCTACACTTTTTTCACCCCTGACAGTGTAGAAAAGGGGTCAACTATTCCAGTTGTGGAGAGCCACAGCAGTTAAATGGTCAGGTACCCGAAGAAGAAGAAGGGAAATGGCTAAACTGTAGTGGACCCTGACTCTACAGGTCCAGAATACACTGCCCCTGGTGTAGAATATCAAAGCTGAACAAGAATCATCTTCGCACACACTGCTCCCTCCCTCAGAGTCAACAGTGGAGTCTTGTAGAGCTAACCACAGATAGTGATCACATAACTCTGTGTACTCATATAAATTCCTTTGTCCTCTCCCATTTTTACATGATCAGTTCTTTTCTAGGGACTAAATTATAGTCCTAGGCAATGCATTTCATTTCTCACTCTAGAAAAAAGCCCATAATGGCCACTGCAACACTTTCATTTGTGCTTAACAAAGAGCAGCACTGTTTGACAATGAAGAGTGGCCAGAACATTCATGTCAGAGGGCAAAACAGATTTGAAAGGACGACTGTGTTTTGCTGCACATTTAAAGGACCCATATGACAGAAATCTGAACTTCCTTCACAATTTCTAAAATACAAGAGTTTGATGTGGCATGCAAACATTGTTAAAGTTTCCAAAAACATACCAGTCATTCCACAGTCCATACAGTCCTTATTTGAAAGTGAAGCCGCAAAAGCATGTTGTTAATTAATTGTTTTTATGATGTCATAAAAACAACACATTTACATATTTCCACTTATTCTCCCTACAGCAGTTTAGCCCCACCCATTCTCATTAAAGCTATAAGTGTTTCAGCCTTGACTGCTTTTTAATTAGGGACAACACAGGGTGACCAATCAGAACATATGTACATGTTAGTCACAGTAATAAAAACAGCCTGCTTTATTCTAAGGGGTAAAAAGAAATTAGAAAACAGTCATGTAAAAATTAATTATTACAATATTTTGTACATAAACCTGCACAAATTTTCTCAAGTAAAAAGTAAAATGGAAGAAAAATAAATCTAAAATATGGGCCTGTAAATAAAATTAAATAATTAGGTACTCACTAAATGGACCTATGGGTGAAAGCTCATGAAATATAAGAGTCCATCTGAGAGAGATTTTGTTTAATTACTGCTTACTGTTGACATGTACACTCAATGAGTCCAACCTAACATACCTTGTTATATTAGCTGTTGTTTCTCCAGACATAGATGGCCTGGGATACATTTACTTTTGGAGTCTACTAAGAGAGGGTCTGCTGTTTCTGTCCAGGCCTTTCTCATCAAACAGCTACACCTCATTCTCTCCATCCCAGAATCTATATTCGTTGTCTGTTGGCGGTCCCTCCCTTAAATTTTCCCTTTGTTGGCTTTCTGTGTAGTGTATTTTGCATAATATAGGTGACTACATTTTCCTGTCTTCGTTTTTCTTTGTTTTGCCTGCATGTGTCATTGTGCTGTGCCTGCTGCAATGACAAGGGAGGTGTGGAAGCGTGACTGCGCGTACAAAGAGAAGAAATGGAGAGAGAGAGAGAGAGAGATAGAGAGAGAGAGAGAGAGAGAGCGAGAGAGAGAGAGTGACGAGCAGGCTACGCCCCTCCCTCCTCCACCCCCCATCCCCCGTCCCTGGCTGCAGCGCCAGACAGCATTGCACCGGCTGCTGCTGTAGGCTGAATGGAGGCTCAGGCAGACTCCAGTACTGCAGGTAAGAGACGCATTTTTTGTTGCACTAACACAGCTCAATACAGCTGTGCAGACACTATATAGACAGAACATCTAATTACTGGAAGTCCTATTGCCAAAGCAGGGTCTTTTACATTCATTTCTTTTTTTCCGACAGGGCTGATAGGTAGAACAAGCCGGCAGGCAGACTGCTACCAGCGTGGACAGCTGGTGTTCATGCATGCTTATGATTTAAGAGTGAAACTTAAACATTTTCAATGGTGCATCTTTGTAGCATTTGCTTTTTGACACTGCATTTAAAAACACAATAACATGAGGTGATAAATTGGGATTTCTTTTAATCAGCTTGGTTTGGATACAGATATAGCACACTGTATTTCAGACATTTTACATGTAATTCAGCACAATTGTAAAGTGGTGTAAAAATCAGCAGTGGCTCACTCTGCTATATATCTTCTATCTGTGTGTGGGCTGTGTGAGGGGCTAATCTATTGTAATGAGAGGTGTGGGGTAGGGGAAGGATGACCCGCACACTGCAGAGAAAAGAAGCACCCATAATAACACGCTCAATGACCAAATATTCATCCCACTGATGCAGTGCACATAGTGACTCCAGATGTTGAGTATTTAGATAATAAAAGACTCGTCAGGGTTTCTCTTCTCCCATGAGAGCAGTAATGGTTAAAATGGAACAGAACACTTGTATGTTGTGGTTGCTGCCTTAAAAAAATCAATAGAGGGCGGCAAACTGCATCAACACTGTGAAACAGGAGTCGATCATGTTTCTTAATTTTGGCAGCCACTAGCAACCTCTCAGACCAAAGCCAGAGAGTCAGTAGAGGGGTTTAGCTGGCAGTGCTTTTGGACATAAATAAACGCTTCCAGTAAGGATTCACATTCTTTTTGCATTCTTTCTGCAGAGCCAAACAGAGACAGAGACCTTCATAAACTTCTCAAGTCCTCCAGCTCTGCGAGTCTCACCAGCGAGGCATCCCACAATGCTTCAGGAGAGCAAGTTGGAACCCCTGGGCACCATTGCAGCCAGGTGCTGATTGCAGAGAGACGCCGTAAGTGGGGAATTATGATTACATAGAGTCAAACAGATATACACTCACTGGTCACTATATTAGAAATGATTAGCTCTTACTGTACTAGTGTACAGTTAGAGACGGAAGCCTAGTGTTGTCCAGTCTTATCTGCAAAGGGCCGATTTTCATTCCAAACAAGCAGGAGCACACATTATCAATTGTTTGAAGACTGAGATCAACTGATTGAACTGATTAAACTGATTGAACTGATTAAACTCTGCTCCTACGTCTTTGGAATGAAAATTTGCAGACAAACTGGACCTTTGAAGATAAGATTGGACACCCCTGCTGTTGCCCCTCTGTTGTCATGTATCCATGCATCTTCAACTCTGGACCTTCAATCCAGTTAGCAGTCCTGGATTTTGTATTTACTGGTTGCCCACTACATGTCATACCTATCAGCGATTACAAAATCTAGAACCAGAAAGTGGATTCAAGGGGTGGACCTGGAGGTGGTGGACCACTCTCAACAGAAACTCATTAGTAGTGATTGGGGTAGAGCAGGGGTTCCTAATCCCAGTTCTGGTGACCCCCATGCTCTGCACATTGTTTCCTTTTTCCCCTACTTTGCACATCTGACCTAGCCTACGAGGAGATAATTAGTTAATTAGATGATGAGTTGAATCAGGTGTGCTAGATGAGACAAAGCACAAAATGTGCATAGTGTGGGGTCACCAGTACTGGAATTAGGAACCCCTGGGGTAGAGGGTGGCTAACAAATCGTGCATGACAACAGATGAAGTACAGTCTGTAATTGTACGTCTATATAGTGGCTCTAAAAGGCAGCTTATAGCTTATAAGTGTCCAATGAGTGGAAGTACAAAGTAGGCATTTCTAACAGTGTACTGTGGATGTAAGCTAGTGTGAGCATTTCCTGTCTTTCCCATTCATCATCTGTCATGGCAAGGCTGGTACAGTGGGAGTTTTGTTTCCATTTTGTGAGGTGAACAGCTAATAGCTAATACAGTCTTGTCTCTAAACTGTTTTATCAGCAGAACTGTCACCTTGATCACAGGGGTGATGTAAAGTCAAACTAAGCTGAACCACATTGAGTACTAGCTTCTTTTGTGTGATCCTTACCTTTACTAGTAATGCTTTCTTGCTATTATGTTCTATGCTTCCTCAGAGCCACTGAGCAGTGTGTCCTCTCTGGAGGTACACTTTGATCTTCTGGACCTGACGGAGCTCACAGACATGTCTGATCAGGAGCTGGGAGAAGTGTTTGCTGATTCAGATGAAGAGAACCACAATGAATCGGCATCAAGTGTGTCTCTTTTTACTTCTATTCAGCCATCTTTTAAACTCCATAAACACTAGGCATATCATTCAGTTAGTAATTGTTACACTTGTTATAGAGTACTGATGAAAAAATGATTCAGTAACTACTATGATACTAATATGTAAGTTATGTAGTTGTAAGACCCTTATGATTTAAGAAGCTAAAAAGGGGAATTCTGTATTTGTTAAGTTGTTAAATCCTAAAAACTTATATGGCATTTTTTCTCCAAGTCACACAGTGCTACTAAGCATGCAACCAAGTTTTGTGTGATTGGGGGAGGATGAAGGCTAACACGTGCCTCCTCTGAGATGTGGAGCCAGTCACTGCATTTTTCAAACTGCAATTAACGCAACTTCATGCTTGGAGAACATGCTTGGAGAACGCTCACTGCCAGTTCTGTTACATTAGCTGAGCTAGCATCATGTTAGTATCACGCTGAGTGATGGGGAGAGGGGGAACCATCCTACCCAACCAAGGAGAGCGAGACCAGTTAAGCTGTCTTGGACTTCCAGCCACGGATGGCTGTGGCATCACTTAGACAGCTGCACCGCTCAGGAGCCCAACCCATGTGACTTTTTTTTGGAAGTCTGATAACCTTTAACTTTTCAATTTGTGTGACCAACACAAATGGTTATTGTTGCTTGGTAATTGGTGCATTTGGACACCGCAAATGCAAACTCTTTCACAAAGTGTGATTTTAGCTGCTGTGAACCAACTGACACAAGGATAAGAAAGGGGAACTTGTACAGCTAGTTTTCTTATTCAGCTTATTTCTTCCCACAGATCTTCTGTATTTCCCCTCTACGAGCACATGATTATTTGATAGAGAGCTAAGCTGAAGTGCACAAATGTGTACCTCTTGAATATTTCATTTCACAACACTGTCAGAGGCACTGGCCTTTCTCTGCCTTTCTTTTCCTGATCTTTTAAGATTAGTTTAGCCTCAATTGGCCATCTTAAGTTACAGCGTGGCCTTGAATCTATCTATCCTGACCTTTAGCCTCAAGTCACCAGGCAACCTTTTTTGTTCTTTTATAAAGTGACTTAGACACTGAGAAACATTGTCCCCCACAGAGAAAACAGAGGGCAGCATAGGAAGTGTGTGTAAACCACAGGTAACATGTTAAAGGTCAGAGTAAACCAGCACTGAGATAAAGCCACAAAAAATGGAAACAAAAGTGTTTGCACATTTAACCCTGTCATCCTGACTTGTTCACCCCTCAGATCAGCAGCAGCCTCCGTTGCCACGCTTTCCTCATGGCGGTTATGTCCGATCACCTTCCTGGACCCGAGGCGGCAAAGGGGAGCAGCAATCCAGGGACCGGAAACATCACAGCGACTCAGAGAACACAGAGCCTTTGTTGAAGCTAGAACGCTCCCAATCCCAGCAGCCCTGAGCCACAGACAGCTCCATGGGCTCAGAGAGGACAGAAGTCCTTGACTTGGGCATGAAAGTTCCTTCCCAAGGAAGTGATGAGGGTTCTCTGAAAGGACACAGAGACCCCTGATGAAGATATGTGATTTTTCTTGCCTAAATGGGGCAAATAAAGAAACCTCCAAAGGTTGAATGAAGAGTGGGCTCGTCTAGACATGCAAAATCCCTCCTCTAACCAGCACTCAGAGGGAGGTGAATCAGTGATGCAGCTCATACGGTCTTTTCAGCATATCTATATGAAGAACTCAAAGCATGATCTCATGAAGCATTGCAGCCCATTCAGAGTCTTTCTTGATTCTGGAGAGGAACCGACCTAAGGAGCTGTTAAGAACTGATGCAAAGCCTCAAAATACATTACATTCTGTTTTAAGGTGGGAAGAATTCCATTTTAACAGCCTGTGAGTGGCCTACAGTGCTGTGCAAAAACCTCCCTTCATTTATTTAATTTCATATTAAAACGGCCTTTAAGTACATTTGTTCATTTCTTTTCAGAAAAATCAGAACATTTGACATAAAATCACAGAGAAGCCTCAACAGTTAATTATCATGTTTCATTTTTCTGTTTTAGTGTGTCCACTCTTTGCCATTATTACAGTTTCCATTTTTTTTTCAGGAAGCTTGCTTTCAGTTTTTAAAAGAAATTTGCAAGGATGTTTTTCCACACCTCCAAAGTTCAGTCTTAGAAGCTGGTTGCATTTTCTGCTTCTTACAACCCAAGTGAACACATTCACTGATGTTGAGGTCTGGACTCTGAGGTGGTCAGTCCACTGTTCTGAGAACACCAGCAACTTCTTTGTTTGATTCGCAGATGTGTTCTCAGTAACAGTGTCTTTACAGCTGCACATCCTTTCAGACTCATAGTGTTGTCTTCTCACAGTGGAAGGATGGACAGAAACAACTAGATTTTTTTTAGATCTGAAGCAAAAGTGGAGTTTGATTTTCTCCTCTCTCTCAAAGACGAAAGCTTTAAGTACTGTTTATCTGATGGGGACAGTTTTGGTAGTCTACCAGGTCTTGCTCGGTTGTTAGGGGTTTTGTTTCTTTATATCTTTTAATTATTTGTTGAATCCTCAGAAATGTCTCCTGAAAAATTAATATCTTGTACATAATGGTCATTTGACTAGAAATTAAATAAATGAAGGGTGGTCTCTGACTTTTGCACAGGACTGTACGCGAACACACAGCATTGTAACAGTGTTCTGTAAACGGTGGCATATGAATAAAGCTTACCTGTGTAAACTTGCATATAGACTAGCTCCCAGGTGGAAAATTATATTCTAAAACAGAGTGAAACAAACAATGAAGGAAAAAAGGAACAGAGGGAAAAATAATTAAGTTTTGAGTGTGTGCTGAGCAGTTTTCTCCATCAGTGATATGGCCTGGTGAAAAAACTCTGACATGTGTCAGCAATATTTATTTTTCCATCCAATGATTCCAATGAAAGTCCTCTGGGTATATTACTGGTGTTCTGAAGACTTAAAAAGAGAAGACGTATATGCCATTCATACGTGTGAAAACTTTCAACATTTCTAAAACTGTACAGTCATAATGATGCAGTTACAGGTTATTACAGGGTTAAATTACAATAAGCATGTTTAAAACAGGGTATGACACATGATACATGAAGAAACATAAAGACAGAGTGGTAAAAACAGTCAAACGAATCAAAATAAATAAAACAGTGACAAAGAAATAAAGCATAAAAGATGGTGTGGGTGGTTGTTACTCTTTTTTGATTTTCTTTTGATATATGGTACCTTATTACCTTACATTATTACTTTAGAAAGCCTTTTCTAATGTACACATTAGAAAGCTTTTAATAAATGCTGTTTTGTATGTCTAGCCGGATTTATCACTGAACATGTTGCTTTGATTCATGAATAGAAAGATTTAAATAAAGTGTCATATGATAATGGAAGCTTCAATATCTAGTAATAATACAAACAGAGGCACATATTCATGTGAAGCTATATTTTCAGGACAAAACAGGCATTGTTTAGCCATCTTTATTTACTGGTGAAGACTGAATCATGTGTAACAAAAGCTGACAAAAACTGCATACAGGCAGTTTGTTTTACTAATAACATGTTTATATTATTAGAGGAAAATGAGGTCTTGCAGCATCCAATAAAAAATGTTTCCTGCTAGTGTTTCCTGCATGTGAGCCTAACAATGCCAGCTGAAGTGTGAAAATCTCCCAGCTTCAGTCTAATTGAAGCACTTTTTTGCTGCTGTATATACAAAGAATGTCAGTGGAACAAAATTGGATCAAATTGTGTTTTCCCTGATTTTCATTATGCAGGATCTTCAAGCATTTTGGACAACACTGATTGTGGTGCAATCTAGACTGCATCCATGATCTAAAATGGGAGTCTCCCTGATGAGCAGGGCATCAGTTTCAGGCAGAGAGAGGCTTAGAGAGTGAGCCTGTGATAAATCATTCTGGCTGTGCCCTACTTGTGCTGACACAGAGAAGTCATTATGGCTCGGTTTAGAGTGTATAATGGCAAACTGAGGCACACATGGTGGAGGTGAGTATTTTATATGGACTAGTTATGGTGGAGTTGTTACTGTGAAATAATGGGAGAATGTGAAAGGGTGCAAGCAGAAGTAATAGACTTAAAAAGAAGTGTAAAAGAAGAACTTGGTTCATAGCCTTAACTTGCATGGAAAAAATTATAATTATAGTTTGGCACAAGACACCAAAAGCTCCTGTAGCAACAACAATGAAAAGGGGGCTCAGTATTACCAGCAATATCAATAGCACTGGAATATAAACACAAGCACCATCAATGTGCTAATTGCTCTATAAGTGTTAAATGGGCATTCGGCCTAAACCCCTTTTTTGGAATATTAATTGCCATGTAGTAGTATTCTGTAGTGCAACCTTTGCACACCGTAGCATTCTCAGTTTGACAGAATTCATGATGTATCCCTTTTGTGTTTTTGTCCATCTGTGTTACTGTGCTCAGCCTGCATTCACCTCTAACCCAAATCTAATAAACTGAAATCAGGGACGTCTTGAGACAAGAATTAAACTGTTCAGATGGGGTTGATTAGGAATTAAAGTCTGCAGAAAGTGGATCTCCAGGAACAGTGCTGGTAACCACAGATGTAGAAGCTAATACATACAGGCATTCAGCGAGCAGGTGGAAAGAAAAGTAACAAATAATAATGATAATAAAAAACATCAGTCCTCCCTCATGTATTCCCCTCAAAGTGCTTGTAAGTTTTCAAACATTTCTCATACCTTCAAAAGAGATTTTTCCTAATTCTAAAACTTGAAAATCTCCTTCTTGGGACAACTGTGGCACCACTGTAGGAGGCAAGTAAGTATGTTTACAAGAGACGTAGCAAAGGTGACAGTTTTCATTTGGCTGGAGTGTCACTTTAAGAAAGGAGCCAGTACTTGAGGCCATCTTGAGTTTCTTTAAGCAGCACCTGAGAGTTTGCGCTCAGGAGGTTTGCGCTCAGCTCTCTGGACATATATTATTAGGAACATATATTATTAGGAACCAATAGCATGGATTCCACAAGATGTTGGAAACATTGCTTTGAGATTCTGGTCCATGTTGACATGATGCATCATGCAATTCCTGCAGATTTTTCAGGTTCATGCTGTGAATTTCCTGTTTTACCACATCCCAAAGGTGTTCTATTGGATTGAGATCTGGTGACTGAGAAGGCCAATAAAGAACACTGAACTCATTGGCATGTTTATAAAAAAAAAGTTTGAGATGATGTTTGCTTTGTGACACCCGTTATAATGCTGGAAATAGCCGTTAGAAGAAGGCTAAACTGTGGCCTTCAAGAGATGCACATGGTTAGCAACAATACTCACATAGGCTGTGGCATTCAAGTGGTGACTGATTGGCATTAATAGGCCCAAAGTGTGCCAAGAAAACATTGCCCACACCATTACACCACCTCCACCAGCTTGCAACTGTTGACACAAGGAAGGTTGGGCCCATGGACTCAAGATGTTGGTGGCAAATTCTGATCCTGTCATCTGTGTGCTTCAGCAGAAATCGAGATTCATTGGACCAGGCTACTTTTGTCCAGTTTTCAGGTGGCCAGTTTTGGTAAACTTGTGCCCACTGCAGCCTCAGCTTTATGTTTTTGGCTGACAGAAGTGGACCCCAATGTGGTCTTCTGCTGTTGTAGCCCTCAAAGTTTGACATGTTGTGCATTCTGAGATGCCTTTCTGCTGACTGCAATTGTAGAGAGTGGTTATCAGAACTGCTGCTCACCGGATGTTTTTTCTTTATTGCACCATTCTGAGTAAACTGACAGAGATATTTAATGAAACTTTCCTGATTAATAATCAATAAACTAAATATTAGCAAACTTGAGCATTTGGAAATCTCCTGAAAAAAGATAACATTGGGAAGCAGGCTATAGACTGCATGCATTTGGGATATCACCTCTAAAGGGGATGAACTCAATGAACTCTTGAAACTCACAAAAAAGAAACTGTACAAAGTGTGGCTACAAATTACGGCTGAAAGGAAGGGAATTGTTGGATGACAGTATAAACTATAGCCGAGGTAAAAACTAATTAAAGGGGAATTCTGTTAGATGACAGTACAAATTATAGTTCAAGTGAACTCCTGAACTTGGGTGAAGAAGACCTGGAGAGGATGAAAGAGCCTGGTACAACCAGGTTAGAATGGTTTTTAAAAAAGTGACATCATGAGCGTTTGGTTTTAAGGGTTGCCAAAAAGGGTGCAGGGTTTGGATATAATGGGGACTAAGATGATATGGAACTGTGTAAAAAGGGGTGGGGTGATTACTTCATCACCCCAAAAAGGATATAAAAAAAAAAAGGATGCTTCGTGATGATATTTGCATTGTGGTTGTCCGGGAACCATCTTGCCACTTAAAGCTTAATAAAGAGATGGCCTTTTCCGTCCTTCCACAAGAATTCAGCGGCTGAAGTCTTTTTTATTCCGTTTTATCCTTTTTACTTTTTGTTGATATTATTTTATTCCTTTAATTCATTTTAGACTACAGTTAGTTATCAGGGCAATAGCATAGAACATATTAGAGATATTCATATATGTCTAGACCCTGGGCAGAAGAGACAACTCTTGGTTGCGACAAAACTCTAGAGACTGTTTTGTGTGAAAATCCCAGATCAGCAGATATAGAAATACTCAAAATACTCCGACACCAACAATCATGCCACAGTCAAAATAACTTAATCCCATTCTCCCCTCATTCTGATGGTTGATGTGAAAATTGCCTGAAGCTGCTGGCGTGTATCTGCATGATTTTGTGCACGATTGGCTGATTAGATAATTTAATGAATGTGTAGGTGTAAAGGTGTTCCTAATAAAGTACTCGGTGAGTGTATAATGCATAATAGGTACTGTGGAACAATATTTTTGTCAATGAAACTGTTGCACTGTGCTTGCGGACACCGTGCTAATACTTTTCATTGGCCATGTCCTAACAGATAGCTAATATAGACAGATAGCAAGATAGCTAAATAGACAGATAAATGGAACACAATTCGTGATGGTGCTCACCATTAAAACACCATCCAAACCGTTTGTTTTTGGGAAATAAACTCATTTAATTAAATAAGCACAATGTCTGTGAAATATAAATTTGTCAAAACAACATTTTCACAATACCCAGTTTATACAAATATACAGCACCATCTCTTCCCCTTTCATAAAGAGGAGAAAAAAATCCATAATGTAAATAATTCGGTCCATAACGTAACTTTTAAAACTCTTGATATTAAATAACACTAAGGCTGTGTATCTAAACTGAAATGTAAAATGGTATACAGACTTCAATACCAGGTTTTGTGGTTTATTAGGCATAATTCATGCCACCAATGCTGGTTAAGGCAAATATTGTTATAAACCCGATGTTCACATTTTTGGTAAATGTGAAATGCAGAATAAAAGGTAAACCAGCTCAATATTATTAACACCTGAGCCAGGTAAGAGAGAGGTACTATGAGGCTTTAAGCTGCCTGTTTCTCTTGTGAGGCTGATGGCTCCTCCTGGTTCTTCCCCTTTTCCTGGTTCCAGTCTTTTAGCCCCTCTGGTAGGCTTGTGTCCTCCTCAAAGCTGCCTGTGCCCTCCACAAACTCCTCATAGGTAGATTTCTCCTCAAATGGCCTGGGACCGAGAAGCTCCAACATATCTGCTTTGTCCAGGACCTCCTTTTCCAGGAGACGCTTTCCTACCTACATGCACACAGAACATCAAAAATCACTTGATCACCTGTATAAGACAGGCGTGACAAAATACTCCAAAAAGTCTTCTAAAATCTTACCATCTCAACTAGGTCACGTTTTTCTGTGATGAGTTTCAGAGTTCTTTGGTAAGCTTTGTCCACCAACTCTCTGACCTCTTCATCAATCAGCTCTGCCGTGGCCTCACTGTAGGGCTTCTCCAAGACCATCTCACCCTGCCGCGGCAGATCAAACGACACCTGCCCCACCTTTTCGCTCATCCCAAACTGCACTATCTACAGGACATAAAGAATGAGAGAAAGACACAAAGAGAGAGAAATAAACAAAGAGAAACGGATACATATATGTGTGTCCATGCTGGAGCTGGGGACCAGCCTGTGTCTATACCTGTGCGTAGGCTGACTGGGTGACCTTCTTCAGGTCATCCTGAGCTCCAGTGGTGATTCTGCCAAAGAATACCTGCTCAGCCACACGGCCACCCAGCATCATACACATCCTGTCAAACAGTTGCTCCCGTGTATACAAGTACTGTTCTTTGGGGAGGTACTGGGCATAGCCTAAACCTTTCCCACGTGGAATAATCGACACCTGAGATACAGAAGGACACCAATATGTGAGTGATTTAAAGTGTTGTTGCAGGTAGCTTTACCACAGAACTCATTAAACTCTGTTTTGCTCTAAGTGCACTTCCAAGATCAGATTCCAAGAACCATTTTTGCTGTTTTGAAACATACCTAATTATACATTTAAAACATGTCAAAGCATTTCCTCATATACCTTGAGTAGTGGGTCAGCATGCTCAAGGAACCAACCCACTATAGCGTGACCAGCCTCATGGTATGCCACTGTTTTCTTCTCAGTGGGCTGCAAGACCTGCGTCTTCTTCTCCAGCCCTGTGCAAATAAAGTGGACAAACACATTCCATATAGATTTCACACAGGAATCAACTGATATATGTTCTAGTTCATTAGACTAAAATGGAATTTGCAAGAGTTCTTGTCTCTAAACAATAAAATTAAAACTCAAGGTGTGAAAAAGGGATTGATTTCAAGACTCACCTCCGATCACTCTGTCAATAGCCTGTTCAAAGTGTTTGGCATTTACAGCCTCACTGAGATGCCTGGCAGCAATGAGTGCTGCTTCATTACACACATTTGCAATGTCAGCTCCTAAGGGGCAATAACAGAGACGCACAGTAAGCACCTCAGTCATTATCTACTTATTCCATCATTAACACACAGACAAGTCCGCCCTAAGTATTAAGAATCCTTAGTAAAAAGCAGAATGAATACAAAATGTCCCTGGCATACTGGCTTACCATTCCATATACTTCTTTTAATTTTTACTCATTTTCAAAAACATCATTCTTTGATGGGAATTTTAAAAAGCTGTTTTAGTAACTATCATGATGAGAAATGCGATGTCAGAAAATGACTGCAACTGATTTGTGATGCCTTCAGACTGCAATTTTAAAATAAAACATCCTCTTGTAACTTTGAGGACAGTTACATTTATCTTTAATGGTTGACAAACGATGGTGCAGATGATTTTTTTTTTTTACTATATTTGAACTTCAGTCAATAGACAGGGTTTAAACATGCTCAATATAAGCAGTACATTTTTGAAGTACATTTGAATACATCAGAAATCACCTGCTTCCCATGCTGTTAGGTCCTGATTCTCATGATATATAAGACTCAAAGTAAAAATGTTAATCCAGAATCAGAATTTGATCTCAATCAATAAGTGTCAACTAGATAAATCACCATTCATACTTCAAGACATTTAGTACACGTTGAGCCAAATCTCTCCCTCACCTGTGAAACCAGGGGTAGAAGCAGCCATTCTCCTAGCGATGGCATCTCGGTCCAGACCTGGGTCCAGCTTAAGAGGCCTCAAGTGAACCTTGAAGATGGAAGCTCTGCCTTTTATATCCGGAGGACCTGCAAAATTTACACAAATAACATAAGTAAATGTACCTGGACATCAATTAAATATGAATGTTGATTATGGCATATAACAGAAAAACAGAGCTGTGTTAAAACAGCTGTAAGAAGAGCTTCAAACCGATGTAAATCTGTCGGTCAAATCTCCCAGGTCGCATCAGAGCAGGATCCAGGACGTCAGGTCTGTTTGTGCCAGCCAAGACCACAACATTTGTACTAGTGTTGAAACCTGTGGGTCCCCCAAAAAGCTAGTATGTAAAGGTGACTGAAACAACCAAGGACTTGAAGTAACATAACTACAAGGACAATTCTAAAATGAACAAATATTTGGACATGAGCTCAACCTACTAAATCAGATACATTTCAGAAATATGACTGATTTCAGAGTTACGCAAAACAACTGTTCTCATAACCAGAGTAACACAGTGAGTTCAGGTCTTTATTGCTCATCTCATGCAGCTTTACACATACCATCCATTTCCACAAGCAGCTGGTTGAGGGTGTTCTCCTGCTCACTCTGACCCCCAAAGTTCCCTCCACCTCTCTTTCTGCCAACTGCATCAATCTCATCAATGAAAAGAATGCAGGGAGCATTCTTCCTGGCCATAGCAAACATGTCCCTCACCTGAAGAAAAGTGAATTAATAGGTCAGCTTAGCCATTTTTTCTCTTCATAGAAGTTCCATAAATACAATCAGGTGACATGTGGTGAGTACTGTAGCTGGGAATTTCTGCAGTAAATAAAGTACAGTATAGTAAACAAAAAGATTATAATGTAAAAAAGATCATACAAAAAAAAGATTATTATATAAAAATATTGTAATATGTCCTGTGCAACTTCACTGGTTTCAAACTATGAAAAAAATATATTAAAAGACATTTTAGATGGATCAAGAATAACAGCAGAGTTGGAGATGATTCTTAAATGACTTAAAAATATATATAACATCAACAATAAAGTGATAAAATTAATTTTAACAATGTCTTGTTTTTCAAATGCTTATGATCAAAAGAAAATCTGGCAAAAATGACTAAACTGAGAAGGACAAGGAATGATTTACCATTAAATAAATCCCTATTGACCCAAAATATAAAAAATACACAAAATATTACGATGTAAAAATAACTTTGTGTATTTGTAATATTTAAAATCAACATTATGCAAGTTATTACTGTATATAAAATCACACAAAAATGCGAAATGAATCCAAATGTTTGACAAGCAGTGTCATTCATCTTCTCTCCTTTTCTCCCTCTGATACACACAAAAACAAACAGTCTTTAGCTCACCCTCGCTGGTCCAACTCCCACAAACATCTCCAGGAACTCTGAACCATTGACAGTAATGAAGGGAACGTTTGCTTCTCCAGCAGTGGCTTTGGCCAGCAGAGTCTTCCCTGTTCCAGGGGGACCTGACAGCACAGCACCCTTAAAATACACAGAGCTTAACAATTAGTAAATAATACTCTTCCAACATAACAGAACGTGTTGTAGAACACAAACATGTTGTGTAACACCAACAGCAGCAGCTTGGCCTCATCCACTGATTTACCTTAGGGATCTTAGCACCGAGGTCCTGGTACTGCTGTGGGTTCTTCAGAAAGTTGACAAACTCTAGGATCTCCAGTTTTGCCTCCTCACACCCAGCCACATCTTTAAACTTCACAGTTATGTTGTCCTTCATCATCTTTGCAGTGGATTCACTCATGCTGAAAGGCCCCCTTCCTCCCCCCACACCTCCACCCATTGGCCCTCTTCGTAGTGTGAAGAGCAAAAAACCAATCAGCAACAAGGTGGGAATGATGCTCATAAGAAAAGACCTGGAACAAAGAAAAGAAATATTAATCAAGATTTCAGCCTTTTCTGATCTCAGTTCTATGCATGCTGGTATCACAGTCATCAACCCCAGTCATACAACACAAATGCAGATAATCAGTCAAAAGCAAGTTATACATACAAAAGGCTCTTTCAAGTTAATTCAGATCGTAGAGAATCATTTCAGTGTGTGACCCATAGAGGGCAGTGAAGGTCTCCTGAGCAGACTCTTACCCATCACTCTCTGAGCTGTACACTACTGCCGCTCTGTGGGACGGCTCAAGACCGAGCTCATAGTGGGCAGCCTCCAGATTCCTCTCAAATGTGTCAACACTGCCAATGTTAAACCAAACATAGCTCTGATGGAGAAAATAAAACAACACTACTATGAGGAAATCTATTTGATATGAAACTATTTTTCTTCATCTAGGACACACTTAACTACACTCACTAAATCATTTGAATGCTTATGAGAATTTTCTTTTTTTTTATGATGTAGATTGTGGGAAGCGAGCTTGACACATACAAGAAATTTCAATGCTATATTATGATTAATACAACCTTTATTAGAAAAATGAAAGTGCTTTTTAATGTTTCATTATATGCTGTTTTTCTTTTCAAACACACATTACAACCAAAGCTGTTAAAAATGGATATACAGCATTGTGGAATTAAACTCTTTATTTACTACCTTGTAGCCTGTGTAGAAAAACAACTGAGATCTAGTCTCTCTCATGCATTTGAAGTGAGTTTAAATTTATAAAAACTACAAATCAAGAAAGAGTTTATATAAACTGTACATCACTGATTCAATTATCAGTGCACCTATTCAACTTACTCCATCTGAAGTGTCTGCACCTGGAACAAGAATGACCCTCACAAACTGCTTGTTCACAACTTCCAAACGGTCAACCTGCAGGAAAAAAAAAATAAAGAATGCTTTTTATCAAAAGTAACAAAGCTATCACAAGCAGTTCAAATACACTTCACAATATATAGACATATCAGATGTCACATTACAACTGGAACATTTAACAATACATGAAAAGCATTCTTCAGATATATGATGGATAATGTTCTCACTAGTCCTCTGCCCAGGTAGCGATGGACAAAATCTTTCCAAGTGATTTCTTTGCCTGGATCACGGAGGTACAAGTAGAGCAAGACAGATGCAACACCTCCCAATGTGATCGCCATATAGCGGAAATCTTTATCATCCCACGGCACGTCACCCTGATGTGACAAGAATTCAGCAGGTGAGGGAACAGTATTGTTAAACTATGATGACCTGCTGAAATAAACAAATCAGAGCTAGCATATAGACCATGAACTAGACTATTACACTGATGGATGCAATATGGATTAATATAGTAATCCCATATTGTCTCGTAACATAATTTACCTGTTGTAAACGACTTTTCCAATCCTTCTTCCCTCCTTTCTTTCCTCCTCCTCCCCTACTCGACTGACGCTCTGATCCACCAGGTTTACCATCTGTAGGAAGGGGAAAAAATAGAAATTATCGTAATTCAATAATAAGCAAGTTTGGGCCCTTTTTAAAACAGGTTAAAGCTCAAAATTACCTTTTGAAGGATCGCTTGAGTAAAGCATGGAGGGACACAAGACGTTATTTACAGTGGACAACGGTTTGATGTGGTTCAGTGACAAACCCTGGGGGAGATACAGATGTAAACAGGCGGTCTGGTAGAGGAAGAAAGTGGAGAGCTCTACATAGATCTACAGTCATTTACTGATGAAACAACGAAGTAGGGCTGAAAGATTAATCCTTTTTTCAAACCTAAAGAACTACATTTTTTAATTATACATTATCAACAATGTGGTCTTGACAAGTGTTAAATGGGGAAATGTACCTAATAACTCAGAGATTGGGAACTACTGAGTTAGACCAATCAGAGGCTCCAAAACACCCAAGTGCTGTATGTATGACATCACAACCACAACTAACTGGTAGTCTGGCACACTCAGTGTTCAAGTTTCATGCCAGAAAAGGTGGATATGCTGCTCTTCCTGGCTAAAAAACAGGTCTTGAAATTAATTCATAGAAAATAATTGTATTTAAATCAATCACATATTTTCCTCAAATCGCTCAGCCCTACAGCGCAGCTGCTGAGCACACGCCTAGTCATCATGACTGTCAGGCTGCCCCATCACTAACCCAGCACTGATACACGGTAGGACAATAAAGACGTGATAACAGTAATACGGTACACTGTATGTAGAGGATGCTGGCTGATATAGGAGCAGTGTGGTAAACTGAGAGAGTCAGAAAGCGCGTTTACCCTGTAGCAGGCTGCCCTTAAGCAGGGAGAGAAAAGTTTCCCCCTCACAGCAGCAGCAGTGACAGAGCTGCAGCGCTGCTGTGAAGGTAGACTCCTTAAACTCCTCACTCCGAGCCGCACAGGCCGCGCAGCAGCCGCCGAGAGCAGCCCTAACATTAGAGCCATTCTCCTGGCGCCGCCGCCGCCGCCCTCCTCTCAAACTCAGCAAGTCTCAAACCGCCGGAGTCTCCTGAAAACCTGCACTCAGTCACACAGCAAGACAGCGCGCTCAGTAACAGCGGTGCAGAAGGTGAAATGGAAGCACGAGCTTCTAGGTGCCCGGAGAAATTGCCTGGCGACACTTGTGTAACGCACCGTCCTTAGACTACAAACTATTTATCCACCTTGAGAGAATGCTTTAAAATAAACCACCGATACACAGTCATACAAACACAACCGGGTAATGTACATGCTGTTAGAAGATTCTATCTTTACACACCACCAGGCAAAACGGTCGACTCAGGGTCCTTCAGTAAACAGGGCCGTCTTTAAAAAAAACCTACTCACTTCCCCTACGCACTTCAGGGAAAGACTTAAAACAGGGAAAACCAAACATTCTGGATTTTTATGGTCTTTAAAAACATGGTCACTAATTAATTATGTGTAAAAAAAAGCATTCACTGAACTTATAGGCGGCTACAATATTTAAAAGGAAAATGTGTAAAAGGTTGACCCCTCGACAAGTTTCTAGGGTGAGTAAGAGGGGCTTTAAGTGTTTCTGAATCGGACAGTCATCACGGACCATGAATTCAGGGCTGATGAGCGATTGGCTGGTGGTGTTCAGGCTCAGCGCTCTTTGTACAGACCTGCTGATGAAACTCGATTCAGAGTTACAGAGCAGTAAGCGCGGCAGGAAACAGAGTGAAACACCGTCGGTCAAATCGATCCACAGTGGTCATTATAAATAGTAAACTCAAGATTATGTAGTTACATGAGTGCGGAGACATGAACTCCGGACAGCCTTGCTGTACCATTTTTAATGAAGCACTGTATGTGGAACTGTGAGGTCCAGTACAGCTGATTTGACTGTTTATCTAAGTGGTTCCAATCAGGGTTAATGTTTTCACCAAACACATTATATGTGTGTGTATATATATGTATATATACACATACATACAAACACACACATTTATCCTCCATCTCTCATAGCTTATTCTCTCCCCTTTCCCTCACTGGCCTTACCTTGATTTTTAAACACTCCTCTCAACCCAACCTCCCCGCGTTTTGCCTTTCTCCCTGTTTTACAGGAGATCCTACTGCATCTCAGCAAATTCTATGCATGGTGTGACATCAATTACAAGTGTGAGACTACAATTTTAAATTGTAAATAAATAAAAATATACAAACCATATCATTCTTTCCTGTTAACATGCTGTTTGAGTGCACTTTTAACAGCTGAAAAGGGTCAGTGAAAAGAATTGGCTGAAAAAAAAACCAAAACAATTATATGCACTCCTTGTTTGGGAAATCAATGGAGTGTCTTTGCTCTTTTTTGGCCGTCGAGTGGATATCCGATGTCTTTACTGACTAATGGCTGTACAGGACATGAGGGGAGAAAAAATGGCTCGAAGATGTTTTTTTTTCTGTATGTGAATAGAAAATAATGAATTACATACAGATACAAATGGGATGTAAAAAAAACAACAAAAAAAAAACACCACACAAAATACACAATTTATCAGGGACAGCCACCATATATGTGCACTTTGTAGGTTTACAAGTTGCTGCCTGTAGCCTCCTGATGCAGGTCAGACCAATTCTAGTCAAGGCATTTTTTATATAGTCAAGGCATTTTTTATATAGCTTTTTTTTTACAACAGGCGGTGTCACAAAGCAGCTTTAGAGAAAAATCCGGGTCCAAGCCCCCATGAGCGTCGCCAATGGCGACAGTGGCAAAGAAAAACTCCCCAAGAGCAAAAGGAAGATACCTTGAAAAGAACCAAGACTCAAAGAGGAACCCATCCTCCTCTGGTCGACACTGGATAGGAAACAGTGTTAGTATAAAATATTAAAATACAGAAATGGGGAAAACAGGTGAAGCTACGGTTATAATCAGATAGTTTGAGTCTGTGCAGCAGCATCATCATCAGAAAGGTCAGTTCACGCAGGTGAGGTTTGCACAGCATTGTACAGCGAGAAGCTCCATGGTGGTCAAACTGGTCCAGAAGGCTGGCGAGCAGTGGGCACCCTGTCCATCAGTGGAAATGATCACCAAATATTACTGGGGTGTTGGACCATTTTTGGCACTGTAGTGTTTAGAAATCTACACAACACTGCTGTACCTGATCCATTCTTGCTCACGTGTGAATTTGTACTTTTTAATAATTTTTTTTTGCTCTGGGTGGATTTCTGCAGGGATTTCTCTTATGTTTAGAGGAAAGTGGTCTTATACTTTACAGGACCCTTTCAACTGATGTCATCTTCTCATCATTTTAATCACCATAGTGCTTTGACTGTGCTGAACTGACTAGCCACCATCACAATTTGCCTGTAAGTTCATACTCCAATACCATGGTTTTCACACAATCGGTGCATATTTCTACACAGCACTAACTCACCACATATTTCTGTCTCTACTATTCTCCTTTCACTTGTACTCAACTGTATAACAGAGCACCATCACTGCAGTTAACAGTGAGATTTGCAGATGAGACTTTGACGACTGTCTACATGAACTGGAAAGGTAGCGTTATTAGCTAAAACTTAGTGCACTGCACCAGTGTGTCCTGTAACCACGACAGAACATTGTTGTTAGTTTGTGCTGTTCTTCTTTGTCATCGATGTCAGCACACAAGAAAGGTGCACCTTGCTTTACTTTATCTTTTGCCTGCATCTCATAGACTTGGCTGCCACTCAGTCACGTTTAGCAGGCTGATTCTCCAAAAGGGGCACTAATAGCACTAAAGTATCTTTTGACATTTCACAAGACCAATGATTTTCATCAATAACGGTGTTCCCTTATTTAAAATGTACAGAGAAATTTTTCCTCAGCTTTGAATTTATTTTAAACTGAAACGACAGTGTGCTGTATGGAATTTTATTTCTGCACAAAGAATCTCTTTACAAAGGATTCATACATAAAGTGTTGAACTATGTGCCTATCAAAAACTTTAGTAGGTAACACAGCTGAACTCCAAACAGGCATCATTTCCACACTCAGGTTTACAGAAATCAATAAACTATGAAGGACTACACAAATCACAGACTGAACTGATGATAACAAAACTAAAGTAAAAGTATGAACGACAATTTCAGGATCTAATTTTGCATTAAGGTTACATTAAAGAGCTCCTGTAGGGCTCCAAAATAGTGCAACAGACACAAAGGCAATGTTTGCACTATAAATATACAATAACTTGAAACAAAACCTTCATGTCTGTATGAAACATGGCAACAGTAATATTTTTTGGGGAAAAAAAAAATACAACTAAAGCTGCTAAAGTGTCAAAGTATGGAAATCAAACATATATACACTGCACATCATAAGTTTAGGGACACCCAGCTTTTTTAATACAAATGTTAACTTATATGAACATTAAATAGGATGTTGCTCTGAGTGATACCCTGAAAATACAGCATAGTAGTCCCTTGTTGTAATGTCAACACTCAAAGCAATTTAAACCAGAACAATTAATATGGGCTTTTTGTCAATAGTTTGGCAAAACATAAAACGTCCTAATAAAGAAGACACACCCACAGTCAAAAAGAACTGCTCACATGCACACAACATAAACTGATGTTTAGCAACTGTTTTCACTGTGTTTACCCTGTCTGCTTAGAGGAGAAGCACAACAAATGACAGGTATTTCGACAAGATGATGCAAGATTTAAAGCATGATTTAAAACTCAAATCGTATGGGGGGCTGCAAAGGAAAACTGTGTAGAGAAGAAAAATCCAACCACTATATGGTTTGTGGACAGCAATGGAGAATGTGTGAGAAGCAGTTCCTTTAAATCATCTGAAAAGCTTTAGGGAAAATGACAAAGCAGTGTGGAGTTATGACAAAGCAGTGTGGAGCTGTCCTCAACACTTGTGGAACTAGAAAATGCGGATAAACACTACAATTACAAACCTTAATTATTAGGTGTGTGACACAGTAGTTTTAGTTTAAAGGCACTGCGTTTCCACACATACTTTACTGTTGGTCACTGACCATCAATCTTGGTTTGATTTTTCTTCTCCACACATTTCCAAATGCAGCCCCATAAGAATATTAAATTATGCCTGAATTTAATGAACTCTGGTGTGTCTTCTCAGAATATCCATCATTTGTTGTGGTTTCCCCCTTTAAGTGAACAGACAGGATAAATACATCAAAACCAGCTGCTGAACAACAGTATACAACAGTTGTGCATGTGAGCAGTTCTTAATGACGGCCAGTGCATGTTCATGAACATGAAGTGCTGCAAAATCTACCCCAAGTATTAGTAAAGCAGTTGTTTTATGTCAACAAAACCTTTACAGTTTTCTTACTTGCTTACAGTGAAAAAAACATCTTTAGAAAACCTCAGCTGTCAGCAGTTTGTACCTGTAATGCATTGCAATAACTACATAACTAAAAATGTAATCTGTATTTTCTGCATGACTAAAGAAAATTAAATTTGACACCAACGACACTTTAACAAGTGCATGACCAGAACACAAAATCATATTTCCATTTCACCAAGTCTCAAAAATATGGCCAAAGTAATACTCTGATGAAATGTATATGGTACAATGTGCTAAATATTTTTGTCAGAATCCTGCCATTTCACACAAACACACTCCATTATGGTCTCCCCTACAAAGAGCAACTTCATGTGTTACAAGATGGAAATCCATCTAAGTGGTTTAAAGAGCCCAAGTAACAATACTGATAAAAAAAATTCCCTACTTTATCAAAAACCAAGTTTGATGCACAGTACAGTGCAAAAGTCAGAGACCACTCTTCAATTTATTTAATTTCCAGTCAAAACAGCTATAAAACTATTCATTTTTCAAGAGTTTTTTTTTCCTGAAGAGATAAAATAGAAGTTATTCCACTTGCATAAATAAAGGGAAGGTCAAAGGAAAATAAACGAAGAAACAGGAATTTCCAAAATTGGATTTAAAAAAAGATACAGAGAAAACAGGAATCCTAACAAGACCTGGTCCACCACCAAAACTGTCACCATAAGATAAACAGTACTTTCATCTTTGAGAGACAGATGAAAAATCGAGCTCCACTCTGGATTCAAAAGCAATAAAAATCACCCCACAGTTGTTTGTTAGAACTTGGAAAAACTTGCCAGATTGGAACCAACTGCTAACATGGGGTTCAGAAGTAATACATATCTGCCTGCCTTTTACTTTTGGGTTCACACAGCCCATCTCTCATTTTAACAGTTTTTACTCTGCCTTCCCTTTTCTTAATTTTTTCTCCCTCCCTACTTTCATTGCTGTGTGTTGGGTTGGGCCAGGTTGAAATTTCAGGCCTGAATAATCTCTTCTATTCATCCTTTCTCTGTGAAAAGACAACTCAGTGCTATGGGTACTAAAAGCAAGTCTCCTGTAAAGAATGGAAACTAATAAATGCAAAGAGTGGACACATTTAATATGGAAAATATTATATTGTACTGGGCTTCACATTTATGCCTGTCTGGGACAAGTGAAAATTTGTGTAGGACAAGAGGATTATAACTTTACTTGTCTGAGTAAATGTACTATACCTTATGAGAAGTAAAAATAAACAGGCTAACAAACTATTTTACAAAACAAAATCCCTTTACGAACAATATGCCTCATTCACCGACCGAATTTCTTTTCTTAAAACCCAGTTTTCACGAAGATTTTCACATTCAGCAATGTTTTCTTATTTGGGATTTGTTCTTAGTTGAGAACACAACCTACACACACTCAAGAGCACAAAGATACAAACTATTCTGCAGTTTAAAAACCATGTCATGTATCTGACAAAGACTTTTTCTTTTCTTAGGACCTTTCTCAAGAACAAATTTAAGAAAAAACTTAGGAGGATATTGGTGAATTAATCGAGGTGTGTGTGCAGTAGTTACGACCAGAGAGTAAGTTTATTTCTTCATCAGTCTTGAGGGTTTAACAACAGCAGCAGCAGCTAAGCTAAATCAGTCAGAACAGTTTTGAAATTCCAGAATCTGTCCAAATGCCAGATAAAAAGATGGAAGGCTGCTTGGAAGGATGAACTTGACTGAGTGAGTTATGACAATTAACAATGTTTTGTGTTACCTGCTGTGTGCACCCCAATTTGGCAAAATTTGAAGCTGATTAGGTAGCCACATTGGCTGCAAAAATAACCATAAAATTATACAGCTTAAACCATGTGTTATAGGTGTGCTTTTTTGATAACATTAATTGTATATTGAGTTAATAAGCACTCAGTTAATGCTAGTATTAGTTTTTAATTTAATGACATTCAATCTTAGCACTTCAGCTGGTCACTTAACTGAACAAATGGTTTTGGCCTTCAGACAAGTAAAATGCAGATTTAGTCGTCTACAGGACAAGTCCTCGCAAAAGCTTAACGTCAAGCCCTGTTATATTTAGTTGTTGATGTAAATTTCTGTTTTATGTTTTAGGTTTTTTTTCCTGATGCTGAAAATGATTAATATGTACTTAATGGCTGTTTTGACTGGAAATTAAGTAAATGAAGGGTGGTCACTGATGTAACCAAAGCAAAAAGCACAGCATTTATCCACAATATGGCCAAAAGTTTGTAGACACCTGCTCATCTCTTCTGAAATCAAGGGTATTAATAGGAAGTTTATCCTTTCTTTTGCTGCAGTAACAGTCTCTACTCTGCTGGGGAGGCTTAATACCAGATTTTGGAACATCACAAATCCAACTCCACAGTTTTAATAAACGGACCTACAGTCACAACAAAACTGACTTAATATAAAGACAACCCAAATCTGATTGCAAACCTCATGACTTTTTCTGATATACAAACAACCTATTTTTCTTTGGTTGTCTTTAGGCCAATACACAACAGCCCAACACACACAATAATTTTTCAACCTGAGCTTGTGACAACTGCCAGTGCTAGAAAAACTGTGCACTGCTGATTAAGGAATAATACCGACAGCCAAACTGCTCAATTCAAGTTAAGTTACTATCAAAATAAGACTATACTTCTGACTTTACTGCACATGTACAGGAAGATTCACTCGAAAGAGGCCCTGAATATTCTGTAATAACTCTTGCTAGGACGAAGCAATCTGAACGAAACAACGTGCAATGTGCTCCTTAGTATATGGAGCTTCGAACAAGCCGGGATGCCCCTGCGTCGGAGCGATAAGGAAGGCGCCGGACAGCCATCGCAACATGTAACCTCCGTTTGCAATTTCTGGGTGCATACCCCCATAGCCCTTCACTCAGTCACTTGACTTCTCATCAGGATGGTGGTGCACAGTATTGAGCAGCACATTGAGGTATGTAGCGTATTTTTTTGGTTCAGATTGCTTCATCCTAACGGGAGTTACAACAGAATATTCGGGGCCTCTTTCGAGTGAATCTCCCTGTATATCAGTTGTCACCTGCTCAGGGTAATAGCCTTGTATCCTATTCAAGGCCTGGTATTTAATTTCCAATTCGTCCACTAGTCTCTCCTCTTCTTACATTCTTGCATCACACCATCAGCAATTTGTGAATACAAAGACCACACATTTCCTTCAAGTCTGCTGAGAAGTTATCACTACTTTTCATACCAACATCTACAGATCACTTCAGAAACTCTCAATGTGATCCAGGGACAATGAAAACAGCAGAAGTCATGGAATGACAGAGAGCTAAACATCTCTTGTCAATGTGAAAAATGACATTTTTAAATACAGTATTAAGTGCAACTCTGTGCCCACAGGTTTCAGACATTTTTCAAAAGCTCCACTGAACGCCAGATAAGAGGGCACTTTCTAACCATTTAATGTCCTGTTTCAAATAATTCTAAGAACACTTTCTTGCTCTACAGCTCCTTCTTCACTTTCAAAACATACTATTATACTACTAACATTATACAACATTGAGCAGGCCTAGCATTATGAAGTTTTAGAGCCCAGTATTCTGCCTGAACAAAACAAGTCTGATATTTTGACTTGCTTGCGGAACATTTTTATAACAAGTCATGCTAGAACATCACAAGGCTCCACTGCTACACTGCCCATCAAATGTTTGGGCACACAGTCTTCTTTTGAAACGATCACTGTTACTTCAGTTAAGGAAGAAAAAGACTTGTGAACATAAAACAGTTATTTACTAATACTCTGAAAAGATTCTAAAAACAAGAAAAAATGTTTCTGATTAAAGAAGATGGACCACTTCTTTACGCTCTGAATGAATACAAGGTTGTATGGGCTGAATCAGCTTTTGATCCTCTGTTTAGGAAACCACTTAGTAAATTACACATTTCTATCACTGCCATTGGCGTCACGTCATTTGATGCTTTCATATCAAACTCAGCTGTCTTTCCAAAGCGAACAGTTCATCATTTCCTTCAGAGTAGTTGATAGCATTTCAGATGAGTAGGTGGTTAAGCACAGAAGGGAGCAAAAGCCACTGTCACTGACAAAGACTGCCTCATGAAGGTGCATAAGAAAAAGAGAAAGCCCAGAAATAACCTCTTTATGACTACAATGACCAGCAATACTACAACATACATAGCCTATTTATGATGATTGTCCTGTGCACAACCTCAGGACTGCAGTGGCAAAACAGTGGTCCAAAGGCACAGTTTCAGCTACTTCTAATATCAGCTGTTTGAAGTAACTGTGTAATACCTTAAAAATAAACATGCAAAACAGTTATTGTAAAACAATCAATTAACACAATGACTTCGATCAAGCTTTTAAACTGACCGTATATCTTGTTTTCCATGCTAATGTGCATGTTAGTATATGGGAAAACTGACACACAGGAAGATGCTTCTGTTGCCTACTCAGTCACTCTCACTTCCACTCTCTGAAGTGACATAGGAGCCCTCCTCTCCTGTGTTTGCCAGGAACCAGTGACCTAAGAGAAAACATACAAATCCATATTCCACAATTAAACCTGCAGAACATCACTTTAATATTAAATGAAAGCTGCTAAAACTCCATTCTTACCATTTGAGGCACAAATGTCTTCATCCTCAATGTGGTCAAAGTCATAGCTTACAAAAGCACTCTGTTTGGGAAATGACCATGGAAATATTTAAACATCATTTTACAAGAACAGTGTTGCAGTGCTACAGCTACAGGCCTATGCTATAAATAAACACCATGATAATGTTAAAAATATGAAACGATTCTAAGGGCAGAAGTGGGCACATTCAATAAAGCAAAAACTTGCCTTGTATTTGAGGAGTGATTTCCACTCTCCCTTCTCTTTCTTCACCAGTTGGATCACAGGTTCATTGCACTTCATTTCCCATAAGCACTGTTCTGTTTTGATGTCACCATGCAACTCCAGGTTGGCACGGTAACGTCGGTTGTTCACATATGCACTGGGCGGGGGGGGGTGGGATACAAAATAAATACTAAATAGATCAACTCATTGCAAAATTTCAGAATATAATCAAAATAATTCATCTAATGAAGAAAATGGCAAAATCATTATAATCAGCACATCTCAATTAATATTGTACAGACTGTACACTGACCTGTAAAGCACCCTGTCAGTGGAGAACTCGCACTTCTGCATAACAGGGTTGATTAGTTTTACTTTAAGAGTGACTGACTCTTCCCTTTGAAACCACTTGATCTGTGGGTGAAAACTGAAGGTACAGGAAAAAAATAAACTAACAAGTACCAACTTTTATTACATTCATACAGCTGTATGCAAAATGTTGAGTCCCCCTAGTCAAATTACATGTTTTGTTATTTTCTAAATGAAAATAAGTTAACAAATGTGTCATTTTTTCTGAAAAAATTTGTGCACCATTTCTATTTTTTGAGGAGTAACATATTTGAAAAAATAAACAAAATATAAAATGTGTCATAACTTTTGCACAGTCCACATTTTGTTTTACTGTTTCCCCCAACATGTTAAAGCCAGCAAATAAACAGTAATTGCGTTTTTAAAATGTGCAGATGCATGTTCTCTGTGGAGGATGAGTGCTTTTTTACATGTATAATTTGACCAGGAGTGTTCAAACTATTGTATACAACTGTACTGCTGTACTAACTGTGCTGTTCTAACATGTGGATGGTGCAAATATTCTCATAATATGGGCTCAAATCTTTACAAATCTAAATCATTATACACTGTTGTTCACAACTTCAAAAAAAAACAAAGAGAGGGGGAAAATTACCTTTGCGGTACAAAACCCAGAGCCTTCTCAGTGTACATGACCTCATTTCTGATCTGAATGTCATCTGTAGGTTCCAAAAATATTTAACATATTTTACATTTCGAAAATTATCTAAGAGAGGGCAGAAGGTTTGCGTCATCTACCAAAATATGCAAGATTCACTTTAAGCTTCACTTGCCTTCTTGTGAGCTGTTAGAAATGGCAGCAGTCCAGATTTGGGGCAAAAATCTTCTTAGATCATCAGATCTAAGTGAAAACAGAAGGCTTGACTGATTTAACCATAAAATACATAACAGAACATTGAGGCTGGCAATATGATGTTTTTACCGTTATCTTGATAAACTGTAGTATTGCGATACATACCATGCTTTTTTGAACATACTGTGGATATCGTCAATACTTAAAAGGGAATTCCACCTGTTTATTTATTTTTTTTAATATAAAGTTTTTGTTCAGTGGTGGTGACAGCAACCAAACATCTAAACAGTTTAATGCCTCTAAAAGCTCCCTCACAGAAAGTTCTCACATAAAATGGTGATGAATACACTGCCTGATGCCTGAGACATTGTTTTGTGATGTTTTGATTAAAGATTTTGGCCTAAAACACATTTTTAAAATACACTAATGTAAAATACACTTAAAAGAACCACATGCAGGGTGCTATAAGGCAAAACAATCCTCAAAAGAAACTCCTCTACACACCCGCCGATTTATCACTTTTACCATTATCAACATTACATATAAAAACATTCTAAAAAAAAACATTGCATTTAAAAATGTTAAATAAAAAGAAGACACATGTAGGTTGACTAACCTTTCTGGATAGTAAATAAAATTCCTATATTTGGGTTGTATACATCGTAACTCCTGGTTCCTATCACCACCACTGTACAGAAATCAAAACTGGTAGGTTTCTCTACAGTACACAATTTCACATCAAACCCCTCTAAATAACTTTGTTTACATGTCAAATCATTTAAATTATACAGAATTAAAAAAAAATGTAAGTGTAATCTTCCCTTAAAAGAACATTGAACAACTGCATGTTTAATTAAAAATGATCACATAATTTGTCCTTTTTAATTGGATGTAGTGCAGCACAGTATATGAAATGTTGAATAAAACTCACTGTGCCAAGATTTGATGGCTGTTTTTAAGTTGGGCACTACTAGTGCATTGAGTCAAAAGATCACAACAAGATTCGAGTATTGTGAAAATGTCTAAGTACTGTGATATATTTTTGCCATATCGCCCACCGCTAACAGAACAGAGGCATCTTGTATCACATCCTCAATCCAAAAAGAGAGTGAAAGGAGTTTTCTTATAAATTAAACGTTATAAATGCCACAGTGAGTACGGCTACTTCACTCACTTTAGCATCTGTTCATCGTCTACCAATAAGTCTTTACTCGATCCTCCTTTAGGAACTGTGATCTGGTTTAGCTCCTCTGAGGGCTCACAGGGTTCAGTATTCCTGCTCTCAACAGTAAGCTCCACTCCACTGCAGAGGCTGACAATTCCAGCCTTCATCCTACTGGCCAGAGCCTCCTCAGCAGCCTGAACCCTTTGCTCCAGAGACACTGCCTCACTCTGACACCTAATCAAGCCAAGAATAGAAAAACAGCAGCAGCTCAGCAATATTTTGACTGAAAATAATTCTAAAAAAAAACAAAACTGATTTCCAACCTCCTGTCCTGCACATTTTTGCTGTCGTCCCTGCTCTGGAACACCTGGTCCAACTAATCACCTCATTAGAAAGCCCTTCTGGCATCAGATGTGTCAGATTAGTAAAAGACTAAATAACCAGGATGTACTCCAGGACTAGGGTTGGGAAACCTATATCCTGAGAACTGCTTACAGATCAAAATTAAGAGGAAATGAGACAGAAAGCTAGATGCTAACCTGCTACTCTCACTGAACTCCACTGCAGCAGAGGCCTCCTCTTTTTGGCAAAGTGTCTTCAGAAGCTCCAAATGTTGAGGGTTTGTGGTGCCCATCCCAGTTGCAAGAATCTCCGTGTGGACATTATATTCGTTTATAAAGGTCTTTAGACCGGCAACACGTGTCATGTGTATCTGTTTTTAACAGATATATATATGTATCTGTTTTTACTTATAAAAACACAGACAAAAGTCTTCAAAATGTTTAATAATATTAATGTAGATTTAAATAGGAAATATCTTTAGCTTCAAAAGGTGACCAAAACACCAAATCCTACCATTGGATCAACCCAAACAGTATTGCCCAGGCACATCACCACTTTGGCTTGATGTATTTTTCCTTTGATCTTCAGATTGATAGCTCTGGTAACCTATCAACATCAACAACAACAAAAAACAAAATCTTGAATGTCTTATTTATTTCTTCCATTGTGGTTATCAGTCCCATTCCTGAGGACCTACTGTCCTGCACAGGTTTAGGTGTCCAACACACCTGATGCAGCTCATGAAGACCTGGATAAGAACCTGATGAGCTGGATCAGCAGTGTCTGGGCAGGGAATAACTGAAATTGTGCATGGCAGTAGGTTCCCAAGACTGGAACCAATTCACTAGGCAACAAGCTAACTATGGGTTTAAGAGAAATAAGGCAGGAAGCAAGACTGAATAAACATTGTGTCAAGAGCTGTGAAAACTGTAGATGTTATAGAGTTGAGCTGATCCTAAAGCATTCAAAGTTGTAAAATCCAGTACACCCATTAGAACATTTATAAAACATTTTGAACATTAAAAAAATAAAAAGAAGTGTTTGAAGGCAATGTTATTTATTTATAAGCTTGACAGCTAGTGTTCTGCCCATAATAGCTTCAGTTAGAGGAAACTGTAATGCACTGATTATAGAAATGCATCACTACCCACTACCCTACATTCGAAAGTGCATAAACTGTGCTAGGTAAATTCTAAGTAAAGAACAGAACAAATATAACCTAAGTGTATATCAAAGCAGAACTACTGGGGGGAAAAAAAAATCTATGTATACTGAGTAGCCTGAACATTTACCAAAGCAAAAAGGCATTTTTAAATATTGTTGGTACCGAGTATTGTATAAGTACCCTTGGATTCCAGTCCATCTCTCCATCGATGGGTTTGATCCTGCATAGAATGATTTCCACAGCCTGACCAGGTAAGCTCTGGAACTCAGGAGGAAGCTGCAGCAGTTGATGTGACTTCACTTCTTGTTTGCGCCCCTCATCAATATAGTGAACAGTGACGCTGCTGAACAGCTGATCTCCTTTATCTGGCACCTTGATCACACACACCCTGCCACACAAAACGAAAGCCCACCATCATTCAAGGCCCTATATTCATGTATGATTATATATAAGAATTGAATACTACTAAAAAGACAACAACGTACCTATGATATTCATTCTCTTCTTGTATTGCATAAAGGCCTCCCTTCACCACTTCCTTTGCACAAAGTCTTTCTTTAGCATAGTGTGAATTCAGTTCATCAGCAAAGTCTTTGTAACTGTCCTCTTTCTGGTTCACAATACGTCCATAGTACACATTTGCACTTTTAATGTAAAGGGGCAAAACCTTGAAAACAGTCAACAGAAAAACAATCCAGTTTTTGATATTTTTTGGAGAAGTACATAAACTTCTAAATTAATATTTAAGTCAGGAAGTAAGTTCAACACAGGATTCTATTAAAATGCACTTCCATTTAGCATGCGGTGAAACACCACGGCTCACTTCAGTATATCTTATTTTTTCCCCCAGCACTAAGGGTACTCGGTTTTGGTACATAGGTTGATAGTTTACACCATCCTGCTAGGGCACAGAAATTTAAATATACAAGACAAAATACTCTCTTGAAACAGACTCTATAAAAGATAGCAGCAAGTTTACCAGGATAGTTCCAGGGTCAGGGTGAAGGGGAAAGTCAAGTGTTTTGTTGACTGTGTGCCTGTCTGGGCAAACCGTACTGTCCCTATGTGGGGCAAAGACAGAGGAGACTGAATGAGACTTTTAAAAATGCTGCTTGTAATTAATAACTGAAGGTATGGCTTTTAACCAAGTCTATTTGCAGTCCATAAGTGGTGGATGGTGTCACGCTTTTGTTATTCTGACTCTGTACTTGAGCACACTGAAATGGAACATCTATGAAGCTGAAGTACTAAATATTAGCTTTAATGTAAGGGGAAAATTGTAGTCAAACCAAAGAACTGAAAAATGTTCATAAAACTGACATTCTCTGTATAGACTGCAATCAATGACTGCTTTAAGAGTGCAACTTACAGACAATCAGATACTAAGTACCTTCCATTTTCAGTTCAAGCTTATTTCAGGGTCCTGTTGCTTTGAGCCTTTTCTTCAGTAGGATTTGGATCAGGTGATTGACAGGCCAACCAAGAACACTGCACGTTTTGGCTTTGAAATACTCCATAGCTGCTTTAGCATTAAGTTTGGGGTTATAATCTTACTGCAAGGTGAAGCTTTCCATTTGGTTGGATCTGAACAGAGTACTTTTGCACACTTTAGATTTCATTCAGTGGCTGCAGTCACATCAACAAACACTTGCGATCAAGGTCTACCAGCAGCCATACATAACCTGACCATAAACTTATCACAGATTAGCTGGCATGCTTCAGATCTTATTTTTTTGTAACACCTCACTCTATTACTCTGAAACAGGTTATCCTACATCTCAGAATTCTCTTCACTTTTTCATGCTTCTTATTAACAGAATTTGAAGGACTCTGCATCTTCAAAATAGGAGGATTGCACTGTTTGTTTTTAAAACTGTTGCACAACGTTCATCCAATAATAATAATCTCTTCTCATTAAATGCTGGCTATGTGTGCTTCAACAACATAGTCAGTGTTTCACTTCAAATCTAATGTGCTAGAATATAGAGCCAAAACAAAAAATGTGTCCTAACTACACACAGACTGCACTGTATGCTGATTAGGCTGAAGTGTAAAGACCTGCAGAAGCCCAGGCTCTTCAAGTGTCTGCAAAGTGCTCTGTCGATCTTCTGTTCCTCCTTGGCTTGCTGGACTCCCTGAGCAAACAGCAGAAGCTCTGGGGGCAATGTAGTGCCTGTGCGCTTCAGGTATCGCAGCACTCCGGAAACATGACGAGCATTTCGCTCCGACAGCAGCAACACAGACCGCACTACAGGAGAGGAGCTCTCAGCGCAGTCCTGACACAGTAAGGTTTAAACACACAAACACTCTTAAACAAAGATATTCATGGTCAACGAATATATTAACTTTGGTTCTAAAAAGGTTGACAGAATGATTAAATACAAATTGGTCTGTTCTGCTATCTAGTGAAACTAATTAAGCCTACTTGTGCAACTTCCATTAATATTATTTTTGCACAAAAACATACAAAGAAAAACACATGACTTGCTGCTACCTTGTTAGAGAGATTCTGAAAGTTCTCAGACATGCAGAATAGTCGATTCCCAAACAGTTTAGGTGAGCTTGGGAACCCATAATGAACCACACATGTGGCGTCCCTGATACTAAGAGCCTTCATGCAATCATTGGTGGTCACTGGCGGAGGAGGTTACAAAGAGAAAAAAAAAAAAGCAGTTACATGAGGTTAATTAAACATAGTTAAATAATATACTCAAAGTGCTCACAATACACATACCCAAGATAACCTGTGTGCCTGCACCAATGTCTTTCTTCCACTGCTCAAACACAAAGTCAAACTGGTGGGTAAGGCCTTCGTGAGCTTTCAAGGAAAATGCTGCTGTGTTGCTGACAGCCTGGATGAATATGTTACAAGTTAGCTTAATTGTAGGTGCTTCTGCAAATGCAAAACCCTAGAATAAGTTACACTGCCATTCCCCTTAAACCGCATTCCTGGAAATACTTGTAAGTCTAACACAGGGAATTCTATACTTTTGAATGGGAAGGTTCTCCGAGACAGGAGTGTCCAATCTTATCTGGAAAGAACTAGTGTGGAACACAACTGATCAATTATTTGATGGCTGAGGCCAGTAGATTAAACATCCTGCTCCTGCTTGATTGGAATGTAGCCACACCAGGCCTTTATGAATAAGATTGAACACCCAAACAAATATGTTCACTGTACCTTGTAGACATGCTCCACCTCTTCTGCCGAGTTTGTAATGATGAGAGTTTTCTGGGGAACAGAAGGGCTGAAGTCCAGAGAGCTGAGCAACACTGAGGTCTTATTGCAGTCCAGACACAAGAGAATCGTCTTTAGAAGAGAATCGCAAATTAAAGAAAAAGGTGGGGGGGGAAAAGTACACACACACACACACACACACACACACACACACACACACACACACATTACTGCAAATATAAAAAACATTAGTAAATAGGGTTAATGCATATCTGAAATTTGAATACTTAACGTCATTTATGCAATGTTTAAGTGAAAATTTACATGTAAACATGGCATCAAATATCAGTACAAAAAAATGGCCGAATGTAAATGCAATTATCTGCTGCTAACCAATATGATTCCAACACACTGTCCCCTTCTGGTAAGATGTGTTTAAACTAGAAGACAGATTGGTCTATGTGCTAAGATCCAAGCAAAAATCCAGAATTAAACCTCAACAAAAATTTCTTGAAAGATGTAGAGTAGACAAAAATACTTCCTTTAACTGGAGAACCAACAACTGTTCTACTCTCTTGTTTAATTTCTGTGTGTTCTTTCAAACAGGACTACTACAAGCAGACTGACTGTGTCTTACCTGATGAACACCACCATACACTGCTGCTTCTTCCGGCACTGTGACAGTAACACAGGGGCTAACCATGTATTCCTGAACCATGCCTTCCAGCTCTCGACTCCACTGGTTGCTGACAGTGATAATCTGCTGTGGACACATAGCTCTCTCTTCTTTGGACACCACTTCTTGGAAATGCCGTAAGATGACTGCCATCTTACAGTGTGTGAGACACAAACACATTGACAGAGTTACAATCTCAAAGTCAAAGTTTTCTCTTCTGCTGTTCCCATATTCTTTGCACTTCTCACCTGATCAGGTGCTCGTGAGAAAAGCTCAGAAGCTTCATCCAGAACCAGATGGCAGAGCCTAAGGAAGAGGAAGCAGTGCACCTCTAGCAGCCGGGCCAGACTAAAGGGGGTGGTGACGAGCAACTGACCTGATCCACAATGTACAACACACACTTGGGACTCAGTATTTAAGTACAAACCAAAGCTCATACTCAATGACTAATCTGGAATCAGATTCTCTTACGCTTATGCAGCTGTGTGCTAAAATAGCATATGTGATTCAGGAGCAGCAAAATCCTACCTCAAACTGTCAGGCCAATAGCAAAATCAACAATGTATGCTCACAATTCTTCTGGATCTTGGCATTCTTGGCCTCATCCTTGCCCAGTCCAAGCAGCACGGCAGCAGGGTGGAGATTCACAGCTGTCTGGCTCTCCTCTAGCAGGTCCAGCACAAACTGCACCTTCTCCCAGCCTGGACAAAGGATCACTGCTATGGGCTGAAAAGAGGCAAGAGCAGGCAAGCAATGTCAAAGATACAAATAAAGCCATAAATAAGGCCCGAAAAAAACAAAAAAAAACAAAAAAAAAAACGACCTTTCCTCAGTCAAACAAAATTAAAGCCCCAATTCAGAACTAAGCAAGATTACAGGCAAAGTGCTGAGGAAAGAGGATAAGTACAGATATAGGGTTTAACAGAGTATCGTTGTGTCTCTCTCACCCCGGTGTGTGTAGTGAGAGCATTGAACACAGAGGCCAGTTGCAGCTGAGTCAGTAAAGGAGGCATGTAGGAGAGAGGATCGCTTGCATTTTGGCACACCAGCACTGTGTCACAGCCCCGTGCCACAGAGGGCCAGAAGAAGCTCTCAGCCAGGCCTGGCCCACTGTACTTCCTCCTCAACAAGAACTAACACAGAAAGAAAGTACTTAATAAAATAGGATGTACATAATATTTTGCATGTATGTGACCAATTAATGAAAATAAACAGAAACAGTTTACATTTCTTGTACTTTTATGAAACAGTGATTTACAAACCACCTGTCTGCAATGAAGTGACATACGTGGATGGAATGAGATATTCCCACCCACAAAAGAGATATGGCGATTACCTTGCGGAATTGCTCGGTGACAGGAGCATGGCTTAAGCTACTGCAGGGGTTGATGGCGATAGCGGAGTGCACCAAAATTCCTCTCCTGCTGGGCTCACAGTACATAACCTGGCACAAACAGGACAAAAATCCACAGCTGATCTCATTCAAAACAAACAATTCATTCATAACAGTATGTAAGAGTGAAGAACAGATAATAAATAAGAAACAGATTTCCCACTATTGATGATGAAAAGCCATTGAAGTATTAAGCACTTACATTGTCATCAGTATATTCTGAGTCTGAATTTAATGGATCTGGATTCAGCAGCTGTAGCAATCTATACATAAGCAAAAGTATAGTACAAAAGGAATTATAAACAGTTCCCAAGGCACCAACACAGTATAGCAAAAATAAGGTTAATTGAATGGGAATGAATGACTCACCTGGCACAAGCCAACTGGTCTTTGGCATTCAGTTCCTGAGTGAAAGCTGGCTCTTTCAGGTCTGTATTGGTGTCACTTGTACTACTGTGAATTACACAAACAAACAAATCAGTGAATACTACAGGTAAACCCCTAAGTATTTAAAGACATAGCATAATTTATAATATTACAAACATATGCATAAATACATAGAGGAAAAAAAGAATTTAAGTTCCTTTTTAATTACCTCAGGTCAGAGCTACTCTGTTCACTGGAATCCACAGGTTTTTCCATGTTGAGACTGTAAGAAAAGGGGAGAGGAGCGTTACTGTCCATTCTGCTGAAATATTTTCACAAGAGCTTCTCTGAATAGTATAGAGACATCAACACACACACAGGGTCAAGGCTGTGTACTGTGTGCTGTCCTTACCAGACATCCGAGGCCTCCTCTGAGTATGGATCTAGAGTAGGGGCCTTATTTCTCAGTGCTGATTTATCACAAGTCTCCTGGTTGTGCTCATCTTCATCAGGCTGAAAACACAGTTTTGGTGTTTACTAATAACTACAGTCACTTCTCTCAGTTTTGTACATTGTGATACATACACAAGATCATTCTGCAGAACAGATAAGACAGGATAGCTACAAATTTACATTCAAACAGTCCCTTGTGCTGACCTAGCGTGTAAATAGCAGTATTCTTACTTTGGTAATCAAGTTCAAATGTGAGCAGGGATTCAGAAATTTCATGAATCTGTTGAGAGACAAATACAAAACAGCATTTTTATTGAGGTAAAAATGCAAGCTGAATAAATAACATTACTGAGCAGGACCGTGAAAATGTATCACCTGATCAAGTTCAGCTGTTGAGACAACTGTTCTGCAAGGGCGCTCTCTGTATCTTGTGTCTGTTCAAAGTTACTGAAAGAGGACATCAGGCAAAAAAAATACAAACAATATATAAATCTAAGTATACGTGTTACTATTTCCAGGTGAACCTAAATTTTACTTAATCTAGGAGAAGTAACAGATGAAAATAGCATGTCAGCAGAGAAATCAATGGGTGTAAGTTCATACTGCACTTAATCTGTTACGGACAACATGAAACGAACCCTGTACATCTACTAGAAGGTAATTATTTAAAGTCCAGTGTAAAACATATAAAAATAACAACAAAACAGTTTTTAGGACATTACACAGTACTTAATCATTCCAGAGGCAAAGCAAATGATTATGTAGAGGTCTACAAAATAAGCAAGTGTCATATGCATGGCAGAATAAGTGAATGATGTGTGTATTTTAACATCACAATCCAATCATAACTTCAAACATAAACATTATTCTTTTTTTTGGCCTTTCCTCACCTAGTACTGCATTTCTCTTCCTCAAGGTTCTTGGTAGATCTGTCTTTGTCATTTACTCCACAGGTCTCTGTTCCACTGTCAAGTCCTCCATTTTCCACCTAAAATGTCATGAGCACAACACAGACTTTAAAAGGCCCATTCGACAAAGGCTCTTTGACACACTGCTTCTAGTGTCACATAGCTGAATCAGAACTTACAGCAGATACTGCTCCACTTGGTTGCATGGCAGACATTGAAGATTTGGCTAAAGATATCACATGTGTTTGCTCAGGGGTCAACAGTTTGAGCTGTCCTGTTCCTGGACAGGAAAGAGATATGTCATGAGACACGCTAACAGTAACATACCAGAACTAATTAGTGGTTGAACAATGCAAGTGGCACTTACATAACAGAAACTTATTTTCCTCACCTTTCCTGGTTAAGACATGTGGAGAAGCTGACCACACTGTACAGCATCCATTCATTGCTAGGATTTGCTGAGGGCTGGAGAAGATGTCCCAGGCAAGGCTGATGGGAGAGCGACCCACAGAGCCACTTTGCTCCCCCATATTGGCCTTCTCACTTGAGAAACAGGCAAACTTCTTCACCACCAAATCATCATTCACACAGATCTAGAAAAAAAAAAACAAACAACAACAAAAAAAAACCTAGGCTTTAGAGCCAGAAGACAATTTTATCAAAAATCACCTTCAATTCAGAAATTCTATACTAGAAATGAGCTTGTTTGTCTCAATGAATTTCAAGATCTCACTGTTACTGTTATATCCCGATTTCTTCTTCCTAGGATAACAGAATGAGTATTTATGCACAACATGAACAACTTTCAACAGCCAGTGACTTGAAGCTCCAGAGTAAACTATATAGACCTTTGCTGTCTGGCTGAATTTTTTGTCATCTGTCTAAATGTGTATGTGTACATGTGTCCGGTGAAACACGGTCAAAAATATATTTATTGGTTTTTATTACAACACTTCTTTGTTAAAATGAACAAATATTCAGCTAATGTTTTAAATTTAAAAATATTGACCTTAACTGGATTTGCTAGGCAAGGCAGCATGCCTCTTTACGTAAGGTATTCTTGAGAGCCTCAAGGCTGAATTTTTATTTATGCAGGCTTATAAACTTCAGCATATAAACATAAGCTTACAAATATTAGCAAAGTAAGCTTACAAGAATGCTATTTTCATCAATTCTGTTGGAAGTAACCTGGCAAATATTTGTGGAACAAGATGATGTGCCTACTGTAAAAATATTGTCACCAGTGAGATAAACCATAGTAATATACTTCTCTTAACTACACAGTTGATATCAAGTAAACATGTTAGCAATTGACGATTTGCAAAACAATGATTGACACGCCTTTCAGCCAATCACAGATGTCTCTAAGCACTTCCCCAACCATCAAGTGAAGGAAAAACCTCTGATCAAATCTGTAGTGGCAGAAAATTAGTCAAGAGTTATTAGGCTAAGAGATGTAAAAAATGTGTGACTGGAAAACATTTAACTCAGAGACACGCTATACTGATCATCTCTCAGGTGGTTGTGTTTTTATTTCACTCCCGAAGGCAAAAAAGTTTTGGATTAAACTATGTGGAAGACGACACTCACAGATCAATTTCAAAACCATTAGAACAAGCAGGGGGGTATTCCATGAAGCGAGTTAATAAAAGCCACGCTTATTTGAATTAGCCTTTGCTTAATTTAGCCAAATGGTTGACTTCAGACTCAATATTAGAATTAGAATCAAAATTAGGTATGATCTGTGCAAGCCAGGATTCAGTGATCGAGGCTCGTGCATGTGCGCATGATATTTAAGCAGTCCAGAGACAAATGCAGACACAGGAATATTTTAGCTAAAAAAAGACAAGTAAAAAAAAAAGCAAAATATTATTTAAAACATTTACAGACGCTTAGTTTGTTTTAAGCAAGCGAATAATACTTAATACAAATAATACGTAATACTAAAACAAAATACTTCATAGTATAACATGCTATAAAAGATCACAGATTTTTGAATTTTGCAAACAGTGAATTGTCCAACAATGTCCATAAGCCCAGTCAAGCCTCCAGTCTCCAAGTCAAATTACCTTCACATTTCTGATGGTCAAGTACAGCTCAATAGCAGTGCAACCAGCATTTGTTTCGCAAAGAACTGCCTCAACCAGAGTGGACACTGAAAACAAAAAAATGTCAGAATTTCAATCTCAATATGTATAAAAAAGCAGAAATCCTGTAAAAGTGAAAGTTCACAGACACATAATAAAATGATGCTCTTACCCTGTAGAAGATTATGCAGGTATTTTGTGGCAGAGATGTCCCAGTGAGATGATGGACTGAGAAGACACCAAATAAATAAATAAATTTAAATAATAAAAAGACTAAATGACCAATAGTGACTAACATCACATTTCAGCTTCAATTGTAGCCTATAAGTGTATGTATGTAATGCTTATAGGTGTACAGCCTACAAAAGTGGAGGTTTCTGGTTGCTTGTGCTATGAGAAGTCTTACACTAGCTCTGCTGTTTCACTGGAGATGGACACTTTGAGTCTCATGGGGTGGATCCTTGCCAACTCAAACTTTCGCACTCGGAAAGGCAGCTGCAGGAACTTTTCAAGAGGAGCTCTCACACTGCAGAAAACATGGCTGTCTTTAACAAGCTCCACTCAAAACAGAATAAAGGGGGACATCACCCTGAACGTGATTCCAATACTGTTTCAAATGAATTACTGCTAATACGATGCTACAGCATTTTATATCCTACTGTAATACAAGATATCATCCCTTTTAATAATAATAATAATAATAATAAACAACAACAACAACAACAATAACAACACTATTACGGAATTACAGTCATTTTCATATGATTACATTATTAACAAATGCAACTAAGCTTTAAACCGTTTTCTTGGGGCTAGTATGTAACATCTGTGGGCCTGGAAATGTTATTTTTTTCATAATTTATTTAAAATCCAATAGAACCAGATCCAATAGAAATAGAACAAAATCTCAAAGAAAAAAAATAGATAACGTCTCCATTTTATTAATTATGTGAGTAATAACATGTTTCTGGAATACTGAATGACTAAGGCCTGCAACACTTGTACTCAAATGGATTCATATTAAAATGTAATTTAAGCAGTGCCAAATAATAACAAACATTTGCAGAGATCAACTGTACATACTCATCAGTGCTGATGACGACACGTTCTCCATGGTCCACTAAGAAGCACATGGCCTGACTGCCCACTGTTCCCATAAACATAGACTCCACTGTGGCCCTGCACCAGCTCCTCAGTGCTGGGCAGAACACCACACACAACTGGCAAAACAGATACACACAGATGAGAACAGTTCAGAACATTTCTAGTTAAAACAAAGTTGGCTTTTAGTTTAAAACAAAAAATGTTAAATTAAATTTATATAAAATGTGAATGTGTCCTTTTATTTAAACAAACCTTAGGTGTTATATTTTGGGTACCATACCTGTCCTTTCTCCAGTGTAGCTGGCTTTATTTTCTGTACATCCTGATTGACCTCATGATAGAAGAGATTCATTTTAGCCTGCAGGTTTTCATATTGATGAGGGCTCTCGGCCTGCTTACCAGGACCTTTCACAATCCTTCCCCACAGACATCCTGGATCCTCAACCTCACAAAGGAGAGAAACATAGACTTAAACTCTATATACAACCTCCATGAAATATTACACATCATCTGTATTAGTCTGGGAAAGTCACCGTCAACAGGACATTGCAAAATCTATGATTTAACTGAACAGAAGGACTTCATAATATATCAAGTTGGTAATAATCTTTTTCTCAACAGCATTTTGACATGAGCACGATCTGATGCTTTTTAATTCTTCATTTGATGAGCTGCATTATGTGTGTAAGGCAAGAAATACCCCACAAAACTGTCAAGTGGAGATGAAAGAGAACAGGGAAACACTGAACGCTCACTTATATTGTTCACTCACTCTGTGAACATACACTGCCTCTACACTTACACTGTACAGTACCTTGATTATTGATATTTCCCACATTCCTCCAACATCCATTGCCAAATCTGAAAAGCAAAGCAGAATTAAAATTTTTTAATTACAAAATCATAACCATAATCTAGATCAGTGGTTCTCAGTCCTGATCCTGGAGTTCCACTTCCCTGCATGCTGTAATGTTCTCCCTGCCCCAACAGACCCAGTTCACCTCAAGCAGAGCTTCTTAATTAGTTCATCAGTTTTATCAAGTGTGTTGTGAGCAGGGGAAACTCTATAACCTGAAAGGCAGTCGTACTCCAGTACCAGGATTGAGAACCACTGACCTAGACCATAACCATGACAGCAGAACAGTTCTACAAGTTTTTTTTATTTGTAAACCTTTACTTCAATCTATCCCATACTCTACCCACAAATATAGAACGAAACATTTATCGTCCCACATAAAAAGAAGTGAATGGAGGAAAAATGAAACTAACAAAGTTTTGTTAAATCATCAACATAGCCGAATATGAAGCGCGCAGTATAGTAGGTTGACTGTAAAAAAACAATTAAAATATCAAAAAAAAGGACTAACACAGCTAACTGTGCCTAAAATCACGGCAATATATATATATATAGGACACCTTTTCCTTCCTTTCTTTCTTTTTTGTCTGACTTTAATGTTTCTTACACAAAATGTTATTCCTAACGCTGAATCTTTGTTCCCTTAGTCCTACTCCCTTTAAACAGCAGTTGTGTTACTTTCACCCGACATAGCTTTGTTTTACATGTATGATAATCTGATCATTTCAATCACAGTGTAATATATTTTTTTATCACTACTAGATATTTATCACTACTGACATATTCCATAGCATATCATCACTGAGTTTCCTGCCAAAGTTTGAGTTCTCTTCAGCAGCATCACCATGTGACGTGAAATTATTTGAATTGTGATGGTAAAATGCATTGAAAAATTAATAAGCTGTAATCATGTCAAACTACCTGATACCACGTTTAGCACAGTTTAATATTGATTTTTCAAAGTTTAACCTTTGCCTCTGTTGATCTGCCATCTCGAAAAGTTCGAAAATTAGCCATGTCTCAAAGACAGCTGTTGAAGTGCAGGTGGTCAGTGGTGGCTGCCAGTTGCTCTCAGTCAATGTGATACTTCTAAGCGTCTGCCACGTTGGAACGGTCAAGCTCCACTTGTAAACAAATTTCATACACAACTCTATATATGTAAAACGCCTCCATTACCAACAGCTGGCTATACATGAACTGTCAAAATTGAAAGCAGAATGCTTATAACAGTTATAAGAAGTGACATCTTCTTCTTAAAGTAGAGCTGATTTAGGATCAGATTTATGTCTTATTTATGATGATCTCTGAAGCACTCCTAATCTGAGACACTTTGTGAATATGGACCCTGTTCTAATTGGTTGTCCTGTACTGTGTCTTATTCAAAAAGCACCCAGACCAGAAACGCTCCCCAAACTTCAATATGAATGGGCAGAGCTAAACTGCTGTAGGCAGAATAGGTGGACAGATGTAAAGGAGTTGATTCTTGTGAAATCACAGAAACAATAACATGTAAACAGACTGTTTTTACAGCATGGTTGCCACATGGACTGTATGGACTGGGTTGTGAATGGTACGTTTTAAAACTTTGATAATGTTTACATATCATTACAAACTCCTACATTTAAAAAAGTGATGAAAATGTGGTTTTTATAATAAGGACCCTTTCAGACCTCTGGCTGTACCGCAGCATTTCTTTGTGCAGAATACAATTAAGGTTAAACTAGCCATCATAAAATCTATTATTAATGCAAATATCAAGCATTAATAGAAGTATAATGGCATTCCAATGCTAGAGGCAGAGATATGTTATGTTATAATAGAGGAGTCCGCTCACTGGTCAAAATATCAATGGGACAGCTCATGACTCTCACTATGGCATCTGTTTATAGAGAAAGTCCACTCTTCAATAAAAAGAGCCAGTTTGCTGGTTACGGCGCAAGTGGGGAAAGCCCCCCCTTGTTTTTGATCTGTGCAAGTGAAGTAGCCAGAACAACCCAAAAAAATACACTTTTTGTGCCATTACAAAGCTACACTACAAACTATTTATGAGGATTTTGTCAGATTTTACGAGTGGTTTCAAATATGTTTTTGCAATGACAATTTAACCTTTAGTTTTGAGTATTTTTGTCTCTCCCATTCAAAGAGAAAGAAGCCTGGTCTTGTATGGTTGTAAATAACTGCCTGGTGGCATTGAAAAAATTGCCAGCAAGAGAACAGACTTTCCTATAAGGACTTGGGTAGAGCTCAATCTTATTGTGTATACAATGATCACAAAGTGTCAAGCAGATTTAAAAATGAATTAATAATACACGTGCAGCTAGGCTGCTTTTATTTCTATTTCATGACTGAGTGTGCTAGTTGGGGGAGTGTATCTATGTCCCAGGATCCTATGTTTCCAATGTTTAGCCCTCAATATGATATATATTATCTCAATATGATGCAGTAGGTGTACCTGAGAAAGGGTTCCAAAGGTCAAGGTCAAAATCATAGGGTCATCAAAGGTCACACAGTGACCAGCAAGGAGTAGATGTACAATATGTATGCATTCTGTCTAAGCTAGGCTAGCCTCAGTGAGCTAGTTAGCTAGCAAAGCAAACTTTGTAGTTCAAACCATTTTTTGAGAAGTCACAATACAGAAAACATACACTTTCTGAATAATTGCTTTGTACGATTTAAGTGCACTTCCCTTATTTTTTATTCCTGCTGTTCTGTTTTGTATTCTTTAACTTGTTATCTAGCAATAAAGTAACAAACTTAAGATAGTATAAGTGGAATTGGTGAAGGGAAGCTGACAAGAGCATATCAAAAACCGTACTTAAATGGAGGGTAGATGTTGTTGAAGATCGCTCAAAAATTCCACTGTTAGCACAAACGGCAACTTAAAAAAATGTTCATATTGTGGAGTTCAAATAAAGGTATGACTAAAAATATTTAAATGCCACCCATCACTTAACAGATTCACTTTTTTTTCAATTAAATATTTAATCAGTGTGTGTTTTAATACAGGAAGCTGTTTGGAAGCAAAATGTACATAAACACAGTTTCAGATTTTATTTACTAAACATATAACATCAGAATATTTATGTTTATAAAAATACCAGAGGAACAGACGTTACTCTTATTTAGCCAATATGACTGAGTCAACATGGGAGCTATTTGGAACATAAGACCCTGGGAACATAGGGCTGTTGCATTGATAGGTATGGACTCCTACTTGGCTTGCTGTTTCAAACAGCAGGAAACTTATTCGGTCTCCACCTGACAAATACCGATACCATGGAGTTTAGTGCATGATCTAGTAGAAACACAATAGTATCACACACCAGCGAAGCCATCGAAGCCATCAATCACCTCAGATACATCCACACACCTATGGAGGCATGCAAACGCTCAAAAAGTCAGTAAGAAGGTGCCAATCTAATGTGTAATCTAATGTAACCTCTCTGCTTCACCAGCCACATGGCCGTACCTCTAAATAAACACTGCACAAACATTATTGCTAAATACGTGCTCCTCAATACATTATCCTATCTATAACCAAGATACAACGTGTCTGTCCGCTGTGAGAGGCCAATGGCACCGCACACTGCAAAAAATACAAGTACTCAAACACCTTTAATGATTTCCCCTATGATTAGACATAAACATCATCATTACAGTCTTAATTCAGGCCCTGTGTGGACACTGATTTCACATGCCTATCCCAATCTTCTTTCCCTTGGTTTCCCGTCAAAATCTTTATGATGTTATTGGATGAATAATACAAATCACAGAAATCAATTAACAACTCTGGGAGGAACTTCAAAATGCACAGGGAGATGTGTGGTCCTGACTTTTTATGAATTTAAGTACATTTGTAAACAAACACAGCTAAATTTAATCAGCCAGAAGTTTTACAGATAACTTTAACAGCTCGCATAATACATTAAAAACTTGATAACTCTGGCCGCGAGTCTTTGGGAAGTGAGACCAGGACTGGGATGTGAGTTTGGGCTTCACACCAGTGCAGGGTGCTGAAAGCGCGGGGGGGGTACATGAGCAATTACAATACATTTATAACGTCAACTATGATAAAATCTAAACCAATTACTGTAGAAAGCAGCTGTCCTGATGACTAATTCTAGGGGTTGCACGACTAATAATGTTGACTATTTACAGTACTCGATCAGCTGCGTCACGAAGAAAACACTGTCGCCATCTTGTTAGGCGAGCTTTAACTCCGTGCTCCGATGGAGCTCCTCTCGTCAGCGCAGCAGCAGCTACATCACCACAGGTGGATCATGACCCGACAAAATAGACCAGAATGACCGCGAAAAAAAATAAGATAATTAGATAATAAGATATAAGACCTACATATGTAGACGCCTTAGATGCAGCCTCCAGAAAACGCTACGAGAAGATTTGCTCGAGTGGAGGACTGGACCCGTATGACCGACACACCTCTCAGTTCAGATCATTTAAATTTACAAAACAAACAAACAAACAAAAAAAAACTAATAAAATTGACTTCCAAAACTGCCAAATCTCTTAAACAAAAAACTCAAACATACATATAAAGCTGAAGTTATAACTTAACCTACCTTCTTATTCTCCAGCTTCTTGTTTGAAATTTCCGTTCCACCTTAAATGGCGCTGCAGTTACACTGAGGTACCTTAAACGTAGAATTTCGACAAAAGAACCTGTCGAACACAAAGCCGACATCAGCTCACCTCAATAAATCAGTCCTTAATCAACAAATACCTTAAACTGTTGCTTGAAGAAGTTTAATGAGCAGCTAACGAGCAGCACAGTGCAGCGGCAATCGGCCATTAGAGCTGCTGCCCAAAAAAACACACTTCTGTACTTTACCTACTGCACTAATGAGTGCACTTCTAATGGTACTGCACTATTTTTACACACTGTTTAGTGTGCTAGTATGCGGTTTGGGACGGGGCGCTAGAAACACAGCGGAAATCAGCCATTCAGATCTATTATGTGTTGTCACTACAGCAACAAATCATATAAAATCTAGGCAATACGCTGAAATACACTAGTTACACGATTTAAAAAGTGTTTTACTGCTTTTGCTGGAACCGTCATGGCTTTGTTATCTCATTACAAACCGCCACAGCGTTGCTGAACGAACTTGAAGCTGCCAACTAAAATAGACTAACTAAGCTAAATTGCCTCTGTCGCATCCCGTAATAATCAGAAATGGTCCAAAGCGGAGACGTTTTGTCCTGTGAACATTCTTCTCTCGAATATCTCTGGATCCTCTGAATTACGAGGTCGTTAAAGAGCTGAAATATGAATATTGCTAGATGTAAGCCAGGGGTATCCAATCTTATTCACAAACGGCCAGTGTGGCTGCAGGTTTTCATTCCAGCAAAGCAGCAGCTCACATGATCAGCAGCGTGAAGACTGAAACCAGATTAAACAAGTGGAATCAGGTGAGCTCCAGTTCGTTCTGAGTGAAGACCTGCAGCCACACCGGCCCTTAAGACTGGACACCCCTTATGTAAGTGTGACTATGCGCACTGAATTGAGGACGTTAGACTGGTAGCCTCCTTAAAACCGCGCAAACCAGCACACTTTGCCAGTGTGGTAATGTATGTCTATGTACAGACTGAGGGCAGATGAAAAGAAGTCAGAACGAAAGAAGCAGGTTTCCCTGTAGTTAGGTGTTCTTCATCTGATACTCCCTGAAACACGATAACGTTCAGAGCTTTCCGTTCTGTATTAGCTTGAATTGAAAAGCTCTACAAGCTTCCCTACACTCAGGCTAAATTAGTACAGACTCAGCTTAATATTACTGCTGATTTAGGCTATCAGAATATGATAATTATTATTTTAATGCTGGTAACATTTTCTGAGGACATTTTCTCAGGACCTAAACCAGCGGCTTGTTCGAATTTCCCCGTGCTACCTTAAATGTTTATATCCTGAACTGCAGCGCCATTTAAGCTGGAACGGGAAAATTCGAACAAGTGCTGGTGATAAAGAAGCTGACTTCAGCTTCATGGAGGGTTGAAAGGGGTGATATGAGCAATTGCTATATTTCTACTTGACAGCTGAGCAACATTAACTTATTTTCGCTGTTTTACAGAACCAACAGGTCAGTATTGTTTCGTCCCGTTTGCTAATGTTTGTGGTAGCTAATCACAACTGCTGCACCATTTAAGGTGAAACGGGAAAACTCGAACTAAGCTGGCGAAATTCAGCCTCGTAGTTTTAACACATTGTATTTTTGATAAGGAGTTTTAGGGTGTTGAAATGTCCTACCTAGACAGAGGTTTTATTTATGAGTACGCATGCGCCTCGGTACAACATTTCGATAAGGTGGCACACCTTGCCAGACCACCACCTTACTCTCATGTAGCTTAGTGACATCAAATTGATGCGCACAAGCTTTAGCTTGTCTGTAGCAATGCATAGATATAACGTCACATACCTAGATGCCGCGTTGCCTGTTGTTCTCTATGTGAGGCGATACGTCCGCCATGTTGGAGCGGTCAAGATCCGCTTGTGAACAAATCCACTTGTATTGCGAGATGATGAGTCTCCGGATTAAATCGGTCACAGCTTCGTTCCTACTTAACCGATTTTCACCAAAGTTGTTTTGTTATAATCCTCGGACATAGTTTGATCTAGGTTGCACAGACTGCTCTCGGTAGTTTTTATTTCTTTAACAACTGATCGTGCTAATTAGCCGTTCGGACCAGCAGTAAAGTATTCACTCTCATAACTTCATGTGTAATAAGGTGCTAATGTTAATCTATTATGTATATCTACACGGATTAGGGAATGGTATAATTTAGCTACAAAGCATTAACCATCATTGTAAATAAACAACTACTGCATTGAGTTAAGATCCTCTGAATAAACTATTAAATAAGCTTAATATAAAACCAGAGCAAAAACACTCGCATTAATAGGTTTTCTGTGCCTCACCAACCACACGGCCATATCTATAACTACATAAACGGCAAACAATACGCATCACACAAACATGAGCGTGATTCGCTGCGTTCCCTCCGTTATATAATCCTATCCCTCTTTCTGAGTGCAATATTCTTGAACTAGTATAATTTTGGACTGTATCTTTCCTAAACTCCCGCTCTGTAATGATTCTGAATGCAGTCATGCAGCGATGTTGACCGCCTTAAAATGGCGGCGCCGTTGACGTGCCTGGCTGGACCCAACGCGGCATCAAGGTATGTATATCGATGATAGCAATGTTAGTGTTAAGACTCTTTTCTCGTAATTCAAAGGATCCCGTGGTATTCGGGAGAAAAATGTATACAGGACAAAACGTATCGAGTCCTGAACATTTTTATTTGACACAGGGCGCGATAGAGGCGATTTTTCGAGAACTCCATCCATTTTGGCCAAATCCAGCTTCGACCCGGAGTTCCTAATATGGGCATAACGCGGGCTACAGAATGACGCACGACTGCAGCAGTCTGAAAACGCGAGTCCTCCAGAGCTCAGTGAGAACCGTTTGGTTAGTAAGGTTAGCTTAGCAATAAGGGTTGATAAGGACCGGCTGCGTTTTGCGGTGCGAATTGCACTGAATGTTTTGTTGTGGTATTTCAGTAAGTTTCAGTCTCCGCTCTCAGTATCTTAAAACTCAGTCATTTAAACTGGCTTTGGGTACTGCACTTCTGTTTTAACCCTCTTATTAGTAGTCCGATGGGAACAAACGAGTGTTTATCAGGCTAAATGCTAGTAGCTCATAGTTGCCTCTACTCACCAGTAGGCCTTTCAGAGCGAAACGCAGGCCTAGCAGCTGAACCAGGAAGCGTTCGTGCTACCACGTTTTACAAGGTTATTGCGGAATTTTGTTTGAAACTGTAGGTAACAAGTAACGTTAAACGAGATCGGGTACTCCACAAACGCAAAACGTGTTTGCGTTACGGGCACGTCGCACTAATCGTTCTATGATTGGTCGTTTTGAATGTCAGTCAAACGGTCTTCTCCTATCAGAGAAGGGGGTGAAATGTCCTACCGTAGGACATGTTTATAGATAGCTCCTTACATAAAACCGTAGGTAGAATGTTTCGATGGCCTAAATCATCCTATCAAAAAATTGCTACCAGCAATAAAACTGCACGTAGGATGTTTTCATAGCCTATCCCACCTTATCAAAAATGCGACCAACATTAAAACTGCAGGTAGAATATAAAAGCATCTATTCTATTTTCCTGATGGCCCAAAACACCCTATCAGAAAAAGTCACCAGCATTGAAAGGATATTTAGGATACTCTGATAGCTTAAATTACCCTTTTCAGAAAATATTAACAGCATCAAAGGATAATTAGGATATTTTGATAGCCTAAACCACTTTACAATGGGCATGTAGTAATATTTAGCTGAACCTTTACTGAATTGATATTAAAAACACAATAAAAGGTTTAAAACACTAAATTACAACACTGTAGTAATGATATGCACATGCTCAGTAGGGCTGCTCGATTGGTAGGACAAACTGTTAGAACACCTGTTGCGGAAACCTGCTCGGTCTGGTTTGTGAGCCTGTATTTTAGTGAGGTTTTATACAGCTTTATAGTGGAATGGTTTCATTTAATGTATTGTTTCCAAACAAATAAAGCATTTTGGGCTTTGTCTTTAGCAGACAACGTGTGCTTTCAGACATTGTGCTTGACTAATCGATTAATTTATTAGTCTGCTTTATCCAGCCTCAGTCTCACCCTGAAACGGAATTACAGACTTCCACCTCGTTATTGCCTCTGAGAAAGGAAGAATTTTCGTCTACAAGATTTCAAAAATCCTAAATTGGCGGTTCAGGGCTTGTGTGGGAATATTCCAAGGACTGAACATATCTGACATAGGAGAGATATGCATAGTTCTTATTAGGTACTCAATATTTTATATTATGTGCTTCTGTTTTCTCTTCACCAGAGCTGTTCAGCTCCTCTCCTGGAGGGCCCGTGTCTAGCACAGTTTGGTAATTTCCCTACTTAAACACCCCCACTAAACCTGGAAATGAACATATGAGCTGAATGAGCCTGTCAGTACCAGATTTGATGACCCCTGCTGTACACCCTAAGTATCACTTGTGATGCAATACTTTAAATAACCCTTCTAGCTTTAGAAATGACAATGATTTTAGGAACTGTTGTTTGACTTCTACCTAGAAATTAGTGATGTTTTACACTTAAGAGGATGCTCATAACTTTTTGTTTATTTTGCTTAATCTATTAATGTATTCATTTAAATTTATCAGTATGTATATAAAATTAGTTGCTAGATGAATAGCGTTGGAGTGTCAGTGTATATATAAGTACACAAAAGTGTTGTTTTACTTATTTTATTTTTTTTTGTCAGCACTTCAGGATAAATAACAATCTCAAAAAATCAGTCTTCCACATCACTAACATGGGTCATGAAGAAAAATAATTTGTTGCAAATCCATCAGTCTTTCCAGTAACACAGACATCGGGAAAATCCTTCTAACTGAAACACAAATGCATCACTGGAGATCAGATTATTGCTGAACATCTGTATCCAGTGTAGGTGCCTGTGCTTCACTAACTGCCCCTGTAGGTGCTGTAGGAGAATCTGCTGAGGAGTAGAGGCAGGTGAAACATCTGATCCTGGTCTGTTATGGTGAAGACAATCTAAGTGAAGAAAAACATTTTCAGCAGGCCACCACAATATAGCAACATATCACAGTATTGACATAGCAATGCTGTAGCATGCAGTTGTTCTATTTCAGTAATCCTTCACTCACCTCAACATATGGGTAAAAACAGGTCTGGCCCAAATTTTCCCAGTACTGGCCGGTCTCAAAGCGTATTTTGTACATGCCTGCAGTGAAAGCTTCTCTGGTAATTAGATCCAAACAGCGGCCATCCTTATCTGTGGTTCTGGAAGGAAATCCATAAAGACACTGTGCTTCTACTACTTTATTTATTAATTTAATTGTAACCAATGGCCACACATACACTGTATGTACAAAAACTATCCAGACACCTCTTCTAATTAGTGAAATCAATTGTGGTAAAGTGGACACACATAAGCCTAAGATCACCATCCCTAATGCCAAGTGTGGAATAGAGAGGTAAAAACAATTTTTGGGATGAGTTGGAGTGGAATTTGTGATTCAGAGCTAATGATCCAACATCAGTACCTGACCTCACTAATGCCCTTTTGGCTGAATGCAGTCCCATCCTTACAGCTATGTTCCAACATATAGTAAAGCCTTCACAGTAGAGCGGAGGCTGTTACTGCAGCAAAGGGGGACATACTCCTTAATACTCCTTAATACCAAACTATTAATTCTCTTGATTTCAGAGGAAATGAAGAATGAACAGATGTTTACAAACCTTTGGACATACAGGGTAGACATGCACAAATTACTATGGAAGAATAGGTTCTCAAGGCAGTAGCAACATAACGACAACAACAACTGATAGGCATGTACCCTATAGTTAAGAGGTTCCAGAGGGCCATGTGGGGGTCCAGGCGGTGCAGACTGAGAGCCATGCGGGCTCCAGGAACCCCATCTGCAGTGTTTAGCACATGGGTAGTGAGAGGACTGACTGTCTTAGACGTCATACCAGATCTGTTTAGAGAGAGATTCAGATAAGAACTATTCATTAAAGCTTGGCAGCACAGTAAACATAATTACTGTTTTATTAGCTGTATTTACTTTAATATCTGCTCTGCAGCAGTTTTAGTTTCAGAGCCCTGTCCATCATTTTTAAGATGTTAGAGGTAGCTTATCAAACATGTACATATAGCTACAAGGTTTTTTGTAATTTATTTTTAACAGTACTGTCCACGGTGCTGAACCTCTAAAAATAGAGTAGCCTATACAAAAGTATTAGCCTGAAACAACAACTGAGTATACCCAGTTTTTCTCTTCAGTACCTGACCTATAAGTAGACTAAAATATAAATGGAATCAAGAATAAGAGTAAAATGAAAATTATAATACCTTTTCTGTGTGGATATACGCTGTGTTGTCAAAGCTGATGTTGCCTGCTTGTCCACTCACTGTGAAATGAGGTAGATTCAGACTGAACTGTCCTGCCTGATGATGTAGCATGGCAGTATGATGAGTTAATCAATAACATCAACCCCATGGTTTAATCTTTAAACAACAAAGAGGGTTGGTTCCACATTTCACTGCAAATTATCACCAAAAAAGAGACTTCTGATTTGGTTTAAAATCATAGGTAACAGTTTAACCTGTTTAGCACAACTCAGATAGTGTGCATGTTGTACTTTGACCCCATGTGACGTTGTTGAAGGGTCAAAAACGCGCAGCAAGAGCTTACTCTGGGGTCAAGCAGTGTTGATATTGACGTAAACTGTTCCCTGTGTCTTTCTGAACATAGTGGCGTGTGTGCTAGAACTTCATTGTACTAACAAAATATAGTAGTATGATTGTATATTGTACAGTATATCATAGTACACTGCCACACGCTGTGGTTACAATATGCTTTGTAATGTATTACAAACACACTGCTGAACCTGGACAGGGATTAAACATAGTTTTGGACTACATGCATAATTAAATGGTTAAAATGTAAACAAAGTCATTCAGAGTGGTTTGATGTGAAATGCTCCATACTAGAGAAAGACTCAGGATTGTTCTCAGAGGTGGTGATAGGAACCTGGTGTCTAGAGTTCAATGCCTCTAAAAGCTCCCTTACTGAAAGTATTTGGCCTAAAATATATCTTAAAAGCCATTCATGGCAAAGGGGTACATGTATGGCATTGTGAGGCTAAATGGAGGGTAAAAAAGGTATTTTTCCAGGTTTACCACTATCTTACTATCATTAACAACACACACGAAATATCAGAACACACTTTTAGGTTCACTTGTGGTTTTGAATAAAAAATGAAATAGCATTTTTTGTGTTGTACACATTGCAACCCCTGGTTCCTATCACAACCACTGTACAGTAATGTAAGTTGGAAAGTTTCTCTATAATGAATCATTTTTACCTCAAACCACTCTGAATGACTTTGTTTACATCTCACTAATCAAATTATACAGAAAACATTTTTAAACTTGCAAACTTAGAGTTGGATGAGGGTTATCCCACTCTACTCACACTAGATCCATGTGTAATCCAAGTGAAGGTGCTTTTATTTGTCATCATAGTTTACATTTAGATTTGAAATATACAAGCACAGAAAACGAACAAAACACAGTGAAAGAAAAAAACAAAACAAAAATGGAAGCAACAATGAAAATACTGACATCAATGAATTTCACAATAACAATACGTCATAGAATCACCACACTTTAAAACACTATATGAAGGACTCTTAGCAGGTTTCTCTCGTGTAATTTCTTCATGAGCTCCAAATGCTAGAACCAACAGCTAAAAGGCAGTGACAAGATTTAAAGGGGAATGGCACCAGATGTAAAAAAATTCAGCCTAATTCAATCCTAAATAGATAACCAAAGTCATTCATAGTGGTTTGATGTGAAACGTTCCATTCTAGAGAAAGTACAGAGTCAGATTTGTTCACAGTGGTGGTGATAGGAACAAGACATCTGAAGAGTTAAATGCCTTTAAAATAGACAACTATTTAAAAAAAACCTTTACGGATACGCTGCTTGCTGCTTAAGACATTGTTTTACGATAGTTTTGGGAAGCTTTTGGCATAACATATCCATTCATGGCAGAGAGGTTCCTGCAGAGTGTTGTAATGAAAAGTAGCACCAAAAGCTCAGAGGACATGTGTAGGATCACTGTTGGTTATGGATGTAAATAAATTGGCTATATTTGTGCTGTGAACACTGTGACTCCTGGTTCGCATCACCAATGTAAAGAAATCTAAATCAGTAAGATTCTCTACAATGAACTGATTCACATCAGTTCACTTTGCATGACTTTGTTGACATCTCAACTTTGGAATTATGTAGAAATTTGGAAGAATCTGTGCAATTTCCCATTTAAAATGCAGATTTATGCAATACAATAAAATGTTTGTATATATTTGCATTGTTTTTAAAAATAAAAACACTATTTTGGTTTAAAATGGAAACTGGAATATTTAAAAAAAAAACTGTCATCATCAGGAATAAATGAGTACACAATAAATGCAGTAGACACAAAATTCCTGAATGTGGCTTTAACTACTTTGCTTTGAAGCGTGTATGCAGCCTAACAACAGTAAAAGCTGTTCATTTAACACAATCATCTTCTTACTGGCTGAACTGTTTTCTGAGTGACCACATGATTTAATTAGCTTATCTTATAACTGTTACTGAGGTGATATCATGGAAAAAGTCTTGGTTATAAAACTATATGCAGAAGCTTAATGAAAATTCTGTTAATATGCAGATCTAATTCTGTTTGCGTAGCTCTGTTTAGACAGCTGTTCCACAGCTCGTTGACTCTTAGTTTACGATGATCTCTGATTCCAAATTGAAGGGATCATTTTGTTCTATCTTTTGACAACTGCTGTGTCAATGGCATTATATGATCCTTTAGGGGATTATACAGTGGATTAAAGTTTCTTTGTTTGTGCTACTGTAAGTCCAACTCAGCTTATCAAAATGGGTCACATCAGGACAAATATGAATGGCAGATAGCAAGAAAAGTCCAGAGAGCAAATGGTGGATCAGTAATAGGCTTAATGCATAGAGGTATGGCTAAAGCTTAAATTCTACTGGAGTTATATTTGTGATGAAACGCAGTTTCTTTGCTCTGGCCTGGTGGAGACTTTTCCATGGTGTAAAATCTGAAGCTACAATGAACGACACACCTCTTCTTCAGTCCCACCTCTGGATATCTGCTGACATAACCTGAAATGACACCAACATCAGAGCAAAACATTTTGCTATTGCCTACATTCTACAAATTAGATCATCAGATTAAAGCAGTTTTCAGATGCTGATTATGAATAACAGATGCAATTTTTGGATTACTTTTTAATAACCAAGTTCATTAAATTAATTTACTGCATTCTCATTTAAAGTCACTGTGAATTGGAAAAAATATATTTTTCCTCTGTACTATGACATATTTCTGAGTGAAACGTATCAGGGAGGGTCTCTGAGCTAGCTGAGCATTTCACTTAATGATAGGTGGGGGTGGTAAGAGGGGGAGGTGAAACACAATTATTGGGGAAATTTATTTTTCCCCACCTGCTGGCGCACAGTGACGTAATCAAAACTTTGGTTTTTTTTAGAGATGCAAAAGTCTTCACATTTTCATGAAAATTGCAGAAACCATTTTTTCTTTCTTTAAAACAGTATGATATGATGCATTTTACTTAATATGACCATGTGCAACTAAGAAAGTAAAAAAGTTAATTATGATGTTGGGTTTGTTTTAAAAGTGGTATATGCTGCACTGTTTAGAGCACATTTCACCAAAATCTAGTTATGCACTATATGGCCAAAAGTATGTGGACAACTGACCATCACACCTATGAGTTTGTTGGACATCCCATTTTAAAACCATGGGCATTAAAATGGAGTTGCCCCCATTTTGCGGATATAACAGCCTCCACTCTTCTAGGAAGGCTTTCTGCAACATTTTGGAGTGTGTCTTTGGGAATTTGTACCCATTTGGTCAAAAGAGCATTTGTGAGGTCAGGCCTTGATGTTGGACAAGAAGACCTGGCTTGTAATCACTGTTCAAGTTCATCCCAAAGGTGTTCAGTGAGGTTAAGATCAGGACTCTGTGCAGGCCACTGAAGTTCCTCCACACCAAAATCTTCAAACCATGTCTGTATGGACCTCGCTTTGTGCACTGGGACACAGTCATGCTGGAACAGGAAAGGGCCTTCCCCAAACTATTGCCACAAATTCAGAAGCATATATATGTCTAAAACAGAGTTTCCAGCCTTTTCTATCTAGCAGCCCACACAACTGACCACAAACGTTTCCGCATCCCACAAGCCAACCAGATCACTTAAAGTGCAAACAAATATAATGCAATAATCAATTTAGGCTGTCAATGTTGCTTGATTTTATAATATAACCCAACAATAAACATCTTAAAATGACCAAACATTTTCTAACTCGCCTAATGAGTTAGCTGATGTTGTTTGGCAGTTACCAAGTGCTGGATGACATGCTGAATAAACAAAAGTTGAAATGAAAAGAGGTCTGGCTCAGTTCAATAGGTTTAGATGTGAATTTGTTTAGCCTCCAAAAAGACCTCTGAGCAATCAGCACGGAGTGGGGCTGAAACTGAATTACAAATATCCGAGCTGTATACGGAAGTTCCAGCTTCTGAATGAGGTGGTGAAACTCTGTGTTCCTTTTACTTTACCTAAATAGAAAAAAGCCCACCCAATGTCATCATTTGCCCATTTTCTGAGGAGCAAAGAGATCTTTGTCACCTGAAGCCTGCCTGTTTGTTTGTTTTTGTCATGGCTTGATAAAGCTTGGTACTCACTGCTGTATGTTCTTAGTTTCGGTTAATATTTGATTTTCTTGGTTTTCTTAGTGTGAGATATGATGGCCATGTCACTTGTAGGTGGCCCAACCTTGGAATCGCCTTTGAAAAACCCTGTTTATAATCGTTAATCCATGATGGTGACTTCCATACGATCAAAAAGAGAAACTTTGACTTGTATAGAAAATGTAAACATTTTGTCTGACTAATAAATGAGGTTGACCTAATATGATGTTCTATTTTTTCAAATAATCAGTAATATTTAATATTTAAAATAACATTTGCTTAAATGTCTACATATTGTTAAAAAAGCAGCCACATAGCAGTATCACTGTGGCCTACTGGGGGGCCGCAGTCCACAGGCTTAAAAACAAAACTCTACTTCACCAAATTTTACTGTTGGAACTATGCATTCCAGTTAGTAGCATCCACCTTCAATTGTGTTGCTCCACCTTCGATCCAACCCTTCAACTGTGCTGCTATTTTACTGTTTTTATCTTTTCAATCTTTTACTTATATTCCTGTGTAAAGCATGCAAAATAGATGTTTAATGTCATAAACATATTAACAATATGACCATCATTAAATGTTTAAAGACACATTTAATTGTCAAACAGCTGTTTTTCTTACCTGATCTCAACTCTTAAATATAATAAAAATCTGACTCATGTTTCATCTGTAGGGAAAAAAAAACAGACATGCTAAAAGTTAGAGACTTCCATATCCATGTATCCAAAGCCAAATACAATTTGCCATATAGCCTAAAAACGTTCAGAATAACACACAAAAGCAGTGTGAATGGGCTTTCTCAGGCTGCTGTAAAAATCAGCTATAGGAATATCAAAGCATGAATAGCAGAACTATGACAGGCACAGACTGACAACTTGAGGATGTTTCATCTACTGTAAGTGTGTTTAATCATTCTGGTCCTTAAAATAACAAAATAAACACCTGAACCCCTGAGCTAGGTTTGTGTTTGCAGTAGTAACACACTGAACCCTGAAGGATGAAGATGTACAAGTGTCCAGTTTTGTCCACAAAGGGCCAGGGTGACTGCAGGTTTTCATTCTAATGAAGCAGAGGCATATCTGATTTCACTTATTTAATCAGATGGTCTCAGTCTTCCAGCAGTAGGTTAGCTACAGGAGGTGAGCTCCTGCTTCCTTGAAATGGAAACCTGCAGCCACACCGGCCCTTTGCAGAGGAGTCTGTTGAGCCCTGGTGTAGTTGGTGGACGTTTTTACCCGTCTCTCCTCATCTCTTGTTCGTCTTGGCTCGTGGCTCTGTCTTTCTCTGAACACTCTGCTGGACCTGAGGGGACTGCAGGAGGACCCCTCCATACTGCTCACAGAGCTGCTGAGCGGAGAGTGGGGCGGGCTACCTTCTAACAGACACATGCACACAAAATCTGTCAGTGCCAAGAATCTGTACTGAAGCCTTAATAATACCTGAACAACAGTACTCGTGTCTTGTTAGTTGAGGGCTGCAAAAAATGCAGCTTATGACAAGTAAACATGTAACCGTCAGAACAAAACCTCGCATCTCCAAAATAGTAATTTTTCAGGAGAAGGCAGAAGCGGTTTTAAATTGTAATGGAAGTTAATGTAACAAGATTTTTTGGACTATTTCTGTTGTTCCAAAATTTATGAAATTTCAACATCAGGCAAAGAGCAACTAGAGTTTTCAAATTACACAAAAAGACAACAAAAATGTACATACAAGGTTTATGGTGTGACTGTGACGATATGCAATCCAAATTCAAATATTTTTTGACATTGAGACAGTTATTTTGACCATTTGGAAAAAAATAATGTCGACAAAATAAAACTAACATGTATACCAATCCCTTTTACTGAATTAGTGCATAATGAAGTCTGACATTGCTATGTCTTGAGAATTATAAAGCACAAAGAGGTTCTGAGTATTTATACCTCAAAACACAGGCCATAACAGTCATATTTATCATATACATTATAGACACCATTTCATCTATGCGACTAACCTGCTCTTTTCCCCACTATATGAAAATTTTGCTTGTTTCAAGCATTATTTCTTGGTTTAGGCACTTCCACCAGATAAAATTACTTAAAACGAGAAAAAATGTGTAGAAATAAGTTCAATATTAGATGATTTCAATTGCCACGATATACATATTTGCAATGTTTGACATTCCAGTAATTATGGAATTCCAGTCATTTTACTAGAAAAATTTGTAAAAACTTGGAACAAATGCACAAAATCACAGTGCTTACATGTGATTAAATGCAAGTTGCTTTAGATTCCAGGTGATATCTTTAAAGAGAGAACCCAGATAGCAAATTTGATGTGGCCCAAACCTGGGCCATACACTGCATGGAATTATCCACATTAGAGGGCCAGATGTGGTTGCCAGAACCCAGCCTGTTTACTGTTATTAGAGTGCTGCATCTCAACCACCTTTAAACCACCACTGCCAGAACTGGCCCACTACCCAAAACCACTAGAACACCAGACCATTACAACAGCTTCACGGTACCATCAGGCTCAGAGAGGGCAGGCTGCCATGTGCTTCCCCATCTTTCACTACCAGCTGCAGATGGCAGTGGTGTGATTTGAACTCATGACCTTCTGACAGTGGTGCAGTTGCTTTGCCTATTGCTTCACTCTGCCAGCCTGATCCATAAGCCTACATTTCTAAATTAGCCTGAATGTCCAAAATGTCTACTACACTGTGAAAACAATTTGTTTTAATTTAAAGTAATATGGCTCACTTAAAAGTTTAAATTCATTGAATATCAAATAAGTTTTAGGGTTCTATTAACTTACTACTTGATGTTCAATGAACACATAATTTTAAGTAGACAAATTAAGCAGACACATTTTAAAATAAATCTGAATTAAACTGCAGACTAGGGTATGCAGTGGTGATGTTCCTAGTACTGAGGCGGTTTGCGTTGGACTAACTAAAATTAACATTTTAACCCAACATTATTCTTTGTTCAAATCACAAACAAAATGTAATGTACGTCAAAACATTTTAGGTTGTATGTTTTACAGTGTATCGTGCCGTACATGGCTGAGATCTGAATTTTAACTATGTGCCCCCACCATCTTGTTAATCCCTTTGTAGAACATAAAAGATTGTCATGGAACTCATGTCAGCACTGGCAATCTTTGTAAGAAGTGGCCCAGATCTGTTTGAAACATGAGGGCCATACGAGCATTTTTATTATGTGAGCCACTTTTGGCTCATGTGCAGTTTGCCGGTGCCGACTTCGGGCCAGCAGTGTCATGTCTTTGCCAGAAGCGGCCTACATCCGCATGCTATGTGAGAGGGATATGTCAAGTACATGTACTGCCCATCTGTCCCTGCCCTTGGCACATGATACCAACATACTGCTGATATACTGGCCCTATGTGTCCAGTCAGACAGTGGAAATGGCAGTGATGTGCAGTACCAGATGCGTCGCTGTTCTGCGTGTCCATGTGCTCCAGACTGTTCAGCAGCTCATCAATCTGATTCTTTATCACCTTTAGCTCTCTCTTAATACACTGGAGCTCCTCCATCCTCACTGCACGTGGAGAGATCAGAGCAAAGGGGCTTTATTCCACCCATCCCAGACTCTTGAGACTTGCCATATTACAACATCTTTAATGATGGAAACAGCTAAGAACCTGACCCCTCTTTCATAGCATAATACTTCTCACTTACCCTCGACTTTCACCACAGCGAAATCTCACTCCAGCAAAGCAGCTTTTAAAAAGCTGTTTTGACCTCACAGCTACAAAGGCAAACTCATTTCTCTCTGATCCACCAACACTAAAAACTATTAGTGCTTAGAATAAAGCAATATAAACCCTTCTTATGGGCAATGCACTATTAATTTGGTATAATTGCATGAGGTTTGATTACTGAGGGAGTAGAGCCTCTGGAGGAGAGTGAATTTAATGAAGGAACCATCTGGAGCTTGACAAGAAAGAAACATGCACACAGCCACACACACAAACACACACACACACGTACCACAGCCTTTGGGCAGACAACTTATTAACATGATTAAAATGCTTACATGTTGTGAGTGAGAGAGAAAGGCAGAGAGAGATTCCTTTACAGTGAAAAAGGTGAGGTATCGAATTTAGTTAAATGTATACGTCATTTCCACAGACATAAAATATATCAGCACAATTGACCATTTGTGAAATTATGACTGATACATCTCTCAGCCAAGCACAATCGTTTCCCAATGGTTAAACATTAAAAACTTTTTCACACTTGCACATGCCTCATATCTAAAAAAGTGGGCCTCTGAAAAACCATCCATTGAAAAGTTATTTTGGGAGCCACAAGTGGTTCTTCTATGCTATCGCTCCAAAGAACCCATTTTGTTACCTGTATTTCTAAGAGCATAGCTGGAGAAACAGCTTTGTGATCTTCCATTTACTTCAGATATCACAAACATATAGTACACATACAGTAGCCCACTGTGCAAAGGTCTTAGACAGCCAAGAAAATTATTTAAAACTATTTATTTGGCAGTATGTCTTTGCCATTAAAACATTATATGACATAAGAATAAATACATACGAAAGTAAATACAGTGAAAAATAAGATATATAACATTAAAGGAAAATGTTAACTTGATAAATCAGGTCAATTAGCTTGATAAATTAGGTGGCTAAACAGGACTGTGCAGCGTTCACATTTGTGATTAAAAACAAAATATTAATGCACTCGTACACATGCTGTTCTTTGTGTTATTGTTATTTAAGTTTGCAGAAAGACGTCAGGTGATATCTTAAAAGCGAGAAGGGTGTCATGTACATGTACTGCCCATCTGTCCCTGCCAGTGCCCCTGGCACATAATACCAACATACCTCTGTTATATTGGCCCTGTGTCCAGTCAGACAGTAGAAAAGATGAGTCCTCCTTAGCTTTGATTATTTGCAGTGTTAGCTTTAGCACTAGCTCATCTGAAGGGGTAGCTTCTGTCACTACAGGCTTCTCCTTATTACACATGATAACCCCATTTTACAATGAGTGACTTGTTTGAAAGATGCAAATTCTGTTTTATTCACTTCAAATTGGCCTACATGCATATTTTTGTGAGTTCTCAAACATGAATTCTGCACAGAACATCTGGTGAAGCCAGTTTATTTTTGAATGAAAACTGGATGCTATCTGGTAGCCTGTTCTGAAAGTATGACGGATGTAGCAACAATAACTAAGGAATGCAGGACTTTTCAGAATTTTCCAAAAGGTCAGTTATTGCCAAAACTACATAAATTGAAAGATTGTTACTGTAATGTATTTTATTCATGTGGAAGTGACGTACACCTCTAAACAAAGTAACTTCACTGCATCATTTTTTTCAGAGATCACGGTGTGGCTGATATGGTTTAGATTCTTACAGTGAGCTCCTCTAGAGCTGGAGTAGCTGATCCTGGATCTGCTTTTGGTCAGTTGCTTGCTGCACTGCAGGGATGAAGAGGAGGAGGAAGAACGTGGTCGTTTTGGAGGGTTGGTGTTATTTGGAATCATTTTAATTGAGACAGGACCAGGATGATCAAAACCCCTATTGAGGAAGAAAACACATTAAACACATTAGGGGGGTGATCTGATAAGCTTTGCTGGTTTTTCACATCATGAGCTCAAAAGAAAATTTCCAGAAATATACAATAACAATAAATATATCTATCTGTCTGTCTGTCTGTCTGTCTATCTATCTATCTATCTATCTATCTATCAATCAAAAGCATAAGAGTTCGCATCCATATTAGCATTCAAAAACTGTCTGAATCTTGTTGTCTGTAATATCAATCACAAGTTTGTTATCTCCAACCACTAGCTCCACTTCCCTGTCCATAACTCAGAAATACTGCAGCTGATCAAAGCTGTGGTAATTATGCTAGCCAGACACATCTTTACTAGCATTATGCAAGAGCCCCCTGCTGCTCACAAAGCACTTCTAACTGTGCACACTCTCACTACTTCTTTGCAAATCTGGAAAAGAGCTTCCTTATAAAAACTTTAGCACAGTTTAGGAGCTTTAAGAGCTTTGATTTAAAGGACTAGTGAGTTGTCCATGAAGTGTGAGATGTGGTCTTGTCATGCTGTGTGGTCTGAGATTGCGGCCTGGTCCCAGTGAGGGCTGGAGACATCCGCTGCTACTGACAAGGACATAATACATACATGTAGATTAACAGAATGAACTGACTGAAATGTTTACTGCTTACAGCAGTTTTAATCTCAGAGTAATGGAGTACACTGAGAAACTCATGCTTCACATTAAGGCTGTCGTGAGCATAAATTTTAAAAATAATTAAATTGCAATGATTAGTTGACAGTTTGTATGGCATAATGCATATTTTAAATTCCTCTACTGCTCTCACTGACAGTAAGAAACAGACACACCCATTTCAATGCACTTTTTAGAGCGTTTTTTAATTTTTTAATGAAGTCTTCTTTTTAAAGAGCTCATTGTTTAAGTATGATTTGTTATTGTTCAGTATAAGTCCATTTTTATGGCCTAAAACTCAATTAATTGTCTAATTAATGAGACGATTTCTGGATTACTATTATAATAGATAGAGACAGCCCTACCTGTGACACTCACAAATTAAGGGATTACGATCTTACGTTTAGTAGAAAGGTAAAAAATTACCTTTCATAGAACTCTTCTTGGTAGCAGCCACATTCAAGATGATTCTCATCTCTAAAAAGAAAGAAATGAAGTCTGGGGAAATCTGGGGATGCTGAAGAGTGAATTCTATTATAGTGCGCTGTACACTGAAGATTCACCTCCCACAATGCTTTTGCATACCTTACATCTCTGAACTGACAAACCTGAGCAACAGGGAAGATAAACAACCTAACTGTTAATATAAAACCCAAAGATTCTTCACACATTAGTTCAGTTCAATAGGCCAAATCTATGCATGGATCAGTAAAGGTAGAAATGGAGAGAGAGGTATTGATGGAAAACACAATTACATACTGATATTGTCAGGCTGATGTCAGAATCTGAAGTTAATGTCAAATTCATGCTCTCAAGCTTAATGGTTTTTGATTATTGCCTGATGCCTAATTTGTGCTCAGGCAGCAAGATACTAATCTATAACTGCTGCTTTCAAAAACAAGCAGTAAGTGTAGTTTAAATATAACCGCACATTTTCTAATAGCAGAAGTATAAAGAAACTTTACACTGCTGGGGAAATGTGCATCCTAATGATTCTCAGACTACACATGCATTTCTAGGAAAAACCTTTAATTGGTATAGAACCATCACATTATATGGAGGTTATTGAAACTTAAAAGGTTCCTTAGAACCTTAGAACACATACAAACTCAAATACAGTAAAAAGTAACAAGAATTTCATATTTCAAAAGTTATTACTATTGTTATCAAATTTGTTAGATGAAAATAGCTTTGGCTCCTGACCGGTCGTTAGATTTAAGGTAGGTTTAATTCAATCACCAGCAAACCTGATTTCATGTAAGGAAGAATTGATAAGGTAAACAAGGGTTGCATCCAAAACTGCATACTACTGTACTATACATACTATACTGCCGGATGCACTGCTAATGGTGTTGTACTATTTTTGACATACTATTCAGTATGGTAGAACATGGTTTTGGATGCAGTCTATGTATTGGATGGTAACTGTAAATAATGGGTTTCCTCAAGGAGAGGTTTGGAAATGGTTAATAACACACACGTCAAACAACAATGTGTTGTTTATTAGTATCTATTTTAATATTAGTGGGTTTTTGAAACAAAACTAAATGCTTACTGCCCAGATGAATAGCTCAATATATCATTTTTTTCTGATGCTTAATACAGTCATTACACACAAGCACACACACAGTATGCAAAAGAAAAAATGTAAACACTGTAATTTAGATTGTCTAAAGCTAGTAAGAGTTTTCCTCAAGGCACAAGCTGGTTCCTCAGGCATAGTTCATTACCTTGCATTCCTGCACTGTCTGTCTATCTGTCTGCTCAGAGAAATCAACATCTACTTCCCTTCCTCTCTACACCATACAGAACGCTAGTGGTATGATTTGTGTGCGGCTGAAAATGTATAGAAGACTGTAGCATCATAGTTTTTAGCTCATCATTGGTGTAAATTCTAACACAGCAGTTATGATAAAGTCTATAATTGAGCCATGATGTCTCTCTTTATGGGCTCCTTGCTTCAGAGGAGATCATTCTGCTCTACAAAATGAAGCTAAGAACAGCAACCACTTCATCATTGGTGCATCTGTTAGTGCTCCTAAACTGCAAATTTATGCAGAGCAGCAGAGTACTCTGACTTACACAGAACAAAACTGAACACTCTGGACTGAGAGCGAGTGAGAAAACTTGCCAGTTCACGCATCAGAAAACTACACTCTTAAAAATAACAGTTCCTAAATGGTTCCTGATTTGGATGTATTGTAACTTTTTCAAGTGGATGTTCTTAAAATTAAGGGGAAATTTACCACTACCACCCCGTTTTACCACTATTTACCATTAACAACATCAGATGTAAAAACTAGAAGACATGTAGGTTCATTGCTCATTTTGTATAGAAAAAAAGGCTATAGTTGTTTTACAGACCTCATGACCACTGGTTTCTACCAGCACCACTGCAAAGAAATCTAAGTCAGTACGTTTCTCTACAATTAACCATTTCACATAAAACCAATCTGAATGACTTTGTTCACATCTTATCCACTGGATCATGCAGAACTTTGGAAATTTGGGGGAATGCCCCTTTAAAAAAGGTTTTTTCACGCTTGCGCATCCTATTTATAAAATGTTTTTTTTTAAAGAATAATCCACTGAAAACTGAAGGAACCAAAAGTGTTTGTTCTATGGCATCGCAGCAAAGGATCCTTTTAAGAATGTACCATTATGACATTGCTGCCTTTTGTCTTTTCATATAGCCTATATTGTCAGCTTCAGTTATTGCGCTGTATTTTGTATGAATCTCTTTGATTCTACCATAAGTCTGCTTGTGTGTCTTGCCTGCATAAAACAAAGCTGCAGGTTCCCCCACAGGAATCCAGATTGATTAATCCAGACTGAGTGTTCACACTGATCTGAAAAGAACCATGACTGCTGGAGCATGACCGAGCTTAATGGAGTGGAGGCATTATTTCATGCCACTTGCACACATCTCCATAAACAAAGCTGTACAGGAAACTTTATGCTCACATGATCATAGCATCTCCGTACGCAGATACAACATCCTTTAAAAAGCACTGCTTTATTTGGATGAATAACTTGAGAATGAAGCTAAGTGATGTTTTACCATTTGCAGAGTTAAGGATTGCATCTCAAAATAAACGCTGTCTCCTAAGAGTCTAACGATTTCAATACACTAAAAAAGTCCTGCACAGTTTGGTGGTTTTATTACTCAAACACACCTGATTCAACTCAGCCACTAATTGCTTCATTTAGTGGGTGTGTTAAGAGTAGGAAAATCACCAAACTGTGCTAGACACCAGCCCTCTAGGACCACAGTTTGCCACCCCTGGTGTACAGACTTCTCTCCTTTGCTGTCTTTTATGGAAACCACTGTCAGTGATTAAAACAGGCATCTGGGTGCAAGCTATCTATTTTTGTATAGATTATAGATCATCTTTTTATAATATTATTGTTTTGCACACAGACAGGCTACTTTTAAATCTTTGAGAATTAAGACATTGAACATAAGAATTGAAAATCAGATTGACCCAGGAAATATGCCTTAAAATTTTGAGTTGATTGAACTTCTAACAGTAAGTTAACAAAACAAGAATCTGAGTTTTACATTCTGTTGACTTACTATTAAAAATTTACACCATAAAATAAACACCATTTTATATATATATATATATATATATATATATATATATATATATATATATATATATATATATATATATGGTAGCCATACCTTACTGACATACTGAAATTAGATGTATATAAACTGGACATAAATCACACACACATTCACACTCCTCAACCTGTCTGAAGAAAATTCTTCATTTTTCCTGCAAACAATAAACAGTTAGTGTCATCATCAGTCATTTTCCGCTGTGCATGCACAGACAAATAAGACACAAAGCACACACCATCCATTCTGTCATACATCGCTGACTCCTCTGACAAATTCCATTGCATTGAATTTCGAACAGAAAAAAACCCCGTCTAAATAGGAGACTGTAATTGTCAGGACTGTAAAGGTTGCAAAAAGATGACAGATAATAAACTGTTCTGCCAGTGTTCTCCTGCAGGTCTGTGACAGCTTTGTTGAATGTGTTCAACACTTCTTCCACTTGCCTGGAAATGTATCACCCATAAAAGTTTAGAGATGGACAGGCAGGGCGATTGTGGAAACAGAAATGATGACCCCTATACAGACAGGGGCAGCATTTGCTAGCCTTCACTCTCCCAGCGTGGTAGCATCGTGTGAATACAGGAGACCTAACTAGTGACTGGAGTTGGCAAAAGACTAAACTGGGGAGGAATTGGGTAATAAATAAATAAATAGGAAAATAATGCTATGAAATTATTTGCGAAAAAGATGTAAATCTCCTAAACAAACAAAATTACTACATACTCATGAAAGCCAAACATATGGCAGTGGGACAGCAAATTCTAGCTGCTGCTGTCAATGATGGCCTGCACTGCAGAGAGCTGTGCCTCAGTGCTTACTTACTTTTACATTCAGCTAGTTATAAGCCAATAAATACTGACTAGTCAATACTGGCAATCAGGACAGGGATCATGTCAGCTCCGTTACAGTGGTTAGGCTTTATGTTAAGTACATGGATAGTAGTTCCACTCCTGTGAAATTTAAATGAGCTGTTAGCTACCAGAGTGACGTGCCTAATTAAACCCAAACTAGCAGCATGTCTCCACCACTACACTACACTATGACTTCACTACAAACACTTTGGCCTGTGGTTCTGGGATTCGAGTTCCGTCCTGCATATTTTGGTGTTTTTTCTGCTCTAATGCACCTGATCCTATAAATCAATGAATTAACAAGCCCTTCCTGAGTTGAAGTGATAGAATTAGAGCAGGGAAATATGCCACAGAGAGGGGGCTCCAGGACCACTGTTTAAAACCACTGACACAGGTTTAAGTTTTGACTCTCGTAACTTAGAATACAATTTAAATGAGAGAATAGGTTTCTGTGTTTTGTGGAGGACATAAATATAATGTTGGAACAGAACATCATGAAGCTTGTTCTCAAAATGCTTCTCAGATCTTCTGTCCTCCTCATCATATTCCCTCTCATTTTAGTAGGACTAATATGACTGACTCAAGATTTTTTTAATAGTCTCTTTTCGTAGATGAGACATGGTGTGGAACATCAGCATCAAAACAAACTTAGGCTCTCTGCCTAAATAGAATAGTGTCTCTGACTGTGACTTTCTGATGAGCCTGAGGCTTTCACAATTATTGAAGGTGGGAGTAACTTGAGTAATGAAAAGGAAATCTGAAGAAAACTAAGCCCTTGAAAAAAGAAAAAAAGGAGAGTAAACTACAGACAGTTATAGAAAGTAGAGCAGACTGCATGCTCAGAAATGTCAAAACAGGGATTTACATTAACAAGAGAAGCAGAGACTATCCGTCTATGATCTGATGTATGAATGTATGTGGTCATTCAGATAAATTAGAAGTAGATTGAGGTGAAACAGACAATGAGCAGCTGTATTGAGTACGCCATTGAAAAAGGAAGTTATAGAAAGACATGGATGGTGTGAATGAAACTGCATTCTAAAACTGAATACATTGCTTTTGCAAAATCTGTCAATAGCTACTTTGACCAACACACCTAGAAAGGTGCACAAATCCATTTTACTGCAGTTAACAGCAAAACACAGGTCCTGAGGTGCTCAAATAGGGATTCATATCCCAATTCATAACCAAGGTGGTGTGCTTTCCTGGATTAGCTGCTCTCTCTGGAGCCTGCAGCCTGTGCAGGCCAGCCAGATCCCAATACAGAAGCTCTGACCTGCGTTCACTCTCCATCGGCCTGTCTGTCCACCTGCAGCTTCGTCTCTCTGTAACCCAAACTAATGATAGCCCATTAGAGAGCCAGGCTGGACAATACAGATATAGAGACAGACTGGAGGGGGCTACACTGAAGCACTGCTAGCTCATGAGGGAGGAAAAGAAAGAGACAGAGAGAGTCAGGATGAGTCTATAATCACAGAAACACAGCCATGAGACAGAAATACTTTCCCTCAAATCCCCTCACCATCTCTCTCTTTCTGTCCTCCCTGTGCCTCAACCTCTCTATCATGGAAAAAACAGTCATTGTTGTTTCAGTTGTTATGCATGTGTGACTCACAGGGTTATTTTAATCCATGCACATACAGTGTTCAACCTCATTTCACACTGTAAACTGTCAGAAAGAGGGTACTGTCCAGGTGAATTTTAGTCCCCTAAGGTACAAATAGTGTAAATGTGCCTTCAAAGGTATAACATAAGTTTTAAAGGTACACTACATTGACTTTCCCAGGGGAAGGGGCATATTTAAGCCTTTTCATAACTTAACTATTCAAGCACTATATTAGATTTTTTTTTAATTGAAAGAAGTAGCATTACTGAGTCTGGAGAAAAAAACAAAAGGAAGGATCGGCTCGATGCTATCAAATACAATATCAACATTATGATGACAATAGTAGATAATTCACTTGCATTCTTGGAAGACACATAATTCACCAAGTTTTGACTTAGTTCTCTTTGTCTGCGTCCAAAACAGCATACTACACTTACCTAACTAATGAATGGGCTTCTAATGATAGCATACTAGTTTTTTAATTATGTTCCCTAACAAAAGGTACTGAAGACGCACCCTTGATGGTTTCACTCACAGCAATTGTTCCCTGAAAGGTAGAGTTTTTGCATAGGGTCTACATCACTACTGTAGCAGGCACAGAATGGAGTGGAAAGGAGAAAAGAGCCGACTGCATGGAGGAAACATTAATGACAGAATGAGTGATGATGACATGTAAAATTAAAATGATAGATATCCAAATCAAACAATTAAGCAAACACAATGTATCAGTACAGCATATTAGACAGATTGGTGCGAGAGAGCTCATCATTTTACTGCAGAGATACAGACACTGTCACTGCTCATTGTCATGCATGGAAATAACAGATCATTTGCTGGGAACTTCCAAGGATCACTTTCTGCTCTGTGTGTGTTTGTGTGTGTGTGTGTGTGTGTGTTGGTGTATACCTGTACCCATCAGCGCTGCAACGTTTCACTCCTGCTTTGTATCTGCAGGACTGTAGATCCCCAGCCATACTACTGTCTGAAAAAAACACAACTCGTTTTGCTCTAATGAGTAAAAAAGACAGAGTGGAGACAAAAGCCATTGCACATTCACCCAGTGACTGTTTGTTGATGCATGTATCTTTTTTGGTTTTGTGAATACTCTTTTATGCATGTTCTATTTTCCCCTTCTAAAACACACAAAAGAAATGATTAGTGTTTTTTACTGCTGAAATTTGCAATCAACATTATTACTTGTAATCTGCTCCTGAGCTTTATATAAACACTCTTTTAAAACTTAATAATTTTTTTGATTCTATTACATTCCAACACTAGATTGGTGAGTAACCGTATGTCATTGAATGAATGCTATAGTCCAGTTACATTGTAATGTATACCGTATCTGCACTAAGAGTACACAGAGACACCTAACAATGGATAGTGCTGTCAAATAATATAGATCCTTATAGTTCTAGATATCTATGAAACAGGCAGAGATACAGCCGGCTTAAATCCATCCATGTGCCTAACGTCTCAGAACATCACCAAGTTGTTACCACCACAGAAGAAAGCCTGATATGAGCAAAGAAATGAAAAAGTATCGCTACTATTGTAAAAAGTGACTCAAACTTACATTTTAGGCTGCGATGTTCACTCTTGAACAAGGTCATTTGAAAACTGAAGGAAATTCTGCTGAACGACCACCAGAGTCAGAAGAGATCCGTATATTTCCTCAAAACACACTGAGTCAGTAAGTGTGTTTTAGAGCTGGACTGGCAGGCTGTACCATCACTGGAATGCAGAAAACATGTGGGGGGTTTATAAACGTGACACTGGATTGTTCCATTTCATATTAGATCATTTTTATATTAGAGTGAGGGAGAGTAACAATAAAGAATAAACTGAGGATGAAAGATCCCACACTAGGCATTAAGTTGCCCATTAAAACTGACAAAGTGATGTTTTATTTTCACTGTTACTTTTTAATTAGGTAAGAAAAAAATACCTGCAAGGGTCTTGTTAACATAAAACATCTATTTATTACTAAAACTTTAGGTATATTTTGCAACACACAACTTCATGTTTCATCAAAGTATCTTTTTTGTATGAAGAATAGATTTTGCTAAATAACAATTTGACACTTTACCAAAATGAAAGCGTTATGAAAAAACTATAAGTTAAAACCTCATATTAAAAATCTTTTTGCCCAAAAGTGGTTTAAACATCTGAAAGACCTGAGTGCTGATGTACATCAGAACATGGGGAGAAGAAAAATATCAAAACAGTTCTTTCTTTCATATGCATTATTGAATATAAATTATTACAAACTGATAAAGCAAACATACATACTTATTACAAAAAAGTTTAAGAGAAATAAATACCACTGATGTCTCAGAATTTCTGCATAATTCAATTGTTGAGATGTAAATAAAGTAATTTAGAGTGGCTTGATGTGAATTGGTTTGCAGCGGAGAAACTTACTGACGTCTGATGTCTACAACGCAAATATTGCCATTTTATTTACTATCTATAAAGAGCAGTGAACCTACATGTCTTCTAAGTTTTTATTTGGAATGTCGATGATGGTAAAATAGTGGCAAATGTCCAAGATGTCTGGTTCCTATCACCAACACTGTGAACAGTTCAGACATGGTAAATTTCTCTATGGAGCATTTCACACCAAACCACTCTGAATGACTTTGTTCATATCTTTATCATTTAATTACGGAGACATTTTGAAAAATTGATGGAATTTTTATTTTAAAAAGTGCCCCCAAACTTTAGATGAGCACAGCTGTTTCAGAAGCAACAGTCACAGTTCACTACAGCGATCATATTATGAAAATCAGTGGAACAATAACTCAATCAACACTGGCCTTTCCTATTAAAACAGGATCTAGTTGAGTGGCTTCCTCTTATAGGTTTGAAAAGCTCATTAATTCAACTTGAGTCTCTGTAACAGAAAAGAAAGCCTCTCTTCACCCTGCTAGCTGCCAGTCACTGGGGAAATATGTGTATAACCATTTGTTAAATGGTAGAAGAAACAGCCTTAGGCCAAGCTATTACTCATCTCCATCTCTCCTCACTACTCCGTCTGCTGGGAGACAGGAGACACTGAGGGAGTGACAGTGGGGGAAATACATTTAAAAAGTGTCTTGAAGATGCTGATAAAATGAAAATATTCTGGTGCGTTCACTACAGCATCACTTGTAATGCCTGAGGCTGTCACATATAAGGAATGGCTGACAGTAAGTTTATTCATTAGACTATTGCTGAGACACAAAACTGTTTTGAATAACCATTTTGATGTGATCACATTAAATCAGGGCTTTCTAACATGTGCTTACAGAGCACTAGATTCTCCACAGCTGTTGTAGTGAGATTATTACTGTAGCCATCCTCACAGCCATTATCAGGGTTCATATGCTGTAAATACTATAATGGAAAATCCACAGTAGATGAGGCGCAGCTCTTTGGCACCACCCTACGGACACCGACCACAGTGCACTTAACAGATCCCTCTTTCTGAGCTGCACACATCACTAACAAACTCAACTTCCAGTAAATGTAAGTTGTGCCTATGCAGTTACTGAGAGTTACTGAATGTCACTAATGAAAGCCAGTTGACTTCAGTGATATAAAACAAAGTAAGTGAACTCTACAAGTTCTCTGTTATACACATCATCACCGTCAATCAACAATTCTGGGCGGAACCTCAGAAGGCACAGGCAGATATGTATGTGCCTGACTTTATTCGTGAACAAACGCAACACAGCTAGCACACGACTGAAATAAATCAGTGACACGTTTACAGTTTACTGTACTGACTTGCATGACAATGAAAACGTGCTAACTTGCTAACTCTGGCCGAGGGTCCTTGGGAAGTGAAATCAGGACAGGGATGTGAAATCGGGCTTCACACCGATTTATGAGGAGTCTGGCCTCTTCCTATTTCTCCCCCTTATATCACAAACATGACTGCAAAACACCAGAGGGCGCCCGCGAGTGAGTCCTCAATGAATGGGATGATTTGAGCTCAATGGCTAAAAATTCAAAGTTAACATAGTTTCTAATCACTTGCTTGGAATTTTTCTGTAATTTTAGAATGTAGACGTTTGTATATCACTAAAAAAAACAAAAAAAAACTTACCTGTATGTTTCCTTTTTCTTCAGCAAACGGGTTTTGGGCAGCAGGACGCTGGCATTACTGCTACTGAGTGCTGATTGGTTGGCGAGCAGAGCAGCTCCCTGACGTCATAAACGTATATGAGGCGCCGTTTTAAACTCCTATAACTCGAGTTTAAAAGGTCTTTAAAATCTAAAAGCTGTGTTAAAATGTTTTATGCTGTTTTGAATGTATTATTTTACATGAAAAATGTTTAAGCATTTATAAACTATGATTTTGCTCCCGCTCAGGGGCGCCCTCTAGTGTTTGAGAAACCCGGAAGACATTACAGAGTGGCAATTCCAGAGACCACTAGTTGCCTGTAGAGCACCTGTAGATCCCACTAGGAAACCGTCAAATGCATTAAGAATCAGCCATTGCTGACCTGCTAAACCTTTAGGATCCTTTGTATCAACCCATTAACAAAGTAAAAACACATTACAAAACCGTCAGGAAGCAAGAGAAACACTTAATGGTTTCTATGGCAGGAAGATCACTCGAGACGGATATCAAAAGCAAGTTTGAACAGGAGACACACACACACACACCATCCTACGTGTGATATATAGAAACAGAGTTTGTACATACATAATAAAGACATTTCTTATCGATTAGCTTCTAATGTTTATCTTTTTTTCCTTATTCTGGTTGCCAGAAGCCTTCTTTACTGCAAACTTCATAAATATTATTAATTTTAGGGCTATTATGAAATTTATTACGGACTCTGGCCATTTAATCATGATTATAAAGATAAATGCCGCTATTGCCTATAAAACAGCTGGAGCCCTATTAAAGATATGTTAGCTTTAATCGTAATGACAGAGTGGTGAAGCACGGCCATCGTTAAGTGTAGCTCCCAGTTTTCTATTTCTGTCCTTCATAAATGTGGTTCTTCACCAGATTAAAGGCGCGTCTCTCTGCTCTCTCTCTCTCTCTCTCTCTCTCTCTCTCTCTCTCTCTCTCTCTCTCTCTCTCTCTCTCTCTCTCTCTCTCTCTCTCTCTCTCTCTCTCTCTCTCTCTCTCTCTCTCTCTCTCTCTCTCTCTCTCTCTCTGAGCAGGACTGGTGCATTCAAAAACATCTCGACTGAACCGAGCTGAGCTGCAGAGACGGCGAAGTTACTCTAACGTTTCGACTGTAAATGACTGAGTTTTTTTTGTAGACTACAAATTTCTTCGGAATCTCCAGTAAGTTTCACTCACAGCAGCTTCTGACCTTTTATCGAAGCTGACTCCCGAGTTGTGTTCCAGTCTCGCCAGCATGTATCGTGGTGTGCTGTTTTTGGGGATTCTGTTCACATGCCAGGTGCTCAGGTCTCAGAGTCAGGTGAGTGCTGAATCGGGTACACAGGTATAGCAGCCATTTAATACAAGTTAACAAATGTTAATGCAGTGGAACGAACAAACAAACAAAACAGTGGAACGTATTTGGCATGAATGCATTTTAATAGTCCAATTAGTGCACTAGTATATAATAATAAAAATAATATTAATATAATTAATTACTATTATTATCACTGCTACTATTAGTATTGTTAATAGTGGTGTTGTTTGTGTGTTTTTACTAGCCTGTTTCATAACATTTGTAATAATGAGCACTTAGAGACCCTTAGTTTGGAGAACCTTTATTAGAATTTAGCCACTTTAGGGATGCTTTAGGGTTCCCCTAATAAACTTCACTCAGTTTAAACGTGCTAGAATTCGGTACACTCAGAATACGGTCTGTACCCACTTACCTGTTGCCAAAAATATAGTTTTGTAATGTCCCTGCTCAAACTCACCTGATTCAAATCGTCAGTTAATTACCAAGTTTAGGAGGTGTGTTTGAGTAGGGAAATCAGCAAACTAGCATTCCTGGACCGGATTTGATAACACCTGCTGTAGAGTGAAGACACTTCATGTCCGTGTTATGGAGAAGAGAGAAAGTGACCCTGCTTTTCTCTTTAAATCTTCTCTGTCTTAACAGAGTTTACTGTTGGAGTGGCTGGGATTTTTACATGAGAGTTTTAGACTATTTCAAACATACTGTGCACATGAGAGTAGAAAATAGCTATTGCTATTGGTCTAATTAAGCACAGCTCTGAAAGGCCTGAAACACTGCATGGCTATTATTGTTTATGATAGTTGCTTTTATTAATGTGAAAAAGGGCAACCTGAATCATTCCATACCTTCTGTAAAGCAACCATTCAGTGGGCTGAAAACTCAAAGGAATAAAATGAGCAGCCATAGCAGCAGTATGATTAGTGTTGTGTACAATATATCACTCATTATGTACTGTATGGTGTGGGTTTGGACTCTACAGGACTGTGTGAGCAGACAGGAGCTGCAGAGCACTCTTCGACAGGTCCACAAGCTGCTCTCAGCTCACGAGACATCATTCTTACAAAACCTACGCAGCCTCCGCAAGAAACTGAGCCTGCTACAGAGCAGCACAGTCAAACCAAGCAACAGCACTAGCACAGGCAAGAACAAAACACTGCAAAATGACATATAACATAAAACAGAACAGTACAATACAAAAATATACATACCACAGTGTCAGATGGGGCTGTGCTAACCTATCCCCGGAGACAGATATTGAAATATGCATTTTATGTATTTACATTTAATTTTTCTCCTGTTCCGTCGCTGTGTGACCTCCATGTCTCACTTCGGGTGCCCTTTTGCCCAGCAGCAGGATGTTTGCCCCCAGATCCGCCAGCCAATGGTAGGATGCTGGGCAGAGTGTTCCGGGTTGGCCATGAGGTTCACTTTTTGTGTAGCCCCGGTTTTCGGCTGACAGGGGCGGAGACCAGGGTGTGTCTGGATTCCCTCACCTGGAGTGGAGAGCAGGCAGCATGCAAGGGTACAAACTATCAATTGATAACTTGTACATTAGTTTTAATTAACATTTAATATTACACATTTTATTATAGTAAGTGGTCTGATAATTCTACATGATTCTTGAGATATGCCCTATAGCCCAATCCACATTTCCACCCCTCAGCTGTAGATTCTGGGATAAACAATGATGCTACTTCCTCCGTGGCCACATCTACCTCATCCTCTTCCCCACCCTTGATCTCGGCCTATGTGCGTCCCTCCCGCTGCATTGAGTTCCAGGGCTCCAAGCACTGCACCTGTGAGCAGGGCTACAGCATCTACAGCCAGGACAGAGGCCTGTGCACAGGTAAAATCTCTGAGGAGGTAATCACTAGACACCGGGCTTTACTTTGAAAATGTAGTGGCAGAGTAAGAGAGCAAATCTAGAATTCCTCCTGTGTATTTGGTTAGTAGATGTTTCATTAGTGTACACACTTAAAGAAGATGGTTCTTCAAGGGTTTTTAGTAAAAGGCAATGTAAAGGCAATGGTTCTATTTAGAACCACGAGTTCTTTATAGAACTATTTCATGCTTAAGTTGTTCTTTGCATTTTGAATTGGTTTCTTCAGATTGATGGAAAAGGTATTGTATATGGTTCTAACTGGAAAGGGTTCTATATAGCACCACAAAGGCTTTTTTCTATTGTTACAAGCTTGACATTTTCAAAAAGGTTCTATGTAGAACCATAAACAACACATTTGTTGTTTATGGTTCTGTATGAACCATCAATTTGAAGAACTATTTCACCATGCAAAGAACCATTGCCTTCACCAAAGAACCCTTGAAGAACCTTCTTTTTTCAAGTGTGTATGAAATACAAAAATCAGCAGGTCCACATCTGTACAAAGACTAGATTTGTTCTTTCACAGCAAGACCAATGGTTGGATCTTTAACCCACAAAAATTGTTCTTCGCCTTCTCTTTACACATTCCTTCTTCTTCCACTGCAACATATTCTCTTACTGCACAGGACTTAATGACTTCATTGGAAATAGAAAGAAAAAGTGATGGAACATGTAACATGGAACAAACCATTCTGCATCCTGCACAGACATGCCAGTGACATTCTCCAAAAAATGACCTTGCTTCCTCTCTGACTTATGCAATGAAATATTGTTAGAAATATTGTTAAATAAGGTTCCTTCCAACTTCTAATTTGCTTACTATTCAAGAAAACCAGCCTTGATCTAACAAGTCTCATGAACTGCTGACCCATTTCATTCTTGAGGAGATCAACCTTCTCAACACCAAACAGTCCAGATTACAAGCCAGGGCTCAGCAGAGACTTCCTGTCTTCCTGTCAGTCACAGAATCTCTCCACAAAGCCAGGGAGAACTCTCTGTTCTCAGTCCTTATCCTCCTTGACCTGTCGGCTGCCTTTGACACCATGAACCACTGAATGCTTATTTCAGCTCTTTTGGATTTGTGCACCGACAGCTTGGTTTTCATCCTACCTTTATGATCAATCCTACCAAGTAGCCTAGAATTGATCTCTCTCAGCCCTTCTAAGCCTCACAACTGGAGTCCCCCAGGGACTGGCTCTTGGTCCTCTTTTGTTCTCTGTACATTAAATCATGGGGATCAGTCATTCTTCTAGCACTTCTCCGACCCAGATGTACTTCCCTTTTCCTCCATCTACCTCCCAGATCTCACAGAAGACATCAGATTGTCTTTTTGATATTTCTTACTTATTTCTCACCTGAAACTGAATCTTGACAAGGCAAAACTGATCTACCTTCCTACAAAGCATTTCCCAACACTGGGACCACACCATTGATTCCTTCACCGTCTGTCAAGGAGGGCAAAAAACCCTTGGAGCTATTCTTGATGTCCTGCTTAATTTTTGCAATTGCATAACATCCACCATCAGATAATGCTGATTAGTATCTCAGAAAGTCAGAAGTATATGAACCTTCCCAACTGCAGAGGCTGCTTGTTTAAAGCCATTTCCAGCCAGAATCCAATACTGCCGTTCTCTCCTTGTGGGCTGTACCTCACATGCCGTTTCTCCCTCTATAACAGCGTTCAGAGCTCTTCTGGTCCAGAAACTCCTGAGTTTCTTCCAAGTGACTCCTCTGCTGAAATCAAACTGGCTCCCTGGGACCGCAACAATCACATATAAAGATCTGGTTTTCACATTCCTCACAGCTCCACAATACCTCTGCACATCAGTTAAGAAGTGCACACCCACACGCTAACTTAAGTCTTTGCCTTCAGTGCTCTTGACATGTGCTTTCCTGAGATCTAAGCATGTTCAGAAGGTAAAGTCTCATTGCTTCAGTGTCCCTGCCCCTCAGTGGTACAACGAGTGTCTGTACTGCAGTCTCTGTGTTGCTGGAGTCATGGTCTGAAGATTTCTCCACTCACGTGTTCTTTAATTCTTAAGCAGTGTTTCATTTTTTTTAGCCTGATCCTCTGCACTTTATTTGTTCTCAAGTTCCAGACTTATTTAATCAGATCAATCTATGTGTTTTAGGTAATATATTTTTGTTTCTCTAGGTACTTTGCATCAATCTGACTTCCAGTGTTCACAAAAATATTGTCAAAGAAATAAATGTAGATCTGTGTATGTAATGTAAAACGTCTGGCTGCTGAGATTTGTGTAACTATCAGAACACATTCCTCAGCAACTGCAAAATAGTTTGGAATTGTTGTGAGAGCTTTACCTTGCAAATGCGAAATCTGGTTTTGGGGAATGTAAGTTTAAATATGTAGGTCAAACTTGCATTTGTGTGTTTTTCAGACTTAGACGAATGCGAGCTCTTCCGGCTGACTCAACCTGGCCGTCTTTGTATGCACACCTGTGTGAACACGGCCGGGAGCTACCACTGTCAATGTCCTGTGGGTTACTCTCTCAGCAGAGATAGCAGGAGCTGCCAAGGTCTGTGCCCACCTCCATATGGGGATCTGTGTGGTCTTGTTGACTTTTTTTCAGGGGTGGCCAACATTCTTGGGGAGATTCATTCGTTATGCAGTTTACTTCCTACCTTTAGGTTTTACTCTTCAGCAGAAAAAGCTTATTTGAGTGCTGAGGTGGTTGCTCAAGTGGCACATTGTTTTGTTTACCACCAGCAAAGAGAGCAAGCAAGAAATGCGTTTTTCCTGTCAGCTTATTAGACGTTTAATATGAGAACAGAGAACTGAAAACACAAGACTTATGTTTTCTTCACATTTTAACCACAGATATTGATGAGTGTGAGAGGGCTGCTCACAACTGTACAAGGGAGCAGATGTGTGTGAACACATTTGGAGGTCACCGTTGTATTGAGGTTGAGTGCCCTCGCTTCCGCAATGCTTCCTACGTCAAAACTTCACCCCTGTAAGTTGACACACATTTAAAACAGCAGATTTAAGATATTTGAAGCTGCACTATGTAAGAATTTTTGTTAGCAAAATTACTAAATCTTAATGAGCCTGAAATGTAAAACTCAGGTATCAGGTTGGATATGGCTTCACGTATTAACATTTAAATGTACAGTCTAAAAAAAAAATGGTCCGGCTTGATGTTTGGGTCATAAAAATGCAAAATCAACATTATATTAAAGAAGTTATGATGACAATAGTAGATAATTCACTTGCATCCTCAGAAGACATGTCCTCTACCAAGTTTTGACAGAGTTCTCTTTAAATACGCTTTCAACACGCTCGTTAACATCAGATTCATCCGCTTGTGGGGGTCCGAAGCACAACTGGCGTCGCAAAATGTTCTTCGTTTAAACCAGAGAGGTCTCCAAATCCTCAAAAGTTACATAGTGTAGCTTTAAGATTCATTTGATTCATCTTTCCACCACAGAGGAACATTACAACCCTGGGTAGATATGGAGCACTGGGAGAAAACATAGATACAACATCGTCTACCCATCTCTCTAAACAACCTTGGTCTGCCATGCGTATAACAAAAACTTGAGCATATATTAAATATTAAATCATAATCGCTTACATTCCAAAAACGCTGCAGTTAAACTGCTACCTTCAGACTGAGATTCTAATGCTTATTTTTTTTTTATATCCTTTTCTTTTTTCATATATTTTCTTGACTCTGCACTTCCTAATCTCTGTTCTCCAGACGCTGTGAGCGTAATCCATGTCTCGAGGGGGACAAAGCGTGCCTCCAGGCTCCTGTCTCTGTGAACTTCCACTTCATGTCAGTGGTGTCAAACATGACTGCCCCACGGGTGCTGTTCCGAGTGTCTGCTGCGCGTGTGCTGGGGGACGCACTGCGCTTCGGCCTGTTGGGAAACCGGGGAGGAGCACACTTTGCTGTCCAGCGCTCAGGCAAGCAGACTGGACAACTGCTGCTGGTGGACGCTGTCCAAGGCCCTGCCACACTGGAGGCCGAGGTAGAGATGAGCGAACTGGAGAGGAGAACGCTGCTGGGTCGATACGTGACCAAAGTTACTCTGTTTGTGTCCCCATATACATTCTGATATGACGAGCAAGGAGGAAATGGACTGGACCATGTTAAAGCTCACTGGAGAACAAAGAGATTGTGATACCTGAGACCAGAGAGGACTGTGTTTTAATGCCTGCCTTACAGGTAACATAGAAAGTAGTTTAGATTATCAAGCCTATGAAGAGCTACTCTTGCTTTAGTTTTTTTGACCTTACAGTATTTGATATCTGTATTTTGTTATCTTTCTCCAGTTCTGGCTAAAGGAAAAAGGTGTATGTATATTCCATCTTTAAAATGTAAACGTTTGGCGATATGATGTTTAAAGGCTTTTAAGAAGAATCCCAACAGTCTGAGTGAAAGATATTTTTGGTTAAATGCTTCACAATGAAACACAGTGGCTTCCTAAAATTTTACAATAAGTGCTTTAACTTGGTTTTCAACCCGCTTGAAAATATCGCATCTGCCAAACCAAAAACACTACTCTAGTTTTTGGGCTACGGTAAATCATAACATAAGCAGCCTCAAAAAGACGTGTACAGCTCCACTAAGTGAGAGTTGAAAGTTTGAAAAAGAGAAACTCACTGAAAAGAATTTTTCACCTTAGTGCCAGACTGCAAAAGCCTTAACCTCACAGACCTTTGCTCAATGCACAACATTTATCTGTGCAAAGAGCTATATAAGGCATTCAAACACACAGTAGAACCTACACACACACACACACACACACATACATTCCCCATCTCAAACTCAAACACCTATTTGCTGAAAAGCAGGCAAACAACAAGACTTTCAGCAACAGCTTTAAATTCTTGCTGGGGACCGATTCCCATGAAGTATTTTCTAAAAGCACCGTCCATATCTTGAATGAAGCACATTACAGGACATCCAGTCAGAAAAGAGCTCATTTACATACTGTCAGTCTTAAAGGCACAGCACTGTTTGATTCTAAGGGATAAAGAGGGAATACAAAATGACAAAAATAGATAAGCACAAAGATATAATTTTAAACAAAGCAATGAGAATGTCAAGTTTCTTTACTATGTAACTGTACTGTGAGGTGCATAGAGAACTTTCACATATGGTATAAATACTGTGAATTTCAAAGAATTAAGTCCAAAATACAAACCAGCAAATTGATTTTATTAACAATTTTCCCAATTCAGTTTGTACAGAACAAAAACAACAAAAAAGACAAGAAAAAAAGCAGTTTTTATATATGTATAATACATGGCTTAATCAGATCTGAAGGGAAAATACTTTTAATAAATTTATACACTGGGGGGAAAAAAAAAAAACATACAAAAGCAAAATGCATCACTGCCATGACTTTTTTTTTTTTAATAATTAATGTCTCTTTATTCGACAAAGAAAAATCACATACAGCAGAAGGTAATCACTTGTTGAATTACTGTTTTCACACTGTCTGAAGATGTGTGTGAAAACAGGAGGACATTTGATTAAGCAATTAGAATGTTTCCAGTGCCTGATTCACTTACTAAAAATTACTGGCAATATATTTAAGGAATGGTCCACCAGAAAAACTGCTCACTGTTGGAATGGCTGAGAGCAGCTGCTGCACTCTTAAAAGTATTGGGTTTTCCAGCCAGACCCAGGCCTAAAGCGAACGCAAGCACAGAACTAAATGTAAGACAACTGAATGCTGAAGAAATCTGTAACGTAAAGCTCCGTGGACATTTTTAGTGGACCAGACCTTACAACTGAAACATACTCAACATGCCACTATTTCAGAATTTTTCGGAACCGAAGACAGGAAATGTTTAAATAAGTAAAATTACTTATGGCCATAAGAGTTTGCAATACCAGTAATTAGCAAGATCAGTTAAGGGGGGTGTAGTCCTTACGATTTCTTGCCTGTGAATGCAACCCACAAACTGTACAAGGATGTCCAAGACTTCTACAAGAAAAAGAAAAAAAAAGGAAAATTGAGGCCAGAGATTCCCCTGTAAATCACAGCTATATACATACTATTTGGACAGTACTTGTTTCCCTCCCCATAGCATAGTAACATGATTTCTAACATGGTCAGAGTATTCTCCAAAGCGCAGAATGAACTGAACAAACTAAAACCCAAGTTCACTTTTATTTGTACAAAAATATACAAGTCTGACACTGCAAAATAGGCAGGGATGAATGGAGACCATAGTAAGGCTCTTTTTTCCACCAGCAGTTGGTCAAATGTCTGCCCGTCTACAAAGGATAAAAGTGTTTACGGGGTACAGCTGTTGTGAGTGTTGAATATGTACACATTTTTAACATTTTTATCCTTGAAAACCTCCACTCTTTAAAAATGTTCAGTTATGTTTTTTCAGATTTATGCGCAGACCGTACAAGTTGTCAAAGGCTTAATATGCTAAGAGACTTGAACAGGTTGCAACAGTAACCTATGGCAATAATTGTAGGCGAATAATGGCAGGGGAATATGGGAGCATGCAGGAGACACTGGAGTGAAGTGCAGGTGGGGTATTAAGTTGAGCAAAAGATTTCAAAAGACTGGAGCTGCAAGCAGTAATCAATACTTCAATACTCATGGAGTGTTGAACATCATCCATACAATCCTTAGTAACTCCTGCTAAACTGAGCAGATTGGAAGCTAATAAAACCTAAAAGGCTCCTATTTCTCTCACCTTCCATGGTAAAGGACAAGACTACAACCAAGAAATACAAAGAACAAGGCAACCAGAAAACATTCCAATGGAGAAAAAAAAAAGAACCAAAAAACCCAAAACCTTAAAGTAAAAATAAATTAAGGCTACGACTGACCTGGACAAATACATAATAACACAGCTATGCAAGCACGCACACACACTCGCGCGCACACACACAAACAAATGTGCATTTGACCCATACATTTCAAAACAATGTGCTTTGCAGGGAGACTTTAAGGGTTGAGGATGAGCTTAATACTATTAGCACTGTCTTTAAATAAAGATGGCACTGTGAAAACTTCAGTCAGCGAGCAGCATCTCTCTAAAGGTGTTAAACATTTAACAAGCCAAGCTGACAGGACATCTGAGCATGGGAAGTCACCTCAAGCATATATTCTAGAAATGAAAACACCACAGGATCCTCTGCAGTGCAGTGAGCAGGCCCCAGTCCAGTTAAATACAAGATCAACATCTGCCTGCCTGAGCTCCATGAGTGCCCTTATATCCAGTTCAAGGCCATGCTCCATTCTGGAATATTCATCAAGCTTCTCAGAACAACAGTAATGATCTCAGATCGTTTTCCCCTTTGATCATGTGCTAAAATCTATAATGATTCAAAAGAGAAAAACGCTGATTCTAGGATAGCGCACTTCGCTATTCCATCGCAAGTTCCATTTATGACTCCTACATCCTGAGTTCTTCTGGCTCAGATATGAATAGCTCCTCTTTCTCTGCTCAATTATCTATCAGTATCTGTGAATACCGACTGACAGGTCCTAAACCTGATGTCTTCGTTCAACCATCCCAATCCTATCCTCCACACACACACACACACAAGACAAGCAACAGGTATCCCTCTACAAAAAGCCCAACACAAAATATTGAGTAAACTCTTCATGAAAATCAAGTCTCATAGACAGAATATTTAGCTACTGACTTTATAACTGCACGCAAGCAAAACAAACATTTTCATTCACTCACACTGGAAACACACACACACACATGCACACATACCTGGGCTGCACAGTGAAAATTAAATTAGCTGTTAACATGATTTTGACCTCTGTAATTAGCTAATAACAAAATGATTGCATTCTGCTTAGCAGTACACCGACCACATCAAAATCAAGCATTTTTAGTTAACACTATCAAACAATGGATGGTGTTATATTATCTTCCAGTGAGAGGTCTGCGAGTTATCTGATAAAATCACAGCAATTACTACCAATGCTGTGACCAGACTGAAAGGAACAACCTCCATTAATGGCAATTAACTGAACTGTGCAACCATAGCTCGCATATTAACCTTGTACAAGATATCTTGGCCACCATGTGCAGCTCCTGTAGTGCGTGGTGACTTCCCAAAAACACCAAAATATTTCTGCAATTTAGTATCATGAACCTGCTGCCTCTGCCTGATCACCTCAGCAGACAACAAGGAGCACATGAGCACCACAAAGCCCAAGCAAACGAGTAAAGATTTCTACAACATCCAATACAGCAAAAGCACCAACATTAAATACATGATTTGCTTAAGGAAAAGCCTTCAACAAAATGAAGAAAACTAAAAGAGGTGATTGGGTGTGCCAAGACGCTGGCAGAACACACGCAAATGCAGGCCTGAGGGCCCATAGCACGCAGGTCACAGAGAAGCAGATGACGAAGCAGGTGCAATGCAGTCAGAAATGTAGAAAGTGTGGAAATAAAATCAGTGTGGGATAAAATCAGGTCCCAACATGGATGCTGTCAGTACCAGGAAAAAACACACAGCTTGAGTCTATACCCTCCTCTTCACCACGCCATCACCAGGGGCTGGGAAGGGTGGGGGGTGAGAGAGGTGCACACTCGGCTTCTCCCCCCAGTGAGGAGTGGGGTAGGAGAAGAGGAAGACTGGTCAGTCCCTTCTCCTGCCCCTGGCAGCCCTCTCTACCTGTCTTTTAGTTCCTGGGTGACGCGCTTGGTTATGCGGCCGCACAGCAGGCCCATTAGAAAGAGCAGCACCACGCACATGCCCATCATGGTCAGGATATAGCTCTTGGCAGGAGAAGAGAGAACCTGAGTAGCCAGGTCTGAGAAGCCTTCTGCTGGTGCCACCTGGAGGACAGAAAAAGATGACAATGAGCAATGCTTTGGCCCCTGAAAGAAAAAACTACTAAATTGAATGTATACAAACCAACAATGAATGAAAGCTAGTGAAGATTCAAGTAACTACCATTACAACAATAAATATGGACTTTTTAACAATAATAGAACAATAATAAAATATACACAGGCTTTCAAAGATATCAAAATGCTGTAAGTGAAAAAGATGAACTATGGAGCCTTGATAAAGAAAAAAAAATGTAAAAGCATGGTGGAAATACATATAAATAGGTGTCTCCCTCAGGCTCTGTTTCTTTCTGTAAGAGCAACCAGAGTAGGATAAGTATACACACTGTATAAAATCAATTACCTTGCCATTGTGATTTTACTTGTAAAAACACCATATGTACCATTAGAATAAATGTAAAAAAATAAATATAAATATAGTTGAAAGAATGTCTTAGTTAAAAATTAGTTGACACACTACATGGCCAAAAGTATGTGGACACCTGACCATGAGATCTATATAAGCTTGCTGGACATTTGGAGTGCGTCTCTGGTAATTTGTGCCCATTCAGTCAAAAGAAAATTTGTAAAGTCAGGCACTGATGTTGGACGAGAAGGCCTGGCTCGCAATCTATGTTCCAAATCATTCTAAAGGTTTTCAGTGTGGCTCTAGTGAGGTCAGGGCTCTATGCAGGTCACTGGAGTTCCTCCACAGCAAATTCGTCAAGCCATGTCATGCTAGAACATGCTGGGTGCGATAAATCTGGAAGCATATAATTGTCTAAAATGTCTTCGACTTGACCCTTCACCGGAAGGGGCCAATTCCAAACCCTGAAAAACAGCCCCCGAACATGATCCATCCTCCACCAAACTTTACTGTTTGCATCTTCTGGCAGCTACCAAACCCAGATTCATCACTCCAGAGAATGCGTTTCCACTGCTTCCAGAGTGTAGTGGCATTTCACATAGTGCTTGTGTGTGGCCGTGTAGTCATGCAAACCCATTTCAAAAAGGTCTCGTCGCAAAAAAGTTCTTGTGCTGATGTTGCTTCCAGAGGCAGTTTGGAACTCAGGTTAAAACATTTTTTACAGGCTTCAGGCTTCAACACTGCTTTTGTGACTGCATACTTTTGTTTTTCCTCAGGTACCTAAAACATTTGCAGAGTACTTTATCTTCTTTATCAATACTGATGGCAATACATAAACATACATATATGAATAATTTCTTTAGGGTTAGAAATGCAGAATTTATTTTAAAGCAAATATCTGCTGATTCCAATATGAATATGATCAATATGAAATACTTAAAACTGGAAATAAGCCTTCGCGTGTGTATTCGTGGGAAAGAATCTTTGTGTGTTCTACCTTGGCGGCATAGCTCCACATGTCGATACGGTCCTGTAACCTCTTCTTACATTCAGGTTGCAGTCTTACACGTTTGTCCTGAAGAGCTTCCATCAGACAAGACATCTCTGAGGAAGATACAACCAAGTTAGTATCTTCAATAACAATTTCAGGCATGTGCTGAGCTCTCCACTGTTATATGTACTCACGTCTTCCTCTGCCAGGAGGGATAGCAGCACACTGATGCTTAATGTCAAGAGCACAGGCTGTATGCAGCACTGGGTCCACAAAGATATCAGCCTTACTCTCCTTCAGGATGTTTAATACCTCCTACACACACACACACACACACACACACACACACACACACACACACACACATTTGTGGCTGAATCCAAACCTCAAATCGAAAATAAGCTGACAATAAATTAAAATGTTTACATATAATATACTAAAATTATTATAGTTATTCATTATAGCCACAGTTGCTGTGGCTACTGATGGCATTGGTGTGCTAGTGGGGACTTTCCATTCTGCTTCTGTTGTTTTTCTGTATTCTATGTTTTGAGTGGGTTGTGTTTTTGTGTTGAATGTTGTGTTTTCAAGTGGAATCAAACCTGTAATGAAGTTCTTGGGCATTGAAGCCCCTCTTGATATTTGGGATGAACAGTAATTACAAATAACTAATGTCCCTCATAGAAACCGTGAAATAGTTCCACATGGCCAACATTTTCACTGTTGATTTACTGCTGCACAAACTAAATGCATCTGCATTAACCAGCAAAGGAAAGCGAATGAAACAGACAGAGTTTTCAATCAGGATTCCTCATTTTCATTACCATTATTTGTAAAGTCTTAAATTCTGTCACCTTCTTGCACGCCTATTAACTTTTTTTTTTTTGGTCAAAAGTTTTGGCCCTTTTTCTTTTGTGGCTAAACCAAAAGTTCCGTTTTTAAACATTTACAGTGGCTGAAATTTCCCTAATTAAAATCTATACTCAAAAAACAGCAGGGCATAATTAAGCGGTAATTTCAAGGTTTAAAAAAATAAATAAATAAAAAATAAAAAATGTTAAGTCACCTTTTTGCAGGCTTCGTTTTTGATCTTCAGCAGATTCACTTTCAGACACTCCTCCACCTGACCTGTCTGCTCCTGCGCGGCTACTTCCTCTGCACACAGCCGAGGGATCTGAGAGACACAGGCACGATTATACAACGCACTGGTACATGTAATTAAAGTCATGCATCAAGAAAGATGCAGGTGATTAAAAAGTAGGGCCTGACCTCTTCAGTGCACTGCATCTGTAGCTGAGGGTCCAGTCTGTAGTCCAAAGCAGATTCCTGCAGAATCACCCTGATCTGATCCTCACAGTCTGGAGAGAGGCGCTGCACAAACAGTTTCAACTAAGTTATGCTTACAATCAAATCAGCTCATAAAAAAGTTTTATGAGCTGAGTTTTACAGTGTATAATCCAGCAGACTGGAAAGCAGTGGGACACACCTGGTCAGCATATTTGAGTTTGAGGCAAGAGATAACCTGGCCCTCCAGCTCATTGTCATCTGTTGCTTTGTTCAGGATGGGCTGGCAAAACTTTGGGATGTCAGCCTTACAGGCCTTTCTCAGCACAGGGTTGAGTCGATAATCTGGACACATGGGACAAGAGCAGCATTATTAAAAACACTGAAGCGGTTTACAGTACTGTTCATTGGCATTCTATGTACGTTTGCCCTGGAAAACTAAAATAAAAATTTGATTACCAATAAATAAATAAATAAATAAAATTTTCAGTTGATAATTAGATGTAATTTGCTTGCTGTTTACAATTTTTCTTCCTGTTCTACTCGCAGATGTTTACATTTATGTTTTTGTTTTTGACCTTGTTTTGCAACAATTTTGTAAAAAAAACTTTTAAAAGTAATAAAAAAAAAATCTCTTCTTGAAAAGACTTCTAGTTTATATTTGTCCATCTTACACTGAACTTGTGTAATAACAAATCTGAGGTTCAAAGTTGGTTACACTTTTCCATGATGAACCATGATACAAATCAAACCCAGAAACCAAGGACCGAACCGAAAGGAATGAACTGTTACACTTCTAGTGCCAAACTCAAGCCCAGCAGAGAGAAAAGTGGCAATGTATGCCCAACTTTGCAGTCAGCAAAGCAAAAAACATGTCATCTGAAAGTGTTCTCAGAAAACGTAGAGCTGTGGTCACCAACCATCCTCCTGTAGACCTACCTTTCTACAAATTTCACCACCAGCACAAATCCCACATACCTGATCCAGCTAAACAAGTACTTCTAAAGACAATCATTAGCTGGATCAGGTATAAGGGATGAGGGATGAGGATAGATCTCCAAGAGAACTGCATTAGTCAACATGACATATGAAGTAGGTGCAAGTTTAAGAATAAGTGTGTGTGTGTGTGTGTGTGTGTGTGTGTGTGTGTGTGTGTATGTGTGTGTGTGTACTTACATACTTACACACACACACAGAGAGAGAGAGAGAGAGAGAGAGAGAGAGAGAGAGAGAGAGAGAGAGAGAGAGAACGAACCTGTGTTCTGGGTGATCTGTCTCTTGGTGATCATCTGTTTGCATTTGGGGTCCATGAGCTCACTGTTCTTGTTCTGTTTCAGGCACTGCAGCATGTTCTTAGCATCAGATTCAGAGCAGAAACGCTACAACACAAAACAAAAGCATCTTAAAACAGGCCATTCACTACTCTAAAGAATATGCAAACCCTAACACTAATGTATGCACAGAAACCTTGTCTTGGATGTGTATGCAACTTCCTTACTTACCCTTATCATCTGCTTACACACTCTCATGAGCTGAAAGTCGAGTTCAGGGTCTATCATCTCTTTCTCCTGCAGTTTGAAGACCTTCTGGTGACAGCGCGGGTATAGGCGTTTTTTAGTGTCCTTCAAACACTCAATCACCTGTGCACCCACACACACAGAAAGGCAACTATGATTATGTGTCAAATCTGCGTGCCATTTTTAAGAATACAGCAAAAAAAAAAAATTCAACATGCAGTTTTTTTTCACAGCAAAAAGTATGACAATCAATACCAACCATTTTAATCACAGAATCACAGTTTGCATCATTCACTTAATATACAAACTGTCCCTCCCAACGAAGTAGGAAGGTCATCTTAAGTTATAAAACATTTATTACAAATATGCATAGTCTCTGGCTTTTCTGGCTCAACTGTCATGCTGGGCTAAGGAGAGAGAGACATCAGCCATTAAACATAGACCGTTTCTCAATATGTGTTCTTGTGTGTTCCTGCATCTTCCACTGCTCAAGTTGCATTTCAGTATTCAAGAACACAAGTACCAAAAATGGTCAAAGCACCCAGCTGTATTCTTGATCTGCCCCGAATATTGAGAATGCATTGCTTCATGACTTGCCAAAAAGAACGACCTCAAAGTCCCATTATTCACCGTGGCATCATTGCGCCTGGCAGAGGATACTGACCCACAGCTGTATGCTTGTAAGTTCTCATTTTTTAAATCAACTGTGTCCTAACACGTACTATAGGGGGAAAAATGAGGCAAGAAACAGACACTGAAGTTGTCAAATATTTGCTTGTTTGGTACAAATAGTACCTAATATGAAAGTTCTGACACTTTGCAAAGACGAGGCTCTGTTTAGATTAACATTAATGTTAATGCCCAACAGTGGTAGTCTTAGCCAAGTTAGCAATGGCTAAGATGAAAGGCGTATTTTTACCGTTATACGTACCATCCATGGTATATGTACCATCTGTCAAAGTGAAATCATTTCATGATGCATTTTATTTATTTATTTATTTTGAGGCAGGATCCAGGTCAAAAAGATAATGAACTTGAATAACAGAGTTGTGTTGGCATCTGAGATACACACATTGTGCATGGACATGTAGAGGCTGACTTTGGAGAAACACTGAAGGGAAGTTAATTATATTGAAAATGAAACGTTTTACACTAATATATCAATTAACATATTTTCTGTACATAGTAATTGTGTTGATTTATGTTATTTGGGTCTTTCCTTCTGTGTTTACTCTTTGTAATTTCAGTCTGGTAGCCCTTAAATAATATTTTAAACACCTTAAAAATTAAGAGCAAAATTCAAGAATTACATGGCTGTGTTTACACATTAGTATCTATTACAGCAAAGAACTACAGCCAAAGTGACACTATAGCAGACTGTCTCGCCTTCATCTTTCACCTCAGAACTGCTGTCTTCTGGATCACAGTCACAGCCCAGCAATGACGGCTATAGCACCTTTTCTCTTTCCATTTCTCCTACTTTTACTCAGATTTTCCCACACCATGCAATTCTATTTATTTATTTATTCAAAATCTAGGCTTTTAATCATAGTTTAGTATTTAGTTTAGTTTTGGAATTCCATGTGTAATATTCTGAATTTATAGGCTACTAAAAGGTAGTTTAAAGCTGGTGAAGTCAGCTGAGCTCATTCTTGCAAGTTAACTCGTCAAGAACAAGTCTGTTCTTCACATTCTTGGTATTGAGAAACACGCATATTGTCTCTGTCAGGACAAAACCTTGCAAATCTTTTTTTTCTTCAGAATTTGAAAATGCCAGTTGCTCTTTACAATGCATTAAAATTTCAGAAGAAGGACCAATAGAAATGGCCTAGAAAATAATCCTGTTCCATTAACATATACATAAGTTAAGAGTGTTTTTCGCGTTTACTGTAAAGACACAAATTTGGAGATACCAAATTTTGTCCCATCAGTGACTATATGCAGTTCTCAAATGAAAGGCAGCACTCCAATACTAAATTAACATCCCTTGCCCCACAAAGTGCATTCATTAAGGGTTCTTTAACAAAGACTGACCTGAGCATTGCCGTACAAGACATTCTGGCAATGTTCCTTAATGTCCTGCCTACAGCTCTCGTACAGATCCGGGTCTAGGCGGATATCCTCTGACTGCAACAGAGCACACCACCATGATTAGAATATGCCTAAGTGCAGTACTCAAGCATAAAAAGGCATGACATTCTAATACAACAGACAGCAGTCCGTTTTATGACTACAATGCGGATTCTGAATTGAGAAAGAGCTGACCATCTCCAGCTCCTCCACTCGGAGCTGCCTGCGGCACTTCATTGAGACGCGCTGGTCCTTCACATCCTGCAGAGTGTCATTCCTGACTGTGGTGCTCAGACAGATAACTACATCCACCCTGCAGGCACACAAACAACATTAAACCACCATATCATAGGAACAGGTTTCTTTTGGGGGTAGAAATAGTTTCCAATTTTTGACAATAGAAATATGTTCCTAAAGTGATGATAGACAGCTCTGCACTCACTTCTTCTTGATGTTGGGGCACAGTTTGAGAACATCCTCCTTGCAAGCCATCTTGAACTTGTAAGAAAAGCGGAAGTCTTTCATTTGGATCTGAGGATGAAGAGGAGCGGACCATGGAGTGAAGTGGAAGCAAAAATTCAAACACACACACACACACACATACATATATATATATATATATATATATATATAAATAAAATGTCATATAATAGAATACTCTAATACTATGCTATGAATCTTAAATTGAAACTTATTCTTGCCTGTTTGTAGTTAAAATAGAAACAATAAACCTTAGTTTAGACTTCAAGAGCAGATACACATTTGCTTAAGTAAAACAGTAATTTGACTTGGCTGTACTGAATCTGTTTGAATTATGTTACCAGTTGAAAGTGAGTGACTCCCACTGCACATTTTTCATTCATCTCCTTCTGGTGTTTATTGAGTACAAGGCACTCCATCAGATCTCCAGTGTCTATCTGATTATCTGCCATATCCTATAAGTCAAAGGGAGGGGAGGAAAAAATAGAAAGAGAAAGGAAAACAAAAAAATCTTTAAGGTGCAAGTATCACTAAAACAGTTTTTGGGGTTTGTCCATAAAAAGTACGTGGAGAGGTTGTTTTGGCCAGGGTTTGTGAATGATTAAGATGTAAATGGTCAGCTTGACTTACGTGGCAGTAGGATTGGATGACTGGTTCACAAGCTCGGATCAAAAGGGCTTCAATCTGAATGTCCTGAAAAAATAAAAATAGAAACTAAATATGATTCAAAATTCATTACATAAACCTCATATCCACAGAAAAGCAACTAAATACAGACATGAGAAATCACAGGCACAACAGCTGAACATTAGCTAACGCTATCAGGCCTCATACGAAGTAAAACGTACAATGAGAAGGGGGAAGGAAGAGATGGAGGAGGAGAAAGTTTTTTACCTCAGACTCCAGCTCAGTGAGGTTACCCACAACATCCCTACAGTCTGAGCCCAGATCCTCCAAATGATCCTGAAGACACTCCAGCTCCTGCAGTACGTGTATACGCACACACACGGGCACACACACGGGCACACACACAGGCACACACACAGGCACACACACAGGCACACACCCCCAAAAAACACTAATGAGTTTGAGGGTTATACGGTAACACTTCAGACACACAATACATCTATCATACATAAATCTAGAGAACATTTAACTCTAAAGAGAAAAGATGGAAAGAATTTTCAGCATGCTTCTCAGGACCAAAAGGCAAAGAAGACATTAACTAGACTGTAAAATAATGTGACATTCCGAATTATAATAATTACCAGCTAATCAGTAATCCGCAAGACAACAGTTTAAAATTAAAACTCTCAAGAACAGTACATTTGCCCCATTTCAGCTTGCCTGCCATTCATGCTGGTGTGGCAAAATGTTTTTTTGTGGTGTTAGTTATCTTTTTTTTGTGTGTAACTACAATGACTGTTAATTTTCTCAACCTGTCCAGGTTCTGTTTTCTCACTGCACCACTTTCCCAGGTCAGTCATACAGCGCCTCTGCAGGTCTGGATCCAGCTTCACATCCAGTGCCCTCTGGTGGAGGATTCGCTGTACCTCCGTCTTACAGTCACGAGACAACTGCAGATACACAACATTATTTTAGGCCTAACAGAGGTAGAAACACACACAAGCACAGACCCTCTATCCATTATTTTTCTCTCTATTGTACCCTCTCCCAGTCCAACAAGAAAAACCCTGAATCACACCCACTTGACTCCAATTGGAAGATAATGAATGGACACACTAAATTGACTGATTAGCCATGACCACCCTACTTCCCACAGCAAAATCACTCACAAATTACATTCTGAATTAGAACGTTATCATATAACTACAGGTTTGCAGTTTGCAAAATCTGAAAATGTGACTCCAATTTCACCCTTTCATTTGCTTATTACAGCATGCATAATTTGGCCGTGGACATCTATTTTTGAGCACCCACACCACAAATACAGTACTTACAGAATCATTACTCTGGGGTTCAGAGGAATCCTGTGGTTAAATTTAAAGTTTAACTCATAAGTCCATCAACAGTGGATTTATGTCAAGTACAGTCTAGTGTGCAACCACAGTAAATCTGGCTACTACGACTGGTTTCACACGTACTACCTCTGGGTACACCGCTACAGCCTGCAAACGCCGGTTATTTACACAAGCAGTGTTTAGCAGCGAAACGCCAGACGTTCTACTGATTTTTCCCAAACAGATATATAGTAAAACAACTTGCTTTACTTTGTTGTAATTTGCTTCACTTTGATTAATAGAACATTAAGTTGTAAATGAGCATATTACATTTGTTTACTCCTGGCAGTTTTGTTAATTTTTTTGACTGGGCAATCGTTTCAAGCTTAAAGCTTCAGCACAAAATGCTTAATTAGAAGGCTATTTTCTTTGATAATGGATTTCTACATGGAGAATCTTTTCCCAATTGCTTATCATTCCATATTTCTCTGTTTTTTTTGTGTTGTGTGTTGCTTGTGGCACGTGGAAAAATTAGGATTGACGCTTGTTTTCTAGATGCAGTCTGGGACGTCTGCGTCATTATGCCCTGCAGAGGTAGTGAGTGTGAAGCAGGCCTAAGGTTTATTACTCACTATTACATAGTAAGGTAGCCCTATCCATCTCAAATGCAGCAGTGTGTGCGCTCTCTCACCCGTCGGCCCTGCTCCTCAGTGCGGTAGGCGTGTCGGTACAGGCAGGAAAAGACGGCTCCCGGGGGCATGAACTCACTGGTCTCATTCCAGCCATGAGTGTGGCAGATTCGTGCAGCATCATTCTGACACTTCCTGTACAGGATAGGGTCCAGCCTGATAGATGAAGGTAAGGGACAGAGAGAGCATTATAATTCCCCCCCTTTTTTTTAAACCGATTAAGCTTGAGTAATGTTCACAGTTTTATTTGCCGGACTGAGGAGAGTGGAGGAGAAGAGAAACAGGGCATGAGAGGATACACAGTAAAAAGTAGGCAATGAGATGATAGGAAAGGTATAAGTAAGAGATGAATGGAGAACTCTCATTCTCTCAAAGGTAGTCTCTCATCTCTCTCTCTCAAGTGCACACACTACACATTTTAGTGAGGATGGAGAGTACGAGTTTTGCATATTTAATATTTGTGCACACATCGCATAATTTCTCAATGATTTTTTTCCACCAAAGATTACAGGCACCGTAAGGACTCATCCATACAAGCATCGTGGGCCAATGCTGATATCTGGTATTTTTCATGTGCATATCTGCTGATGCCAATACCGTAATGTAAAATGTATTAGCAGGTTACTAATGAATTAAAAAGAATGAAACGCAGACATCACAGCTTAAATGTTCTGTTCATCCAAAATACTCACTTCCAGTCTCTGGAGATGAAATACTGCAGCTCCAACAGCCTGTGCTCACAGTCTTCCACCATCTTATCAGTGTAGAGATGCTCCATCAAACAAGAGAGGATCCTACACATACACACAAAGTTAAGAGAAATTTATGTGAACAATCAACTGTGAAAATCTCCTATGCTGTTTAAAGAACATAGGGTAAGTAAGGCTGGCTCAAATAGCATTTTGCCAGGCTTCAAATACTCACTGGTATTTCCAAATTCATTCTCAAAACCACCCTAAAAACAATATTACTTATGCTTTGTAATATGAATATGTACTGCAGTTGAAAACATGTTCAGCAAGTGGCTATAATCTATCAGTCAGGCTACAAAGCTGTCGCGCTGTATGCTGCTGTGATAGAATCCATGACTGTACCCATCTCATTCAAGAACAGCTTTTGAGTCACTTGTATCACTAGCGTTTATTCAGATGCTACAGGTATAACTTATAATTATTGCTATTACTATAATTATCGTTTTTTATTTCTCACCATCACTGTTTTTTTGTGTTTTTTATTTATCAAGTTATTTTCTTTAGCTAGACCCCAGTCCCCTTCAATTTTTTTCAAGGGAAGTAGCAGTGAGCGTGACACGCAGGCTGATTAAAGCCCGGAAATAACTGAGCAACAGAGAGTGGAATGAAGGGCTGATGGTGTTGGAGCTTGTCTGAACACTAGCACTACTTCAGAAGCATAACAGCAGGTACCCATCCTAAAAGACTGCTAGTGCCAGGACACAGGTAGCATCAGTATTATTCTCAACCAATTTTCTTAGTGACCAATAATTTAAGTGCTTCCACATCTATGATAAGAGGCTTCTCTGCTATTTTAGCTTCAGTGGCCACATGGAAAGCAATGCAGTTTCTTGCACTCTGAGGTGAGGAGACGTGAATGCATGAAATGAATTTAGAAAGTTTGTTAATGTAATGATGAACTAAACCAGCAGTATAATCATTTTCACTACATTGTTACTTAAGCTTTAACCACTCAAGTCATTAAGAACATATTTGTGTTTACAGTGATGGTTTAGCAAGCAGCAGAATTGACTAATGGCAGAACGGAACACAAAAGAAGGATAAAATAACAACAGAAAAGCAACAAGTAAAACAAACAGTAACTATTCTATCTTAAGGCATTTGCTGCTAAAATGTTCAGGCAAGTGTTCTGGCTTGCAAGAAAAAAAAAAGACAACGCTTCAAAAAACTAAATAAAGAAGATAACAAATGAATATTTGAGAATTCTAATCATCTGAGCCAGCCCTAGTCATAAGACTTCTGAAAAATTGGCTAAGCACTTACTTTAGGTATAGTAAACAAGGGGACAGCTTAGAAAACAGCCTAGGTGTGACTGTGGAAAGAGCTGGAGTAAGTGTACTCACATGGGGTCTCCACTGCGGATGTGTTTGCATGCAGTCTGGATGACTGACTCACAGGCCTCATTGAGGGCACGATCAATCCGGTAATCTGCCCCAGGGTCCGTCTCTTGGATTAGAGTTTGGAGCTGAACACACATAATGCACAACAATTATTTCTTAAGACACATGTACAGGCATTAACCACTATAGCATGAAACTCCCATAAGGTTATTCAAAATACAAAAAAAAACAAAACAAAACACAAAGATACAAAGATATCTCAACTTGGTCCAACTTCCTTCTCTCAAAAACAAAATCTGCTTTGCACATGTCCACTAGTGTAGTTCACTAGTTAGACCAGGCTGTAACAACAGGTTATACATTGTGCATGGAAGTACATGCCGCTGAATTAAACTCACAGCTTTCTGGCACAGGTTGTCCATAATGCCCTTGTCCCTGGACACTCTCATGAGACAGTGGAGGGTTCGGCCCTTGTGGTGCAGACCGGAGCAGTGCGTGTCGATTTCTCCGCGGCAGTGCAGCACGATTTCAGGGCTCAGGGAGTAATCCTCCATCAGCATGCGTCTGTAGTCCAACATCTCGCCCTGACACTCACCACTAACCGTTCGTCCTGAGAGAACGGGAGAAAATAAGACCCAACAGCCAGAAAATGGAGCTGCACCAATATTGAAAAGCTGTGCCCTGCTACTGCCACTAAAGAAAAGTGCCTTATATGACTATCATAAAGGTACAATTAATACAGATCACAATGTTATTATTTCAACACTACACGGCTTAACTATGTTTTAATTACAAGAATAATAAAAAGCGCAACACACCCCCAGATGCTGGGCCAGTACACAGGTATACAGAAACCAAAGCGACAACATATAACAAGTGCTGCCATTTGTATAAGCCCTTTCTATTAGTTTAGATTTGGTACTTTAAAGCTTCACTATGTATGTTTTGGGGATTTGACCTCTCTAGTGAAAGTGTGTAATTGCATGCAACATGCAAACGGACATTTTACTGTGTTGGTTGTATTTCTGACCCCCTGGGCAGATGAATCTGATGATTGTGAGCGCGTTGAAAGTATTAAAATAGAATTCAGTCAAAATTTGGTGAAGGACTTGTCATCATATCTTCATTACATACACCTTCAGTATAAAAAAAAGTTGATTTTGCAGTTGATAAACTTTGAGCCAGACCTTCTTTCTGAGCCTGTGTGTGTGATGTTACTGTGTTTACAGGGCGACAAGTAGTGGCGGACGGATATTTGACATATTTTAGACTGTTATTTTGACCTGTCTTAGTAATGGTACTTCTTTCCAAAAGAAAAAAAACCCACAAAAAAACAAAACAAAAACCAAACATCTTACACATTGTTGGGGGACACAATTTAAAACTAGAAAATCAACGTAAAAGCTACATCCCTACCTCGGTGTACAGCTGACTCCAGGCACAGCAGCAGGTAGGAAAGCTTGGCCTCTCTAGCTCGGGGCAGGGTGGTGTCCACACTACAGCGGTATTTGCGCAGATCTTGTTTGCAGGCCTTGGCAAGTGAGTAGCTGATCTTATAGTCCTGAGCTATCAGCTTCTGTCTTGTGGACAGGGCCTCCCTACACTGTAGGCCAAAACAGGGCATTTGTTTTAGAAATTCATACATTTACCAATACAAATACACAATATTCTATTACAATTGAGTAATGAGAGAACCATTACAACTAGATACAGAAAAAAAACACTATTACATACATACACAAAGTGAATATCAATATTTAAGAAAGATCGCATAAAAATATAAAATATCATGCAAAAAGTGACTTAAGTGTTTTAGCATCTTAAATACCTTTGCAGACATGGTGTCCTCAAACTTGTGGTTGAAGAGACATTTGTAGATCCTCCCCTCTCCTGCTGCAATCTATATCAGAGGGAACAATAAGATTACTGGGCATCCTCTGTTTAAATTTAGAGGTACGCTACTAAAAGTGTGCGTGTGTCTGAAATCACAAGCATACGTTTTCACAGAAGCGCTCTCTGTCATCCCGGCAGGCGAAGTAGAGGTGTCTGTCCAGGTGGAAGTCATCTGAGGAAAGCTCAGCCACCCGCATGATGGCTTTCTTACAATCTTCTTTAATTGAATAAGGTGCTGCCTGCTCCTCCACTTCACTCACCAGACCTTTCTCCAGACAAGCTATCACCTCTCCCTGAGAGTGCACATCCTGAGAGAGAGAGAGAGAGAGAGAGAGAGAGAGAGAGAGAGAAAGAGAAAGAGAAAGAGAAAGAGAAAGAGAGAGAGAGAGAGAGAGAGAGAGAGAGAGAGAAAGAGAAAGAGAAAGAGAAAGAGAAAGAGAAAGAGAGAGAAAGAGAAAGAGAAAGAGAGAAATTTTTGCAAAGGAAAAAAAAAAAACAATTTTCCATGATAAGCACCCTTTAAAAACCAGTATTCATTATTATTAACATTAATAACATTAACCTTATTTTACATTTATCTGTATTGCTCGAGGATCAATCCATATTTTCTTTCCACACTTTTATAACACAATGGAATATGTAAAAGCTACAAGAAGGCAATGAGTTGCCAGCTTATTGAATTGTTTCAGAGCACCAGAAATCTGCAAATGAGGATAACCGATATTTCTATAACTCTTGACTAATGAAAAACACGGACATTATTTATTGCTTTGTTCTGAATCATAGCGTGTTTATCCTCTACAATCACTTTAGATCATAACCCAATTATGTATACAACTCTTACATTTTGACAGTGATAGGACAGACACATGGGTAAACTGTGCTCAAGAGAAAATGCTCAAAAACCCTTAAAGCTTATGACTCATCAGTGTAGGAGGATGAAGGCCACACAAGGCCAAGAGACAGAAATTTATCACACACACATGGATGAAGATACATTCATTTAGTTTTAATCCTAGTGCATTTCACACAGAAGTCTTGATTCCCAGAAACATTAACATGAAGAGTAACTATACTATAATTAGACTGTCTGTGCAAAGTTGACCAAGAGGGTTTAGACTCACCTTCTCGCCGGTGTTAACACTTCCACAGTGCAATATGTTAATGTCATCCTTGCACTTGTCCATGAAGCCACAGATGAGGCGGTAGTCGCTAAAGATGATGCTAGTCATCTTCGTGATGTACTGATTGCATTGGTATTCTGTGATGTTAACACGGTGATCCACCAAACATGATACCAAGTAGCCTTTTCCCCGCTCTTCTGCTGCACACTCCTTAATCTGTAAGGACAAGGGTCCTTATTAGAATTAAAACAGCTATAATCCTCCACTGTTTCTAACAGAGACAAACTGCCTTATGAATAGGCAAACCCCCTTTGCGGCTTTAACAGCCTCCACTCTTGTGCAAATGCGTTCCACAACACTCTGGAGTGTGTTTGGGGGAATTTGTGCCCATTCAGTCAAAAGAGCATTTGTGAGGTCAGGCATTGATGTTGGATGAGAAGCCCTGGCTTGCAATTAACAGTCCAATTCATCCCAAAGGTGCTCAATGGGGTTGAGGTAGGGCACTGTGCAGGCCACTGGAGTACTTCCATACCAAACTCATCAACCTATCGTCTTATGGACCTCTCTTTGTGCACAGGGGCAGACTCACCTTCAGAACAGGAAAGTGCCTTCCCCAAACTGTTGCCACGAAGTTGGAAGCATATGTTTTTGTCATCCAACATGTCTTTGTATGCTGTAACATTAAGATTACCTTTCACTGGAACCAAGGGGGCAAGTCTTAACCCTGAAAAACAGCCCCTTTATCCCATTATCCATTAACCATTATCCTTCCTCCACCAAACTTGTTGGCACTATGCATTTCTGTAGATAGGGTTCTCCTGACATCTACCAAACCCAGATTCGTACATGCCAGACAGCGAAACGTGACTCATTGCTTCCAGAGGCAGTTTAGAACTGTCGTCAACACAACAGAGGACAGGTGATTTTTCATGTGCTACACAGTACTTGGCAGCCCCACTCTGTGAGTTTGCATGCCCCCCCCCGGTTCATAGCTGAGTTGTTGTTGCTCCTAGGTGCTTCCATTTCACATAATAGCACTTACAGTTGACAGAAGCAGATCTGGCAGGACGGAAAGTTCATAAACTGACTTGTGTCGAAGGAGGCATCCTATGACAGTGCCACATTTAAAGTCACTGAACTCCATACAACCCATTCAACTGCCAATGTTTGTCTATGGAGATTGTATGGTTACGTGCTTGATTTTATACCCCTGTTAGCAATGGGTGTGGCTGAAACACCTGAACTCATTATTTAGAAGGGGTGTCTGCATACTTTTGGCCATACAGTGTACGAAGCAACATCGCTAATCAGGAAATTTCACTACTTTAGGCCTTTAATGGTGGTATACAATGAACAATAAAAGACAACTCAATTGTTCAATTACTTGCACAGAAATTGTCAGTTGAAAATTTCATGAAAGTTACAGGAAAAAAAAACCATTTAAAAAAAAAAGAACAAAGAAAAAAAAGAACAAAAACAAAAAATAAATAAATAAAACTTGAATAATACCTTAATATAAATCAATCAAAACAAAATGACATCATAACAGACTAACAATTAATCAGCTACTTGTTACTATACACTGCTGCTCTTTACAGGCCCTCTTTAATTGGTCTTAGATTAATGACAATTTTTATGATGCATGTTGTTCAGCATTGTCAAAGTAATGACGATACTCACTATATACTCAGAAAAGCGTACAGTGATGTATATTATCAAGATAACAATAACAAATATTGCCCATTTCTATTTCAAAGACATTTGCTTAGGGTACTCACATCATTGATGGTGCTCTTGCACACCTCCACAGCCACAGACTCAAACTTTGGGTCTGTTGTCAGGTTCAGCTTGTAGTTCCACAGGAGCTAAAAATAACAGGATTTAATGTATTAAATGAACAGCTCATGCATACCAATAGGACTCAACCCTGCCAGAATGCATTCAGGTATACTGAAAGCTACTAACAAAGAAGCCTGCATCAAAAATCTCAGTGTTGGTAATGAAAACACTGCTCCAAAACACCAACACACATACTCTGAGACTATGAATAAATCTAGTGGTTATTAATAGACATGTCCCTCACTTCTGAGTTCACTTCAGCATGCATATGCATCACTGTGGAATACACTGACAGGTAGGAGCTACTGAGAAGCTGACACTTACGTGGTTGCAATCTGTTGATATTTCCGTGTCCTATAGGGTGAAAAGAGACAAAAACTATTTAGAGTTGAGCTGATTCTCACTTCATTCAACACATTATCAGCACAGACATTAGGAGATCATGGCTGGGTTACACAGAGTCTTCTGTAGAGAAAGGAGATTTTCCAATTTAATCTGTTCTCGCCTATACTGATAAGGCAAAAAAAAAGGACCCCATTATGTTCAAACTAAAGCTAAAATGTGTACATTGCAAAAGTAGGCTAATGGCTAGCACCATCAACAAAAAGCCATAAAATGTTTCTGGAGCTTTGAATTGAATAAAGTAAGATTTAACAGAAGACATGCTCTTTTAAGAGGTAAAATCACTTGGACAGGAGGACTGTGCCTAAAACAAGGAGAACTGAACCAAGGAAATTCATCAGCCAGTGAAATTAATATTGAAGATGGCTCCAGAAACAAATCTGATGATAAATATATGCAATTTGTAACAGGCCTATTTGACAGGCATGTTTTTATTTATTGAAATGTGCTTAACAAAAAGACATTTTATTTCAATTCCCACTCTCCTAACTCCTATCTTTCCTTGAACAGCATTCCTGATGTCCATCGTTTCAAATTTTAAAAAAAAGGAAAAAAGGGTGGAGGGTTGTAGTTTTCTCAGTCCCATCGACTACAGAGTTTATCCTCTGGCACAAGATCCAAGCAAGCTGCAGTAAAAATAATCTAGTCCCACCTAAATAAAACAATCTGGTCTGGTACAACAACAAGACAGAGAAACAAATTAGCCAGCTCCCTGGGAACTTCAGAACATAACAGAACTCAACCCAGATTCCTATTTCACAGGTTTATTTTTATTCTCAAAACACCCTCTGTGTCTACAAATTCTTGTCATCAGCCTTGTTGTGCTCTCGTGCTCCACTTTCTTTTATGGAAGGAAAAGCCTGTTATTTTACTCTGGCTCTCATCAAAGCACAGAACTGGGTGCAAACATTAACTGCTCACTTAAACGAGCAAGGCTGCTAAACTTTTGCTCAAATTGAACAGGCAATTGTTCAATTCTATTCAACACAATGCTGCAGATCATTGGTCAGTATGAAAGTGAAAATCAGAAATGAAGAGGAGAGTAAACTTTTCTTTTTTCCCCAGATCATCTTATTTTGAAATACCTCTTCAGTAGGGCTGGGCGATAAAACGATAACGTTAAGTATCGCAATATAACTTTTCCTCGATAGAGCGATACGACAGGTTCGATAAATGTTCGATATAATACACCACTCTCACACTTCCACATTTTAGCGAAAACCCCGGTGGCGTTTTCTACTGCAAGGAAAGCGACACTACTCTGCTGTCACCAGGAGAGGGCGCACTTCCGAGTTTTTCGACTTGATTAGAGAGGGAGGGGGCCACGAGTAAGAAAGGGTCGCCAAATATACTTTAGCAACATCTGAAATGCGGAGTTATACATTCCGTGTTTGAGTGGAGCGACCGGCGATCTGTTCTCCTGTGACCGAGTGTGAGTGACGAGATCAGTGGTGTATCTGTACTGTCCTACAGCGAACTCACCTCTTTCCATGCATCCTAACAACTTTAGCGGTGTTAAATCACGTCTGCAGTGCCGTGTTACAGCGCCAAACCGTCATATTTTAGTATTAGTGCACTCTCGAGCAACGAAAGTGAAAGAAAGAAGTGGGTTAATGTGAGTTACAGCCCTGTTTTAAACGACAGTAAACTGAGGAAGCTGTGAGGCATTGGAAAGCGGGAGAGCGCTATCTTTCCAGGCTAGCTGTTTTTAGCTGCTGGCTAACTTGAAGCAGTGCTCCGGCACAACATGGTACATTGATGATACTGTAGATCAAACACGACACAAAATCACCGCTTTCAGTTTAAACATACCTAAAAGGAGGACTCTGTTTGACTGGTGTGAGAGATTTACACTGCAGACAATGCTTTTACACAGCGAACGTCAGATATACTGCGGTTCACCCCTTAAACTACTACGGTAGCATAGAGAAATCCCAGTCGTCGCTAGCTGGTGTCTGAATACTGTGATATGCTCTGACATGGATGTGGTAGGAGTGACAGCAGTGACCTACTGAACCGAGTTGACGTTGTTGAGAAACTAAAGAGTTTAGCACTGTTGTTGGCCACTTGTTTAACATTTGTAGCGGGGTAGCCGAGCGCTCGACACCAGACAGCTAAAAATAATCTGTTTTCTTTCGTAAATCATGACTATTACAAAAATTGCAGCTGTGCTTTTCCAGCTGATAAAAAAAGCTCAGAAACTTTCTCCCACTGTCCCATGACAGATTAGTGAAACGTTCCACTGTTTGCCGAGTGTTTGTCATGATCGGCCATAAATGATAGTTTAAAACCACAGTTAACCACCCAGGAGCAAAATCAGCCTTCAAACGTGAAAGAAATAATGATCTGACATTTAACGCGATATGTATCGATATCGAACGATATGAATTTTGTTTATCGTGATAACGTTTTTGGCCGTATCGCCCAGCTCTACTCTTCAGCATGACCCACATGACAAACGTCGCTTTTGTACACACAGCAGTTCGTTACAGCAAGTGAGCTGAAGGTGCCAAGATGATGTCGCTAACTGACATGTCTGCAGTTTTCAATTCTACTTCAATAATTTCAACATTACAAATTTACTAATGCCATTTTTTTTTTTTACTCGACCCACGGATTTACGATTACGAACCCAAACCCAGAGTGGTCACATGACTTCTCACATGACTAATGTTAACAGTTAATACAAACAACAGTAGGAACAACGGAAGAACTTCTTTTAGTTTTTGTTTGGTCACAGACAGCAATTCTAGCTAGTGTTTGACTTCAGTGACACCGTATCATACGTTGATTGTGTTTGACCAAATCAGTTGTTTGCATCATTATTAGCTCCACTCATATGTTTGGTATACTTGGAACCCCAGCAAGTTAGGGTAAGCAAAGTCAGGCTGTGTGCTCAGGTACGGTACAGTTCACTTGGCAGTGGAAACTATGACAAAATGTGTGGTGACAGATTTGTAACTGCACTGTAATCAACTCCATTTTTTCAACACTGATCTGTTTTATTGCATCAGGATTAGGATTGTTTCGTAATTAATGGCCAATTATGGAACGTTGCTAATACTTTAGTCAACTGCATTATAAAATCTATCAATTTTTGGTCTGCTATTGGGCTAATATAAATACATTTTTGTTGGTTAAATTTGTCATTTAAAATTCTACACAAGAGGGTGCTATGCAATTGCTGATCAGTCAATGCAACAAAACGGTGAGACATGAAACTGCAAAATTGAGCATTTCACAAAGAACACAGACAGTGTGCATTGTTGAAATACAATTCCACTATGAGTTCATTAACATAGTCGCACAGATAGAGGTGATAAGCCAACCATAAACTGGGAAACTGCAAAGAGAACTTAAAATTTGACTGAGAAAAACATGACACTCATAAACACGGTCAATGGTGAGGGATTTCAGAACATTATTAACTTCTTCTAGCTTAAAATTTACCGGCACACTTCAGGGAGAAGAACGGCAAATAAAGCACAGCCTAGCTTCAGTCAGCACTGTGGCTCTCAGATCTGTCTGTGGGATAATATTGAAAACAGCAAACTTTAGCACAGCTACATGCCACTATGTTGAGCGAAATCAGCGAGTGAAATAATGCATCTTGCAGACAGAAAGCATGCTAATTCGATATGCGGCTGTAACAAACGTATGTGTTTTGTATTCTTCATGTTGTAGGCCTTCCTTGTTTAATATTTATCAACGACTAATCGATAATTTTTTGTTAATGTTAGCAGTGAAATTCTTTACATTTGCAACTCTAGTCCTAAACGGTGTACTTAAAAGTGTGGTTTTAAACCAGCTGATTTCTCATAGATGACTAATGTTAATCATGTAAATTGGACTTTGTGTCAAATATGTCATGTTTGTTTGATGTAATGGATCAGGAAACTGACAAAGTGAAAAACTACCATCCTTGCATAATGTTGATCAGAAGGACCTCATTTTTAACCATCTAATAACTCATCTTCTGTTTCATCCAGTGAGATCAACTGTTTGAAACAATGTCATTTAACATGATCACATGATGTGTTATCTGCTTTTTTATTGGCTGTTTCATAAAACTTGTTACATTAAGTTCAGACTGTTGTAACTGATGTGGTGGAGTTTCAAGTGAGTTAGGATGCACTACATTATAGAAATTTAGTGCAATTTAGTTTCATCTAAGTTTAAAGCAACTACAGATGCATTAAAAGGTTTTACCATGTACAGCCAGCAATAGAAACCAGACATTAAAGAAAAAGACCAGGAAATACAAGTTGCTTTGTTTACATTAGCACAGGTTGTAACCTATTGTATTTAAAAACCTTCATAATCCAAATGATGACAGGGCAGAAAAGATGCTCTGAGCTCCTGTGGCAACTAATAGGAATTATCTTCAGGAATAATAAAACCGATATGAACAAAAAGGGTTTTACAAGCCTCAGTGGATGGCTTTAAGGTAAGGACTTGGATCGAGGAAGCTGAGGTCTGATCAGAGTGAGTGTGAACACCACTGAGACCCCTCAGCAAATTCTCTAACACAGCCTGGAGATTTACCTGCCCAGAGTAGAGTAGGATTCGCACTGTGCAAGGCTCAAAGGGAGCTCCGCACTCACTCATTCACGCTCTCCTTCTCACATATACATGCTAACCCTACTCCACAAAGGACGGCTGAGACTTGGAGAAAAGCCAGAAATGCTAAAATTCCAATGAGCTAAAATTAATTCAGTTTGAAGGAGTTCGGAGAAACTGGCTCTTTGTGTTACTTCTTTTAAGAGCATATTGTTTAGCCGGTGCCTTTTAAAGTTTGTGTACTGGATCAAGTGTACAAGCAAAGTTTAAAAGCATAGGCTGATGAGTGTGAGCTTTGTCTGCAGTAAACATAGATGACAAAGTTTTCAAAAGTCGTGAAATTACAACATGTGTATAACATAAATATACAATGAGAGTCAATGAAAAAAATGTAACATTAACATTAAACATTAAATTTCACAGGATTTTACATGCACATATCCTCATGTGATGACCTACCTGCTGTTAATCATTTGCTTTGTTAATTCCAAGTTTAACAGTCAACAAGACACACCCTGCATGTCCAACATGATGACACGTTAACAAAACAAATATTTAACAGTGACAGTTTACACAGACTAAACGCCAGCTACTCACTAACTCCTGGAACCTGGCATCACTAGCTAATAGGTGTGTAATAATACTTTTAACCCATGTTTGATTCTTGATTCTGGCTTCACAACACTGCACTGTCACATCATCACACTGCACATTTCCACAGTTTTTCATCGCAATATCATGTTACTTGTCACAGCCCTATTAGCTAAAAGAGCTGAAAGAGTAAGTTGAAATTTTAAAGAATGCAACTTTCAAATTACAAGAGCTGCAAATAAGCCGCAACATGCATTTGTTTTTATTTATTTATTTATTTTATTTATTTATAAGGCCTTCATTGGTCATTTGCCACCATACATTTCTAATTTACTGCCTGTAAATAATGTTTCTAATCCCACTCACTCCAGTGTTTGGCCTACACTTCAGGCTCCATACGTTTTACTGATCTTGGACAAACTGGTTTTAACTACAGTACACCACTAAGCTGGAACTATTAACAAAGTAGTCTTAAAACAAACTGAGGTTTATCGTAGTTATTTTAAATGATTAATTTCTCATTACTTTGTCTCAATGTGTATTTGTTCCAGTTAAGTATTTTATTGTCTCTTTTAAAGTTTATTATCATTATTATTCCCCATTGCTCATCTCTCATCTTTTTATAGTATATTATTTTATGTATGATTTCTGTTTTTCATTTTGTATGTTTTCACTTCATATACTGTCCTACGTTCTGGCAATGTCTCAGCTATATTGTCAAAATGGGTTTCCCCTCAATGTACTCAGAGTCATAATAATAATAATAAAATCTTTAAGCGAGAAAATGTGTGATAGTCTTTTTGGCCAAAATAAAAGGTCTAGTCCTTAAATTATAGAAATTTCAATCTCACAATATTGGCCAAATCATAATGACACATTTTCCCCAATTAGTTCAACACTACTAGCTAATCAAGGGGTTAAATCGAGAGAAGAACAATGACTGAACACTCCCTGAACTGTAGCAGGTGCTCAGCTCTAGTATCTGAGATATGCCGCCTTGGCTAAATACAGCTGCGGGAAATCCTGTCTTAGACCCCTGGCACCAGAGTGATCTTATAAAACACCAAGCTCCTCTTACGATCAGGACCCCTCTCCTCCACCCTAACACTCAACAATTTCTCTTTGAACAGCTGAGACTCAACTCAAATACACAGCCAAGGCACCAAGAGCATGGCAAGAAACGCAGGGCTGGAATCTTTAATTCACATGCAGACTGAAGAGAAGGCCTCGACAAGCGGCGTCTTGCTGTTAAAAATGGCACCCAAATTCTATCAAAGACGAAGGGCAACCTGTCTTGACTCTATTCACATTCAGGCATTTTAAACTCATTCCAGCACAGGTTGCAATAAAGATACAGCAAAGATTCTTACATGATAACGGAGGTTTCCTTGCAATTAACTGCATATTATTTTTAATACTTGACATTTAGCAAAACAATCAATAGACAACAGTGTTTAAACTGAATACAGGCTAGGTTGGTTCCATTCGAGAACCACAGGGCTACTGTTTTTACTACAAATTTTAAACAACGCTTTGGAACCTATACTCACTGTTATGAGGAAAAGTAGGCCAGTGGGACAGGAGGCATTTGAACTTAAAATACTGTCAGTGAGCACATGACACGAGGCCCCGTTGGCAAGTTAACGCTCACAGTCTCAGCAGCCCTCCCAAACGGCGTGAACATCAAACAGAACACATATTCAAGAAGTGTTTTCCAAAATGTATGACCCTCTTTCCATAATCCTGCCAACATCATACTGTCTCAGTAACTCCCTCAGTGTGTGCCAAAGCCTCTCATTAAGACAACCTCATCTTTTTATACATCACTGAGCTCCATCTTCTAAAGCACTGCAAACAAGGACAAAATGACCATCTCAGGCAGGAGGAGACAGTGAATGAAGCTCCACAAATCTAATTATACTTGGGTCCCAGCAACTCATCCCATTTCCATAAAAAGACTCAGTAATTTCTGGTGCCAACATGGCAGATCAGGGTAAGAATAACACACTGATGCCAGGGGGGAAGAAACAGATCGAAACAGAGTACATCTTATATCTCAACTCTGGGCATAAAACTGTCATTTTGTCCTGCAGCGTCACAACAAGACGCTCTTCAGTGTTAGTCAGTAACAGTGAACCATGCCACAATTCACTGAGTTCACTAATGGTGACAGACGAACAGAGAACGTATTGATTCAACACTCGCTTGCTCACAGATTTCACCTTCAAAAAATGACCAGTGACAACATCTAGTCCATAATTAACATAATCAGGGGAGAAAGGGATGGATCACAGCGAAAGAAAAAAAAAAGTAATTATTTTGGCCAATTAAACCTTTACTGTATGACCACTGGACATGTAGAGCTGTCCACTGTGTCTACATTCAGCAATCAATGTTATAGGCATAACAAGACACAAAGAAAGCCTTACTTTTTATTACAGTTGCTGGCTGCACCATTTATAGTCTGTTAATCGTCAACACAATACCGCCTCTCAGTCAGTAAAATCATCCAGGATGTTCCTGTTCTGATGAATCACGTTCGCAGGGACAAATTACAAACTGTAGGCTATTGTCAAGACCGTGCAGCCTCGTCTTAAACCACCCGGGAACATCTTGTTTACCACTAAGAATTAACCCTGATACGTTACAATCAGAACAAAAATAGTCTACAGATCTACGTCCTTACATTATGATACTGGACTAGATTAAAAAAACAACCAAACAAAAACATATCAGTGCAGTGCAAAATGTAATGAACTACTAATGTTTCTCACTGAACATCCCCAGCATTTCAGAAACAATGAAAAAGACTCGCTGATTTCTGATGCCAGCAGGGTAGATCGGTGTCAGGACAACACACTGTTACCAGGAGAAAGAAACCGACTAGACAGCGAACCAAGGTGTTTCATCAAACATATCTGTAGACTAAGAGAAACCGCCTAATAGAACCACAGCCTTCTTCTATTTCTCTGACCGTGAGAAATGTTAGCGATGCTACATTAGATACAGCTTAGCACGACTGACTCAAAACTCATAACATTCAGGCCACACTTCGCTGCCCTGACTGCCATGAGTGAGGCGGTTCTCTTCTGTAGCTTGCGCAGTTTTATGCACAGCGAAGGCAGTGAGGAAACCACACCGATAAGGCTGGTCTGTGTGTGTAACTTCATGCTCGACTCTACAGTCCTTCAGCTAACGCTGGTTAGCTTAGCCAGCTAACGACAGCGACGGCTAAACCCTGCAGGGTATGAGGCGGAAGTTTCGCGGTCATCTTTAGCTTTAGCAAGCTAGCTAATGCTGCGTTCTTCGTAACGCTACATACAGTATTTACAGTTAACCTGCTTCGACGTTGTTGATTTAGTCATGATTTATCTAAGGAATCACGGACACTGTGGCTGATAACGTTAGCTTATAAGTTAGTGCAGCCAACAAAGGGACGTTTTTACGTTTAGCCAGCTAACGTTAACTAACCCAGAGCACCGTTAAATAAAGTACTCAGCAGTAGTGACTCAAGACAAAGACGATACTGCTGCATCTCCAGATGTGAGTCATGCTGAACCACGCAGTGAGCCGCCGCTCAGGGTACTGTCCTCCTCCCACGACAGCAGCTACGCAGACAGACAGCAGAGGGACGTTAGCTGGCTGTGTTGTGTTGACTTCCACCGGCACACCCAAACTGAATCTGCGGCCAACTCCGCGTCCTCCTCACTCACCTCTTTTCGGTCCTGCAGGCACTCGAGCACGGCCAGGTTGTTGTTCCAGGAATGCTTGGGACAAAGCCTGCTCAGGTCTTCCCGACAGGCCTCCTCCTCTGCCAGCTTCCAGCCGGTGCTGCGGCGGGGCTGAGAGGCCGCAGCTGCCGCTGCCACAAGCTTCCCCTCCTGGAGCGAAGCTCCGGGGTTTTTACCCACGTCGGCATTATCCACCAGATTCTCGTTAACGCCGCCCTGCGACTTCGCTCCCTGAGTAAACCAGAAGCGAGCGGAAAGGGACATGAAGAGTAAGAGGAGCTGCACACGTCTACAAGCCGCCATCTTCGGTAAACTACGCTAACGTTAGCTACGGCAGCCGGACGCGAGCGGTGTGCGCGCGTGCGTGAGCGCGCGGCGTTAGCACTACAGAGGCCACGTAGAGCGTTTAACAGCGCGCTCAGCCTCACGACCCCCAACCGACTGACGTGTTCTCTCCGCACAGATTAGGCCCAGCGGGTGGTTATAGTTCATCACATGAGAAAATGAAGAGATACAGCTTCTCTTCCTATCCGACTAAGAAATTAAGTCTTGCTTTTTAGATTTGGTCCATCCATCGCCGTCCCTCCCTTCAAATGCACACATTCCTGATACCACCCCCAACCCCCAAAACACATTTATCATAACCTACCAGAGACTACGGTGGACCTACGTTTATTACAACTCCCAAATGTAACCCAAGGGCTAAAGGAACACGAAGTGCATGATTTTCAGTTGATTAGGCCACAAACCAGCATAAAAGGTGTAAAAACAAGTTGTTCTAAACAAGAAACAGTGCTGAAAATCCACACAATAAATGTTAGGAGTATTTATTAAACGTTATAACCACACAAAACATTCATTTAAAAATGCATTTACATATATACATTTGCCACTACACACAAATACACAGGGAACATATGAAGGCATGTCACTCCCTTGCGTTCTCAAACTTTGCTAGCGTTGAGACAGAGCTGGTGTGGCAAAAGGTGCAGACGGAAGATCAACAAAACAACTGCCTAAGTACAAAAGCAAGCTAAAAGATGAAAAGAAAAAAAAATCTGGCAAGTATGGAAAAATGTTAATGTATCCATACCTGGGAAGTTCAGTGACCGCACACTTAACTTAATACAACACAAAAGAGTCACATGCCATGCCTTTACATTCCCTTTATCACAGTCCAAAATGACAGCTTTAAGACATTCACTTGATCTGGATGAAAAGACAAGTACGTAAGCCAGTTGATTTTAGGCCTGAAAGCCTGTCTGCTTTCCATGTGCTGGAGAGCTCTTTCTTCAAACATCAAGTCAGAAGAAAAACATCCTCAAATGGTCCATTATTTACTAAAAAGCTCCTGTTAGTAACATGCACACACCTACTGAGTGCTACACTGATCCCTCCCACTTATAGATTTTCAGCATCTTTTCAGTGAGAGAAGCCAGGTAGTGTTCCTGGTTCATCTCAAATCGGCAGATGTCCAAAACTGGAAGATCTGCAGGCAGCTTCTGAAGCAAGGCACCACTACCAGCATCCCACACCTGGAGAGAAAACAGAGAAATCTGAGTATGTTTTTATTTCTGGACTTCTTCCCATATTACAAAGTACAGAGAAAATTCATGAATGTACACTTAAACATCACAAATTCAATAACGCACCATGGTTGAACTAGATCCCTCATCTCCTGCACACACCAGTGTGGCACCCTCACCAGCTGGGCTTTTAAACACAGCATTCTTTGTGAGCAGCTTGCAAGAGGAGCCGGCAGTGAAGGTCTGGACTGGAGAGCAGGAGCAGACAGGTGCCTGGGAGGAGTCCGTCTGAGGGCTTCGGTTCAGCTCCATCAAAACACAACGGAGAGATGGGTTTGCACGACCTGGACCAGGACAGACAGCAAATCAGTCCCACAGGTTAACAAGTTTTGATTTCTCTAGTGAATTATTTCCACCAAAACCCAATCCTGAAATACTGCACTGCACATTAGTGTTGTAATAAACCTATTCAAAGATCAGGGGCTGCTTGTTAATTAGCTGATAAGCTAAATTTGTCATGTTGGTGTAGGGACAACATTACAATATGCAGTAAAGGGGAACTCCAGGACAAGAACTGGGAAAGACTCAAAAACAGTCTTGGTTTTAGGGGAACTTCACCAGCATTAAGAAGTCCTGATTGCTAGTAATTTGGAGCCCCCTAGTGGTTGAAAATATTAATGAAGATTAATAAATGCTCATTCCAGTGTTTCCATACTCACTTGCATCGTAAGTGTTCTCAGAACAAACTCTGGGGGTGCAGCTACTTTATTCCCACCCTTCCCACTAGCAAACAAGTTCTTTACAGCTCATGTGAGACTATACTCCATAGTTTGTTTTAGGGATCTAATAACAGCTGGAAATGTCACAGTTTAATTCTGAAAGAGCCAAGCTATAAAATCAGCATTACACAACTTTATTTTAGTATACGATATTCAAAGAAATCTAAATTCTCTGGTTCTTGTTAACAGGAGTTCTTCAAATAAAAGGCTCACCAGGTCTGTAGGTGACCAGACAGTGTCTGCTCTCTGGTTCCACTTGTATATCTGTGCAGCCACCAGACTCTAAAGGCAAAACATGAGGTCTGTAGGTGGTGCCATCTACATGCTCCCAGAAACATGCCCCCTCAAGAGAGCCAGCAATGATGCCACCACAGGGGAAGAGACTGGAGGCAGCGCGGGGGAGGTAGGACAGGGACACAACTGGACAACTGCAAAACACAAACAATTCATATATGGTTGCTAAGATGTGAAAATGTTCAGAGTTGTAGTCTCTGATGCATAATACCATCTTTTGGGGGCTGGGACACACTAAACTGAGCAATATGATTAAACACGTAAGTTAAAGTATCCCTCATACACAATGCAACCTGTACACCCAAAATAGCTACAATAAACATCATAGTCTTTTTGGCTGAGAAGAAACAATGATTAAGATTTACTTCAACAAATTTAAAACCACCTGGCTCTGAACACTTTCAGCCTTATGAAACAAAACAATCACACTACAGTAACTGTGCAACTTAAAATGGAAAATGGAAATAGATTTTATCTCTGCAATCCATGTTTGTTTATGGCAACAACATTTGTGGTGATTCCAAATGCAAATCACATCATGTGAAAATGAGCAAAGTTGTGTTGCAGCATGAAAAAGGAAGAATCTCTAAAGCAACTGTTAAAACATTTACTAAGAAAAAGTCCATATATGTACTCAAATTCTTCAGGAATTAGGTGAACAAATTCACACAGCAAGAAAAAGACAAGGTGCAGTGCACTGTGAGTAATTATGGGCCTCAGAGTGCCCTTTTCTAAACCATCGGACACAGCTCAGTGTGCAGGGGCCAAGGGTAAGAAAGCGGTCTTTAACAGTTTGTAGATGCACCTGGAGCGGAGTGGGGCGAGCTCCTGCACATGAGTGCTGGTGTCCCGGGTGTCGTACACTAGTATTGAGCCATTGCTCAGGCCAGCATAGATGTAATTGTTGTTGTCGTGGCACCAGCAGCAGCTCCAGACAGGTTTACCGGTGTTGTAGGCCTGAACCACAGTGTTTGTCCATAAGCTGTAGAGAAAAACATGGCATCAGGAGAGCAGACCTACAATATATAGCAATTGTACAAGACACAGTCCACTAATTTGAACTCGCTGAAATTAGCTTTGTCTCATTGCAGTAATTAACCAGATCATTTACAACCCCGGGGGGCACAGAGTGTGCATGTTTATGAATGTTTTACCAACTTAAAGCTTAGGCTTTGAGTACCAAATGGTATACAGCTGTGTTTCCCAAACGCAGTTCTGCGGGCTCAGCCACACTACAACATTTTGTGTTCTATGTGCACAAAAGACACATTATTAGCTTCTCCTCAATCATCAATTTACTTCTTCAGCAGAGTGTGTGAGAGATGGAAAATGCAGGTGGGTCTCCAGTACTGTATCAAGCTGGCAAAAACTGGCAAAATCAGTTCCATACCTGGTGAGTTTGACAGTGTTATCAAGAGCAGCAGACAGCAGTAGGCTATCTTGCTGTCTGTTGAAGGCAAGGCCTCTGATCTGTTTAATGTGGATAGGAACATAATGACTGGCTTTCAGATTTGCAGCGCTGATCTTTTTCACCCCATAGCCTGTAAGCGAGAGAGTGTAGCAGCAAGGTCAGCTTACACGGGTATAAATACTAATGACAAGAAGAAGTATTGCAGGCTTTTACAAATGCTTACCAGGGACCAGTGTGGCATGAGGGGAGGGCTGAGAGGCCAACAGACAGCTGAGGGGCTCACAGTATGACAGCACACGACAGCCTCCCGCCTGAGACACAAGAACTGCTTTCGAGAAGACATACTGTCCAGCAGAGGACTCTTGTCTCTGAGTCAGTGCCAAAGTAGAGGTTTGGGACTGAGAGGAGCTGGAGGCAGTCTGAGCCATCAACCTTCTCAACTCCTGCACAGAAGAGAAATAGAGAAATATCAGGTTTACAGGACATGCAGAGACATAGTGTAACATGACTTTTTTGACTTCATTAAACACCAGTTAGATATAGTTAGACATAGAAACTGACCACTGATAAAGGGCTAAAAGATAGAAGAAAATCGATCTACTGAGTATAACTGTACACCTGCAAGGTGGACCGCGAGTATAAATTAAAATAGCACATTTCCTTTAAAATCACAATATTCTTTTTCCCAGGGATAAATTAAGGGACAGAAATAGAAATTGAACACAACAATAAGCATAGCAAGTAACATATTTAACAGCATTCTGTTTAAAAATGTCAGAGCATGTGATGCAAAAGAACAGGAAGAGAAAGGGTGTTTTGTGCAGGTCTTATACCTGAACTTCTTTCCGGAGTTTCCCACACTCATCTGTTACTACCTGCAACTGCAGACGGCACTGAGCAGATTCCAGCTCTGCCTTCCTCCGCAAGCTCTGCTCCTGTTCTAATGATCTAGACACACAAACACATACATAACCCTCTTATTCAAGCTGAAAAAAAGCAATATATATGTATGTAATTTGAAACTCGATCTTACTCTACCTTTTTAAACTTTCCTGTTCTGTGTTGTCTAGTGCCCTCAATTTACGTGCATAAAGCAAGACTATATCAGTCCGCTTGGCCTTCTTATTGCACTAAAAAAAGACAAAGCGAATTTGTTCAAATGCAAACTTTACACAGTGCTGTATTTTCCAACCAAGGCTTTGTCCTAAATACTTATGGGAGTCACAACTGTTTCTTGTAAGTGTTTCAGTTTCATGTTAAACACAATCATAGTTTTTACACTAACTGTAGCACAAAAAAAATAACTTAAGGAACAGGACATTAAAGTCAACACACATATTGAGATCGGTAAACATTTGCTGTCTGTAATCTGTATCTGACATATCATCTTAACCCCTGCTCCTTTAGCTATCCAAGTGACAACTGACCTGCGGGCATTTGGCTCCCTGGCCCTTCAGCCACCGGTCAATACAGGTGAAGCCAAACAAGTGGCCGCAGCGCAGTGTGGCCAGACGATGTTCCCCTGAAGTGGTCCAAGGTTCAAAACATATAGAACATGTCTCACCCTCTCCTTCCTCATTCTCATCCACAGCAGCGGAGCAGGCAGCAGTTGCAGCAGCAGCTTCCGCAGGCCCAGACTCAGTCTACAGAGGAATATTTTAACATTATTACAAGCACTTTGAAATTTTTCAACATGTGGATGTTCCTTTTATAGAATCTAGGAGTTCTCCAAATATAGAAGACATTCCTGTTCTCGCTTAAAGGATCTTTATTTATTCAAGGTTTTAACACCTAGTTTGTATAGGTTTTTGTGACACTGAACTTTATCTAGTTCAGTGGGTTAAAGTGCACCAAATATGCGTGGGTGTTCTTTGATTGGTCAGAAACTTGACAGGGATACAAGCACTCTGCCTCCACAAATACATCTGCCTCTATTGGGCAACCTACTAACCTACAAGTTTTTAACTTTCACTCAGCTATCCTAGTATGAAATCCGGATCTATCCCATAATTACATACTTGATAAACGTATATCACACACGATAGGTTACCTGAAAATAAAGATGACTGTCTACATGTATCCCAATAGAGGAATAAAATAAATCTTTCTTCATCTCTTTATGACCTTTATTTAACCTATCAGTTTGCAGATGTCTGGGCCAACCCATCAAAAATACTTTCTGCAGTCCATGTGACCAAATCACAATACTTCTAAGTCTTTTATTTCAAAAAAGAGAACAACATTCAGATTTCATTGTTATGGGCCTTTTGAAACAGGCAGATTCTGTGGACACTACAGCACTGATGTGCAGTGAGAAAAGCAAGCTCTGAAGCTGAACTGCCTTATTTGGCGCTGATTATCGTAACTAGTTTATAAAATAAATAAATAAATTCTGTTGTTCTGCACCAAACCAGCTGGGTGTGAAAGCTTTAAACACACTAGAAGCCTATGTGTAAGTACAATGTGTCTTTTGTGAACCTTCTAGTATTTAAAACACACAAACAAACAAAAAAAATCCACCGTACTATATACTGGTAACACTCACTAGGGTCAAGACAGCATTGTATCTGTATTTTTGATTTTACAGAAAATTCTATTAAAAATTCAGGGAACACCAAACTATATAAAATATTATACTTAATAATATGAATTAAAAATGAATTAGATTCACAGAGTCAGACAGTGCTAAAAGGCACATAAATCATAAAAGTGTGCCAAAATATGTTAATAAAAGTCAAGTTACTGTGAAAATGCATAGAAAAATGCTCAGATCATTAGATACCTTAGGGAAAAACAGAATGTTTCTCCTTTCAACATACCTGGGTTTCAGACTGAACTAGAGGTTCGCTCCTCTCAACTTGAGCAGAAACAGCAGGTTCTGTGTAAAAGACAGCAAGATCATAGATACTTTGTTTGAATTGCATAAAACAACTGGTGATGTCTATGCAAGACATGGCCACATCATTTAACATACAAAGTCCAAATAAATTCTCCCCCCATTTTGAGTGTCTGTAGCACAATGTGAACACAGACTGACACACGTTGGGGTACCTGTTGCACTGGACTCCTGAAGCAGGGGGACCACCACTGGGTCTGGCTGGCTGGTGTTAGGCGCAGGGACAGGTTCTGCAGGTCTGATTTCTGTGCTCTGTCCATTGTTTCCCTCCTCTTCAGAGTCACTCACCTCCTCTGTGCTGCCCGAGAGGGGCTCTGTGTCACTTCCTGCTGACACCCTGAGCAGGAAGTCCAAACGGCCTCTGTTCAGAAGTGTAGTCTGAGTCGAGTACTGGAACCGCAGGCCTGGTCTACAAATGGATACAAGGTTCTGGATTCACTTAGGAACACGCAGATATCAGCTTGAGCATAGTCATTTTTTCAACTAGACAAGAATGACACAGTCAAATTGAACCCGTATGCAGGGTTTGTACTCAAATATTCAGTTACTGAAGAATTGGTACTTGGAATCAGATGCAGCATTAATTTTTAAAAAGGTTTGGTGCACCACAAATACATAACATATTAACGGTTTCTGGCCCTGGGGCCAAATTACAGAACATCTAAACTCTGAAATCTGTTTAGTCATTATGATAACTTCAGTTAGAACTGAATTTAGGACAGTGGCTATTATATTATCTTATTAACTCCAGAAAAGAAAGTGGTATTACAGAAGCATTCTAACTGGACAACACCAGTGGAGGGTCTTAAGTTCTGCTTTAAGCTTAGCTGTTCTATTGAAAAGAGAAATGTTATTGATTTTAGACAACGGCGACAAGCAGCATAACAAAGTACACTATAACCAGCATAATGGCATTTCATTTATTCATATTGCAAAACAGCAGTTTCTCTTTTCACTTCCCCAGACTCTGTGTTAATACTAGTTAAAACCTGCCAAATAAACCATAACAGTGATGGCGGTGAAAAATTAGGAGACAGATTTCTGTTTATTAGGAGGAATAACACAGTACAGCGCGCACGCCGGCTAAACTCTTGGTAAATGAAACAGAAAATGGGAAGCGGTATTCACATCTTTAGCTTCAAATGCACTTTTTTTTTTTACCATGTAGCTGTCTAGCTAACTGACTTACATTTTTTTAATACTATTTTGATTCTGTGTTTACATTTCAGCTGTGTGCATATTATCAAGTAATACAAGATTTCCTAACTTGGTATAAGATGCTGTAAGATAAGTGGAAGGACAGGAAGTATCTATAATACGGCCCCTGGTCCTGAAGTACCCCTGCCCTGCACATTTTAGTGTTTTAACACCCCTCCAATAACAAGCTCTTCCTGAGTTAACATCAGTGTGAAAACAGACTGCTACCCCAGGACCGCTGTTTGGAGCGCAGCTGATCTAGAATTGTCTTACTAATCGTGTGCTACACATCAGTAGCAGATCTAATACCTAAAACAGAGACACAGTTCACTGCAAAAACAGTCAGTCCTTTATTTTTCCTTCATACCTAGCTCTCCGTCTCCTCCTGACAACCTGAGTCGCTGCGAGTCGTGGCCTGTCAGCAGGGGCAGTGCTTCCCCCTTCAGGCTGCCTCTCACCATCTTCGTCCTCCTCCGCTTCTGTGCTGCTCCCAGAGTCAGGGATGATTATGGGCACCTCCACCCCTACAGAGCCAACAGATACCCCTGCTGCTCCTAACTGCACATCCACCTCCATATCTTCCATCTAGAAGACACAAAACACAAAGAAAGAGGCAGAAAGAGTTAGTGGGTTGAGATGTCATGGCAGATATCATAATTAAAATATTATGATAGCAGCTGGACAATCACATTAAACCGTCAACAATAAAAGAATGTGTATTCGTGACCAACAGTTTACCACATTCATTTTATCTCGCTAGGTATGTTATACATACAAGGAATTTTGATTTTGTTGAGCGCAAGCATGTGTAATGTAACATACTAAAGACACTAAGCCATCTTGCTAGGCTTTAAATGTCACCAGACTTCTTGGGTCTGTTCTAAAACTGCAGGAAGTCCGGCAAGGGATCTGTGGTCCAGGTGCTCAAAAACATTCGTGACTACCCACATAGGCCAGTAATCTTTGTCCTTTTGGGGACTAGATTGATAAATTTCATGCGAGAACAGAGCAAGTCTAAGATTTGTTGGACACACACAGGCTTGGCTTTGAGCTTAGGTTATCTAGCTGACTGAAAATTCAGCTAGATAAATTCAGCTCTGTGAAATATCCTGCAGTTCTGAGCCAGACCTAAAGCACTCCTAGCTTCTGTCCTTTGGAGAGTCTGATGACACTCTGCTGGTTTAAGGTGAAATGAGGGAGTAGTAAAGACAGTAGTAAAGGATGGGGGAAGGTGCTGGCCAGGGGTGTTGACATAGGCTTGTTCTTAAATCATGTTGAAGGGTACAGGAGATTGGGTGAATGGGACCGGAGATTGCCCTTGGCACTTTCAAATCTGCAGGTGATTGGTGAGACTGTGCTGTGTTTTTTTAACCTCACTATTTAGTCTATGATCTCCTGGAGGCCTTTCCACATTGTATTTTGGGTGTGTTTGCAACCAGCTGGCTTTTTAGCTTACTGCTTTGATCGCTTTCCCCAGCCTGTACTTCGCTTAGTTGAAGAGTATTTTGTCCCCACTTTTGATGGCAACAACAAACTTGTTGGTTTTGGGGCTTTGCCTGTTTATTGGAATACAGTGAATAAGAATGTGTAGGATCATGTTAGAAAGACTGGTTATGGTAAAAAAAAAAATAATCCAGGAATAAAGCCAGATGGATTACTGTCCCCGAGGGTCACTGAATGCTCCTTACTCTAAGTGACTGGTGAGAATATGCCATTGACAACATTATCAAACAGCAAAGGAGCAACTCAGTGAATCAACCATCTGAGGCACCATCTATTATGGGTACTGTTGGCCTGGGTTGTCCAGCTCTAGTCCTGGACAGCTGATGTCAGCATGGATGGCTGCTGATTTCCTTCCTCAAAAAGGGCCCTGCAAAGGCTGGACAGCCATGCTGTGGGCATCTACACCAGCCTCACAAGCTTCAAACTGCCATTTAATGCAAAGGGATCAATAAGTAATAGTAGTCTGTTAGCAAAGCAAACATTTCAATTAATTTAAGTTAGTTTAGTTTAATGTTTATACTAAAGTGCTAGCCGTGTTCATGTAACGCTGCCATGTCTTACAGAAACTTTTAAGTAGCTGTGTTTATCTCACTACCAGCTCTTTGTTGCTCAACAAGCGCTGTTGAAGTAAAAAAAGAGGTACACCCTTAAAAAGACCTTCGGTAGTTCTTCGGTAAAGGTAATGGTTCTATTTAGATTCATGAGTTCTATACAGAACCATTTCATTCTTAAATAGTTCTTTGTATGCTGAAATGGTGACTGTGCTGTATCTGGTTATATATAGAACCTTTTTAAAACTGGTTCTATATAGCATCAAAGGGGTTCTGTTACTGCTACAAGCATGACATCGCGAACCTTTTTTTTGCTTCTATATAGAACCATTTCCAAAAAGGTTCTAACAATATATAGAACCATATACAACGCATCCTCCATCAATCTGAAGAACGCTTACACCATGCAAAGAACCATTTAAGCATGAAATGGCTCTATGTAGAACTCCTGTTTCTCGAGAGAACCATTCCTTTACTGAAGAACCTTTGAACCATCTTTTTCTTAGCCAAGCGTGTAGCTAAGGTTGGCTGGCTGAGTAAAATGTTGGGATCAACAATGTCTGTTTACCTAGAACTTACTAACGGCAACCAAACACTTGACTACAGCAGCATAGTCAAGCAGTCCTCCAACGCCCAGTCTATGTATCTGATTTCTGCTGTTAATGTGAGACACTTTATTGCAAACACTGTGAAGACTATGTGTCTGGCTAGCTAGCTAACGTTAGCTAGTCAGCTTAAGTGCTAATGATCATCACAGTCGACTAAAAACATAACCTAGCGAGCTAGCTACGTGTTTTAAACCTTCCTCATAAAGGTTTCTGCACTGGATTACTGGCGTCAAAGATATGACAATCCATAAAAAGCACAGGCTACTAGTTAGCTTGTTAGCTAGCCAGCTAACTCACGAAGCATTCGGCTAACAGTGACCCCAACGTTACAAAAACATTGACGTTACCTTAAGACCGGTATTTTCCCCTTCTGCCACATTAATCAGACATCATCCATGAGCCAACCATCATGGGCATCGAACTGACTCGAGGCTGGTTTGGTGATAAATCGTGAGGATCAGAGTTTGTAAGCAGGTTCGTAGCTCAGTTAGCAGATCTCCAGATCTCCAGCGTCCCCGTCTGAAGTCCGCGCCACACTGTAGGCCCGCCCCCCGCTCTCACCGCCTTACTCACTCAACTACCGCCCAGCGGCGCCGAGCACAGCGGGTCACTAACGACACACGGTGTTACAGACTCAGATCAAACACTTCAGAGAACAGATGACAAGACTTAACTTAAAAGATGGAACATGTGATTTGAGTTTGTCTTGGGTTGCAGTCTTTAATAATAAATTCGCCTTTATTATTATTGTTGTTATCATAAGTAGGAAATGATCATCTGGTTTGCCAAAACAAAACTGTAGCCAAAGGGAATCTTTACCGACAGGCTGATGTTGCGATCAATTGTAAAGTTTGAAACAGGAGCACCACTAACATGCCAGCTCTGCTGTACAGCTGCAGTGAGTCCTTTGGGCTGTGTGGATGAGTTTGTGTCTTTGCGATGCTATAAACACGGTCCTTACGGATAAACTATTTTTGACTGGATGTACCTAAAAGATAGTGTGCGGTTCTAATCATGTTCAACAGATGGCGACAAATCCCGCTACTTCTTCTAAAAAAGAAATAGACATTTCAGAGATTCTGTTCTAATTTTTTTTCGGGAAAGCATAAATTACATTTGATGGACTGCCTGAACTCTAGATATTGTATTACCAGGTCATTCTTATCCAAAATTTTAAACATTATTATTTTTCTTATTGCACAGTCACATATGTTGAATTATTTATAATAGTAAAGGAAACCAAACAGAATTCTTAAGAACATCTATATCTTTATTAAAATAATTTCTCATTTACACTTTTCACATTATATAGAAGCACAATACAGGTCAGCATTTAGAAAGTGACAGTTTAACAATTTTGCAATTATTTTCTTGTTTCCTACTTACTCAGAATTACACAGTCATTAAGAAAAAGTAATCTACAATTGTAGGGTAGCACCAGAACTATAGCACATCTCTTTAATCATCAATGGTTATATCCATGAATAATATTTTTACTTTAGAATAATTAAAACAGCCAGAATCTCCACAATTTATTCCGTGTTTGCTGGGATTTGTGTAGGCCACGAATGTCCCTCAGAGAATGACATGGATGAAGTTATGTAGTAACCCCCCCCACGTACTTTTCTGTCAGCTAGCTCTAACAGACTAGTTCCCATAGATTGTCATGCATTATGCTAACTTGCACCACAAACTCTTTCATGCAATGTAAAAGGGAAAATGGTGGAATTCATCTTACTTGGCCAAAGAAGTAGGAAAAAAGAACTAATTGTCAAAATGTTAAACAACATGTTAATTGTCAGAAAAAAAGACAGACTTAAAAGTGGACAATAACCACATAAATAAATGTAAAGAAAATAACTGTCTGACCCTTTTTAAGACTTATTTTTACACAGGCTGAAAAATGCATGACAGTACTCAACAATGTTCCCTTCAAAGGATGAAAAAAATGACCAAGACAAAACAATTATAAAACACATACATACATACATACAAACAAATAAAACAACGTCCTCAGAAACTGGACGTTCTTCTACACCTTATGACTCCAGCAGTCTCTTCCGGCTGTATGTCCTGCCACACCCCTGGCGTTTCCGTGGCTGGCTAAAAGGTGAAACTTCTAAGGATAATATACCCTTACTACCATACTGCTCCGAGTTTCCATTTGATGCTGTAGAAAGAAGTTCAACAAAACATTCAAGCATTGCAAGACTGTAGAAGTCATCCTGGTAAAACTAGTAAATAATTAGAGACTAAAATCATAATGAAATGCAGCAAATAGAAACTTTTCCAGTTTTAACTGAAATTAAGGTAAGTGAATATAATGTAATGGTAGTTTACAGCAGTCTGGCCAAGTAAAGGCTTGTAGTGGTGTAAAGACCCCGTCCCCCAGGCAAAGTTTAAACTGAGGCTACTTCCTACTACAGTGACATGACAACCATTTTAGAAAAGATTAACTGAAATAGGAACCTTAAAATTAAATATTAAATATTTAGATAGTGACAGTATTACTACATATGCCCTTTGAATCATCTCACCGTCAGATTGTGTGGTTTCCTTGGTAACAGTGGCCTTTGCTCCTTTGTAGAGTAAGGGTGACTGAGTGAGAGCAATTATTCCACTGACGGACACTGGTTTCTTCACTTTAGAGCTTGGAGGTGTAGCCACTGTGGAGAGACAAAGCAACCATGAGATCCATGAAGACAAGAATTATAAGCTCAAAGATGAAGATTAAAGCTGCAGTCAGGTATCATTACAGTTATAACACTAAAACTGAATTCACTGAACCCCTAAGCATTCATATTTGTCACCATATGTTACAAAATGAAACTAGTTTAGAGGGTTCATGGCACTACAATTCTTGATTTGGCCATTAATGCCAGAAAAAGCATACATGGGAAAAACAGAACGTTTGTGGAAGGCTGGGTGGAGGGGTTACATAAAAATATATGAACACCCTTTTTTAACATTTAACTAAAATTAAAATTTACTGCTAAATTAACATTAATCATTACATTTCAAATACGTATTTATTAAGAGGACAATCATGACACTTCATAGCTAAATTCAAATACAACTTATGTATTGGCACTGTAATAAATTGATTTAAATTCTACTTTAAAACAATTGGAAATCAATAGTGAGTGAGGTACTTGCACTTAATAATCCAACAACTGCAGAAAGTCAGGCAGTAATCGGATTTCTGCTTTGCAACAAGCCAATAAACTCACAGAAGATGTGACAAACATAACGTAAACTCAAACTTCATGCTGCGGCTTTAAAAGTGCCACTTTATGAACATACATCATCTAAAAAATAAAGTACATTTCAATCCCTCATTGTGTCAAGCATGTAGTTGGTTTTATCGTCGCTCCAAAAGTGTGTCACTGCCATCTTGCGGCAATGCCGCTTGCTTACTTCCAGTCTGTTTTCGCACATGCACAGACTGAGAAATCTGAAAGAAATCTGAATAAGAGTATACATGCACGAAGAAATCCGGTAACTACAGAAATCTGATTACGATGGGATTATTGAGTGCATGTGAACACACTCATTGATGAATTACAATTCAAGAAATGAAAAAGGGAAGAAAAAAATGCACACATCTCACTACAAGGGCAAATTTTGCAGCGCTGATTCCAAAATGAGTCTCCAAGTCAGTCTTAACATTAACTCAAGCTACATTATAATCTGTTCTGACTATCAGCCCTGATTGAGCAGTTTTCACCACAATCTTGACCATTTGTGGAGGGAAGAAAACAATGGCGGCTATTAGCTTTAAGACGAAAACTGTGAGCTAAAAATCAAAACTGGAAACTTTGTGCTCAAGTGTCCTTAGATTCTGTTCTTACGTAAAAACAAATCCCAAATAAGAAAACACTGGTGAATATTCGTCAAAACTGTGCAAGTGCGTTTTAAAGAGGAATTTCCAAGAACGGTTGCTGAATGACGCCTAATGTTCTTCACAGCCCTACCCATATATTACCTGGCCCAAGTTACTCTTTCCTACGTATCTATGACTAACCTTCACATATTTCAGCATCTTTTTTAAATTGCATTTTTTCACCACTGATTCTGACCACTCCATCTCCACTTGAGAACAAAGCTTTTATCTCATACCTAATTTGTACTTGGAGGCAGGGGTCCTTGACTCCTTGAGATCTTCTGCCCCCTGTAATCTGAACACACCATCAAGCTCCGGGTCCTCTAGTACTTCCACCTCACTCTTGAAGACGTTTTCTTTGGTCCCCAACATATCAGTCCTTGCCCTTTTTATGCGAGGCCAACTATTTAAGTTCTCTGGCGTTGACCAACCTCTGCTCTGAGGAGATGGGGTCCAAGGCATGTTTTCCCCAGCACCCAGGGGGGAAGGGCTATTATTAGAAAGCCTTGTGGGAGTGATGGACTGACATATGTATGTCTGGACACCTCCTTTCCCAGGTGTGTCATGTGTACAAAGGGGTGGGGATATGCAGCCATGTTCTCGATGTTTGGAACAATGTGCAAGCGGGCTGTCAACCTTTGGTGCCTTAGCAGTCATAATATGTGGAGCCAGGCCTTTGGCAGCATAATCAGCTGCTTCACCTGAACTAAAAGAGTCAGTACGTTTGAATTTAAGCTTGGGCAAACCAGACGCCTGCATTTCTAACTCTACTTGATAAGTAAGGGGATTGGGCTCAGCGGGCTTCTTCCCTTGTCCTGGTGTTCCTGATGCTCGAGGAGTGGAAAACCTCAGCAGTCCAGGTGAATATCCAAGACGTGCTGCTGCTTTTCTTTGTTGCCGATCTGGAGTCTGACGAAAGCCATAGCTACATCCTTCAGCAGGAAGAGATGGTGTGCCTGTGAATTCAAAAACTCCTGAGGATTTAGAGGACTTCCGTGAGAAGGAGATGTTCATCTTAATGCCACCAGTTAGTTCTGTCCTCACTACAGAGGCTTCTGCTATATCAATGCTCTCTTCTGTGGTGGTAGCGCTACACTGAGAGGAGTCAATCTGCTGCGAGTCTGAGGATGATTCCTCCTCCATCATGACCTTAGTGGATTCATTATGTCCTGCAACAGCCTTTGTTGTCCAAGGCTCTCTATCTAGTGTTTGCTTATCCCCAGTATGATCTGTTGAACTCTTTGGATGACTGGTGCTAGCAGATGTATTCCCAGTTGAGTGTGATCTAAGAAATGGTTTTAAAGGTTTCTCTTTCATAGGCAAAAACACACCTTTGCTTGAAGAAGGGCTACTGCCTAGTGGGGATTTAGCTTTGTGATAAGGCACGGTAGAAATACTTTTAAGTGGAGTCCTTCCAGACCGAGTACACATTCTGTGTTCTGGTTCAGGGCTTTTTTTGGGAGTTGTCATTTCTGGTGTTGGTGGTGATGAATGATCAATGGAAAGTATATCAAGACTCTGAGGGTCAACTTTCTCTGGTAAGCTTAATGTTCTCCTCGTGTTCTGTGACCTCTGGCCCAATGTGGGTTCTTTAAGGCCAATATTTCCAGTGATTTCAGATACTGTTTGTGTTTCAGGGGATGTTTTGCATTTTCTTTGGGGCAGTTTGTCAGGAGTTTTAAACACATCACCCTGAAATCTGCAGAACTTGCTTGGTGTAATCAATTTTGGTGAATATCTCTTAGAGGACTGTGGAGACTCTGGGACCTTAAATGTTTTTTCTGATGGACACTTCCGAGGAGAAGGAGACCAAGTAACACTTTTCTTTGGTGTTTTCATGCTGGGGCTCCTAGGACAAGAGCCAGACAGGGTACCATATTCCATAAAACTCTTCACTGGAGTTCTGAGAATGCCCTTCAGTGGGCTTTTCTTGGGTGTCTCCATTAGCAGGCTCTTTGCAGCTGGGGATCTGAATGGGCTTCCTCTCAGGATCATCCCATTCTCCCCAACAATATGCCCTGGGCTCTTAGAGTATGGAGAGCCTTGAGCCTTGGAAGAAGAAGATGGTGTCCTGGGAGTTCTGCTGCCTACTGCATAAGCAGACTTATATGGAGATTTATACGGGGATTTTCTTGGAGTTTTATTGCAATTCTGAAAAAGATGGATGTCAGCAAGTTAATATCTGAAATTACCAAAGGCAAAAGGGTAACATATCTAATTATTTATGCAGCTTATGCCTTTGTCACTTTTAACATGTTTACTTGTGCTAGTAGATGCACTACCTCAAAAACAGAATCTGTGGACTCGAGTCGAACTTTTCCACTGTGCCTAGTTCCCCAAGAGGATGTGGAAGGACGAACAGGGGACTGAGCAGCACCAAAAAGAAGTCTCATTGGAGACTTAACACCATCAACATTAATACCACCTAAAATGGGAACACAAAAGCATCACATAAATTGAACTAGTGGTGTAATCTGTGTGGTAACAAAGCATTCACTGTTAATTATCAGTAGTTATTCTTTGTGCTACTGCCCCAGTAAGAACAGACTTTTACACTGTCCAAGGCCCACTCAGGGTTAGTCCTGCTCACCTTTACTCTCAGAGATGAGGACCTGTGAGGTGGACAGGGCTCTGTCCAAATTTCGAGACCGTGGTTGTGAGCTTGAGTAGAAAACACTAGAATGCCTCCGGGCAAGGTTTTTTATTCTAGGACTTCTTCTCAAATCTGCCAAAAGGATATAAAGATTTCTTACAAAGAGAGCAAAGATATTAACAGAACATTTCTTTTTATATACAATTTCATTGTGTATTCAAATCTCAGTCACTGACCTGTAGCAGGTTTCACAGGAGATTCCTCAATAATGAACATATCAGTTTCACCAGACCTCCTGACAGTGAATGAAGACATACAATAAAGACATTCACTGATGTTTTGCAGGACTTGTTTTAGGTTGAAAGATGAATTTAAGCTTCAATGTCTTCAATGACATTCTAAAAGTATTTGAAAAATAAACCCACCAAACACACTATTTGGAATTGAGTCACAAAACTGACCTGCCACTCTTCTGTCTTTGCAATAGACGATTTGAAACCTGCTTATGCAGTGGTGTCTCTGACACTTTTTTCGTCAGCAGAGTGTTTCGATCTGGAAGTGGAGAAAATAGAAAATAAAACTTTCTAATCAGTTCTTGTATTCTTACACTGTACCTTTTTTTCATCATTATGGTGTCCTTTGAAGGTAGCTAGCTCAATTACCCTCATCCATCTGTGATCGTTTCCGTTTCTTCATTCCTTCTAACGCTGATACAGACTGGCTGCGAGGCATCTTTACTTTCTTTGAGGGAGACACAGTCTCTTGGTTGAAGAGGTTTCTCCTCACCTTTGTTACTTCTATGAAAATATTACATGCCAATTTACTACTTGTTTTTTTTACAGAAAAAAAAAAAATATCACATGTTGCTTTACCTACCTTGAACTGCTTGTTTTTGAGGTGGCAGGCTCCCCACACTTCTTTTTTCTGAAGAAGCGCACATCTTTGGCTTTGTCTGTGTCAAACCAGAGGAAAACAATGTCAAGCCCTTTAGGGGGAAAAAACCAAAACCAAACATCTGCAAAAAGAGCAAAATAGCATTTTTATTTCTCCAAAGTCACCTGTCTAGTAGATTTTCTGGGCATTTCTATTTGTCGCAGAGCCTGTGAAACCTCAGTCATGCTCTTATGACGTGAAAGCATACTGGTTCTGAAAAGCAAATAATTTGTGTAAATTATTATTCAAATAAATTATAAATTAAAAATTATTCTGTCAAATAAATTGACTTCTTGTCTGTACACAGCATCTTTTCCACATTTGGACCGTCTCAGCGGACTCATGGTTTTCTATGCATGCATGAAAATGTTAAGTGAACTACAGGGAGATTCACTCGAAAGAGGCCCCGAATATTCTGTAATAACTCTCGCTAGGACGAAGCAATCTGAACAAAACAACATGCAATGTGCTCCTCAGTATATGGAACTTCGAAACGCCGGGAAACCTCCGTTTGCAACTTCCAGGTGCATACCCCCCACACTCCTTCATGGGGCTGGCAGAAAACGGAGATCACTTCCAGCAACGTATATAATGCAATCGATTACACATACGTCAAGGTATGTACTGTATTTTTTTTGCTTCAGATTGCTTCATCCTAACAGGAGTTACAACAGAATATTGGGGGCGTCTTTCGAGTGAATCTCCCTGTAGTATGGTTCATTTTGTGGATTGTTTTCCTATATGGTTAAAGAACCTTGAGGCTTACTTTATGTAAACAGCCACAAACATTCAGTACTTAGTAGGTAAAAACAAACTACTCAGAAGAATGGCTGCCAAAGGGTTTGTGTGGTCTCGTGAAGTCATTAGAGCCTGTGTGTGCTAGGCACCCCTGTAATGCAGAGTTAAACCCCCAACCTGAATTCAAAAATTATTTCATAACCGTTAAATGGTTTTTAATAACTTAGAGCTATTCAAGTATTTTACTATGGGTTCGAACATGATTCAACCAATCAGCTGTCTCCTTTTCAGGTTCACTTTAACTGAACTTTGGATAATTTAAAAAGAACTGTGTGAAAACACCCCTTTTGTTCATTACTCACCTTCTCTTTTTAGCAGAGCGATTGCGTAACTCTTCAAGCCGATTTCCAACACTAGAGACCATGCTCTGTGTGCCTGAGAGTGGAGAGGGGCTTACAGAAACACTTTCTTTTGCCATTGAGTCATCACTGAAAAAGTCAGAGGGCAGGACAGCAACAAGTGCCTCAGGCAGCTGGATGCCAAGACTATGGTAGATGTCTGCCAAGACCTTAGGAATGTCTTTTAGGTACCTATGACGTAATATATACAACAATATTATCTCCATGTGCAACATACCAACTAATTACAGCATTTTCAAATATATTTTAAATTTTTTTATTTACAGTACAAAGTACATACAGTTTCAGAAGCTCCTCCTGCATGAACTTGGAGAGGTAAACAGGATCATTTGTACGAGATATTATTTGCAGCATACCAGCCACCTATGTGAAATAACAGTGAAGGAGACCACAGGGGATACTTTTTTGTTTGCACCATATGTAGTTATTAGTATATAAAATGTAGAAAATAAGTTAATTACAGAATAACTGACAAGTATTGCCTTGAAGAACCAAACAGTAATGAAAACAAAACTTGTTACCTCCTCCACCATCTGTTCCACATAATCTGGGTCTTGATCTGAAGATGGCTGTCTGCACACCTCAAGTCTGAGAACCACTTGCAGCTGACAACTTTACAAAGATGAGAAATTCAGAGTGTTTTACAATTCTACTACGGAAACAATAACTATTTTTAAATCTTTCAATTGTTCATTTTCAGAATTAATTAATTCACAGTACATACTCTCTGATTTTACTCTCAGTGTCTGAAGTACTTCCATGAAGCTGTCGAATACACTGCGGGCTTTTCAAGAGGTTCTTCTTGATTAAATCAAAGAATGAAACCTGTCAAAAGAACAACAAAATAACGGGTGTTAAAAATTTAAAAAAGTGCATCAAAAGTACACCCATATTCTCAGCCAAGCTGTGAATTATTTACAGACCTCGAGTCCAAAAAACTGGGACGTTAAGTGAAATTTTAATAAAAACTGAAAACAGTGATACATTTTATTTGACGTGTATTAAATTCCAAACAGTCCAAATAAAAGTTGGGAAAAAAAAACAAGTTTTTACTACTGTTACATAATTTTTCCTTTTAACAGCACTTAATGACTGTTTGAAGACCGAAGATACCAATTGATCCTGTTTTAATGAGTAACTACACCCCACTATTTTCAGCTAACTCCACCCCTGGTTCAACTTTGAAAAATGCTCAAAAATGGGAGGGGCACTGCAGTGATGTACGGGTTTGAAGGTGGGGCTGCGAGGGAAACCGGGTGGGCTGGGCTGCTGTGGTTTTAGAGCTAGCGTACATTATCTACCGGAAAATATAGAGAGTGACAGGATCAAATAGCACTTTTGCAACTGAGAGGTCTTATGAGGCTGAAGCTTTTTCCTCTACTACTATCCCCATCTTCGATGAGGGAAGGTGTTTCTGATCAGGCAGTGCGTCTTGAGCCTTAACAGTATGAGCCACTGACTCCAGCCGCCGAAGAGTTAACGTACTGCCAGAAAATAATTAGCAGTGAGCAGCAGAGGCGCCAAACAGTGGAACATTCCCTAAAACAGTGACAGCTCGCTTCTAATGATCTATTCAGCAGGTTCATATTCGATATATCCCGAGTCCTGATTACTTAAATACCCTGAATTCTGAATGAATAAAGTGGATTTCTTTGAACACTAAGTTTCATTCAGTTTGACATCAAGGTCACACACTGTATCACCGGTCAGCCAGGGTTTGCTGCAGTGGCCCTAAATCCATACGTTCTGCAAGCTGTTCATGGCACTTACCGGTGTTACACCCGATTCCGTTCCCACTCAAATTCACGTTCCCCTGTATAAGGGGAATTCTTGCGAGTCTCTATAAAGCTGCTGTCCAATTCACGTGTTCCTTTACAACTCGGACCCTTGGGCACGCACACTCACTGAACATACATCAACAGCAAGCAACACTGGAACTACGGAAAGCGGAAAAAAAGTTTGAGAAAGGCTGTACGGACGAAAGGTTGACAGAGTCAGTAACAGTGGCCACTTAACGGTAACCTCTCCTAAACCGTTTCACTTTCCGGAGTTCCCGTGTGGCTTGCCGTTGATGTCTGTTCAGCGAGTGAGTGTGCCTGAGGTTCCGAGTTGTAAAGGAACACGTGAATTGGACGGCAGCTTTATAGAGACTCACAAGAATCCTCATTTAATCAGTCCAACATCTTTATTACAAACTAAGCTTAGATTAATTGTGTTATTTACAGTTGGTACTGACAGCTGGCATATCGCAGCCTTGTGAGGTGGTGCTGAGGGTGTTTAGCTCAGCGCGTGAGTGTTGTTACCTCCTTACTCTAGTCTCCTATGCTTTTATATTTATGAGCACAGCACGAGCAAGGTGTCATCAGGGTGCGGTAACGTTGTTTGACTGATTAGCATACGTTTCATGGTACTTCTGTCATCCGTGCCTACAGCAGAGTTGAACCAGAGGTGCGCTGCAAAGGTGGAACTGACCACAATGAAAATGATATTTTTACAGTTTGGAAAGATGTGTTCACGTTTTAAGCAAGGCTAGTATATTGTATTATTATACATTATGCATTTTAGCTGTTAATAATAAACAAAAAAGGTCTTAGGGTGGAGTTACTCTTTAAAGGTGAAATTTTTCATTGTTGTGTTTGCACATAAATGTACCACGTTTTCAAATGGAGACAGGTCTTGATTGCAATCAGGCAAACAATCAGCACCTGAACTCTTTGATTAAGCAGCCATGCTGTTGTAACGTGCAGAATGTGGTTTGGCACGGTCATGTTAAAAAGCGCATGGGCATCTCCGAAAAAGAAGTTTTCTAGAAGACAGCATATGCACTAATTTACTCCCATACCATGACAGAAACTAGCTTTTAAACTTTACGCTGGTCCTCTATTTAACATACATAAACAATCTAAAAGATGGACTCCTGGAAAGGCCAGACCACAATATATGTTTTCATTGTGCATCGATTATTTTCAACTGAGCTTGAGCCCAGAGAAGTCAGCAGTGTTTCTGGATGTGCTTGACAAACGGTTTCCACTGTGCTTAGCATAACTTCAAGGTCACAAGCAACCAATTGTGGTTTTTGGCCTTGCCTTTTACACACAGAGATTACATCAGATTCCCTTCAATCCCTTCAATTCAGTGGTGAAATCCTTGCAATCACTCGTTGAGTAACGTTCTTAAACTGTTGGATTATTCGCTGATTGTTAGCCAAGTCGCAAGCTTTGACCCATACCTGCCCATAAATGACTTGACCTTTTGTGAATGCTTCTTTTATAACCAAGCATGATCACATCACACGCTTAACATGTTTTTTTTGTTTTTGTTTTTCCATTTCACAACATTCCTAGTCTTAAATTGCCCATGTTCCACCTGTTGCATCCAACAATTGCAGAACAAGCATATATTTGCAAAAGATAATGAAGTTAACAAGGTAAAGTGTTAAATATCTTCATGTATTTTAATTTAAATACAAGTAAGTACAAAGTGGATTAACAAATAACTGATTTCCCTTTTATTTGCAATTCACACACTTTAGAATTGAGGTTTGTTTGTTAACATCTTTTAAAATATAATATAGTTTTATGATTTTAAACAAACTAACCTTTGGAAGAAACTGAAAAGTAAATTGTAAAAGCAACCTGTCTTCAGCGACATGGGTGTAACAAGCTATCTGTAATATACATAATATTTTTTTAACCCAGTTATTCATGTTTCATCATTTGATGCACAGACCTCTGAAATGTAAGATCTGTTAAAATCTCACACACTTTCTGTTTAACCAATTCATAAGTGCACTTCTCACTCACCTCTGTGTGAGTGTTACTTTTGAGGAAAGTTTTCACCACGGAGAGAAGATTCTGGACCTGACCAAAAAGAGACAAACTCCGATCCTCCACAGCCTGTTGATATCCAAGTTTCAAATGGGAAAGCAGCTCCTCTTCATTTTTGAAGTCTGCAATGTAATTCATAAATACATGAACTTCTGTAATTATCTAAGGCAACTTTTCATAAATTAGCTCCAAGTGCTTACAACTTACACATGGGACCTGATTTAGTCCTTTCACCAGAGCATCTCCTGTTCTGCTTCTCAGTTCCTTTGGCAGTGCTGGAAAGGTCTACTTCTGCCTGACTCTTCTGTTCTTTTATATTAAAGCGAGCAACATTCAGCATCTGCAGGGAGCGGCTCATTGTCTTCATCTTCTGCCTTACTGGTGTACGCTGAGCACCTTCTATTGAGCAAGAAAGTCATTAGCAATCTGAACAGACTCTACGTCGCTATGTCAATTATACCTGTTTACAGGAGTTAGAAGCATTGTAAACCACGTCCATCTTCTCCAACAGCCAAAATAAAGGATTATAAACATGTCATACTGTATTTTAAATACAGTATGTATTTTCAAGGTATCTGAAATTAAAGATATACTAACTTTTTTTGCCATTTGGGCCAGTGTTAGTTCCAGTTCTACCGCTTTGATACAGCTCAGCTAGAGTGTGCGTAAGCTCCAACTGAGTGTCTTCCTCTCTCTGCTCTTCCTCATCTGGAGCAGCATGAAGAAGCCTAGGGTTGTGAAGCAGCCAAAAGCATTGCTTTAATATAAAAATAAATGTAAAAATAAAAAATGATGCTTGGTTAAAAAAATCTGTTTCTGCAGCATCTGTAGATATTATACAAATAAATACCTCATTGACTCCATTAAATGACTGCTAATCCCAGATTGGTCAGACAGACAAAACCAGCCTTCTGTAACATCTGCTGCGAGATTAGTCCACTGCTGGAGCTCTTGATTTGCCCAATCAGGAATCTGAGGATGACTCATTTCTTCTGCAGTAACAAAGTTAAAGGTTGTTAAAAGTTATTTTAAAATACACTGATCTGACTCATTAAGAGGCAGATCTTTCCTTTCCTCAACAGAATGGTTAGTGCTTAGATTCCTGTGTTTAGACAAGGCAATCTAAGTTAACTAACAGTTTAGCAGTAATGTTACACCTAAAAAACTGATCATGTTTTGTCAGGGACATTAATTCATATGTATCAACATGATGCCTGATTTCTTTAAAATGTTCTTTATGGCAGTAAAGTGCTTTGTGGTGGCTTGAAAAGTAACCTGATGCTTTGCTGCACCCTTCCTGTCACAGTGACCATTGAAATTTAAATTAAAACTGGAGCACTGTTGGTCATCACATACATTTAAGGATTCACTAGACACATTTTACACGAGACTACGGGACAATGGGTTTTTTAGTAAAACAACATTATACTTACTTCTGTTTTAAACAGGCCACAGGGGCTATAATGCTGTGGTAAACCCTATCTTTACAATAATAGGTCCATTCAGTTATTTTACACTTCAGCAATGATGTCACACCTAATTGCACTTTAAGATAAGCCATGGCAGCCTAGTAAATACTCTCATGATCCTTTCAAGACATACCTGTCCTATCTTCATCCTTCATGATATCATACATCACATTGAGAACACTGTGGACAACGTCAGGAAGATCAGCAGAGTTCTCTGCAGTTTCTGAGGAAATAAGGCTCTTGTCCAGCACCTCTTCACAATGAGTAGCCAGGGGCTGGAGAACTGTCAGAAGAGCTATATAGGGAGACAGCACTGACAGTACAGCAGAGCGGACCAGACTTCCTTCACTGACCTCTGCTAGCTGTACAAATGCACAAAAGGCGTGGAGTTAAAAACCAGAACACACACACACACACTGTCTCATATCATAAAGTAAACATTAGTTCCAAAAGAATAATACGCGTGGTCTCCTCATTAAAAGCATTCTGTGTCTATTATTCAGGTGAAAATTATATGGAACACACAGAAATAATTTTACCATGTGAGAGGCCCGAAGAGAGAGCTCCTTCAATAGGCCCTGAAAGCAAAGCCGACCCTGCTCTGGTTTATCTGGGACACAACAGGACCCAGCACTCTGACGCTGACTGACGGAGGGAACTGGTGTCCAAACCTTGCAGAACAGTTGTCAGAGTCACTTCTATGGGAGCACACAGAGGCCTCTGTCTGCATGACACAGACTCAAAGGACACGCTGCAGGTTTGTTTGTCCTCATCTGGCATCACAAGGAAACAATGGTTTGGATATTAATCAATACAAGACTCATATAGGGCATCTAAGCAAGATATCTGGAGCAATATTCATTACCTGCACCCCAGCAAAGAGTTCCCACAACAGCTGGAAAGGCCTGCTGGTATGTCTTTTCAGAGCATAAAATGTAGTCAGTACTTGAGCTAGTTGGTAAGGCATGTTTTCCTTCATCATCCACAAACCCCAGGTCAGGATGTTCATGCTTCAGGGCCAAACAAGGGGTCAACACAGGAATCACCTTTCCAGCTACCTGCTCCAACACCTCCATCACGGTATTTAAGCCAATGTGGTCATCAAACTCAGAACCACCCTGTTAAAAAAAATTAGTACAGTAAAAAAATAAATAAACAAAAAACAACGAGGCTGTGTGCACATGTTTATGAAAAAAAGCGATAACGGAAGAAATTCAGGTGTAAACTGACCTTGTAGAAACTGCAATCGGCCCAATGAAGGACAACTTTCCGCTGAATTAGTAGGTCTATTATCCGTTTTGCCAGGACAAACTCATGTAAATCCCTGTGACTTCCACTGTCGCTGCTACATAGAAACTCCTCCAGCTCGCTCCTGGAATGTGGACACGTGGAGACCACAAACAAAACATTTTTCCCAAGACATGAAAGCTCGTCATCAGCCAGAGAAATGTTTTTGCTGCTGCGACACGACCTCCTTGGCCGCAAGGTCAGTTTCGTGGGAGATGTTATGTCCGGTCTATCCCACTGGAAATCCAAAAGAATCTCCTTCAGTGCATTTTGCATACAGTTCGCTGGGCTTGGCTGAAGTCTGCGCTGCCCATCAGACGTCCTGTGAATGGCACCGTATTTTACCAGCTCCTCTTCAAATTCGCCGAAGGCTTTCTCTTGAAGTTCTCTGAAATCTGTGCCTCTGGTTATAAGACCTGCACCTTTCACAGTTCTCGAGTGGAAAAACCTATAACCCCATCGCACTTTCTCGAATCCGTATTTACTGCCCAGGGAAAGAAGAACTCTTAAAACCCACCGCTTCACATAATCATGACACTCATCTGTCGAGACGTTACGCTCTTCTGACCGATAATCAACATCGATGGCGAAAACCACATTATAAGAGGCCATTACTTCCCAGTTAAGAGATGCATTAGTAAGGTCAGTTAGACTCTTAGTTAAATCAGCATACCGGGTCCCAGACTGGCCCGACTAAACCAGTGTGAGTGAAGCCGACATGACTGGTTCTCTCAATAACAACAAGCTAGCTCACTCAGTTAGCTTAAATGCTAGATTAGCAACATTAGCTGTACGACCTTAAACAAATGCTACCTAGCTGCAACGTAGGGCGTTAACCGCTAAGCTAAAACGACTGCTCACGGTATCCATAAAAGTACAACGATAATCGATAAAATCTAAAAATAAAGGTACTGTTTATAAGATCGAGAAGTGCAAATCGCCATTTTCTCCGTTCTTCTCTGCGCTCAAACTCTTCGCGCTCCTGGGTTGATTTTTCGAACCTAAACTCTCATTGGCTGAGAGCAGAGCGCCTGCGTCATCCGTTTCGCAGCCTGTGATTGGATCAAAGAAACATCGATCAAATTTAGACCTTCTCACATTTTTAAATATGGGTTGCGTAACGATGTTTCGGTGCGTCTTTTACAAATATAAAATAAAACAAAAAACTAAACAAATAATCAAAAGTAATTCGAGTGTTTGGACCGCTATCAGTTTTCTAAACGTGTGCCCACCCAAACACGTCATCTCCGCCGTCTTCAGTCACAGAACGGCTGTGTCTCAATACTAGTGCCTGCCAGTTCGCTTAGTGTGTCTCAGATCCAGTGTCTAGGGCTCTGTCTCAGTCTTCTGCCTCTTCCTCGTCATGCTGCTTGTGTGTTCTTTTGCTGTTGAGCTCTTGTTTGACTCCATCTACCACTGTCTAAGTTCAGTTTGCAGTTTCAGTAGCCTACCTAAGAACACAAATTGAGCAGGGAAAACTGGGACGTGCCCCACCGAAACGAATTTAAAGTCCCATAATTCGTTGAAACATCGTGATAGCAGAAGTAACACGGAGTAAAACGTAACACAGGTTTTAAACAGGTTCGAGTATAAAATGGCTGCGTCCGAAACCACACACTACCACACTAAATAGTATGACATAAAACACCACCAACAGAAGTCCATTCATTAGTGTAGTATGTGCAGTACAGTAGTATGGTTTTCGACGCAGCTCATGTTTTTTTTGGTCGTTTCCTATTCTTATATCATTGTCAAGTGCAAAATCTCACCACAATTACAGCGACATTTTTCAAGATTGACACTGAAGGCTGTTATTATACCGTGATTTTTTTGGTTGTTTTTCACTTGCTGAGTTGTGTATAATTCACAGTCAAAGTTCTGTTTTATAAACACCGTCTTGTAGATAATTAACATAGCATGTAACATACAGAGTCACGTGTGTTACTGTTGTTTTGAAATATGTAACCAGCTCACAGTCAGAGCTAGCTAAGATAAAGTGCAGTTTAACATGACTACAGGCCTTCACAAATAAACAATGAAACAGTGCCTGGGGTATTCCACAAAGCAGGGGTTTCTCAGTTTAGCCAGAAGACATAAGCCCAAAGTCAAGCCTGTCCTATAGGAAAAGAGCTAAGAGACATTCTTACAGGATAGTCCTCATATTTGGGCTTAACTGGCTAACTGAGAAATCTTGCTTTGTGAAATACCCACTATGTCTCCCTCAGTCATTTATTTTATAGCGCTGACATTTGCTGTTTAAGTTTGGTAGTATTTATGTTTTATTTGTAGCATAGATACTGTATGTAGGTGGCTTGTATAACCTATTGTTTCAATATTTTGTTCAAAATTATTTAGCAATAATCAGATTGTGTTAGGTTGCGCCCTGCTCTTCCCTACTCTGTGTTCTTGCAAGTTTGTTCTTGAAAGGTTAGTTGTCAAGATGTTTCTCACCAGGAATATACGTCTGTTCATAGCGTTGTGATCTCTGATAAGTAGATAAACTTAACAATCAAACGATAGAAAATGATAAGATAAGATAAGATAAGATAATCCTTTATTAGTCCCACAGTGGGCAAATTCTCAGTGTTACAGCAGCAAAGGGATAGCAAGGCACTCAAGAAAAAGAAAAGTAACAAGAAGAGAAACTAATAAGCAGGTAATTAACTTTATTAATTACTTAACAAAGTTTTTACAGTTTGTTACTTGTTATTATATAGACAATATATATAATACTAAAAGTAAAAAATAAGATAAAAATATGAAGAATTATAAATAGATAAGCTAAGATATGTAACTATTGACTAGGAATTTTACTGCATTCATAGATCAGACAGGTTAAAATCTAACATGACCAAAGTGACTGAGAATGTGCCTGTTGGCTGCACAAACATCCTCCAATGAAACATTTTTCAGTCTGTGGGCTGAGTGAAAAAACACTAACCCTAGTTGTAGCTGCTGGATGGACTGAGAAATTACCTCCAAAAGAAGTACTTTCACTTCAGTGTCAAAGCTTCTGTTTTGAGGTCCTCTACTCCTGTCCCTGAAGCAAACAAATAATTGCTGCTTCGAAGCTGGGACTGCGTAAACAAAGAACATTAAACATCCTGCTTGCCCATGACTGAAGCCAGTTGAACACACTCATTCACATATTGAGGGATGCAGAAGTGCTGGATTGGGTCACAGATCCACCTGGACTCTACTGCAGGCCCAGCGGGGTCATAGACACTGCAGCTTTTATACACATTTAAGCTGCGGTAAAACAAAACTATTAGTAGAAAAGTTGTCCAATCCATTTGCAGCATGTTTAAAACAGTGGCTCATAAGGTGGACCATGCAAAAGTCACCAAGGACAAATCCCCTGGCTTCTAGGTGAATGTGGGGTAGTGATTGAGCTGAATGCCAATAGGAAGCATCAGAAAACACTGGCAGACATTAAAGGTTTGCATCAGTGAAGCTCTTGCATGCCAGGTAGTCTCCTGGAGTACTGGCTCACAGTTCCTCAGGTGAGGCTCCAACCCATTTGACCATGGCCAAAATCAAAGCTTATCCAGGTGTGGATATCACACTTAACTGTCAAGCCGGGACAAGTAGTTCCTCCTGAGAGATCTGCTGTGGCAAGCCCCTCAGGAGAAAGAGCATCTGTGGTCTGGCAGTCCAGTGTGTAAATAAATGTAGAACATAGTGTTCATAATTCTGATTTCTGTTTAGGGATTTCAGGAAGAGGAAAAATGGAGGGAAGGTGTAAAGCATCCACTTTAGCCAGTCACGTTCCAAGATGTCCAGGCCCATCGGGCCAGATGGGTTTAACAGGGAAAACTACTGATGGCAGTGGACTGAGTCTGCACTGATAAACAGATTGTGTTGACATCAAATGCATCTGAACCTCAAAAAGGGTGCATTTGTCAGACCACCATCATGACCACCACTGTCTGTGTGTGGAGTGGGGATCAACACCTGAGGCACATTTTTGAGAAGGAAATGTTTTCATGTCCAGGACACCGTCATCATAGGGTGTTTGTGTTTTACTGGATCCAGATGTAAGCTGTTCAGTCACATCTGGAACAGATGAAGCTGTTGTAGGGTTGAATGGATGCCCACTGAAGGAAGCCCTAGCCTTACCAGGTCTGTTACAGGTTTATATTAATTGGGAACAAAAGAGAATTGCAGTCTTTAACTTAGTGAAACTGTCACCAGGGCCCAAAATCTGACGTCAGCCCAGCCGATTATGCTAAGTGATATTCTGAGAAATGTGTTGGGGTCTGCTCTGGTGTCTCATTGGTGAACAATTGCTTTCGGTAATAGCAGGAGGATGCAACGGAAGAATGGTTGTATGCTGGAATAGAGATTCTGTTTCTGATCTAGAACAGTTTCTTGGTTTGGTACAAAGGCCAGCCAAGTTCCTGGGGGCAAGGGCATGGCTGCAGGCTTGGTACAAAATACACAAGTAGTGTGAGCAATCTGAATTGCATAGCATGGCAGCAAGAGTACTTAAAACCATGGCAGAGCATGCTTTGTGTTAAAGCAGGTAAATTTCCAACCTGTGACTCTAGCTCTCCAATTTTACATTTCCTATCAACAGACCATTTAATGCAATTAATTGCTCTCATCTCTGATGACTGATACTCACAGGTTTTTGTTGGATTTCTGGCTCTATTTTTGACGATTAATTGTAGAAACAGATTCTTGACTAAATCAAAATTAACTCAGTCCAGGACAGGGAAGCAATCTAGACCAATACTGGAATATGTTCTGATGAGAAGTGCATGTTCATGCATGTTGAACTTGTTGCTTAGAATCCAAAAGAAGTATTTTCTGTCATTAATTTGATCCTTGGATATTATTCCATATTAAGTATTCAGAAAATTAAATTGGAAAGATATAGTAACAATTACATAATTAATTTCTTTGCACATTATAACAATGTTGTTAGTGTAAATAATGTTAATTTGAAAGTTTTTTGTAAATTGTAACTGTTGTATTACTGTTTGCTATAACCTTATGCGTGCTAGCACCATTATGCAGAATGTTTGAGTACACGACTGAAACGTGTTGTTTTATGGCTGCCTATGCTTTAAATTGTATTAATTTGTTTATTGTTAATATGTTGTTTATTGTTAATATATATGGCAATATAAGATATGGCATTTGTATAACCATGTAAATATCAATTAATTATACACATACATTTTTAAATATAAATGGACATCTAAACATGTTAATTAGGATTTGAAAATATATTGGGTAGCAACTTAGAAACCAGAATTTTGAGTGGATTTTCTTGAACATTACTTCGATACTCTTTGTTTTATATACTATATTTTTTCTATAAATACTTCTAACTAAAACATTATCCGTAATGAAAAGTGTACCCAAACATTTGTCTTAGTCCACAATGAGATACTGCTCTCCATTTGACAAAACTCTTACATAGGTCCTTACCTAGGTACACCCAGCTTGTTTCTTAACGCAAATCTAACACACACACACATGCACACACGTACACACACATGCATACACTCTCACACAGATTGTATTTCTTTTCATGTTACAACTTTAAATGGTGTAACAAGGAGACATTTCCACCAAATAACTAGCCTGAACATTCTTTCTCTCTGAATTCTCAAAGTACTTCACACTTCAGTTCAGCTATTAAGTCCACTGTTTTATTCTGCTCATTATGTTTATGATGTGATGAATGTGTGCATCTTCATACTTTGTATTTTGTCCTACTTCCCTGTCGTTCTGTCATTAAGTCTCTCTTCATCTCCCTGAATCCCATCCCTCCTCATTTTAAAACGTCTGTTGTGTGAAAGTATCATTTTAATTAGCTCATCTAGGTAAGTGAAGTATTCATGGACAATGAGAATAACAAGTTTGCAGAAATGTAATCACAAGGTTTAAATATGATACTTTTTTACAGAAGGATCTGAAATGACATGGAGCCAAGACTAATATGACAGAAATGGATAGTGAGTCAGCACAAGAAGCAGGCAGTGTCCTGAAAAGGCTTTTCCCTTCCTAACAGGAACAGGCTGTTTACTGTCAAAATGATTGATCAGTACACATTAGACTGGACTGCACGTTTCTCATCATTACCCCTCAAAATAGGCTATCCACATTAATGGGACCCAAATAAATCAGTTTTAAAACAAATGGGCAAACAAATGGGCTGAGAATGTTTAAAGCCTCATAATAAAAAAATCTTAAATTAAAGCAAAAATATAACTAATTATTATGACTGTTAACAAGACTATTTAACAAGCAATTAAGTCTCCTTTCTTTCACTGACCTACTTTTTACTTTTATACTCAAGTATCTGGTAGGATTTACCCTCCACCTGTGAAGGCTTCACATGGCTAGCCATTTATCTGACTGACAGAAAAGAAACGTGAAGATAACAGTGAGTAATGTTTTGTCCATGCACATTTAAGCCTAGAGTCTATTTGGCAAGCTTAGTCTGGTAAGTCTTATGAAAAAAAAAGTTCTCTCTCTGACTTTGCCTAAGATGGAAATGTGTTTTTAGCCATTGTGGAAAGCATGGAATAGATTATTATGTGAGATACACTTTTGCTTCAGCTCCATGCTTATCTGAATTACAGTATACTTGAATGTCAACCTACCTCTTTCAGCTTTTGGTACATTTTTCTTTGAAGAAAAAGTGAGTGCCTCAGATTTGCTGCATTAATCAATTTGTTTTCGTGACACACATATTGACAACTCTCAGTATGTGCTCCCTCGCCAACTGCCCTCATCAGTGGTTTGAGGAAATGAGATTTTGGATGAGCAATAACTGGGTTACCTTCTGTTCAGTAAGCCTTTTCACTACATTCTTCCCAGTGTGCTGTGTATAAGAGAGGATTATTCTATTACAGATCTAAGAGAGATGGAAGGAAAGAGGGGGTGAGAATAACAAAATGCTTGAAGTTGTCTGTCTCTTGGTTCCGGCCCAAAACCCACGAGGGTTCTGTTCTGTGGAGCATGAGAATGTAGGTCAGGAACACAGAAAGTGAGTGTGTTCTCAGACAGCACCAGACAAATCTGGAAGGACAAGACACACAGGTTATTGACACAGAGCAGACTGATAACATCCAGCACAGATAGCACAGATATGGCTAACACTGCGATGCTAATTTTCCAGGATATCATATATGTAAATGCATGTAAGATGGTGCTATCTTATCATCTTGTTTATTCTAGCACTAGCTCTGAGCTGTTATTAATCGCCCTAAATCACATTATCATTTTTTTGTGCCATATCCCCTTATCTGGTAAACAAACTTCTGAAGTGTGGTATGTGTGCAGTGCTTGTTCATGAGGGCTTGTGTGGGTGTGTGTGTGTGGTGGAGGAAACAGAATAAGCCCCCATCCACTTTGACTGTTTAATCCGTCTTGCCCCTCAGCCCTCACTGTCACTGCAGATGCCTATCAAAGACACAAACCCCTCAGCTCGAGTCTTACTCGTTTTGCTTGCCCACTCACAGTGAGCATGATGGTGTTGTGGACTTAAGAAATAAGTCCACTGGCAAATATATATCCACTGATGTTTTAAATATAATATTTTCTTTATTTTGAATCTCATAAACATATTTATATCCTTATAAATATTTATAAACATATCTATCTGTCTGTCTGTGTGCATATATATATATATATATATATATATTATATATATATATATATATATGGGAGACCAGGGACAAGTCTCCACTACTTTTTAAAATTCCTGATTTTGTCCCTACCACTTTATGAAAGTGTAGTCTATTTAAAGTTGCTCAAGACAGAAACATGTCCAAATACTTTCTGGAAACATCAATAAAACCATGCAGAAGAGTATCTTTGGCCACTGATAATAGGCAATGTACTGAGAAAAAATAAGAACAGTTATGTTGTCGCACGTGGAAAGATACTGGAGATAATAGCTAAATGCTAGTAGTAAAATATTTTTCTTTCTGACCAGAGTTGAGTGTGGGTGAGTTAAACTTGATAACAAGGCAAGGCAAGGCAAGCTTATTTATATAGCACCTTTCATACACTGCTGTCATTCAAAGTGCTTTACAAATGAGAAAATACAGAGTTGTTTAAAAAAAGTAAAGTAAAGTGGAATAGAAATGAAAAGCATGAATAAAACATGATTAAAACAATAGAGAAATAAAAGAGAAAATCAGTAAATTAAAAATCAAGTTATAAATTAAATTAGGATAGTTAAAAATTAAATTGAAAATAAAAAGTTACCTTAGGATAAAAAAGTGCTATTAGAGGTATTATTAACTCGTTTATCACATTTCATAAAATGCAATACCTGTCTTCATCCTTTAAACTGTTTTTTTTCTTCAATAACATTGATGAAATATATTTCATAGAAAATGTGCCTGATTTACAAAGCTGGAACCAAACTGGATTTTTCATCTTTACAGCTGAGCAAACAAGTCAACATTTATAGAAGTATTTGTATTGTATTTAAATGCTATTTTTCATTGTGACAAATATACACAATATTTTTACCAAGAAAGCTATGGTTATGCTGTCTAGCTGCTCTTTATGAATCACTTTCACAGCAGGAGGTTCTTACCCCTCCCCTTTCACTCCTCATTGCTCACTAACAGCTCAACACAGAGTTACAACATTTCACACACAGAAAGCCAACAGTGTCTTATTAATCTGATAACAGAGTTACAGGGAAAAATTTTTTTTTGGGGTGTATTATTTGAAAATATCTGACCTTGCAGAATGGCCACTAGGCGACCTGCAGATAAAGGCTACAACAAAGGTGAGTATTCAACATGATGTGGGATAAGCTTTCGCTTAATGACTGGAAACAACACAATTAACAGCTAGCTACATTATAAGGCCTCATCTCTGTCCCCAGCACCTTTCAAAACAGAGTTTATTCCCATGGCTGCCATTCATTCAATGTCCGAGTAAGACTGTAAGTCAAAGCTGAACAACTTCACGACTGCATTCAGCCTAGGCTTTCTTTTGAGTCTTTTTTCAGGCACACTAAAATGAATAAGATACACAGAACAGCAGGTTACATAAGCATAAATAGTGGTGGCCTTCCAGCTGCCTGCTGAGGACATGTTGTTCTTTTAATTGGAGAATGTTTTTTTTTTGTCTAGTGCACATGAGAGACTGGGTAACTGTCCAGAAACACAGGGAGAGATCAGAGCAATATTGTGTTATTTGACATTTAACAGCAGAGACATAAGCTATACAGTATGTACAGAATCAGAATGTTCTAAAAAAGGGTACAGCAGGAACGTGTGGGTCAAAACGTAGGTTCGGTCAGGCTGGTGTGTGACAAAGTATTGCTGTATTCGGGTGAGGAATGGGAGGAGCCATCCACAGGACATTCTGGCTAAAAAACAGAACATCAGGTTTGTTTTTCCAACAATGTCGAGACATCATGTTTCATCACCAAGGCAACAGTATAAAAAGTAGGTTGCAGGGATAACATCAGAACAGAGAGGTGAGCGGATGAACTGGAGCAGCTTCATAATATCAACATATTTCTGCTTTCTACTTACATAAACTCAGATAAATGTGTCACTGGTAGTTTATATTTACTTGACTGGTAACATATAGCTGTGTCTACCTAAAGCCTTCAGGCTGATTCAAATCAGTGGTGATTAAATGCTGTGGATCATTTTCACGCTTAACATAAACACAAGAGCAAAGCTACAAATAACAAGCATATGCAGACATTTGTCACAGCACAGTGGTCTCTTCAGTTGGCTTCAAAAGCATGTTTTTCTGTACTGTAACTGGATCAGAAGGCATGTCAGATTGACTCTATTTTTAGCTCACATCCACACCAGCCAAATGAAGAACAGATCAGTCCCTGAGTGAAGAGTCCAGCAAAGGCCTGTTGAAATCTGTTTTCAAACTAAGGATGAAGCCCAGTGTAAACACAGGCTAGTTATCCTGAGACAGGCTGACCAGTGGTCTCTAGAGCCATGATAGCTTTCTACGCAAGGACACAGTCATGAACCCAAGAGGCTACATTGCGTAAGAGGTAAAACATCTACACTGTGTGATGTGTAATTTATGTGAAAATTGAAGCAACAACTTTATAATGCTAGCTGTTGGAACAAAACTTTAGATCCCAGAAATGGTAAAACGTTACCATAACGTAATTAGCTTTAAATGTACATTAAAGTAATAAGCTTTAAGTCACGTTGGACCATTTTTGTTTTGGTCCATTCATCATGACATATTCATACAGGGTAATGGACAACTGGCTTTTTCAAATAATGTAAAAAATCAAAAATATTTGGTAGTGGTGATATGTATCTGTATTTGTGGTTATGTTTCGAGTCTCTCTTTACTTTTCCTGTGTTTTCGTTTGGACTGGCTCTCGCACTCAGTTATCTTGTGTCCCTTTCTTCCTCGCTCCTCCTTCTCCCTTCGCATTCTTCTTTTGAGTGAACTTGTCTTTCTTTACAGCAGGTCAAAATAACAACCATACAAAAACACAAGGACTCCATACATGTGCACTATATTTATATAGATTTATTAAAGTAAGTAAGAAATAACTTTACAAAGGTAATAAAAATAAAACAAAAGTACAAAGGCATCATTTTTTCATCTTATTCTTTTTTCTTTTTTCCATTTGAAACTGCGATAGTGACCTTGCAAGCTCCACAGTGTCAACAAAACATATTGCGAAACTCATTATGATATTATTAACAAGATATTCTGTGAATAAATATCTGTAACATTTAGCAAGAAAATAATTTGTTCCTCTCTGAGTTCATTAGTAAATATACTATTTTGGCAGACTCAAGTAATGTTGTCATTTTGAAACAGTGCCTCCTGTGCGGTGTCTGGCATCTACAGACCGATTTCAGTTCTTCTGTCAATGATTTGACTGCATAATCATGTTTAAGTGTTAAAGATGAACAGCGGAAATCCAAGCTGAACAGTGGGAAAGCCATTCTGTAATCTCTAACCAGGCACATATGAAATGATTGACCGTTGCATGTCTGTCCTTCTGAATGGAATAGCAAATAGAACAGACCTACACTTTAAAGCTCATGATGAATGGCCTTAAGTCTTACACAACAAATAAAGAAAGATCATTTTTGGAATATTTAAGTTGTTAGAGGTTTTCAAATGCTACAGCTAAGGAGCATAAGCAATCCAGCCTGCTGTTGCTTGGCTTGACTGGAGTTTGGCACAAGTATGTGCATAAGATACTGTAACTAAATTATAGCTACAAAGTATGCTTCAAGAGAAGGATATGTGCAATGTGCTCTGGAGTCCAGTCCAGTAAAGTCAGCATTACAGCAGAGGAGAGGATACATACAAAATCTCTTTCTCTCTCTCTCTCTCTCTCTCTCTCTCTCTCTCTCTCTCTCTCTCTCTCTCTCTGTCTCTCGTTCATGGGGCTGAGTCTGAGTCACTTGAGTCCAGGCTGGCCTGTGTGGGTGTGCTGGTCCTGCCGGAGTGCGTCGAGCCTGTGTGGTGCAGCGTCTGTGTGCTCCTCCTTAGGCTCTCCAGCGACTGCAGGAAGGAGCGTCTGGCTCTCTCCTCCTCCAGCGGCGAAGTCCCTTCCTCCTCCACCTCTGCGATCTCTGCAAAGGTTACGGGCTGAGTCTTGAAGCGGGCCTCCCTTGGTCGCCGGGGGCGACTGCGGCCCCTGGCCGGGCCCTTGGGCACAGGAAGCTGCTGAGGGAACTCCTCCATGGCAGAAGCCAGTATGTGGGCTGGGAGCATGGAGAAACCCACCGTTTCCATCGGACGTGCAGCCATGGGTGGAGATGCGAAACGCTGAGCGTTCGTCTTTTGAGGTGTGGCAGATGTCTCTGCTCCTTCACTCTCCTTATCTCTTTTTAAAGAAGGTTCCAGTGCTGACTTTTGGTCTATTTCTCCTCCTCGTCCAAAAGTGTACTCACAGTTCACAGCACGCTTCCAAAATGCCTTATGGTCCTGATGCTTTGAGGATTTTCGGTCCACCTGGTTTTTCCTCTGGCACTGTAAAAGCTTGTGCTATAGAAGTCCTCAGTCTCTGTGTCTTGCTCAGCAACGCAATGCGTTTTTCAGAGGCAGTCGCCTGCTTCCTCCTACCAGTGGCTCTGTATCTGGGTCGTTTCCGTGTGAGCTACTGACAGAGACAAATCCAGCCCAGGCTTTTATAGCTGTGTACTCCCTCAACATCTCCCCACTCCCTGCAGGCCCCTCCCTCACTCTGTGAGCAGGCCTGGTTCCGGTTAGCCATACCAGTCTCCCCAAATCAGCCCCCTTAAATAAACGCCTGCTACAGGACAGCTGAGGGGGAGGAGGAGGGGGAGGAGGAGCGAAAGCAGCACACATGCAGAATAACACAGAGACCAACCAGCTGTAATTTGCATCAAGATGAAAAGTTTCCCATTAGAGCAGCTGTAAACCAAACACTGATGCATGGTACACATGTAAACATGTAGAAGTCACATAAACAAGACAATGCAAATCAGGGAATCTTTCTAAAATTTTGGTTGACTAATATATTAAAGCAGAAGATCCAATCAGATCAATCTAGAAACAGACACAGTGGTAATGAGCTGTTAAAGTTGCTGGGAATGTGATATTTTTCACATCATGTTTTACAGATTTTCTGAATATGCAAGAAAGGCTCTGGTGGAAGTAACACTGTCTAGGTTGATTTGTTCTTTGTTCACTTTAGGTTATTCAGACAAGGTTTTATTAGTGAATCTGTCTTCCAGTGGAATATTTTGACAACATATATCTAACCAGTCAATATATGTTGTGCGTATTTACTCTTAGATGTGTATTTGCTTCTTTTTAGATAAAGTTCTGTACAAATGTCAGAGCACACCCTTCATTTATTTGATTTTCACTCAGAATGGCCATTAACTACAAGTTATTAATTTTTTCAGTATCAGGAAAAACTAGAAGATATACATTTAACAGAAATTCACACATAAGCCTCAACTGCCTTACAGCTTCCATTCTTTTTTAGGAGACTTGCTTTCAGTTTTTCAAAGAAATCTTCAGGGATATTTTCCCTCTCACTTTCAAAGTTCAGTTTAGAAGTTGGTTGCATTTTCTGTTTCTCACAATCCAAGTCAACCCAATTACAGATTTAGCCTCATCAGTCCACACTATAGATATCTCAGATGTTCTACTGCAGTGTAAATGTCAGTGAGAGCTTTGGGAACAGTATTTGTTGGGAGGACACAACTGTAACTCTTTAAAGTGGCAGTAGGGTACTTTGCGAACAAACAGAAAATGTTTTTTTTTATGATCACATTTGACCGACAGTCGATTTGGTCAGACTCTGAAGATGAGACTACACTAAACTCCCAAACTGTCAGTTGGTCTGTGTGGAGCTGGAGAACGTACTGCCGGCTGTGCAGCGAGTGAGCGGAGCTCTTTACTGTGACGTATCACCGAGCTGCTTGTTAAGGAACTATAATTTGGCAGAAGGAACCGCGAACATTAAAACATCACAACCCAATTTATTTATTTTTTACTTTATTTATTTAACTGTTGTATAAAAGCAATAGAACACTCGCCTTCGGCTCGCGCCTGCGACCAAATCACAGCAGTGATGTTATTCGCGATGACACACAACCTCGAGTGTTCTATTGCTTTTATATATATACCTAGATGATATCTAATCTCTCTCTCTCTCTCTCTCTCTCTCTCTCTCTCTCTATATATATATATATATATATATATAGATAGATAGATAGATAGATATACACTTAGATGATATCTACTCTGAGCCTGTCATGTATTTAAGCTGATTGTATCTTTGTATCTTGGGTGGTTGACATGGCAGCACATATACACAAGACCCTGCCCTACTGTGTCACAGACCTAATGAGTGTTTCTGTCATCATCCTCTCTCTCTTTTTCTCTCTGTGTCCAGATCTGTTAGGACTATAATTACCTCTGACAGGACAGCGTCAGCCACGATGCACGTAAATGTACGCTGAGCCCAGAGCTGTGTCACTCACAACGTCAGAGCAGAAGATGAGCCAGGTGGTGTAAGACACTATAGCTGGGGTCTTTTCGTCACATGGAGGGAAGATGAGACTTAATAGGGAGTATGGGCCTTTAAAAGCCCTAAAAACCAAAGGGGATATCACCTTAGTGCACATTCACCCACCCACCCACTCAAATATGCCTTTCATACTCCAAAGGCCAAGGGGTGAGGGTAAGCTTCTGTTTTACTATTAGTGTGACCGTTCTATTTTAGGACTGCAAGGGCAGCTCTCTCTCACTCACTCGCTAACCCCATCCAGCAACCACTCGACTAGACGCTATATGTCAAATGACATCACGCAACACGCATCTATGGAAGTTATTCAGGCCATGTGTTAGAAGAATGTGTAGTAAATTTAATTTATAGCTTGTTCCTCTATCCCATACAGACCTCCTTGCTGATAGGATATCTTCCAGTTGCAACATGCACATTCACATGCTGCCTCTCTAAAATTATTGTGAGATTTTACATAAGGTGTCAAGCCTTTACCTATAAACAGTAATAACAGTTGCTTTTGGCCCCTGAGCCACAAAAGGGGCCAAAAGCAAAGGGGCCCCACAAGACTATTTTAGTTAAAATAGTCATGTTTATGCTCTAAAATCATTTGTGTCAACTGTTACACAGAAAAATATCCTATGAAGAAATTGCTGATGATTATTAAAAAAAAAAAATCAATAAAGCAGAAAAGATGAACACTGAAAGATTGTAATAACTTATTAATACGTGTAATTATTAATTCTATTTATCCTGTTACACCCATATGACTATTGTTTTATTGTGTTTATCTGTGTATTTGTATTTTTTGATGAAAATAAATAAAGTATTAATTCTTTTTTATACATATGTTCATATTTTTTATATACAGTGAGGGAAAAAAAATTCAGACACCACAAATAAATAACATTAGTACTTTGTTGCAAAGTCTTTGTTGGCAATTACAACTTCAAGAACTCTACACTAAGAAGTAATTAACATACTTTGACAAAGTAACATGATTGGGGTGGGTGGGGCCACCACGTAAAATGTCACTTAAAGTGGCTATATGTTTGAAAATAGGCATGTTTGCACACAACACTAGGCAAAGACAGTAAAAGTTGCATCTACTTTTTTCAGCTCTCTTGGTTACTTGCTTGATTGACAGCAGCTGCAGGTAGTGTTATATACATACATGTAGCTGTGTAATCCTAAAGACTGGCAGGTTTAATGATTCTCCTCTTCTGTCCTTCCTTTCATCCTCTAATAGGGTCATCAGCTCTTAGGCCACAGCTTGACATAGGAAACTATATAAACAAAGAGAGACCATAACACAAGGGTCTTACTTACAGGTGCTTTTGAGTTCACACCCTACCGGGACTCTAAACTGGGTTGCGGTGTAAAGCATGAATGTCCTTGTCTTTATTAACAAGAAGGCTTGATTTACATTTTCCACTGGGTTGCCAGATTTGACTAAGGACGTAGTAGTTGATTGCAGCATTGTATTTGTTTTTGTTTCATTTACGTCACACAAGCAGTTTCATTCCAATGTTTTTCCACCTTCTGCTTTATGGGTTAGCAGCTGTTCTAATGAAACATAAAAAAAGACTTCAATAAATAGGTTAAACCAGGGCTGCCCAAAATGTAGCTTGTGAGGATGCTTGATTTTGCCCCCACTCCCTCACCCAGTGAGAGAACAAAAATGTTTTTATACTATATAGAACTTATTAAATTCCTATTTTTCTTTTAAAATTGTTTTCCCAACTAACTTAGCAACAAAATATAGTGTAACATAAAATATATTTGTCAAAATTCGATTTGAAACATATTAAAATATATATATATATATATATATATATATATATATATATATATATATAACAAAACATGCAGGAACTCCTGGAGCAATGAAAACATGCTAGTTTTTTCACTGCCACACACAATTTCAGTCCATCTCAACATTACCACAGAACAAGCCAGGTATATGTAGGTAAAGGCAAAAAAAGACTGTGGTTATTTGCAGCAGTAACTCTGAAAATGTCACATGGTCGTATATTTGGGTATCGAGGTCTCCTCGGTCAGATAGTGGAATCTAACACTATTTATTCATTCTAGGGTAAAAATATCCCAGAGTACATGATTAGCAAGCACATCTATCTATCTATCTATCTATCTATCTATCTAGTTTTTTCTCCAACAGTCACATCAGTTTGACACCTCTAGAGTGAATCATTGTGAACCATTCAGAGAAATATTACTTTACATACTTTACTAAGTACTTTACATAGGAAGGTCAAATAAAACAGCAGTCACAGTGTTCTTAATCACAGTGCACTTTGTGGAGCACACACTGTGAACTGTTTTGAGTTATGAGAGTAGTACGAGAAGGGGAGGAGTATTCTCTCATCAACAGGAAACAGGGAGGCCTGGGGATGTTGTGTGTTTGTGTGTGTGTGTGTGTGTGTGTGTGTGTTGGGGGATGTGGTGGTGGTGGTTTTGGGTGGCACTGGATACACAGGCCTACTAAATCAGCCTTAAGTTTTAACATTACCATCACTTGTCAGCCCATGCAAATGATTGAGTCCATGCAGTTTGGTCTCATTTTAACCTGATACTACATATGATAGTACCTCTGTGAATAGAAGCACATATCTGAAATAGGAGGGGGTTGAATTCTGACATAGCCGTGATGACAGAGAGCTTTCTGTTTGGGTAGATGTCACAGGCCGCTGAGATTAGCGCACTGCTCTGTTTCCAGCCTGTGCTGTACTAATAGGCCAAAGGTGGCAGGGTGAGGGGAAACAGGAGCTGTACGGCTATGATGTAACTGAAAGCAGAGTCAGCCAATTGGACTCAGAGAAGAACTGTTTTCTAGCGCTGACAACAAATACGCTAGCTGAGCTAATAAAGTCGTTCCCGGGCTTCTATGTTTGATGCTGTGTTTAGGACAACCTTCATGGCTTCCTAGAAGTTTGTGCACAAGAATGTGATGAGACCTAGGTTTACTATACATAAGAACATAGCAGTATTTAAACTTTTTCAACAAATTTCAGTGGTACCCTGTTCTTGGCTTGGACATATTGTTCTTGGAAAAACATTTTATTCATAAAGAATGTTTACATTGTGTGGGGGTTCTTTAAACTCTTCAAAACATTCTTCAGATTCACACATTTCATTTACAAAAGTTGTTCTTTAACAAACCATCCATCAAAACATTCTTCAGGGAACCAAAAGTGCTACTTCTATGGCACCTTTGTTTTTAAAGGGGCATTCCAGCTTAAAATTTGCATTTAAGATGGTATTTGCCATGTTATGTACTGTTTCATCCCTTAGTTTGTCAGAATGCACTATTCTGTAGCCAGTTTTTTTGCATTTTTGTCCATCAATGTTCTCTCACTACAATACCCAGCATGCATTTTGCAAACACGCCAGACAACCATGGGGAATCCCCCATCCCCTCTACTACCACCACCACAGCTATAAAGAAATCCACTGATAAGGGTAATAACCACAGACATGATATTTGTCTTTGTAGCAGGTAGCAGGAACATTAGCCAGCTAGCAGGAAAAAAACATCTAGACCGCTCTTTGCCCCAAAGTGCTTGTAGATTTCCAAAAGTTCATCTCACCTTCAAGATACAGTCATAAAGCACTTAATTAGGAACGCTATACTAATACTGGGTATGACCTCCCTTTGCTCTCAGAACAGCCTTAATGTTTTGTGGGATGGAGTCCACAAGATGTTGGAAAATTCCTTTGAGATTCTGGTCCATGCTGACATGACTTCATCATGCAATTCCTGCAGATTTTTCAGGTGCACTGTCATACTGTGAATCTCCTGTTCTACGATATCCCAAAGGTATTCTGTTGGATTCAGATCTGGGTGGCTGGGAAGACCACACTGTCATGTTCATGTTTGAGATGGCTTTTACTTTGTGACATGGTGCATTATCATGCTGGAAGTAGCCATTAGAAGTTGGGTGAATTGTGGCCATGAAAACCAATTGTGACCAATTGCACATGGTCAACAACAATATTCAAATAGACTGTGACTTTAAAGCCACAACTGACTGTATGAACAGGCTCAAAGTGTGTCAAGAAAATATTTCCCACACCATTACACCACCTCCACCAGCCTAGACTGGCGACACAAAGCAGGCTGGGTCCATGAATTCATGCTGTTAGCATCAAATTCTGACCCTACTATCTGTGAGGTTCATCAAACCAGGCTACGTTTTTCCAGTCATTAACCGCCCAGTTTCAGTGAGTCTGTGCCCACTGTAGCCTCGGCTTTCTGTTCTTAGCTGACAGAAGTGGAACCTGAAATGGTCTTCAGCTGTTGTAGCCCATCCGCCTCAAACTTTGCTACGTGTTGTGCATCCTGAGATGGTTGTATAGACTGATGTACAGAGTGGTTATCTGAGTCTGGCCATTTTCCATTGACCACTCTCATCAACATTTCTCTTTGCAGAACTGGCACTCAATGAATTATTTTTTACTTATTGCACCATTCTGAGTAAACTATAGGGACTGTTGTGCGTGAAAATCCCAGGAGATCAGCAGTTATAGAAATACTCAAACTAGCCCACTGCACCGCTGCCACACGATTGGCTGATAAGATAATTGGGTGAATGTGTAGGTGTACAGGTGTTCCTAATAAGGTGCTCAGTGAGCACAGATCATCCAAAAGGGTTTAAGTGTAGTCTTTAAACTGCAAACTCTCATTCAGGAGTATAGCACCACCACTGTAGGAGGCAAGTAGGCATATTTACAGCAGATGTAGTGATGCTGACATTTTAAATTTTGGCCCCCTGAATTAGTACTGCACTGACAATGCTGTGTTAGTTTTGACATTGCAAAGACAGTGTGCAAATTAATGTGCAGACATTAGTGGACAATCCTTTTACAGAGAAATAGTTATGACATTTACAACAGCTGTAGGGACTAATCAAAACACTGCAACCAGCTGGTCTGTGTCTGTTAGTGCATTTAAACTGTATTCTTGCAGTACTCACATCTATTTACAAATAAAAGTTTAAAACATTTGGCAAGCCAATGTGTTCTCTTTGTCTGTTTCCTTCTCACACACACCACAAGTTGCGTCAGAAGAAGGTTAGGCCCATTACAATAAACAGCATGAGATATTGCATTCCAGAACAGAGGGAGCAAAGACCTGACTTTCCAAGCACAGGCCAGTTTTTATAGACTCTTACAAGCAGCCCAAAGCAATGACTGTGAAGTATTAGGGTACACAGTGAAGCTTTAATTAAAGTTCTGCAACAAATCACTAGAAGAGGATAACAATGAGCAATAATGAGAGATTTATACTATTTTTCAGCATCTAAATGCTTTGATAAAGGTCATTGGTTAAAATCTTAACTTGAGGTTAGCATTTCCCGAAAGAACCGAAAACAGAACAATAGATTACAAGTATAAAATACCCTACTTCATATTTAGGGATGTCTACACTCAGACTTTCTGCAAACCATACATTTTTCTTGAGCGTTAAACAGAATCAAATTTTTTGACAAGCTTCAAAAAGAAACAAATCCTAACATGACTTAATGGTAACTTAATGCTCATTCAGTTCTTAAACAGCTTCAGAGAAACTACACCATGACTCACTGCGTACAAGAACCAGAGCAGTGCAGTTTTGCTGCATGTAAAAAACTTTTACCACACGCATTATGTCTATTATATAACATAAATTATTGGCTAGGTTGCCACTAAATGTCTTTATAGACTCTGTTAACCATTCCACACATGATCCTAGGGTAAACAATACTCTGAATAAGATTATAATGCTGTCACTATTATAAGCAATGACAGAACTTTCACCTGTGAAAATGACACCAAAACCATTCCAAACTATTTTCTACATATAAACATGACTTTGGATATGTGGTTATTACAAGTATTAGCCACACACAGATGTTCTTCCACATTTTATTGCAGCAGTCCAACAAAAAATAGCCTCAAAAAAAAAGAAAAAAAAAACATCAACATTTCTTTTCATTACAGGGCTAATAAACAGAGAAACCAATTACTGCATACATACAATTTTTTGTTGGAAGTAACACCTTTGCACTCCTTTGAGATGTTATTGAAAAGAAAACACTATATTTAAATAATATTTATAAATATTTAACTTCACGTTCTTCTTGTAAATAGGTCTTGATTGTACAGTGAACTTCCATTGTTTGAAAAAAGTGAGGAAGACATTTAGCAGTACTGAGATGAATGATCTCTCAAAAACCAAAACAGAACACTATCTAAACACCACCCTGAAAGAATAATTCACTCGACGAGAGGTTATGTTATGGTCAATCAGTGACTGTATTTGGCAAATGGGAGGACACGATCTATCACCATTTTGTTGATGTTCCGCAAGCGTGAGTGAAAATCTTTTTTTGACCTCATCCTCTCCATCTCTTTGAATGGCCTGCATTTATTCATATATCTTCAGGCTCTTATTGTCTTAATATCTCCATTATTATCCATCATCTCTTGGAGGAATGTGGTTCTGGATAGATAGTACGGAAGGTCAGATTTATCCTAGGCCCTCGGTCGTGGTACTCCTTCGCCACCTGATGCTGTTTAATAGACCCAGGACAGTGACATTATTAACAAAAGGGCAGATGAGATTAAGAGAAAAATAACATTTTTTATAACAACAACATAACTGAGCACCATTAAAAAAAAAAGCTTATGAAAAGTTTTATTTCCCCCAAAATCAGTCAGAGCGCATTGCCAGCACAGTGCTATTGATCTCATGATGAACAATGGACAAATATTCATTACCACATGGACTATTTTGTTTTCCTTGTGAATGTCCTCTGGGGTCATGCTGACCATGTTGTTGCTGTCTAGGCCTGTCTACTAAGTGACCAGTCTGGACCAGTATGGTACATATTTCTGACTGCAAATTCAGAACAGTGTAATCCGAGACAGTCCCTGGGGAATCCGTATCTACAGCAAAGCTCTCCCAGCAAAGTTTGCCAACACTCCTTTACAGTTATGCAATGTGTCTCAAGAGCTATAAATATTTAGTGTGTTTTTCAAAGCACTCTGTAGCAAGTCATCCATGTTTGGCTTTAATAAGCCTTATTTGTGTCTGACTAAAAAGTTCCAATAAGAGCTTTAAAGTACATTCCTAGTTCAAAGTATGGGCCTAAGAGATGGTCTTCAGGTGTTACCATAAAATGTCCTTGACCTTTTCCCCCTTCTTTGTGTTCCCTGAAAAGGCCTGTTGCTATACTCCGTGCCAGCATCTAATAGCACCTCTACAGCAGGGGAGAATGATCTCCAACAGGCTTTTAGCATTTAGCTGACAAGACAGTGAATGTGGTGAACAGGCCAGTCTGATCTTTTTACACATGCAAACAGCACAGAGCTTGGAGAATTGCGTACATGTCCATTCTAGCCTTGTAAGCACTGCAGAGAACTACACAGTATGAAACTTTTTTCTTTGTCTTCTCACCCTGATACACATCAGCAAATAAAGTGTACATGTACATTCGACTTTCAAAAGCTATCAGTGTGACATATTTGAGTCAGCTGGTGACGAAAGGTGGTCACATTTCTTTAAGAGATCGTTCTTTAGCTGCAACAGTCAATGAAAGTTGTAACATTTCATTTCTGTTCTGGTAACTTTCTTTACTGTCACAGTCTATATAGTGAAGGGTTCTATTGATACAGAACAGATATTATAAGAATAAGTTTAACCACGCCTTAAATTCACAACGGAGGAAAAAACAATGCAATATTTACACTGAGACAATCATGCCAAATTTTAGCAGACCAAAGTTGTAGTAAAACACTCAACTTAATTGGCACAACCGATAAGCTAAAGTCAATGCTGCCCATTTTTACACAATGCCAAAAAATAGCTTCTCAAGATTAAAGGAAATGCTCTCAAAGAATTATGAGTGTACAGACTCCTATTACAGGTAGTAACAGATCAAACTATACCTGCCAGTCTTCTTGAGTACACCCCTCCATAATGAGGAGAGTCCCATGACTCAGAGGTATCCTCAATTTCTCTGCATATGTGTAATCCCCTTTCTCTTCCTACAACACAGAAACTCAATTTGTATACATAACACAATTACATATGTACACTAAAGTAAACTGTTGTGTAGATTGCTCAGTTGTCTGAGCTGCAGAACTAATTTATTCATGAGGGACAATTAACAAAGAAATGAAACATTACAGAACAGTTTAGAGTGCTTCTGCTTTTATTTAAACAACATGTCAGCTTTCTCCATAAACAATGCTGCCATTGCTTAAGCGATTTTGCTGACTAATGGCAGTGAAACTCATGCACACATGTCTACTTACCCTTCAAAATGTTTACATGGCAGTGCACCTTCTAAACATTTAAACCAGTCAGCTGATATTTAGCAAGTTTGCTGGCATTTCTCTTGCTGCCACTTACGAAGACCAATGCTGTAAGCAAGAACATCATCATTGACTCACTGGGGGCGGCTTCTTCCGGAGACTAAAGACTCGTGTGTCCCCTAGACTGAGGGAGGCAATGGTGGGGCGAGGGCCTAAAGAAGCTTCATCATCACTGTGCCAGGCAATGCTGTCCTTTCCATCACGGTACAAGTTACAAAGTAGTGAGTTAAACGTGTGTGAGGTCTCCCGCTCAATGGCCTGACGTAGTGTTATGAGGACAGGATGCCACTATAGGAAGAAGAAACGCATGTGTATGAGTGGGAGAAAGCTAACACAAGAAGGAGAAAGATATATATTTTATTGTTCTCAAGGCTACATAAATGCACACAATGCTGTGTACATATGCCTAACTGCATGTATACATTCCTATATATTTTTATTACCATATTTTATAACTAGAACAGCTGATACTTTTACCAGCCCTGTCTATTTATACCTGCATAATTTTGCATACTTCGATATCATGTATACGTAAAATTTTAACTTAATGTTTTATTACAGTTTGCTTTTTATTATGTCTGTTTGTGTGAGCACTCGCCAGAACAAATTCCTTATGTGAAAAATAATAAACAATGACTATTAATAATTCAGATTTTTAATAACTTTGAGACTATACAAACTATTGTGCAATCTGACTGAGAACATTCTGTGTCTATAAATATCAGGTGAGAAACAATAAAGCAGTAATACACAATTCAGTAATGATACATTTGTACAGGGCTCTTATGAAGACCAATATGATATTCAGACATACTGAATCAAAAATTATAATGAGAATAAAATGCATAAAGAAAAAGTGGTTGAAACCTGAGGGTTGGCTTGCATTGTGGAGCGAGAATATGTGTAAGGTAGTTCTCCATACCAGCAGGTCAGCCGGGGTTCGTCATACGAGTCACCTGAGCCAGGAAACATTTGACACCGCTATACAGAGCAACTGTGCTTAATGATTTATTCCCATGTTCTCAAGCTGGTAGTAGGCATACTTAAGAATGTATATTTGCACAAAGACACAAGAAATTAAACTAGTTTTTGCACATGTCTAAATAATTTCTTTGTAGTTTACTTTATTTCATTTTCTTTATAAGCAGTGTACAGACGGTGGCAGTACCCAATGTATGGGCTTTTAAACACCTATTTTCTGCTTGTTCCGAATATGGGAATAAACTGAACCGATTATCAGAACAAAAATATGTTTCAACAAAAAGAGCTCCATGAGAGCCTCAGTTAGACTTTGTATTGCTTGTCCAAAGCAAATATTTATTCCTTTGGTATATTTAAGGCTTTTTAACATGCGGCTACTTCTGGAAAGGATCAACCAAAGTGCTGGAGGCAGTAGCTGGTCTGCCAATTTAGAGAGGAAGAAGGACTGGAAAGAATGAGTCATCATACACGCACACACACGCGCATGCATGCACGTGCACACTTACTCGTTAACTCTTGTTAATTTTTTGTTTCACAGTTTATAATTGGAGCTGGACTTTCTAATTGATCATACTAAGAGTGAGTGTTTTCTCTCTTTCATTTGTTATCACTTACCCATCAAACCATAATTGGTCTTCTGTGACCATGGTAGCTCAGCCAGCAGAGTAGCGAACATCCAGTCTGCCTCCTCCAGTGGCAGAAACCCAGGGAGAAGCCGCAGTCTGGAGAAAAAACAGACAATGGGATGCAGAGAGACCACACCTTAGGGGCAGGAACAATCTCTAATGGAAATGTCTTATAGGTTATCTATGCAATAATACCTGGACACTCCAGTGGGCCCTTGGCTGATCTCATAGTCCCCAGCCTCTCTGAGAAAAAAAGAGAAATTGCACTTTTATTTCTATTCCCTCATGTTCCAAGTTGTGTACTAAAATAACAGAGTGCTCAAGTATCAGTAAGAAAATAAAGATCACTTACTCTATCGCCTTTTCCACGGGTATCACTCTGACCGGCTGGAATAAATTTGCAGAGATGAACAGAGAAACACAGGAACAGGAGAAAGATATCAAGTCTGCCCTCAAGCCACAAAACACAAGGCTATTACTTGGCACTTACATCAGCTGGCTGATGGAACTCATACGTTCTTGGCCCAACGTTCCATGACCCAGGCGTTGGCTGCCTACCTGCTACTGACACAGTGGGATGACATCTGGTATGTATTCATACCTTCCTGAGTAAAAACTGCTGCATGCTTTTATTCTTTGTAATAAAAATAAAGCTGTACACACACATTTTCTAAGCTACTTATCCTTCTGGGCCGCAGGAGGAGCTGGAGCCTATCCCAGCAGTCACTGGGTGGAAGGCAGGATACACCCTGGCCAGGTCACCAGTCCATTGCAGGGCAGACAGACACATACATTCACACACCTAGGGGCAATTTAGCCTGTCCAATTGGCCTAACTGCATGTTTTTGGACTGTGGGAGGAAACCCACACAGATCACGCAAACTCCACACAGAAAGGGCCCTGGTCACCTGCCCGGGAATCGAACCCAGGCCCTTCTTGCTGTGAGGCGACAGCTCTACCCACTGCGCCACTTCTGGACTACAAACTGGTTTATTAAATCATAAGGTCTAAAAGTTTCATTTAGTCCAGGACAACTTCAAGGCTGGGATAAAGCGGGTATTTCACAAGGCAGGATTTCTCAGTTAACCAAATAAGTTAAACCAAACGTCAGGCCTTTCTAGGAGAAGAGGTAGGGCTAAAGTACACTGCTAAGCTCCAATGCTGCCGACCTTACTCATTTACTGACCTACTTTGTGAAATGCTATCAAGAACCAGTTTTTACTGGAAGAGGACATAAGAGTTTGCTTACCTGAGGGTGCTGGTTTGGCCACAGGTTTGGCCCAGGAGCCCTGCACCCTCGCTCTCTGACGTTTGTCACCCATACAGGTCAACTAAAGAGGAAAATCCTTTTGTTAAAATAAAAAATCCAGTGCTGTGTTATGAAAAAAAAAAAATGTCTTATAGATCCACAGAGGCTCATTCTCAAATGCATTCCTACTCCAAATATTGTGCACTATGTGCGTTTCGGCTTCTTCAACCAAATTATGCGCTACATGTCTAGTAGTGAATTATGCACATCGTGATTAAACCCTTAATGGCTCTTTGCGATACATATTATGCACTGTTAGGGTAGAGAACACATTACTCTAAGACCTACAAAGTGCATTTCGTAGGGAGTAGGGGCAAAATGATATTCGGCCTGTCTCTAATAACCTATATGACCACTAGTAAATGGGACTTTGCTGGCACCTTCAGGCGGATTTCAGTATAAACCGTGCAGTTACAACAGCGTGTCCACTGACTCTACAAAGCTCTGCAGCTGTTTCCTCGTTTTCGACTAAACTTACCCTCGGCCTAAATGATTAAACCCTTTAATAGGTAAGGGGTAGAATCACACATATGTCAAACACTGTGGAGCTGTAAGTTCACTGAAAGTCTGAGGCAGAGACAAACATTAACTTAGCATGCATGCTAACGTTAGTACCAACACCAAGAAACTTTCACATATCCGGTCCGATAAGCAAGTCAGCCTTCATTCAAGACGTGCAAAAAGGCTCAGCATGCGTGTAAAAGAGCTCACGTGTGATGGCCGAACTGAAGAACGTCTGTTTCTTAGTATAAAGGTGAGTTTTATAAGAAACCACTTCAGTATATTGCAGACCTATTCACAGAGCGTCCCATTAATCCGTCCGACTTTATTTAGCCACCATCTGCACAATAGTTCCTACCTAGTTCTGGTCAGCAGCGTCAGGTGTATAAATTACATTATCATCCAGCACACGTACCAGAGTAACCTGCCTTATACCGGTCACAACAAATATAATGAATATGTATTTAAATAAAATGAATTAACGTTGCGTTTTCAAAGGAGCAGCATTTAAGACAGCTATGGATTTTCAGTGGGACGTGATTTTGTTTTTGTTCTGATACCTGAATTGGCCCGTAAAACCCTCTTGACAATTGATAGGGATATGAGTTTTAAATTGAGGTACTTCAGCAGTGAATTTTCTGTTGCTATATATATATATCTCGGATTGCATCTTTATTTGCCGAACTAAAATGGCAGTCTAAAACCAAACTCAAGCCTCAGGGCACACACAGAAGGTAAAGTGAGCTCTCAGGATGGTCTACAGCAGGGCTGTCTATGGGTGGGCAATCCATGCAAAATACCTATCATAGCATTTTGGCACACACACATTACACCAGTAGTATCACATTTAAAAGCAGCCATTGACTTTTGTGTGATGCCTCACATATTGTGCTTCACTAAATCCCATTAAACAGCACTAAGTATGAAGACTTTTATTTTTTTTTACTTTTTTTTTCCAATTTTCTCTTCATTTTGGTCATGTCTAATTCTACCCACTGGTCAGATCTGCCACAATCACATGATACCACCAGTACTAGGAGGGTGAAGGCTAGCACAAGCTTCCTCCGAGTCTTGTGAAGCCAGCCACCACATCTTTTTGAACTGCCACTAATGCAACATCATTGGACAGCTGAACGCGCTCAGAGGAGAGCGCTAACCACCAGCTCTGTTATGTCATCTTCATCCTACCCACCCAAAGAGAGCGAGGCCAACTGTGTTCTCGTGGACTCCCGGCTATGAATGGCTGTAGCATCACCAGGGATCAGACTTGCGATCTCCTGATGATAGGGTCAACGCTTAGACAGTTGTGCCACTCAGGAGCCAATGCTTTCTTTTTTTAATGAAACATGCAGTTGGTCAGTGTTCTTTGAGTTGGATATGCTTACAAAAGCATACTGTTTATCACGATGACCAAATTTATCATGATAACGATGAAATATCATCACATTGCCCGCCTCTAGGCATATATTTGCAATAAAAAGTGTGGCTGCATGTTTTCATTTTAGCAAAGCAGGAGCACACATGATCAATTACTTGAAGCCTGAGACCAACTGATTTAACAAGTACAGTCAGGTCTGTTTCAGATTGTTTGGAATAAAAAGCTGCAGCCATATGAGCCCTTTGTGGATAAGCCTGGACACCCATGTTCTGTGGGCTCCCCTCTTTGACCCATTCACAGTAAAGCTGAAGACACATTAGGAGAGGTCATCTGGTCATTGCACCTGTGTGATACCATAGTCCCAGAGTAAATAAGGCATGCTGCCAGTGTATGAAAAGCTTAGCAATAGTCAATTGTGGGCATCGATATCCAGTATTTTTCATGTACATATCTGACAATGCTGATACATAAACATATATAAATATTTTTAAAATGTAAAAAATGGGCCTAGATCCACCTGGATTAGCTTTATGAAGAGAGAAGATGTGAATTACAAGTGCAGTGAAATTAATAAAATACAAAACCAAGCACAGTAGCCCAGCATCACCTAAAAATTGTGGTAACCTGGAATACAAAAATAAATAAATTAGATTTTTGTTTTAAGTATTGGTCACATGTAAACATCTGTCCGATGCCAATTTTTTAAATAAGAATTTATCTGTAGATACAGATGATTTTCGATATCATTTTTTTTACTCTATCCATTTGTGCATAAAAGGCAGAGATCTAAATGAATATTTAAGTATTGAATTATTTAAGTATTTCAAAATGTCAATACACCATTATAGATAAACAATTTGTAACAAATTTTAAATGTCAGACATGTTGAAGCATTTACAAAAATGACAATATTAAAACCTAATTAAATTATAAATTTCAAATGCATTTATGCAGTATGCTCTTCATGGGTATCCACAATTAATTTTGATAATTCTTAATAACAATAAGGTACATGTGTAAAGTATTTAAAGATTTTACTAGTGCTAACAGTCATCGAGTACATACACATAGGTTTCTCTTGATTATTTTAAAGTAAAGCAATTGTCACACAAAATTCATTAATTAGCTTAACAAATATCTAATGAATTAGACAAAAACTCAAGAAAAAAAAATAAAAACTATTTTTAACCATAAAGAATTTTTCTTTTTGTTTTGTAAATTGGTAAATTGGACTAAGTGCCACCTAGTCTAAATCAAGTGACCAGCTGCCTCAACCTGTTTCAGTTCATAGAGGAAACAATTTCCAAAAACAGTGTCCCAGTTTTCACAGGTTCATTGTAACATCCAGCATAGTGAACCGTTCAACATATACATTTTAAATTCTCTGCTGAATTATTGGAGTGATTTAGAGGCTAAATAATAAAAAACACATAATTGCACACCCATTTCCTGGAGGAAAAAAAAAAAAAACACCCCACACACTTTCATTGGATAGACAATTTTATTGACAAACAAGCATACATGGATAAAGCAACAAAGGCAATAATTGTTTTCTGAGCTTAAATATGCTTGGAATGTAAAAATTCAAGTTTTCTATCTGGTGCAATACCTGAGCATTTCCATTTAACTGGCTTTGGTCCGAACAAATCATACAGAGATCTTATAAAAATACATACATTCTATATGGCATGGTCTACTCTTTGGTGGAACTTTAATTTAATAATAATAAAAGAAGGCCAGTAAGTGCATGTAAAGGTCTCCTTATAATAACCATAACCAGTTTCCTGCATATTAGTGTAAGGCACATTCAGACTGATCAGAGATTGACAGTATGTGTGTGTCCAAAGTGGCTCTTTATAAAAAAAACAAAAAGCACCATTGCATCTAGTTGCATTAACATGTAGTATAAAACACCAAAAAGCCCACCACCATTTTTATAAATACAAAAGTAGTAATAAATGGTACAAAATGTAAAAAAGGATAAAAAGCCAATACTCATCTGATCATTCAGGAACTGAAGAAAATATTCATTTTGTAAATTTACCTTCTTATTGATTGTAAACAAACACGACAGGGAACTGGCATCACTGAGCATCAAACTAGGTGCATGAGTGGCTTTTATATACATATTTTCATATATGTATATCAAACCCACTTTCTATTCACATACCCTCTGCTTACAACAGCAGTGAAAAGTGAGCCCTCCATGCACCAGTGCAGCACTCTTTAGACCCTGTACAGAAAGCTACACCCCCACTCCCAAATCAAACAAGCAAATAATAAAGAAATGCTCACCAAGTTAAAGGCAGAGTCTGAACTACTTCATTTCAAGATGTGTCAGTGGGACATCTGTGCGGTCAGTAGCTCTTAAATATTATATATATATATATAATATATATATATTATATATATATATATATAAAAAAAAGATCTTCACTGGGGCAGTACTTCAAAGCCTCCACGCAAAACTATTCAAACACTGATACAAATGTCAGGCAGTCATATCCAAACTAAGCTGATAGGAATGAAAGGACATGGTTGTTGGTCAAGTCGTTTTCCTTTTAGGTCATCACTGCAAACTATCTCAGCTTTCTCCTCCTGAGGTAGCCACCACGCTGAGCCTTGTTCATGCGCATGCCAAAGTAAATGACCAGATTGATGGGAACCAGAACAGTGGTCAACCATCCCTGCAAGACACACAAAAAGGACAGTTAGGAAATAAATTACATCAAAACAAAGGCCTGGTGAATTGTTTTTTTGTCCATCACATGTAGATAAAAGACCCATTTAATTCTTAAGTTAACTACACAGATGTGTATACATACAGCTACTACACAAGTTGAATTGTTCACATACTTCAGTTCAAAGCTATATCCACCAGAGGGCAGATCATTGCTAAAAGATGCCTTGCTGGCAGAAATCCTTCTTGAGCTACTACTTCTGATTTTGCACAACAATAAACAGAGACAGTTGAAGAGAGTTTGATTGTTCATCTTGAAGACAACAGAAACAGATGTCAGAAATGGCTGTTGTCATGGTTTGTTCAGTCAGATGCTTACGTCACATTGTGGTATACTGCCCCCACCGTTTATGTTGGTATTGCATCTTCTGAACACATCGCATTCATTTCTGAGGACGTGCACAACTCTAAACAAATGCAAGATATACAGGGTAGCCCTGAATCAAGGCCTGTAGGCTGGTGGTATATGTGAAAATAGTCCTGTTCTTACCATGACTGCATGGGGGAAATAACCATTGGTCTGGTCCTGCAGCCCCACAGTGGTCACCTCAGCAGCTACATAGCGGTCAGGAGTGGGCTTGTCCAGAGTGGGTTTCCTGATCTTTGTCATCTTGGTGGCCACAAAGAAAGGCAGCACACTCTGCAGAATTAAGAGACTTTTAGACCAGACACTTATCCTTCTGGGCTGCAACCAGAACCCCAAATAATACTATTAGTGAAACTGATCTGTTGTAGAAAGTGAGATGAAAAAAATCTGACCTGGATGATCAGCCCCTTGCACTTGTACTCTGCTTGGAGTCCGCGGGAGAAGAAGTCAACAAAAGCCTAAAATACAAGTTGTAAAATTTTTAAACTTAAAAATTCACTTATCATAGGTAGTAGATTATTAATCTATACAGTCAAGTCCAAAGTTTAGTTGGTATGATCGAGTAAGGAAATTGCCAAACTATGTTGGACTCCAGCCTCCCTGCTCTAATAGGGATGAATATTAATATCAGAATTGCATTGGTTGAAAACAACACCCAACAACAACACCACCCACACACACACACCCAATAACAAAAAAAAATACATATATAAAAATTTCTCTTTTCTGCATGGGACCGATATTTAGGTGAACAAGTTCCACCTGAGGTGAACTGGGTGCATTAGAGCTAGGAGAACATTACAACATGCAGGGTAGAGTTACTTCAGGACCAGGATTGTGAGCCACTACTCTAAATAAGGTTAACATGGAACCCAAGGCTCCCAGTCCCTGTTCTGTAAACCCCATACACAAATGTGTTTTCCTGTATCTACTATGCCTGATTCAGCTCAATTCAACTAAAATTAACAAGCCACTTATGTGCTGCGACAGGTGCGTTAGAGTATGGAAAACAAAACTGCAGAGCCTGGGGTCCCCAGGAATGACTTTGGCAACCACTGATATTAACCATGAACTCATCAATGGAAGTTGCCGTGATCAGATATGCAAGTAGGGTTGTGGAGATGGGGATCCACTTGCCTTGGTGGCGGAGTAGACAGTCAGCAGTGGAACTGGGTACATGCCGCTGGCAGAAGAGATGTTGAGGACAACACCTTTAGCTCTGAAAAAGACAGAATGAGTTATAGCTTACTGTGCTCAGCCAAAGTAAGTATCACATTGAACAAGCCCACCAGAGAGGCTAAAAACAAGAATCTACACCCTGACAGCGCCATAACAGACTGACGACAACACACACACCACACACACAAACTAATTATGATCGCCTTGTGTGTTGCCATGGCACCAGCTTTCTCACGCAGTACCCCTGCAGCTGCAGTAGCATGCTTTAGAGAGCTGAGGTTGGTCCCATTTGTACAAAATTTTCCCAGCTCCATGATTGGCTATATTGAGTCATGTGTGACTCCAGGGCCAATCAGGGAAATGCATTTGTTACTCAGCTTGGCAAGCCATTTCCAATTTTGCAAAAAGAGTGTGGGAAATTGGGGAGGGGGGGGTGGGGGTAAATGGTGGACAGTAAGTAAAGGTTTTTACAGATATCTTTACTACAATGCTTTTTGTATTATCTTCAATTTTAATGATTAGGAATTTCAACTTGCTTTTAACTCTTATACTCAATGCTTAGTTAGTTTTAAGAGGATTCCTAGGACTCACCTAGCTTCCATTCTGGGCAACACCAGACGAGTCATCTGATGAGAGATTCAGAAACATTACTACAGAATAGCAGTAAATGGAGGAGTACATGGCCAAAATGATTTAAAATAACATTAAATTAGACACAGGAGTTTTTAATTTGCTTTGAAACGGCAGACGTAAATGGAAATACTTACTTGGCACACTGAAGTGATATTAACGTTGATCATTGTGTTAATGAACTAAAAAAGAAAGGAGATCATGGGTGTGAGACAACAAGAAAACTATAAGTACTTGTCAGTAATTAAACTACTGAGGACCTATTAAGTTTGCAGACAAAAATAGTGGAAACACCAGATGAAGTGTCCACTGAATGGTTGTTTAGGGCTTTAGGGAACAAAATGCAGTTTTTCTGCTCCAAAGAACTCTGAGATCTGAGTGTAGCCTCAGCACTAAACATTAAACAAATCAGCAAGTTTAAGATTATACACCATAAGTGTATCATAATTCTTACTCACATTGTCCAGATCAGGGATGTGCAGGAAGAACTCAGGGTACGGATAAGAGATGCCAACATTGTTCACTGTTAGGAAAAGGAAAAGGTTTACATCATATTGGAAATGGAAAAAAGATCTAATGAAACATCACACTGTAGAAAGTGAGAAAATCTTCCCAGTATGAAAACAAACCAGGCAAACACTTTCAATACAATTTAATATACAAAAGAATATTAAAAAAAATAATAATAAAGCAAAAATTAAGGTTCAAGCGAATCCAAACTCACCAAGGACTCCAATTTCCAGGCCTTCAAGTGCTGCTTCAATCTTTGGATAGATGTCAATCTTACCAAAATCTACAGCAACTGTCTTCGTCTCCACCTTAAAGCGACTTTCTGTGAGACAAATTAAACAATTATCAGTTTGACATTTTTGACAATATGACATGTTCATTAAGCAGCACCTGTAGGTCACTGTGTGGAAGAACACATTCTACATATGAGACAATCAGCCTTTCTTGTTCTGAACATCGTCTTTGACTTTCCTATTGCAGGAGTTCCATTCTTTGCCAGTGTACTAAAAATAGCTTGCAGAGGACAACACTGGTGGTTCAGAATGGGCTGTTTTGGACAGCAGGGGGAGCTGTGCATCAAGAAATGAGCCACTCTGCTTCCTACACCCCTCCTCTACTTCAGCTGACATGCCTGCAGCAATTAGAATGTATTGTCCAAAGACTCATTTGTCTGAACCCTGTTCGAGGGAGTTATGAGAGGAAAATTCCTCTGATCTATCACGGTGTAGAGTGCCATTATTTGAGGAGGCACAATGGAGACAGAGCTGGCTTTGGGGTGGGGAACTGCAGGCCAGTGAACATGATTTAATAGGACTATTATGTTAGCAAATATGAAATCTATTTTGAGTGAAGGTTTCCAGCTTTAAATAGCTTCGTGACTGTAGCAAAGTGGTCTTGGTGACTCCAAGCCCACGCATTGCCAGGGCATTTGGTTGAGGCGTGAGCAGAGAATGCCAGGTTTGGCAGGGAGAGACCCAGCTCGTGACTACCCATAACCCCCCGCTCCCCCCCTCCCTCCTTTCGGTGAGACTTCAGCACGACTGTGGTTATGGCAGGCTGGTAGATGCAGAGCCCCTTTCCATTTTTCCACCAGCTGCTTTATTTCTTCCTCTCTCTCAAACACCCGCTGAGGAGGAATAAAACAAAAGTACATAAAGTAAGATGCCACAAACCCTAGAAAACTTGGATGTTGGAAATTTGCTCAGGTTTGTCTACAGACAAATAAAACCTTTGCTGATATTCCAATAAGAGGAACCAACAATGATTTAGAGCTTAAACACACATGGAGTAAAGGCTGTATTAATTAATTATTCAGAGAACGCACAAGAGGGGCCAGAATTACATCTCTTCACCAGGGAAAGAGAAGGCCCCACCATTCTCACACACACACACACACACACACACACACAGTCCCTCTTCATTCAGCCTACTGAGATAGAGGGAGTGGCAGAGAGAGAGCGCTCAAGTGAACTGGCAAAGTCCATAGCGACTGCACCCTCCCATTCAGAAAAAGCAGGGCAGGCTCTGTGAAAGAGTGACTAGACTGGTGCATCTAACAGAAAAACTAGATTCTAAGTTATTGTTTCAGAAACAGTACTTTAAAAAAAAGCCATCAAAAGCAATGGCCACTACGAAAACAGGGACAATGAGAAGCATGAAAGTCTGGCTACGTGCAAAAGCGAATCAAAGGGTGTGCAGCGGGGAGGGGTGCAGACGTCAACGAGCGTTTAGACGGAGATCCTCATCTTCCTACACCCCGTGCTCTCAACCCCGAAAATTTCCATGACGACAGTCATCAGAAAGGATTGCAAGTCTTACAGGGATGGGAGTGAATGTAAAAAATGTTTATGGGCTGGAGGGGTAGGGGGGCCTGGGACAACAACAATAATATTCAGCTGGAGAGGAATTATAAAGTGGTACCTTAACTCTAAAGAGTGAAGATGGTGGGATTAGACCACCTATCCCCATATTACTGTTGTAACAGAACGTCACATCTCCACATTGGTCATGAAACATTCATAAGGTTAAAGGCAGCTAATATTTTCAAATGGTTTAAAAAAATTGATTAGACAGTTGCATGGTTTAGAAATGACAGTGACTATAGGCTCAGACAGGCTCCAGACAAAGTGTTGAAGGAGTTTCCGTGGTCAAGCTGAAAAGTTGAGCGCATCTTAAATTTCCAATTGGATGGTGGGCAGAAGTAGTGAAAATTCGTTATATTTCATTAGGGAATATCCAATGTATGTGTTTGCATCACAGGCCTAGGCTAGGTGTCAATGGGACCTCTTTTGGAGGAGATGCACAAAGGGCACCTGGAGCTCCATGTGGTGCCTAGACTGTGCGCTCCTGCCAGGCTGCATTAGCTCTCTGGCCAGTCAGCTCTCCAGGCCCCCCACCCCGCCTTTCAGGACAGCACTAAAAATAAACTCTGCTTCATTAACATTAGGAGGACTGTCCGTCATTCAGAGAGTTAGAGAGGGGTTCTGGTTCGTTCACTCAGGTGCGCATGTGTGTGTTTGCGGGAGGATGCACAAACTATAAAAAAAATAATAATAATTAAAAGAAATACACACCGAGGGACCCTGCAATGTCGTCAAGCTTCTCTTGAGAGCGACTGATGAGCATCATGGAGAATCCTCGTCGAGCAAGCTGTAAAACATGAAATAAATCAGAAATTCTATAACCCTACAAATTACATCATGTGCATTTACCCAACTGTGACAAACCTACTTACTAACTTAAAAGGTATTGAATTCAAACAATCAAATACAGCAGATCATTGCTGTCCAAAAGGAAAACACAAGTATCATCTAAATGGAAATTTTACAGGAGAAAACAAAATGTTCTTTACATTTAGTGGAGGTGAATTCAAAGAGACTTTGTTCTAATAATTTGAGCTTTTCTATTTGTCAGTTCATCATTACATTTTTACACAGTGTAAAGGGCTGCTGTTGTGCTCAAATTGTGTATAAAATTAAAAGAGAGATACTTGCCTTTTTTTTTTGGACAGCAATGTTATAGGAGGCTTACAACTATGGATAGATCCCCTTTATGCTTTTTCATAGCTTAGATGTGTTCTGCCCAGAATTCAGCTTAAAGTCCAACCCAAACTGCTAATGTTGGGTGGTACCATTACCATTATGCCAATAACACCACACTGTTTGGTGGTTATTAGTTTCTATTCATCATAAGCTCATGTTTGGTCAAGTAACCTGCCCTTGGCATGTTCATTCAGCTACATTAACACACTAACGCCAAATGTCTAGCATTTTTGATGAAGTAAACAATTTTGCAACAACTTCAGAAATTTGTTTGAGACTTCTTGAAAGTATATGTTGGCATGTAAGCAGAGAGGCCTCTTCTTCATGAGCAGTGCTCCAGTCGCCCTCCCTCCCGTGGCCTCGGAGAGAAACCCATCTCCTGTGATGAGTCACTGTGCTTTCCGTGGAGGGAGAGAAATAAATAAGTAGAGGAACCCTTACCTCCTCCGCATAGGATTTCCCAATTCCATCCGTGGCTCCCGTCACCACTGGAAAAGAAGATGGAGAGGAAGAGGTCAGGAGAAATGAACATTTTCCTCACACACAGGTACAGAGGTTGAAATGCTTTACTTTAAACATATTTCTTAAAGGCCAAGGCTGTGATTAGCCACCTCTGTCAAACAAATGAGAAGACAGATTTCTGGATGCATCTGGCATAGGCCACAACTCCTGAGCCACTTTCACTACACTAGACATGCTATGAAGGCCTTGAAATAAAAGCCTGAAAAAGCCAGTCACATTGGCTCCAGGTTGCATTGCCATCTTTGAGTGAGAAGATGCAGGTCCAATCAGAATCACTACAGTTGGCAAGGCGGTTTTAGTCCTGGAACAATTTGAACAAAATGCATAGCAGGTAAATAGCTTTCCTGTACTTTATTAAAATACTGAGCTAATTCTGGTGTGACTGTAAAGCTGTTTTTGGTAATTCCTGTCTGTAGTTTGGCTTAAGCCAATGGCCTCCATCTTTTTCCACAATGTGGCTGCATTTAAGAGGAGGAGGTAACATGAAAATGCAGGTTCACTGTACTCATTCACTTATTCATTTTGAAAGCTGTGGAGACAAAATCAAAAAGGGACACATGCAGTATTTGCCATGTTGCTCACACTTAACACTCAACTGGTGAAAGACTGATCCAGGCAGCGGTCATTCACTAGAGCAAAGCTGTCGGCTAAAAAGAGAGAAAAGAAAGGAGGGAGGGAGGGAGGGGAGTGATGACGTCCGTAGAGCCCAACAGAAAGGGAGGGGTGAGGAGGGATCCTAGGGACTGCCAAAAATAGAAACAAGAGGAGAGGAGGAGAGAGGGAGACTGCGCAAAGTCAAGGGATGAAGAGGGAGAACTCGATTCACTAGCTATTTTTAAACCCATGTTAAGAATCAAACGCTCTCTGGCTCGAAAAACTTCAATGGGCTCCACTGCACTGAAATCTGATCAGGAGCTGCAAGTGTGAAAAAAATTATTTTGAGGCTATTACAATCAGAGAACAGTATAGCATCAAACTTGCAGGGAATAGGTAAACAAGGAGTTTGTATGTACCACTGTGAATATTAAACACTGCTTACAATCCAGATCTTCCATTTACTTTATTAGGACAAAGAGATGAAACTCAAGCTTATGAAGCTTGTAAAATCATTTAATCAGTAGATTCATCACCAAAATTGTCACCTGCCAGGTGAACAGTCCTGGCTACATAACATTCTTGTGGTTACAGAGTGAAATCAAGGTTAAAATCTTGGTCTTGCATCAGTACATTGGATTCTGCACATACAGCATTCCTGTGCAGATTGGTTCCTGTAAACATTGCTCAATTTGACAGGTCAGAGCTACAGGAATTTAAGGTCACACAGTTGCATATTTTCATGTATAGAGGAATATAGGCACATGATGTAAGGTCAAAAGTCTCAATACACCACAATGCTCACAAGAAGAGGAGTTTGTTGGTCAGGTTAGGTCACAAGATTGACTCCTTTAAACCTCAGCCATGCCTTATTCAACACTTAAAAATAAAGAAGCATAAAGGTCTAATTACCAACCATAATTTCTATAAACAACCATTATATGCTTAAATGGTTCTTTGCATGGTGAAATCGTTCTTCAGATTGATGGAGAATGTGTTGTATATGGTTCCATATAGAACATTTTTGAAAATGGTTATATATATAGCACCAGAAAGGGTTCTGCTCTTTTTATGCCCTTAAGCTTGTAACAATAGCAGAACCACTCAAAAAGGTTCTATATAAAATTACATACAACACATTCTCCATCAATCTGAAGAACTAGTTTACCACGCAAAGAACCATTTAAGCATGAAACGGTTATGATTCTAAATAGAACCATTCCCTTTACTAAAGAACCCCTGAAAAAAAAAAAAAAAAACACATATTAAAGAGAGTGTACACAACATGGCTTTGATGATTAGTGATACCATTCATCACTTCAACTTAAATCAATTTAAATGGACAAATGTATTCTATTTGTTATTAACAGTTCAAAACAAAAACAAAAACTATACTGATCTATACAAGTCAATAAAAATCCAAAAGAAACTGCTCTAATGGAAGCCTCCCCCTAGCCAAGCCCACACCAGCGTTCCCGGCAGGGCTTAATTGCCCTCACGTGAGCAGTGCCATGGAGAGGATCTACGCAAGCTGCTGCGTGAGTACTACGAGAAGCACTGACGCTCGACCAGGGACATGATTCGCACGCTGCATACAAAAAGCTGAGCCTCCATTCATGTGTGCGAGTGCACAACTCTCTCTACCAGTGGAGACAATAAGAGAAAGGATAGGTGCAACAGGAGGGGCTACACTGGCCATTAAACACCAGTGAAAATGGGGCTTATGAGAAGAAATCAGTAATTCTGTGATTAACTCAGTTCTCATTCCCCCCCATACTTGTCAGCTTTAAAGGCTGTGCAGACGAGGTCGTCTGGGTCTGCTCACGAACATCACATTCAGAAATATGGACTGTCCCAGCATCGCACAGGCGCACTGGCCCTGCTCCCGTTCAATCTTCCTAAGCTAAAAAAAGCAGCGGAGTGAGTAAAAATAGCTGCTGCGTCTGGAACAGCCACTACACCTGAATACCAACAACATGCTGCCCTCCCTCCATCCCTCCCCCTCAAACCCCTCCACCCCACCCACACTCTGCTTTCCCCAGCAACCCAGCTCACCATGGAGCTCTTGCTGCACTACATTAGTGCCAGAAAAGCACTCGAAGCCCTGCTGCAGAATTCTGCTCTATTCAACAGGGCATTTCCACTTATTCTCCTCTACCTAAAAGGAAACATCGTGATGAACTGGCTCGTACATCACTGTGGAATTCTGTGGCACACTGGTTGTACACAAATAGAAACCATATAATAAAGCTTGATTAGATCTGTGGTGTATTATATAAGGTGTACTCATGACTCTCAAACAGGATCTTACTGTATGCAATCTGTCGCATCCCCCCTCACCTCCCTCCAAACCCAACCCCCCACCAAAAAAAAGAAAAAAAAAAAGGAATGAGCTCGTCCATCTTTGGCTCAGTTTTTCTGCAGAATGCTAAAACACCCACTCCTGCACCTCCTCCCACTCCCCAAAGCAGCAGATCACGCTTTAAATAGCATAGGCCTGTCACATGGCCAGGAGAAAAACTACACAGCAGAGCAGTTCAGCACCCAAAATAGCATCGCTACTCAGATAAAAAGGTGGAGTTTTTTTAAGAGGCAATGTCAGAAATAGTACCGAGAAGTCACGTTTTATATATATATCAATAGTTCTCCTCCTTTCCCAACCCCATTTTCTCTTCTGCGAAAAACCAAAATTAGAATAGACCAAAAATATGGGGTTTATAAAAAGCTGCACTGCTATTTCTATGGGGAAGATGCAGTCTTGGCAGGGACTCTTAAGAATAGTTGTTTGCCTTGTGAAAGCCCTACACATCACGCAGGCTTGAAGAACAGGTATAGCGAGGCTGTAAAGAACCTGTTCAGGGGCACCAAGGTGACTGCTTTTGCATAAATTTTCATTCCTGCTGTCAGGTACAGCCTCCCTGAAAGTGTCAGATTTGGACAAGCAAACAAAAAACAGATGACAGCTTAAGCTAGACACTACAATAGTGAGAATGTGCATGGGTTTCACCCCATTTGCCTTTTTATCCATACTGTTATTAAAATATATCTCTGTCCAATTAGGCATCTAATGTATTAGACGCCCAGCTAAATCAAACATTTGGAAGGGGTTATGGACAAAGTGTAATATTAATGCAACAAAGTGCATAAACTGATTTCAGAAGGGAAATGCCAGATGGAAGATTCCCTTTTCCTGTAAATAAATAAATAAAAGCGACTGAGTCGTGACAGAGAAGAGAAAAGGGAGGGAGGGGGTCTTGGAGGGCAAACAAGTGAGCGAGCGGGAGAGAGGGAGAGAGAGAGGGAGGGAGGGAGGGGTAGGGGGGGAGAGAGAGAGGGAGGGAGGGAGGGGTAGGGGGGGAGAGAGAGAGGGAGGGAGGGAGGGGTAGGGGGGGCGGGCGAGAGAGAGAGAGAGAGAGAGAGAGAGAGAGAGAGAGAGAGAGAGAGAGAGAGAGAGAGAGAGAGAGAGAGAGAGACACTTTAGTGATGGAGATACAGAGCGAGATGGAGGCTCAGACGGAGAGAAAAAGAAGAGGAGGAGAGAGAAGGGGAGGGGCTGCAATTTTACCCAGTATCCCTTTGCAGCACGTGGCAACGAGCGTGTTGGTCACATGAATGGCAGTGCTCTCTTTGAGAAGCCCCCCCCTTCCACTCTGTTTAATAGCAGCCCCCCAGCCGCACCCCCCCTCTATCTCTGAGCCCTTCCGCCTCCACAGCACAGGAGCCAGTCACACTGTCACCATTCACAGCACACCAAGCCTGCACATTCACAAACATGCAGCCAGAAACACGCACACAGTTGACATTCACTCACTTACAGACACAGGGGAATACATTTCATTCACATGTGCCTTGGCCTGCTATGAATGGGAATTCAGCTATTCACAAACTACAGAACTTCTCCTCTATCCCTCTTTCACAGCTTCAAACAGCTGATGCTCCAACGTTTGTGTGTTGTTGTTTGAGTTAGCAAAAGTGAGACGAAAAGCAGTCCTTGCAACAGTGACAAAATTAGAACTTTCCTATGAACATCTAAAGCCTGTATAATCCCTATACTTACTGTACTGCAGCTACCACAAAGCATGCTAACTGATTCAATATTACAAGGGTTAGCGTACAACATACATTTAGGGGAATTAGAGTATGTTACTTATAAGGGCCGAGCCAATACAAAACACCAATCAGAGGCCACAGAGAGAATGGTAACCTATTCTGAACTAATACTGTCCTCAAAGTTGAGGTTAGCCAACCCTCCCTTCTAAAAAAAGAACCCAAACACACAAAGTCTTACACCGAACATGACTTTCAACCCCCAGATGGGTGGGGGGATATGAACAAACCCAATTGGACATAGGCATCCTTATATAATCTGTGATACAGTACGACATGTGAAGGAAAATAGAGTGGGGGTGGGCTTCAACTGAAGACTCGCATGTCTGTACGAGACTCGCATGATGTAACGGCAGTTATCTTCTTCACACAAATATGCTCTAAAGAGTGGCTACACACCTCACCCTCACACGGCCTTACTTCTGCAATAAGGTAGAACCAATAACTACATTTAAACTGCTTTAATAGTTAAAGTAAGTTCAACATCTATAATCACACTGTGTAAAGGTGAGGTTCATTTACAAAGCTGTAAATGAGACAATCATGACAGCACAGGAAGCATTCATTGATTTATGACCTTCACAAGTTGAGGTGCAATGCTGAAACTTCACCGCCAGGGGTCTCCTGAACATTGTGAGCAGATGAGGAATCCCTGTACAACTGAGGGAATACTACATTCTGATGCAGCAGCATGACTCACTTTCATAACCCAAGTTAAAAGAAGAAGAGAGTGTAGCACTGCTGAACAGCCTATCTGTACCTTATGCTCTATGCTCTAAAAAAATCTTGGGAAACCTTCCGTCTAACAGCTTACTGCTTCCCAAGACCTGCAGGGAGGGGAAAAACTTGTTGGTCTGGATGGAGCACAGGCTATTGAAGGTGATGCAGAAGAACCACCCTTGCGTTTGGCAACCTCATAAATTAAAACTATTTGGGTTTGACGAAATCTATCAGAAGGAGCAGGCAGCACATATTGTTTCAAATTAGGTTAAGAAACCACTGAATCTATTAATACATTTAATTCGAATACCAATGGGCAAGACGTCATCCTGCATGAGGAAATCGTGGGGAACCTGAAACCGGCTGTTGCTCAACCTGACAGGACCAGTGCTACAGGAACTACAAGCAGAGCACCTGCATTTCACCCCAACAGTCCACCTGCATCTGAAAGCTCAGAACGTGACGCTCACTGGACGAGAATGTGAGACGAGTCAAACTGGTACCCTGACTCAGTGTTTCAGGGTGTGGCCCGAGCAGATCGCCTCGGAAACGGTATTAAGTGGCACACAGCTCGTCGAAAGGTGCAGCGAGTTGCTTTCAGGCAGCAAAAATCTTAAAAGCCTGCGCTAGAGCAGAAGAAGACACACGTCGTTTTTACCCCGAGCTCAGCTCCCTCTCTTTAACTCTATCTGTGTCATAACCAAACCCGCCGCTAGGGGGGCTTAGCGCTGAGGTGGCTCCAGCCTGCCTCTCTACCAATGCAGGACCAGGTCATACATTTATTATTATTATTTTTTTTTAATACACATCAGTATGAAAAATTATAGCGAAGTAAACGGACTACAAGTCTATCCTTTGGGGATATTTTCCACCAGGCATTTAGCGAAACTATCCCGAGCGGCTCTGAAAAAACCTCCCCTCAGCAGCCGCACGTGGTATGGACCCGCATTATAATTGAGATTGGCGTTTTAAACTGCGTCATGTTGCCAAAACCAACCTAAAGCGTCCTGCCTCATGAGCTGAGCTGTTGCGGTCGGGATTACGTGGCCATAAGAAACCCACCAAGTCATTTTTCTGTCCACTAAAACACCGAAGCGTTCACTGAAAAAAAGACTGACGCCGTGTTTGTCAGGAGACGCGCAGCGCCTGAGCACAGACGGGAAACTGGATAACTGGGTCAGGCTAGGCCGATCAAACCCAGGACGGGCAACCCTGGAGGAACTGGGTGGAAAATTAAAGTCTATAAAATATTTCTGGTCACCTTTACCGGTGATGTCCACGAGCTCTAACTTCTCATTCTTATTATTTACGCTTTAAAATGTTTGTGTAAATATAATTACCTTATAAATTAAACTGACTGTTCCAATTAATGATTTACCCCCAATATTAAGGCTAAATAGGGAGCCTGTTTCTAGACAGCTGGCTTTTCCAGCCATGATTTAGTCTGACTTCATCTCAGTGAGTCAGAAGCTGCGATTATGTGCGCGCAATCCGTGGATGTATGGCGCAATCTGTCAACCTGAGACCCTTACCGCCTCTTTATGGACCATTCGGGTGAACGTGGAGTGCTTAATTTCTCAATTAGACTAACCTGGCGGGGCTTTTTTCTTAAATTAAAAAGAAAAATCTAGATGTACTTAATTTTATCACCACAAACATGTAAAACCACATTTTGACTCTAACCACAAAATGACTCTGTTGCGGCAAAAAATGACCAAAAAGTTCAATTAGTGTTAGTTCCTAGCAAAATCCGCGAAGTTCAGTCAGTTTGAGCTGAGCGCTCAGTCGCGTTCAGATGTTGACTCAGCTGCTGAACTGAAGGGCTCCTCCGCTGTGAATGAACGGATTGAACTCACCTGCCCATTTGCCCAGTTTGGGGGAGAGCAGGTCTCCGTTGCCCAGCACCCATATCCTGAAGCCGGAGAGGAGCCGGTAGAGGATCCAGAGAGTCAGGGAGGCCGTGGTGAGCGCCCCGACCCACAGCAGGGCAGCCTCGGCCCCAGGCAGTACCTTCTCCAGCTCGCTGATCACCTCCATGCGGACGGCAGCCTGACCCACGAAAATTAGGCGACGTGCACTGATTTCACAGCCTACAACGTGCGAGCCCCTTTATAAGCAGGTTGTGGCATCACACCCCCACAACTCCTCTAACATACTAGTCTGGCCGGATTTAAGTGCACACCCCCCACCTACTCGCTCGCCGCCCCGGGCACACCCACACCCACCGGCCATTGGACGAAACTACCATCCGCCACCAGAAACTTACCACTCTTTGGTTAATTTCAGCGCCAATCACGAGGGCTCCTCTCTCATTCATCAGATTCCCTCTCCGCGAGGGGCGGGGCCAGAGCGGCGGCGGCTCAAACGGCGATTGGACAAGCGTCTCGGCAACCTCCGTTCGGGCGAGCCCATTGGCTGTGACTCAGAGCGAGGTTTTCCCGTTTCACTCAGGATTATGAAACCTCCAAATCCACGTTTTCGACTTATCAGCCCCCACTATTTTATGAATGAAGCTTTTCGCCCATTGGCCGGAGAAGCCTCTGGTCTCCCGCCTTCCGTGTGATCTCTGGGCGATACTATTTGGTGTCAGGAATGCCGTTCATGTTCATTCACGGGTGCTGGCTCACCCATGACTCATAGGCTACATTAAAAAAAAACATAACATAACAAGTGTACCGATTTAGAGCATGACGGCATTTTCTGCTACCTACTGAAAAGCAGGACGAGAACAGGCACAAGCCTGAGAAACCCTTCAGTTTATTACCAGCTACGAAATTCAGATACTGTGCGCCCTCTTTTCTACAGCACTTTCAATGTTTTCCACTGACGAGTGCAAAAAACTACAATTACCAGGCGCGCCTCTGCTGAAACCTCGCGAGAAGCGGTGGGATCTTGCTTTTACAAACACGGAAGCGAGCCTGGGATTATGTAAACAGTGAGGGAGAGAGTAGCAGAGCTGGGGAAGAAGGTTAGGAAAGAGTGCCTGACGTGATATGAAAGCACATTGAGGCTTTCCCCCCACATACGTTTATAAACAGAGCGTGTTGGACGGTGTCAGATTAACGGACATGCAGATATTTCCGCCTGTTTTAGGACTGTCAGCAGACCCTCTCTGTGTCTCTCCTTCACAGCAGCAGCAGCAGCAGCAGCAGTTTTTTTGCTCTGTACAAGGCACTCGTGTCCTGTCGCCATTCTTACTCCACTCTCATCACCACCTGAGATATAACCTAAAATTTAAGCGTGTAGAGATCAACACGAGCATGTTAACACAGGAATCGTAATCTTTACAAACTGCTTAGTACAAAAAAGTCACGGGTTCTCTGAACAAAATCATATTACAGCTGATATTTAGTATTTCAGCTCAACAGTGTTTCACCAGGCTATGACATTGTGACTCTTTGCCTCTCAAAGCTTTTTTCTGTAGCCTGTTCAGATAATTAATTGTACAAACGAGTATGTGGAAAACTGAAATACTTCAACATGTTCAAAAACTACACACTTTAGAAATGTGCTTTAATAGGATGAGACACAAATGAAGAACACAACCCAGGACTCAGTATGAAAACAAAAGCTTTTTTATTTGATCAGCAATACGACAGCAAACAAACAGGCAGCAAAAAAGCAATTTTGTTAGATATGTTAGATAAAGGCATAATACACCGTCGCCAATACTGCGTTAAGACGCCAAAGAAATACAAAGATACAACACATTTTCACAAATGAGATTTTGTAATGCACTCATTGAAATAAATGTACAGTTCGCACAGTAGCCTAAACAAATTCTGGCAGAGTTATTAAAAGGTTTTATTCACGTCTTTACCTTTGTTTTGCACATAAGAGCCACGAGTGCACAGAAACACTGCTACACACATTTATGCATATTCAAAACCACAATATTTAATCAGCACCATTTTTAACTTAACTAAATAAAACATATTAGATAATAAGTGGGCTGTAATTATAATTATATATTTTAAAAGGCTCGGTTAAATTACGATATTGTTGGAAACATTGCTGCTGCTATCTATTGTGTACACCGCGTGTGTGTTCAGACGTTCAGACGTGATCACTGTGTGTGTCGTGTTTCACTGTGTGCCTATTTTTATGCAAAATAAAATCATTCATATTAATAAAGGCAAAGATACTCCACCGAAACGCTATATGCACGTTCACCTATTCTCACCCCTCTTATAGTATCGACGCATTCACATGTCCAAGTCTCAGCATTGCCCCTGGTTTCTGCGTCTTTTTGTGCCATTCACACTTTAAAATTATTTGCGTAACTCTCAGGGAATTTACTTTTTTGGACAACGTGTGCCCTGGACACAAGCCCTGGACGTTATTTAAGAATGTGCAGTTACTGTATCGATACGGATCCAAACAGTCAATGGCAAGCATTAAATTAATTATACATTTATTTTTACATAGCGTACAGTCTGAGTGAATAGGTGTAAATAAAATATATGCGTAAAGAGCTTGGCTGAGTGGCCGTGGCCCTCGGAGCGCGGACATTTCAGCACCAGTAGCGATGGACAGCGACGCTCCTCACCAGTAGAACTGCATGGCTCTCTCTCACACATACTCTCCTCTTCAGCCCTCAAACAGAGTCCTCAGAATGACCACTTGTAAAATTCAAACGAGCCACTGCGTGTGAATAATATGTCTGGTGTAGGTTGTCTTATCTAATTCCTAAAAAACGCATCTCCATACTACACATGTGCTGTTATACTCAGTTCACAGCTACGGAGCCGCATCTTTACGCACCGCTATAACACGTCCCAACAAACCACTTTGCTGTCCTTTATGAAACCAGCTAAGACCACACATTCCAGCCTAACTAGTCATGTAGCATTCTTTTTTTCCCTACGTGCCCCTGCCATTCAACATAGCCTACTCAAAGACACGTCCAGCGCACGTCCAAACACAGCTGCCTGAATTTGTAAGCGCTAATATACAAATTCACACAGTCGACAGTGCTTTTACTTCCTCCTACATTGTTTAAATCACATCTCAGTTATCGCCTTATTCACTTTACTTTTACAGAATGGTCTCAAAGGGCATCATATGCATTAAAACACTGACAAAAAAATTATAGCGTTCATAATGTTCCCTAACTACTCCAAACACAAGCCCTCTAGAAACAGAGGTTTAAATATTAAATACCTGACGGTGTCAAATAGCTCCTTAATTAATCCTCTGCCCTCTGCGCGTGTAGAGCAGACAGGGACGAATTTTACTGGACTTCTCCATGTCCCATGCTCATTCCCATCTAGCTCATCTGTGAAAAAACAAGAGAGGAAAGTCGAAAGAATATGTTTACTATTTGCTGCCTCACTTGAATTGCATTTGTAAACTATCAACAGTCTCAATTCATGAATAAATCAAATAAACAGAGCCAGGACGAATTATTTGTTCATAATTTTACATTTAACCACAAAATGAAAGAAAACAGCATCCTACATTTTTTCCACTTCCATCTACAATTAATATATATTCTTGTGTTTAAAAAATTTAAATTATTACTTGTTGGAGGTTTTTGTACGTACACTCAGTCCCAGCATGAAGTGGAATCATCATTAAAGAAAGATTTTGGACTTACGTGCTTACACTGGCCACTGTCAGTTTTTTACAGATGCATAGCCACAGGAGTGATGATCAGTATGAGTTTCTGACACAAAAGGAAACAAAACACATACAAAAACACAATCAATGCATATAATAATATCAGCCAAATGACAGGCATTAAATTATATTATTTCACTGTTATCAATAGACAGATGGACAGACAGATATATACATATATACATATATACACACATACACATACATAGTCAAGCAGTTACACACAAACGCACACACACAAACACATTGACAGACAGGTAGATACAGACATACACACACACACATGGTCAGGCCGACCTAGGCGTATACTCGTACACACACACACACACACGGAGAGACAAAGATATAGACGTACACACACACGCACACATACTTTGCATACAGTTATTATGAACATCTAAAACATCAAATAATATTGCATCAATTCCCCTCTGTTTTCTCACTAAACCTTAATATGTCCTTCTGCACTTTACCTCATTCAGTTATCTTACAGTCTCCTTACATTACAGTCTGTGCTACTTTAGTGACTTAGGACATGTAACGGACACTCAGAGTTTGTTTTATCAACACCTCTGCACACACACACACGCACACACACACACACACACACACACACATCTGTGCATATACGTACACCCACAGTGTTGATATGGAGCATGTGCGCATGCATGGTTTACATATAAGAATCATAGCTGCACCCATTCGATTAAACCCTTACAGCAACTCATTCAGTTCTTTGTAAAAGCATACTCGGCTCACAAGCTTATACACAGAAAACTATACATATGAGATTACATATACACTAACCATGACTTTTATATGATAAATAATCCATACGTTATTCTGCAGTTCTGGGCTTATCTATCCAACCAATTTACTCATAAAAGCATTTATTTTGTTACTCTGGGCATGTCTACCCAACCAATTTACTAGCATTAACAATAGAACGTTTTCAGTAATTTTGCTAATGTTTTGTGTCTGAGCTATGAGTACATATGAGGGTCAGCTTTAGAGTATAGCCACAGATTTTAAAATACCTTTTTAGACATTAAGATGGCTAATGGTTCCCGGAGAAATCGTTCAGAGCTTATTTGAACAGAACCATAATTGAACATGCTTCCTCGAACCTGCACAATAGAAACCCACTGATCTCTACATGGAGCACATGGCATTTTCACATTTTCAGTAGTGAATGACATTCTGATGAAAGAGCTTTAAAAAGCCTCAGTAAAGCAGAATCCTAGCCAGAAGCAGATCTAGCTCTGATTAAACAGAAAGGGAGCATGATAAATATAAATAATATAAATATAAAAGTACATATTTCTGCATTATATTAGGTGCAGGCTTTCACTGTTGTTTCAGTGGGAAAAACCTACAGCACAGACAAGGCCTGTCAGTTACATACATTGTTAGGGGACCTTTTTTAGACACCTTCACTTTCCATACACACAAAACAAAAAGACACAATTTAAACAATTAATCTAGAGCTAAATGTAAATGTAATATAAAGTCTGTACAGGCCAGACATATTTAAAATGATGGCACTCCCTCACAGCAAGCTCGGTAATCTTAGCCAGCACATGTGCTCCTCCGTCTGTCCCTGAACTCACATCCACACATCCTGAAACCACTCTGATACACACTCTTTTAGTGACGGAACAAATGATACACACAAAGACAAATATACAGTCACACACAGTTACAAATACAGACTCAAACAGCACTGCACAGCTCCACACAAATATGATCTTTCACTCATATACATGCACTCTGACTTCATACAAAGCACGGTTAATGTCACAGACACACTTTGGACCATCACATGCACACACACACACACTAATATGCACATGGTCATAGAGCACGCACTCATGTATACATCCTTGTACACACTATATATGTTCACACACTCAAATTCAAACACATTCTGAGACCACTAGTGAAAATGCTTCTGTTTTGCATTCCTTTCTAATTTAATACAAAGTTAAGTTTTATTACAAATTACATCATCAGCATAACAGTCTTAAATCTCTTAATCTTGAAAATTTAACCATAAGAATTTCTTAGTGTTTGTCAGACTTTTGATTTAATGACAGCGTGCACTCAATCTGGCATGAACTTCTGACTAACAGTGACAAAAGCCTCTGATGAGTAGATCAAAACTACTTGAGACTCATCTGCTACAACTGAAGGAATAAGAGTAAAAAATCTGACCCTTTGCACAAAGTCTTTAACATGGTTAATATCACGTATTTGCTTACGGTTGAATAATGACCTATAAATAGTGCAGAATCTTTTGTCTTCTTCATTTTACTTGTCATAACTTTTCATTTTCAAATTTTCAAATTAATAATATTTTCTGTTCTTTGTTTCCAGGATTAAACAAAAAAAATCCCATATTAAGAGAGATGCAGTCTCAGACCTTTGGACTCCACGGCACCATAACATAATAAGCCACACATGCACACATTATATATGTGCACACAACCATAATACAAACAAACACATTCCTAATAGACTAAACCACAGACACACACGCACACACACACACACACACACAGTGCTACGCTGCTGAACTGTCCACACAATGAAATGGCCACTCAGGGTAGTCAGTATGTCTGTATCTTTTCACCTCCTCTATAAGCACATGGTCAGAAAAGCTCCAAACCCTCCTGCCAGTTATATCTACCACAATTCTAAAATTATAATAATATTCTACAGCTGTAACAGAGCTGCTTTCACAGTCTGGAGTTACGACACAGCTTAGTGACAGATTGATGTAATAAGTTTACAGTGCATCAGCTGTCACATCACAACTACTGAAGACAATGTCCAGAAAATACTTGTAAATAATCCTAAGAGCCTTAATGAATTTATTTATTACAGACCGGTGAGCTCTTATTGCTGTTCACCCTGATCTGACGTCGCAAGAAAACTTTGTCAACCTCATGTGAACCGAGAGTTTCTAGGAAAAAACCTAAAGACTGCACCACTCTAAACACAAAGGCTTAAAACAATAGAAGTTTAAATACCTTACTGTATCATCCTCTCTTTGAATAAGCAGCTGAAATATCCTTTACTGGTAAGGAACAAAAACCAGTGGATTGATCAGGAGGGATCCAACTTCTTGTGCACTTTATTCAAATTTTATACCACCTGTGAAAACATGAACAGATCAGAACATCAAAATATGTTTATCACCCTCACTTACATTAGTCTCATTCCAAACTAAACACAATTTTACTTACATATTACTAACTTACTATGCTTTCATATTTCAGCCTTACAATGTGATGCATGCTTCCAGCTATAAGGCTCCAGCTCTTATTATGACATTTGTACATTGTACATTTATTAACTGTATCATTTTTATGTTGCAGTAGTGTCTGTTCATGCGTACAGATGAGCTTTCATGCAGCAATGCAGACAGACACAGCAGAGCGATATAATGTATCTGCACTTTGAGCTAGGAAGGTATATGAATTCTAGACGTCAAAACAGGAGGGGTTGAGGTTTGTTTTCTGAGGCAAAAGAGGAAAAATATATGTATAGCGGCATTATTCTGCACATATGAATGAATATGAAGTAACTGACAGCCAGTTAGAGAAGTTTTTGTTTTTGCTGTTTTTTTTTTTACATAGACACAATAATGCACACATACCTACACACACATACACTCTTACACACATACATACTCATACATACATATATACTTAAGCTTGAACTCCCACCATACACACACACACATGCACACACACACACACACACTCACTTGGTCGCACTCAGAGCGGTCAAACAACATGAACACAGCAATGCAAAAACTCCTCTAATTTCTCCTCAAACTGGTTTCTCCTCAAACTAGTAGATGTTACGTTAGGTTTTACATTTTTACAGCTACATTCATGTTATTAAGGACACTAAAAGAGCAAATGAGCAATCTTTCAAAGTAGGCTCATAGTTGAGTAGAATTAAGACACAAAATTCTGAGTACAATTAACCACACATATATTCATATATCTCCTATAGACTCAATATTTATTGTCTCAGCTATAAAACATTGTGTGCTGGAGTAAACTGCACTGAAGTATTGTTAAACTGTCTTTATGTGTTTCAGATTCAAACGACATACATTAACTTAAAATAAAACTGCACTTGAACAGTAAAAGCCTCAGCCTGAAAAACATGTTAGTGTAAAATATGATCCAATATGAGAACTTCTTTGATTGACTGTCCAGCTCTGATGAACGCAGAGAGCCGAGTGTTACAATAAAGGCACCGTTACTGCATTTCACCAGCCTCAGTGACCCTTCAGGAAAAAAAGGAAATAAAAAATAAAATTTATAGTAACTCTGTATTCTATCCTGATGAAGTAATGATATCGTATTGTTTGTAAATTTGGGATCTGCTGAGAAAAGTCTCTGTCGTCTGTCTTAACGCATGTGTACCTCTTGAAAGGGTGCTGCGTCACACACTGTTAGTGATAAGCTGTGATGGCCAAAAGACACACTTTCACAAAATATACACACACACATACACAGCCCCACACAAGACTTATACAAATACAACACATGTCTACATCTTTCTCTGTCTCTTCCCCTCTCTCTCTCTCTCCCTCTCTATCTCCCGCTCATTCTCTCTCTCATGCACGCAGACCCTGAGAGGTCAAGCAGTGTGTATGATGTTTACAATAATCACTACTATATACTTTCAAATTATTGTGAATTTAACTCCCTCCAAATGTGTTATTAGTACACAGAATTCAAACTGGGTCTGTCATACAATATGTAAGCCACGTTTTACCCCATATATATTTTTCCTATGCACATTCTGTCTTAAAATTTCGAATCAATAATTCATTAATATATGCCTGGATTGCTAGTCAGATGCAGTTTCTTGTTTCTTTTTTTTTAGATAAACACTCACCTTTCACAGGTAATAGATCTTAAAGTACCTGTTCAAAACCTGATTTGAAGACAGCCTCAATGTCATAAAATTTACAAACCTACATAATAGAGAGGCTATGCTCTCTGCACTGTACATCTGCCACTTCCAGTACTAATTAAATAATTGTTCATTTTAAGAAGAACACACTGAGCATGACATTGTGATCAGATACGTTCTTACGCTTCCTCACTTCATCACAAAGAGTTATTACCAGAACTACTGATTAAAATCATTCTGAATCTGTATGTTTGAAATGCTGGCTGTAATTATCGATTGTAATGATCAACTGAAATAACATTCTTCTGTCTGAAACTATATATACATAGAGAGAGAGAGAAAGAGATGGACAGCCAGCCAGACAGACACACACGTGCAAAGGCATAACACACTTTTTTTTTGCACAGAGACAACCTTCACACACTCAGGCTCACACATGGAGTCTCATATACAATTTAAAGCACAAAGCAAATGAAGCAGTTAATTCCAAAATACGTTATTCTCCACTTTTAAGATATCCTTTATCCTTTTCATGATATACATTGTTGGGAGTGGGCTTTATGCATACAAGAAATATTAGTGCTGTATTATGATAAATAATGACCTTTATTAGAGAAATAAAAATGTTTATTTTGACAAAGAATTTTATACCTAAGTTGTTATTCTTTTCAAAACTCTGCCTGCTACTGCCAGATATATATATATATATATATATATATATATATATATATATCTTCTCTAAAAGATATTTCTCTAAATTTACAATTTTATACAGTCATTTTTGTATATATGTATACATTATACGCCCACTGCTGCTACTATAGCACTGCCTCTCATGTTTAAAGTCATGTCAGTATTATGTATATATTAGATATACAGCATTTTTAACAAAACTCTTCAAATGTGTAAAACCTACAAAATCTTCAACAATAAAACTCAAATCTTCACTCCAGCTTCAGTTCTCAGCCCCTACTACACATACTCACTGGTATACAGGCATGCAAGCTTAAGTCTCTATTCAGTCCCCCACACACACAATCACACACGTACACACACACGCACACTGAAATGGCTGCTCATGACGGTCAGTCTGGCTATATCTGTCTCTCTGTAACAAAAAACAATACAGTCAGACCATCTTTATGTCTTTTTAGACTCATGCAGTGAAATTCTGGTTCTACATAATTAAAAGTGACTCAGAATGAGAACAGATTGACCTAATGGGTTACAATGTACGTCAGGTTTTTTTTTTGTAATTTCTCTACATTTACAATTTTATACAGTCATTTTTGTATATATGTATACATTATACGCCCACTGCTGCTACTATAGCACTGCCTCTCATGTTTAAAGTCAGTGGTCAGTCTTATGTATTCTTCTAGCAGTTATAAATTCTACTCCAACCTTACTTCACATTTAAGACTTGGCAAAACATGTAGGCACCTATGCAGACCCTTTCCCATTTAATACAAAGTAATAGAAAACATAATTCTATTTTATATACAGAATAGTACAAAATATAGTTCTCTCAGTATAGTTGGTACACTTTAGAATGTAAGTTCTTAATCTTTAAATAAAGTAAATGGATCTTGGCTTTAATGTACAGATATCAAAAAGACTTAAAGCTTAAAAAAATCAGTATAGAACCTTTACATTGTGTAGAAGTTCTTTAAACTTCTAAAGGGGAAAGAAAAGTTTCCATTTAAAGGTTCTTCAAGGAACTAAAATATGTTCCTCTATTGCATTACTCCAGAGAAACATTTTTGGAGACTTTATTTTTATGTTAGTATTTCCTTTGTTATAATAGTTGTATAGAATAGTTAGAATAGTTGGTACATTCTTGAAAATAAAGGTTCTTAAATGAGTCTTAAATAAAATAACTTGGACGTACAGTTCTAGGTAATACCTTTAACTGATATAGAAGCTTTACATAATGTGCTGTTTCTTTAAACTTTAATATGTTTTCAAAAGGCATCCATTGAAAGGTTCTTTAGGAAACCAAAAGTGGTTCTTCTCAAGCACTGCTCTATTTTAAGAGTTTATAATAGTTATCTTAGAATGGTAGTTGAATAATCTCTTGTCAAAAGGCTCTTTTCTGAAACCGATTCAAGAATTAATATAAATATTCAAGAATTATTTTAAACTATGAATTAGCTAAGTTGAGATAGTCTGGATCTTTTGCTTCTCTCTCCTCTTCTCTACATGGCCAGGGTTTTACTAAAACAACTACCTCAGTTTATATTCCCCTACGCAGTCTCCTTTTCTCTACAGGTATGCACACAACTCCTCTAGAGTTCTCTATCAAGACAATATTTTCAAAACCAAATGTCTCATATATATATACAAGTTTTTTTTCCATCAGAAAAGCTACATTTTTTTATTAGATTTTCTGAAAGGGATCATTCATCTCTTGCTAAATTTACTAAAACATTGATGTCTCAGATGATACTGATGAATACTTAAAGGTATAGGATGTTTACTCTGCATTATTAGAATATAAAATAATTGACATAAGAAAATCTACAATGTTTTGCATGATTATTTTGACAAATCTGAGGTGTTCACCCATTTAACTTGAGGGAAACTCTTTTTTTCTGTATGGTTTTGTGGTATCACTTTATGTTCTCTATTCAGAATCCCCCTATATTCAAAAAATGTATTTCTAAACAAAGTCTACATCAAATGATACACATTTTCCAGAATACTTTAAGAGCAGTGGAAAAAGAATATTTAACATACATTATTAGGATTATTTTGATGGAATGTAGAAGCTGGATACATTTTTGAATTAGTTCATTGCTTAAAAAGTGAGAGTTCTTTTTTTAAAGATGTTAATATTAGGCTGTTAAATACTCTTTTAAAGTGTAAAGTCTATGAAAAAAAGAATTTACTGACATTTGCATTACTTTTACATTGTGCTGGTAGTCACAGAATGGTGAATTGTCAGTGAAGGGTAAGATGAGACTGACCAATTGAAACCTAACTATGTTTTGCATTTTAAAGCCTCCTCTGTTTTTTCTCTCTTTGTTTGCTCTGAGCTAAATGGGCGGCAGGTGATACCTAACTGTGATAACTGATTCATCCATTTTATTCTGGATCTCAGTACACGCCCTTATCCTCCCTCTCTCTCCTCTCTCCTCCCTGCAGAAAGACGGTATGGTACTGCACCCGTCCTGCTCTGGCCTGGACCTCTTCTCACTCACAAATATCCTACAATTCAAAGGTGAAAAACACTGATTAATAAAGGCAAATCTACTCATCACAGTGCATCACTCAGGTAGGCTTTCTGTAAAACCAGACCTCTACTGAGGGACTTTAGCTTCACTCTGCCTCTCCAGCCATACGTCTGAAATTCAGAACTGATTTAGTGACTATGTATTTCACCACATTTATTAATACAAACTGTATCATGAAACTGTCTCATGTTTATATAAACTTGTATGAGTAGTAGTTTTCTCGAAAGGTCTCAGCTGAGTCTCACACATGCAGCAGTATCACTCACTGTATGGCTGCCCGTGCCACTCCGCAGCAGCACAGATTGTCTCATTACTGTGATTATGATACAATGTGAGAATTTAATTCATTATCTCTGTTTTTTCTTCTCTCTTAAAATAGGACCTGTACAAACGTCTTTTACAGACTTCTGTTACTTAAGAATAAAGTTTGCATTGCAGTCATTGCAGTAATTGCATAATAAGCCTTGTGATGTAACAAACCTGGAATTTTAAGGGATTCATTAGTACAGTACAGTAAAAAGTGTTTTAAGGTAAGGTAAGATAAACTTTTACAAAGGTAAAGATGTAAGTTGAATTCTGGTTGTATTATGTTTAATGTGTATGGAAGAATGATGTCTTCAAATACCTCAAATATGTATTTTTAGCATTTGTATACATACGTCACATGTAACTAGGGCTCAGCAACATGACGATATATATAGTTATCATGATGAATTATATTACAATACAATATAATATACTTTTCTGAACATATCGTGTATATCATCACTACTTGCAGAACACTGACCAACTGCATGTTTCATTATAAAGAGCAGCAAAATTAATCTCATTTAACTGGATTTAGCGCAACACAGTATGCCAAATACTGAATAATCATTGTATTCACAGTTTCTGATAATATTTGTTTAAAATGTAGCGCTACTTCTTCTTTTTTTCTCCGTTCCAACTGATCAGATGTCTGAAAAAATAAAATTTGTGACATAATCTCGAAGTAACGCAATATTATATTTTTGCGATATCACCCATCTCCATGTTTAACTGTGATATAATTAATATAATTAAAAATAATAAATAGACCTGTGGGTGATAAAAAGAGTGATAAAGTGTCAAAACTTAACAGTTAAAAGTAAATATTTGTTAACTCATTCAGTAATCCATCCACTAGGAATATTGCTAATACTGGCAAACATGAAAACAGAATTACAATCTGAACGTATATATTGTAAAAGCAGCCTTGTAGAAATCTGTTTATTTCATGTTCAATAGTTAGTTTTCTCTTAAAATCCTATTCACACATTAGTAATGAATTTAAACTTTTTTTTAAGTTGCCTCAATAAGAATAGAAACAGGGAGATGTTATATAAAAATGCCAGCGAGGCAGCTGAGTTAAGAGCGTGTGATGGGCACACAAACACTCTAATGCTGTGTATGAGTAAAACTAATGGCTGAGGTTTTAAAATGGCGTCCGTAGGGTTTTGCATTATTATTATTAATAATATTACTGTGAGCATATATAGTTTGATGAGTGTATGGATCGTCTGAGTCTGGTTCACCTGATCCAGTCACGTCATAGGACCCCCCTCACAGGTAGCAGAGGACCCCCTCCCTTCCTGAACCCCGCCTGATTCTGACTCATCCCTCACACCTTCCCTGAGTCATATGCTCAAACTTCTATAGAGAACAATCTGCCGTCCTACAGTAAATCTGCTCATCAGACTTGTTTATAGAGACCAGCTCGCTGTATACAGCAATAACTGTTTACAGGGCAGACAAAGAAAGATCAAAGTTCCTTAAGCACAGTCTCAACAACATCTCTCTTCAACCGATCATCTGTCCAGGGATAATGGTTGAATTTGAACTTTTTATCTAAGACAGATGATGAAGTGTCCATTGTCCTTGTCAGTGGTGAACTGTCCACTGTTCCAGCTGATGTATGAATGCATAAATGAAGAATTAAATAAATAATAGAATAAAATAAATGCAATAAACAGTGATCTGTCCAGGGATAATGGTTGAAATTTAACTTATTACCTAGGATAGATGATGAAGTGTCCATTGTTCTTGCTAATAATGAACTGTCCAGTGTCGTAGCCAATGTATGAATTCTTAAATGAAGAATAAATAAATAATGCAATAAAATAAATACAATAAACAGTCACCTGTCCCGCAATAACAGTGGAAAGTTAACTTATTATCTAGGATAGATGATGCCATGTCCATTGTTCTTGCTAATAATGAACTGTCCACTGTCCCAGCTAAAGTATGAAGGTACAAATAAATAAATAAATAAATAAAAAGATCTTTTCAGGAATAATGGATAAAATAAAATTTAACTTATTATCTAATACAGATAATAAAGTGTCCATTGTCCTTGTCTGTGCTGTCCTGTCAATTGACCTGAAGTCAATACTTGAAGGCATGAATGAAGAAAATAATAAACAATATATTTAGAAATAACGCATGCTAGTAGACCCCTGTATTTACTAATTAGAATGCCGACAACTTCCCACAAATCAAAAGCAAAATGAAATCACACAATGTTTGTGAAGAAGCGTTAATATTTCGAAGGCCACCATACCATTATGTGGAAGCAGAAAACTTGTGGCTCCTCAGGCTCCAAGGTCTGTCCATCTAAATAAAGATAAAAATTGATAGCAGGGCAATAAGAGACAAAATGAAAGTAAGCGGATTTGTGTTTTTGCATTAACTCTAAGACATAAACAAAGTCTTTATTTGAATTGAGTGCTGACGTTACAGTATAGTTGTAACTACACGATCAGGCAAATACAGTATCAAGTTTTCCTTTATATGGACCCTGAATTATCTAAATCATGCTTGCTATTACAGATAATAAATTAAAATATTTTTAAAAAGCCATTGTTTCCCATTGTTCGGACACTAACACATAGTGGCTTGGAAATGGAATACAAATGTTTGCAAGCCAACTAAGTGAAAACTCTAAAGAAAGGCAGGGCAGAGGTAGAAGCTAGTTTGAAACCAAACTTGTCACATAATGGTGTAGCAAGTAGCTTCTGGTCAACACAATTTATCTCCATGGACCAGCTTAAAGGCAGTTGAGTCCATCCCTTAGCTCAGAGAACTCCACCCTCATCACTGATCTGAACAGTACTGGAAGAGACACAGTAGACTAAAAAGATTTGACTGACTGAAATCAGCTACAACAATTACAAGTCTAGTACACAGTACGTGTGACCACATCTCAGCTGGATGCAATTCCAATTGCAAGTATTACAGTATTCTCCCTATTGCAAATGAAATGTATGGTTAAACTGATTCACAAAGGGTTAGTGAGGCCTTTCTGTGAGTTTGTACAAATCTATATGGCTTAATCAGCACAGAGTCACGCTAATCTCAGCCTTGAAGATGTCGTCTTCTTCTCAAGCTCCTTTTCAATACCTCCAGTCTAAGACGAGTGTAACGTTCATTCTGTTTTTATCACAGATCTAGTTTGTGGATGAACATCAAAAAGTATCCCTGCAGCTGAAGGGGTTTATATATATCTATATGATTATATAAATGTGTGTGATTTTTTTATTGAAATGGTAGACATCTGTTTTCTGTGGTAAGCTGAAACTCAGATGGTGGATCAAATGAAGCAGAGAGCTGCAGCCCTACAGCCAACCAAAAAATGTACAAATATATATATATATATATATATATATATATGTATATGTAAATACACATATATACATATATGTGTATATACAATGACACAATATAGTACATCATACTGTTACACACATACACAAACACACCACAGATGCAACAACTCATCAGATCGGAACCTGAACTTTTAGTTGGATTTCTATTCAACCACAAATAGAATGGGGAAAGTGTTTTTGTGTAAAATAAAAGCTGCCCTACAACATACTATACTGTGCAAAAGTCAGAGACCACCCTTCCTTTATTTAATTTCCAGTTAAAATGGCCATTAAGTAATTCACTTTTCAGAGTCAGGAAAAGAGTAGAAAACATATATTTAACAGAAAATTACACAGAAATCTCAACAAGTAAATGTAATATCAATTTCCGTGCTGATGGTTGTAGTGGTCTACCATGTCTTGTAATATTGTTAGAAGTTGCATTTTCTCCACAGGTTTTAATAACTATATACTTTAATAACAATTTTGGCAACTGTTTTTTTTCCACTTATTTTCCTTTGTCTTTCCCCTTCCTTATAAAACTGGATCATCCTTGTATCAATATCAATCAGAAATATCCTGAAAAATTAACAACTTGTACTTAGTGGTTGTTTTGACTGGAAATGAAATCAATGAAGGATGGTCTCTGATTTTTGCACAGTGCCGTACTTCAACAAAACTGGTTTACTTGTTACAAAAAGGCAAAAAAGTCAAGGCTGTCAGCTCAGCCACCTTGACACATACAGTCAGGTTAAAGCTTCACATACCTATGTGTGCATGTGTGTGTGAGTGTGTGTGTGTGAGTGTGTGTGCTGTGTATGTGTGTTTGTGTGTGTGTGAGTGTGTGTGCTGTGAGTGTGTGTGCATGTGTGTGTGTGTGTGTGTGTGTGAGAGAGAGAGAGACAAAAAGAGAGAAAGTGTGTGTGTGTGTGTAAATGTGTGCGTACCACAATACGTGCCTGCAAGTGTGTGTGAGTGCATGCATATGTGTGTGTGGTGTGTGTGTGTGTGTGTGTGTGTTTGTGTGTATGCACATGTACATTTTTAAATTAATAAAAATCAGGTTAGAAACTGTTCAAGGAGAAAAAGCGATTCAAGCCCTCGCTCTCTTTCACCGTCACAATGGTGTAAAAGTCCACATTAGCTCATCATCTACCAAAATATCCACATATGTAACCCTGTTCACCCACAAACCACATCAGCTCTTCCAACTGATCAAAACTTCAGAAATCTCACAGATAGTTACAATTAATAAACAGAATCTATCTCTGTGGACCACACCCAGCTATGCCACCAGTGTCTTACAATGTCCTTCACAGTGTGGGGCCAGGCAAAACTCCATGGGCATCCTATGTAAACTGTTTGTTGAGAGTTTAATTAAGAAAGTGTGACAGGTTTGACAGGCTAATTATCACATTTCCAGATAGATTGCATTGAGCCTTTAAGACTGTATGTGCTTACAGCAGTTACACAGTGCAAATGCCATTACACAAGTACTAAATAAAGAAGCAACAGTAAAATGAAAGGATGGGTTAATGATAAAAGCAAAAAACAAACACATAGCACCTTTTAAAAGTGGAAAACTTACAGAGGCTGGTGAGAATAATGTGGATGGAGGAGCACAAGCGAGGTGCCGGGTGGCCTGAGAAGATCTGGCATCTTTCAGTGGCAGTGAAGAAACTTCTCAAGGTTTCTGTCCAATTACACTGAAAGCAAAATAAACCACAAAGATTTAGATATACCTTAGTGAAAAGTGGAAAGGAAGCTGAAAAAGGATGAATGAGTGAATGAGAACCTTTGCCAAAGAACATGGACAAAATCATGAATGAACATCCAGAAAACATATAGGTTTGATAGATGTTCAGACAGAAGGAAGAAGTGACTGATACCAACAACTTCAGTGCATCACCGAGTCACGAACGTCTCTCTCTCTGCACACACACACACACACACACACACACATATATGTATATATATATATATATATATATATATATATATATATATATATATATATGAGAAAGGTGATTCGACACACAGGCTCTTGTGTGTGTGTGTGGTCGCTTTGTCTGTCACACACAGCTCAGCACGCGCACGGGGCCATTAACTCTCGGCTGCTTTTGGCTGACTCAATTCTTTGGTAGTTCGACTATAATTCTTTTCTATTTGTTATCATTTTTAAAATATGTGTTACTATTTTTGTGCATCACATAATATCGTCTTTGCCGCTCGTCGAATGGTTTGCGTCTTTTTTTAGCACTGGAGGATCAGCTGGACCCTCCACAAGGAGCCCAAGCGACCCTTGTATCAAATGATATTGTTTCAAATTAATATTACATGTTTTACTCACAATTTTCAAGCCATTTAGTTCTATTTTTCAGCCCAGAAAATCGTATTTATGATTAAGGGCGCTGGGAGGAGACGGGGTGAAGGAGAGACGCTGAGGAAGTTTTCTGCACCGTAACTTCAGACCACACACCACCTCACTAATGATGACAGCTAATAAAAATAGCATTTTACCCCAGAGCCTACAGGACCTTATCTCTGAACATGACCGTTCAGCTCATGAGGTGGTCACTTCAATCAAAAACCAACGCACTCCTTAGCTGTTTCTGACGTGACGTTTCATGGATGATTGTGTCTTATCTATTAAAAATAATGTGTAGACGTTTATAAGCTAGTTAAGCTGTTGGGTGGTCCGGTATATTGGTAGATTATCGTCCTACACGGTCAGGAGCTGGAGACGCTATGGACGACTGCAAAGGGCCTTGTATCCCGTCTTTACAGATGAGTTTGACCTACCTCTGTGTTTGTATATTACTGTCATTGGAAATTAAAGCTATTTTCAGTCGTGAGACCCTTCTGCTTACACCGAGCACACCTCCCTCAACCCCGTTGAGAAGCGACTGAGCTGAAGTAGCTGTTCAGGTTTCTCGGGGTTATTCTCGTCATTCGGGGCCTCTCGGGTCTCCTGAGCGTGATGAAGAATTTTTTATATGTATTTTCAATACAACAGCTATCTAGTTTAATGTCATCTGTTACCTGATTGGAGTTTACTCAAACGTATTATGGAGGTCACTCGCCTTGACCAACTGGAGCCACTCTCGTTTCCTTTAATTGACCAACTTATCACGCAATACATACGTATCATGAACCAAAGTCAACCCAGCTTATTCAAGACAATCGTCAATCGTTAAATGCGTTGCCCATTAGAGTGAACTCAAGCAAATGGGATGACACAATGGTCTACGTCACACACTGGGCAGACTTTGATTTCTCAGATCTCGGGGGTTACTGACTCTTTACACGAGCGAAGACAGACTCGAGAGCACGTGTTACAGCTCACTCTTGAGTTGTAATGAAATTGTGGACTACGTATCGTTTACGCTGAGCAGGGGAAGTGACGTCTTTTACAAATCTACGTCAAAAAGGCCAATCATGTGACCAAGACCACGGGGAGACGCCTTTTTAAAACACTTAGCTTGTTAGGTCCTGGTCACTAAATCATTTTGGACGGTACTTCTTGCAAGGGGTGGCCATAATAAGGTAAAATAGAGGCAACAGTTTAAGGAGTGGATCCCACGAGAATTAAAACTCGTAGCTACGAGTTATGTAAGTGGTGGATAGTCCTGAGACACGTTGAGGCCACGTCTTGCGGACATGATATATTAACACACACACACACACACACACACACACACACACACACACACACACACACAGAGAGAGAGAGAGAGAGAGAGAAACTAGCCTCCTTGGCTCTCTGTACAGTTATTTGTTATTTGCCTGCAGTTATCAGAGTCTTTATTATGGGCAGTATGTTGAGTTACTGAATGATGGGGATTTCATAGTGGTGTTACAACTGCTCGTGAGCCTGTGTGTGTGTGTGTGTGTGAGAGAGAGGGTGAAATATTGGAGGATTGGTGTATTCTCAGGGCCCCTATCATGACGTACAGGCTCACGGTGACGCTTGCAGTGCCACGCGTTGGCACCCTGTCATCTATATGCTGATAATTCAGAATGTACTTAGGAAGCTGGTATGCGTGGATAAACAGTATGGAACCTGTGCGTGGTTGCAAAAGGGGTGGGGTCATTTCGACATTGTTTGGTTTCAAAATTGAATTGTATACAAACGAAATGCCCCCTCCCTTTCTTTGCCCATGCCCCCCCACCCCCTAAATTGGACCTCTGTGTTTTCCCACGTGCGGACTGCTGGAGCCCCGTTGGTGGATGTGGGATGTTGTTTGGGTGACTTTTCTGCAGCCGTATGTGTGTGTGTGTGTGTGTGTGTGTGTGTTCAGGGGCGAACTGGAGACGCCAGAAAAACTCTCGACTGAGCGAGAGAAGTTGGGCTTTTCATAGTACGAGATGACATTCTTTCTCCAAAAAAAGTACAATAATAATAATAGTAATAATAACAATTATAATGATAATAAAAATAGAAATAATGATAATAATAATAATTGAGCTTGTGATGTATATTCATATTTAAGTCCAAGCTGTCTGTTGTGAAGCCTCTTCTGTTGTTAAATTCGCTGAATGCGCCTTCCGCAAATGCTTTTTGGGGTAAGGGCTTCCCAGCTAGATACTTATGAACAGCAAGCCCAGACCGCAAAAAGATTCGCGAGAGACAGAAGCAGATCGCAGTCAGTCAGTCCGCGGTGCAGCTTTCCTTTTTTTTTTAAAGTCCATCGACATCGAGCAGAGCAGCGACATCATCCAGGTGCCTCCTGCACGGTCTCTCCTTCAATTCCTAATCTCGCGCCGAGTGTGCGCGCGCTTGTGTCCAGACATCGGCGAAGCGAGGGGCACTGAAAGCCTTTTCCGTGCCTGAAGTGTATTCCAACTCATTCACATTCACCGAGCACGGGGTAGGAGGGAGGGTGGGAGGAAGGGGGGGTTGGGGGGTAGGAGGGTAAGAGAGGAGGGGGGGTTTCAGAACGGCCAGCATCCAAATGCCTGTAATCTGCCCGCGAGCGCTGTCCGTGGTGCTGAATTCACTCCCATAGTTTCTTTTCCTCCTATTTCTCCCTCGCTCCTGCCTACCGAGCTGCATCGAATGGATTGGAGCCTCAATAAAAAAATAACAATAAAACAAAAAATACAACACACACATACAGTCAGAAAATCGGCATCGTCTTCCTTTCTCTTTACCCTACGCTTCTTTTTTTGGCGCTGTTGTAAATGCCATACATCCCCCTGGTTCGTGATCTCGTCTCGGCAGAGACCTGAGCAGATAGAGCCGCTGGAGAGTGGAGAGAGGGAGAGAGGGAGAGAGAGTGCTCTGGGTGAGGAGAGAGCAGTCTGTAATCTGCTCGCAATAAATAGAGAGCAGCGAGGGATCTTATTGGACCAAACAAAAATCGTCATCCACCAATCGGTGTCTTGCTCATATAGGGACCCCCCTTTTTGAAAAAAAAGAGAAAAAAACGCGAGAGAGAGTGAGAGTGAGAGAGGGAGACAGAGAGAGCTAGAGAGAGAGAGAGAAAGAGAGAGAGCGGGGGGGGGACGGACCAAATTGTATCCTAGTTGGCGCAAGTGACCAGACAAATTCCGTGTAAGACGGTCTGATTACAGCGAGAGTTTGCTGTTTTTGAGCCCAACGTTATTGTCCAGTCACGTCTCGGAGAGGAGGAGGCTCGTCATGTCAATGTGTTAATGCAGCGTGTGCGCGCGCGCGCGTGTGTTCAAGATTGCAATCGGTATACTGCGGGTCACACACAAAGACAGAGACCTTTTAGAGACCACCGAACCCTAGCCAGTGCTCATCGATAGCAAATGACTATCAACACATACTTTCCCAAACGCCCCCACCCTCCTCCCCATCTACCACCAAAACCACCCCCAATATTGTACATGTAATTCAAGACAGGAGAGCACCACATCGCCCTCCACACGACGACAACAACATGACAGGCTTCTGAAGCAATTTCATTGCATGACCACTGAGAGTTCACTGGCTGATACCACTGAGTGAGGACACGGGGGTCTCTCTCTCTACAAAAAAAAAAAAATAAACAAAAAAAACTACAACATCTCACACTCAGTACATTCCGTAAAGTGGCATTAAAGGTCTATATACATTCACACTCATTATATTGAATGGAATAACTACCTGTTTGTTTTACACTGTAATATTATATTCTATAACAGAACGTCAATTAGTAACGTAACGCAGGTCTGGCACAACAACAAAAACAAAAACAAAACAACAGCGCCAATAACTTGACTCGTTCCTCTCACTGGTCTGTTATTATTATGATTACTTTTCCAGCACCACTGAATCGTGATACACAGAGCAAAATAAAAGTCGTTCAAAGATGGACAGACACGCGTTGCTTCCTTTAGAATAAGAGACCTGCTCTAGCTGGCGTTATTGGTAGCTGAATTGTTTTACTTACCAGGCAAGTTCTGCTCCTATATCCACATCATAGCAATCATTTGTCAAAATGCACCACAAAAGTCTCTGGCAATCCCTTTTTGGAACTCTATGCAAGAAACTGTACTAGGTGGGAGGGTCACGATCTATATCTGGACTCCCCCCCCCTTCTCTCTCAAATACACACACACACACACACGCACACACACACCAGTCTGAACTCATCCCAAACCAAGATCCCCCCTCCCGTCCCTTAATCACTGATATTCTTCTCGTGTCTTCGTTGGTGCAAGGGGAGGTTGAGGTGGCTCAAGGCTAGAGAGAGACAAACGTGCAAATATCTCGCCCAGATGCGACCATTAGGATGGGTTTTATTGGGTGGTCGTTTCATTTGCGGACGTCTCCAGTCAGTCACGATTTCTCCCCCTTCCGTCTGCACCGCACAGCGACTGCATCTCCTGACGCAGCCAACGCGCACATATTACTCACTATAGCAGTCACGACTCGGAGAAATCCGCGCTGCCACTAAAATTACACCGCCGCCGGTGAATTATTGAAGAAGATATCGCTATGTCTGGGCTTTAGGCTGTGCGTTTAAACAAAAGAAAGCCACGCGCTCTTTGAAAAAAGGTCAAGGTAATCGAGATCGAGCTTTTTTTGTGTGTGTGTGTTGTTGTTGTGGCTCTCTTTCCCACGCGAGCGACCACAGTGCTCACACAAACACCACCAGCTCGCCCCATTCCTGTCCATTTTAGCCTTTAGCACTTGACTGTAGGGCTGCGTCGTGGTAAGTGGTCAACAGACATTGCTAAGGCGAATGGAGCTGGAGCACAGAGGAGCACGCCTGCTGGAACGATGCTTTTAGACATACTTAAGACTACTGCAAAACCTCCAGCTCAAGTCGTCTCTGGTCAGCGACCACCCTATCACGACTGCCTTTAAACGAGTGCCTCTTAGGCGAAATTGTTCCTCCCGCTAAAGCGCAGACTTTAGTGCCAGATTTGGGTGAAGTCTGCACGCGCTGCAGGCTTAAAGTTGCACATCTACCACAACAGCGTCCTGGATGGCCAAAGCAGTGCCAGAGCAGTGCCATGCACGCGCAGCTGGGGTGGTGGGTCGCTAAGACTGGGCTGAACAAGCCCAAAGCAAAAAATAAAACAACCAAAAAGCACAAAAACGCATGTGTGGCTGGGCACCAGAGCAAACAAACGTTCAGCTCCGAGGCACGGAAAAAGCCAGTCTGTTGCAGCAGAGTGTGTAACGCAAATGACGTGGGCGGAAGAGTAAAATCCGAGCGAGTCCGCCTGTGGCCACATTGTCTCGAGCCTTAAACTGCACAGAAAACACCCTGTTCAGACCGCACCGAAAACTTAGGCTGTGCGTTTGGAGTTGGCTCTGGAGGAGGAGCACGTTACCGGCGCCGTGATGTCCCTTAAAAGCCGTTTTTTGGGGCGATTTTTAGGGAGGGGGGTCTCAGGTCGAAGCCCTGCACATTCAGTGTTTTCAGCATTCTAGTGTGGTCAGTCTGTGGGTTTCCCTCTCGCCGGCTCTGCTGCAGCTCTCTCTGTCTCTGTCTCTCTCTCTCTCTCTCTCTCTCTCTCTCTCTCTCTCACTTTCTCTTTCTCTCAGTGCCCCTTCTTCTTCCTCATTCACGTCTTTATCTACCGTCCTCTTCACACATACACCTCAACATCAGCCCTTGTTCTTCTGCTCTGAGGGATTTCCATTCGCGAAGTTTCAGCTTGTAGAGAGAAGAGCGAAAAAGAGAGGGAGAAATGGCTCAACAGCGCCGTCAGACAAATGAGTTTGGTGTTGCTTTTTCCCCCCACTGCTTCTCGTGTTTAGCGTTTGAGAGATTTCCTGCTCTAGAGAGAGAGAGGTTGGGTTTATTTTGTGTGCAGCTGAGAGAAACATTCAAAAAAAGCACAAAACATCTACAGTTTGAGTGAAAAAAGGGGCCATGCCACTTGTTTGAAAAGAGACGGACTTGTTTACCCCTCTGCACCGTTTCCGTGGCGGGAATGGCACAGTGTACAAAACGCCTCCACCATCCATGCACCAAAAAAACAAACAAGAAAGAAACATGCAACACATCCAAACACAACATGATAAGCACGCTGAACCAAACATCGCTTTGCATGTGTACTTACCGGTGCAGCGAGCCCTGGCTGAAAGGAGGGAAACACACATACGTACACACGCACACACACACGCACACACATACATCCATATATATTTTAAAGCAGTCAAACGTGACCATATTGCACAAGCACAAAGATGAGAATCAAATGGTGCCTTTGATTCATGGCTAACCTCAGCAACACGTCCAAGGTTTCTCAGAATTGCAGTCCTTTTTATACAAGTGTTACCCCCTCTGCCTATTTCTGGAGCGCGATCAAACACTGATGCTATTTTTAGCTCGCAGTAAGAAAAAAACACTCACAAAGGCATCGCTCAGGAGCGTTACGTGGAGTGCATGCAATGTACATTAATTTTGCCTCTCCAACTCCGTGCAAGGGCTTCGAGTCGCCTCCGTTGCATCGTTGCAGTGATTTTTTTCTCTCTCTTTTTTTTGGTTTAACCAACTGCCTCAATGCCCCCCCACCACCACCTTCCCCTACCACCGACCCTCCTCTCTGTCTGTCTTTTGCCTAAAACAGCCTAGAACTGATCGCTGGAGATCCGTTATGATCTCCTTTGGTGTTTGAGTTTGGTTTGTTCCCGCTCTCCCTCTCCTCTTTATCTCTCTCTCTCTCTCTCTCTCTCTCTCCATTCTCTTCATTACACGCGTCTTACGCGGTGTGTCTCCATGCAACTTTCGCTTGGAAACTCAGGACGGATTCGCTGCTCATGAGAGAGAGATGGAAAAGAAAGAGAGATAACAAGTTGTATTCACAACAAAATTTCAGTGTCTTCATATGTACGTTTACACGCTTAAAAGCAGCCCAAAAGACGCTGCTAATTAAGGCTTGCGGTGTGTTTTTAATTTTTTTCTGCTGGTTGCTGCGTCAGTTACTAGGCATTGACGTCACGTTTAGGTTTTCCCACTGTACTGTCCATGGCTGCTGATTACAGACGGCGCTGCTGCCGCGTCCTCTCAAACACCCATAGATACACGCACAAACACGAACTCTGTAACGAACCAAAAACAGAACCGAGTGAGACTCTAAAACAGGGGTAAGAGGATCTGCCTTGTCTGCTCGTGTTGCTGCTCCAGCGTCTCGGAGCGACCTCCTGTGTAGTAGCTCCTCCACCGTCGCGACAGACTCGTTTAGCCATGGAGGGGCTTGAGTGCAGGGTACACCGTGTATCATAGTCTCAGAGCCCTCACTTTCACTCTTTCGGGGCTTCTTTCGAGCACCAGAACTCGGGGGACACAGCGTGCACGAACCCCATGCTCTTGGAAACTCATTTGCTAAGGAAATTTCCACTAAGAAATCACCACTAAGAGCGGAAACGCAATTCATAAAAACAGTTACACGGAGGTTTCTGCTGGTTTTAATGTTTACTGGCACTGTTTGTGCTACTGTTTCCTATGGAAAGACAAAGGAACGCTGTTTTATGAAAGGGGTGGTGTTTGTTAAACCCACAGTCATTAAAGCTCTCAGTGGCTGACAAATTAGATGCATATGAACCACGCAGCATTTAAAAGGAATAAGAAGCGTTTAAAAAGACAAATTCAACCTGTAAATAAGACACCAGTGCATATCAGCACTAGCTTCTGAACACTCTCTGAGCAGATGGCCGCATGGTGTCGCCAAACGCCGTCTCAGAACTCATTCAGAAACCGGTGTCTTCAACTCTGTGCCCTGTCAGGTAAATAAAAATGTCAGCTAGATGTTTTTTCTTTCCTTTAAATGAGGGTACACAGTAAGGATCAGTCCGACCACGAGCCTACCAATGTATCTCTGTAACATTACTCATACGTCTATACAATTCAGAGCGAGCGTAATTACATACAGCATTTCAACAGTTGATATAGAAGTGATAAAGACAACAGGTTCTACATGGAAAACTTTTGCCATGCTGTAAAAGTTTTGATATGATTTATATGCTACGTGTCCAAAAGTCCAGACACCCCATTATAAGTGAATTGAGCTACTCTATGGAGTGCATGGCTGAGGCATTAAGCTGCACATGAACCGTTTTCCACAGAAAAGCATTGCCAATAGAATGGGATGCTCTGGAGCAGCCACTCATGAGCTTAAGGTCATGATGCTCAGTGGCAAATGTCAGCTAGAGGAGTGTAAATCCCCCAGCATTTGGGTTGCAGAGCAGTGAAACTGCGCTGTTGGAAGTGATGGAGCTCCATCCAATACCTTTACGACGAGTTAGAGTGTTGTTTGTGATAAGTAACATCAGTACCTGCCCTCACTAATGGTCTTGTGGCTAAATGCAATCAAATCCTCACAGCAAAGAAGAGTTGAGGGTGTTACTGCAGAAGAGAGGAGACAAGCTCCCTACTAATAGCCTTGATTACAGAAGAAATGCTGGATGTGTTCACAAACGTTTGGACATCAATAAATACAGTACTCATAAGGAAAGCCATAAACTACGGTTTCAAATTTCAGTAGTCTGTGTTATATTTTGTGAAAATGTGAGCAGCTATACTTAATAGTGAGTGCCCATGAGTGAATGGACAGGGTAGGACCAGCTCTGTATGTTTCAACTAAAAATGGATGAACAAATCTGTTCTACGTCCAAAAACAAGACATCTTTAGCCTCAGACTTTGAATGAGCTCTGCAATAGTAACACCAAAAAAAGAGAAGAGTGATGATGTTGATGTAGCAATGAAGCTAGACTTTCCCCACTCACCACTGAAGCTAAAAATATCACAAATTCGGCTGACTCTGGGCTGGAAGTCGCTCAAAGCATCTCCTGATTTAACCTACTGTGCCTCAGCTCCAATAAAAAAGAGCAAAGCTCGTGGTTCCAATAGGCACCTGGGACGTTAAGTGAAAATCACAGCCACGCACTGAACAACACTTCAATCATTTCTTTGCACTGCCTCACTGTTGGTGATCATCTGTAACTTTGGAATGTCAGTGCAAAAGCATTTTTTTAAATTTTGTGCAACATGTATCAAGAAAGGGACAAGCAGTGTCTTCATGCTCCAGTGAGTCTGGAAACCTCCCTTGTGTTTGGAGTCTTTTCTGAGAAATCTGTTACTGTGGGGCCAAAGACTCCCCTCTACCCACCAGCTCTATTTCTTGCATAAGGCTTCAGAACAAAATACCATCATAACAGCTTTGACAATTCATGGTGTATGTACATGATGATCACACAGACTGTGACTACGCCTATCTGGAGTAATAATAACATGAAACGTCTTTGGTTGTTAAAAGGCACCGTTCCAGCAGCACAAACAGCACCACACCCTGACTGATTTCTGCCACTCAAATGAGATTTCAGCACCACGGACAGCACCATAACATCAGAAAAATAGGATCTCACCACACTTTTAACCATGCCATAATGTTATCTTCCAAATACTTTACAGGTACAAAAGGTTGCAGATACATGCTCATCCAACAAATCTTCAGAAATCAAGTGTACATTCTTAGAAAAGATGGTTCTTCAAGGGTTCTTTAGTAATGAAAATGGTTCCTTATAGAACCATGAACACTCAAAGATCCCATTGCATGATTAAAGGTGAAATGGTTCTTCAGATTGATGGAGAATGTGTTGTATATGGTTCTATATAGGGTTCCACTATTGTTACAAGCCAAAAAAAACTTTTTGGTACTACATAGCACCCTTTTTGATAAACATGTATTAATAGTAAGTTTCTCCTCCTTTGCTGCCTCTAGAAAGGCTTTACACAATATTTTGGAAGATTGCTGTGAGGATTTGATTGCATTCAGCCACAAGAGCATTAGTGAGGTCAGGTACTGATATTGAATGATTAGTTCTGGATCACAGACACCACTCCAACTCATCCTAAAGGTACTGGATGGGGCACCACCACTCCAGACTGTGCTCCACAACCCAGTTCTGGAGGGTATTTATACCCCTCTAGCTGATATTTGGCATTGAGCATTGTGACCTTATGCTTATGTGCAACTGCAGAGCATCCCATTCTACTGGCAATGCTTTTCTATGGAGATTATACAAGCTGTGAGTGCACGTGAACCTCTGCGTCAGCAATGGGTGCACCTTAACATAGCTAAATTCACTAAAAAGGATACAGTAAAAAGTTTCTGGGTACTATTGGACATATAGTGTATATTACAATATCATGGCATAAGATGATATTTTTATTTACAGTAAGGTTAATGACTCATGCTTTCGAAGTAGTGGTACTCTATGCTAAAAGAATATCAAGTCAAGTCAAAGTTTATTTATATAGCGCTTTTTACAACAGGCATTGTCAGAAAGCAGCTTTACAGAAAAATCCAGGTTCAAGGCCCCCATGAGCATGTCAAGGGCAACAGTGGCAAGAAAAATCTCTCTAAGAGCAAGAGGAAGAAACCTTGAGAGGAGCCAAGACTCAAAAGGGGAACCCATCCTCCTCTGGTCGACACCAGATAGCAAAACAATAACACAACACCAATAGAAACAAAAATAAGGGTTTACCATTAGTATAAAATATTTACAAAAATATTTTACAAATCTGACAAAGCTTGCTATGATTTAACAAATTACACCAAAGGGACCCTGACATTCCCTATTTCTACTGATTTTACAACAAGGACTTTATCAGTTTGTGGAATATAATGTTATCATGGATGTAATGCTTATTAACTTTGAATACTCCAAAAATTAAATCAAATTTGATGTACAAACCCAATTCTGGTATATCATTACAGACAATAAATCTAATTTAATCTGAACTTTCATTTATATGTCTCAAAACTTTGATTTGGATGAGCATGTATTACCATAAATTAAAAATGGTGCCAAAAGGATTTTTTGGTGCTTTGCTTTGGTGTGAGGCCATAACCACTTTTGTTTCCAAAAGGGCCGTTGTTTGTGAGATGTGTGAGACGTTTTAGAAAAACTTAACATAATGTAAAGTTGGTAAATGTTTATATAATTAAATGGTTGAAGTGTAAACAGTCATTTTGAGTGGTTTGATATGAAAACTGCCTCTGATTTTTTTTTTACCATGGTGGTGATAGGAGCCAGGGATCATGCAACACAAATATAGCCAATTTATTTATTGTCCAAAATGACCAGTGAACCCACATGTGTCTTCTGAGTTTTTATACGTAACGGTACATACGTATTTTTGAGTTTTTATAACGGTAAAATAGTGGTAAATATGCAAAAATAAGTTTTCTTTGGTTAATACTTTGCCTTACAACATGCTGCATGCACTTCCCCTCCATGAATGGATTTTAAAATATATGTTTAAATGTCTGTATGGGTAGCATTAAATACCTCAGACGTGTGCCACCACCACTCTGAACAATTCTGACTCTGTACGTTTTCCGGAAACCACTCTAAATGACTTTGTTTCCATCTAAACTGTTTAATTATGCAGAAATTTTGAGACACTGGTGAATTTCCCAAAGAAATCACATGTACAAGCAAAGAACTATGTACTAGTACTAGGAACCTTCGTTTTATGAGAAAACACTTCGCAGCACACACTCCCCACATATTAAACTATTGTACAGCAGATGTGTACCCATAATGTGTATATGTACAGCGTAAAATGGGACACCATCAAAAGACACAGTGACAAACACACCATTCTTTGCCCTTATTTGATTTGCTTGGACTTATTTACCATGAGAGCCATTATAAACATCTACTTAATCAATGTTTGTAAGTAACTAGAAAAGCCTTTATAGCTTCACCTAACAACTGACCAACAAACACAACGGACGCTTCAGGATTCCTCCATGTTGTCCTTTACACAAAACACATGGAAAGGAAGTCAGTTTATTTGTTAAAACTGGCTCGTCTTGTCCATCTGGACGGTGCACAGAGGGCTTGCTAGATATCAACACAGAACGGACACCGCCTAACCACCTAGTGTGTTTTGCTTGCTTAAGTAGACTGGGCTACGCTGCTTTCTACAGGTCCCATTAAAAACATCATCCAAAATATTTGCATTGGGTTTCTCACACATGTTTCTTTTTCCTTTGTTTGATGTCCCCCCCCCTCCCCCCCACATCTGCTCTCCCTCGTTTCAGTTCCTCTACCCGGCGAGACACACAGACACATTCTAGGAAACGGACACTGCTCCGGTGCTTTCAATATGGGGACCGAGAGAGAAACAAAATTGATGAGGGTTTGTTTGAATTTCAAGCTTAGATTAAGAATCTCCGCCCTTATAGCCCTCTCTCTCTCTGTTTATTTTTCCGTCTCTCCTGCCTAAATGATGTCAATGGAAGCCGAGCTATAGAGCTATTTATAGCATCTCCCCCTCCCATCAGAATCACATGATTCAGAGCCGAGGCACAATAACTACCTCAAGAGAGGAGTCTGCATGAATAGAGACGGTGAATATTTATGAACGGGCAGACTGCTGTCACATGATGTTCTCTCTCCGTAACATGTTAAGTTTTGGGTTGGAAAGTGATACTGAAAGGCTGAGTCCACCTAGAGTCACTTTTTAAAGTCCTTCTTTCATTTCTTTTCCTTTCTTTATTTTCTTTGTAAGCGTTTTACCCCTCGTGTTTCATTCATTCATTCATTATCAGAGGCGTAACAATAAACTCAGTCCAGAATTCGATTCGATTCCCGATACTTCGATACTTTGTACAAAATTCGAACGGAGAAAAACTGAACTCACTACATCAGAGCACCACAGAGGCAGGAGCATTGCTGCAGTTAGCTGGTGATTATTGGTGCTGATCGCTTGCAAACTTTGGTGTTAAAACAATGTAACTGTATTAGGTGTCATAATTAATACAGAATGTCCATTCGCCATGATTCATTGTGTCATTCAATGTGTGATCGCCAGTTTTGCATTGTGATGTCACAGTGTCACGATGCACTGGTGCCCCCTGTTCATTATTCATTCATTCATTCATTCATTCGCCACTCCATGGTACAAACTCGAGATGTTCATTCGACAATCATCACTTATTAAAAACAAGAAAACAAGAACAGCAATCCCCTAGTAGACCCCGTAACTCGTTCCTATCGCGAATCCCGTGTGCTGTGCCAGTGCTGTGCGGTCCTCCTCAATTAAACCAACCTGCTCCCTCCATTCACATGCAGGCCTATTGCGTAACAAGTCTAAGTCTACCCCTCCTTTAAAACACTCACACGCTCACGCGCGCGCACACGTCTTCGATTGAGAACATCCATCCTGTTACAGCTTTGCGTTCAAGATAGGCAACAGCAACCATCCAAATGGTCACCAGCCCATCCTGCTCATCTGCACCTTTGACAGGGAACAACGAACAGCATCATTGCTATACATCTCTGAATATATATGAATCGCTCTACTGCAACGCACTCAACCAGAGCAGGAGCGTATAGCTCCTGTATCTTCTCCACCACTCCCGTGAATCTATATTATTATTATTTTTTATTTTATACCGGATAAGCATGTGTCACATAATTGCAGCATTCTATGTGTTGCCCCAACGGCCACACGTGTGGGAGAGCACTTCTTTCTGGTTCCTGGTTGACATGTTAACACTCCCTGGTTGCTATATTTAGTAAGCCTCCCAGTGCTGTTACTATTCCAGGCATTGTACATGAGGGGGCGGATGCTACTCGTTCATGAAAAAGAGGATAACACTCTTTCCCTCACAGCTCTTAAAAAAACACATATCTATTCTTTTTTTTTCTTTTGCTGGGCTGCAGCAACAATGAAACGGTGAACAGGAGCTGCTCAATATTCTGTATTATTCAATATTTTCTTTCCATTTCGACTTCACAAAATGCTTGAATTTGACCACATGTATGAAATCAAGGCGTTCAAAGAACAAGCAGTCATTTCAAATACCTGTTGAAGTGTATGAACGTGGCTGCAGCAGAGCACCGTGTTCTGTTAATCTCCTCGTTTCGGTAAATGTCTTCTGGAAAGCCAGACTGAGGCTACTGTTAAGTAGTACACCCACTTTATCTGTGGCTCTAGACATATTTATCTGAGCGGGTTTTCACTCATTAACAGTACAGTTTGTGAATGCTGAAGATGGAGTCCATGCTAGGAGTCACTGTTATGCTCTAAGTTCACTCATCTGTACTGAGAACAGCCATAAATCAGCAGCGCGAGTTCAGCCAGGTTAATAAACGCTTGTTTTACACCGTCTTTCATGAGGGGGGTGTCTACGAGAGACATTTTGATTAAAATGAACTCTTTTTTAATCCAGAGAAAACCCCAGTCTCCGCCAAACTAGCGTCACGACGCAGGTTTTGAGGATTCTCGTGATTTGTATCTAATATATCAGCGTGAATGTGACTAAAACATGAGCTTCTTTTCTCGGCGCTCCACAATCACGCATGCGCAGAAGACTGCAGCCGCCTGGTCTGGGAAATACCTTTGTCACGAGCGCCGAAGGGGAAAGACTAGCAGGACAACAGCGCCACCTACAGCACACAAACTCTCCACACGGACACAGTTTAAAACACGAATTACACACAGGAGGTCCTGTAAATAGAGGGAAAATGGATAAAGAAAGAGTTGAAGCAAGAAACACAAATCGGCGAGTTATGAGGTGAATACAGATAAAACCAGGAGACAAAACTAGCGCGCTGGTTAATCGTGTGCACCGTCTCCGTGACTGACACACGCCCTTAAAGGCAGATGAAACACGTCGAACTCTGAAAGCCAGTCAAAACCAGCGTGAAAAGGAGGAACGAAGCACAGTTTCGTTTTAAAAAAATGTTTTCTTACCAACAAAAGAGAGACGATGTGCGGTTCGTGGGCCTAGGTGGCCATCTAGTGGTGTGAGCAGCACATCTTTTTTGATGAAACTCTTTTGTCTGAACATAATATTGGGGGTCATGACTGGGCCACGTCAGGAAGGAGGCCACGTTTCTGTCCTCTACACTAAATCGGATAAATCACACATCTTCATAAAGATATAAACATTTTCTTTATGCTGCTTCAGTATGTCATACGCATTTGAATGCATCAGATTTCAACATAATATTTATTTAAAACTCTGTGCACCAAATAGTTTAACATATGTTCCATGCTTGGTGTTGTGAAAAGGTTTTTGCTCCCCAGAACTACAGCAGGCATAATTAAAGGGACCTTCAAGCATGTATTCTGAGAAAACTGCAGACTAGTCCTTTAATCCCTTATTAAAAGGGATGTTCCGACCCCAAACTACCATTTAATGTGTTATTTGTTTTATGTAAAACCATCAGCCTCATCGGTTTGACAGAATTCACAACTTCGTACACCTTTTTGGGAATTCACCCAAGGCAATACAGAAATCCTGACTGCTGCTTTAGCCACTGATTTAGTGGCTAATCAATACAGGCATTAGACTTGGCTTTCTAGCAGTTGGTTAGCTATCAAGCTTCCTTCTGCATTAGTCAGCTAGTGGGGAAAAAACAATTCCAACCTCAAGTATCCACCCTAAAACATTTGTAGTTTTTCAAAAGTTCCTCCCACCTTCAAGATACAACATCAGAAGATATTTTTCTGGTCTTTAAACTGTAAAATCTCATTCTAGAGACTGCAGCTCCGCTATATAGGCGAGTAGCAATGTTTACAATGTTACTTTATCTGAACCTGGCCTTGGGGTACAGTGTTCTAAGACAAAGCAAACTGGGAAAGGGCAGAGGCCTAAATTCAGCAAGTTATCCTCTCAAAGACGAGAAAGCTAGTTAAATGTGAAAAGTCTCGTGCTAGGCTCTGACCTGGCAATGCCATGTTGTCCAGACGACAGCAGTGACTTGTTAGGATAATTTGTCCTGCCAAAATACTTTTTACAGCAAAGCATAAAAACATTAAGAAACTCTAGAACATGGAGGTGCAGTGCAAGTTTGCCATTAATACATGTGGACTAGCACCCTAATGGCAGAAATTGGGCACTTCATTCAAGTTTGCAAGTTCAGACCATACCGTCATCAACATGTGGTTGTGGTATAAGGAGAGATTGTGAGACTGTAAGGGAGAGGACTCTGAGAACCTGGGGCAGAGTTTTTCAGTGGCTTCCACTTAATGCTAGAAGGCCAGGCCCCGGGAGGAAGCTGAAGTGTCAGGCGTGGTCTTCCTCCCACCCCGGAGGTATTTTTTTTTTAACTCTATATAATACAGAACACTTGAAAAACACAGATTTGTGACCTTTTTTTGACTAGTCCGAGCAACGTAGACGACAGAAGTCCATTTTTTGGCTTGGCTTTTTAATTTCAGTGTTTTAGAACAAGACAAACATTGAACTGCACTACCGTAGCCGTTTAGGACTAGAATTTTGACACCCCTGCCCTAAAACAACTTTAAGGGATCTGACTTTGCCTCATTGCTTACTTCTGAGGTTCAAGAACACTTGATACTAATTGAACTGAAAATGTACTCATTTGCTTTTAAGGATATGTGGGGTCACTGATAATCGGCAGCCTTCAATAGTTACAAAGACACGGACATGGTTGCGCATAGTGCTGAAGTGTCATCACCAGCATCCTCTGAAGGAAAAAGCTCAGTATCAAAGGGTTTCCATCAGTGGTCACCAGCTCTCCTCCTGGACATCTACATTCCTGCAGAATTCAGTTCCAACCCACATCTTAACATTCTGCCCCTCCTTAACCTAACACTACAACTGACCCAGTCAATCAACACCTTCTAAAGAAGTTAATTAGCTAGAGCAGATGCAGCAGACTGTAGTCAGAACTAGATTCAACAAGAAAGCAGATCTCCAGGACCACAGATCATGATCATGAACTGGGCTATGCAGCATGACAGCGACAAACCTAAAGATGTTTACATAACAGTTTGAAGGAAAAACGGAGATGTCAGTTTTAAATATCTGGCACAAATATTTTATCACCAGTCTAATTCAGAGGGATAAACAGCCATACTACTCTAGCTCAATCTGACAATTACATATCTAAGTATATTCTTTAAAATTAGATGCAGGAAAATACTTCAAGCATAACCCTCCCCACTTACTAAAATCCACATATCAGTTTTGGAATTAATTCGTTTTTTCCCCCTTAATACTCAGAGTAGAAAAAAATACAAATGAGTGGGCTGTGAGTATGATATTACAGTCAGGTACTGAGTCTTTGTAAGTAAGCAGCGCTAATCACTAAGCAACAGTGTCACCTTTAACACTCACCTTACCTGTAGCTAAACAGTGCTTAACTAAAGTTCAGCACTCTTTATGCTAATACTATGCAGAACTAGACAGACATTTTAACATCAACTCAGCTGAAATCAGCTTGATTGCAATGAATAAAGTTTATACAAATTAGTACTACAAAAATTCTTTGACTTTTTTTTAATCCAAAACACTTAAATAACTTTTCAAACTGCTGTAAAATATGCATGCAAAAAGATGGTCCAAAACCAAAACTCCAAAAATGATGTAAAAAGTCTGAAAAATTAACAATTCAGTTACTGAAATTTCTGTACTGGATGCACATTAGGGAAGCTATTATCTGCAAAGATGGCCATTCAGTTGTACATCACTAAAAATACCATTTTCTTTACATACCAAAAGCAAAGCCCAAACACAGGGCACAAAGAGATCTGATACAAACTTAAATGACTATTTCCAAAAATTACCAAACAATGACAAACAATTTGACTGGGACTAGTTTATCATAAAATGCGAAAGGAAAACAGTTGTATCTTACAAACTCATGTGAAGACAATTTTTCCAACAAAAGCGTTGGAAAAACTAAGGTTAAAAAAAAGTACAAAGGATGTGTCACCATACAAAAAAAATCAAAATTACAACCTCTGCAGTGTTTGTTCCACAAAGAAGAAAAAAACCAAATGCTGTGCTGCTGTGAGGGGAAAATGCTGCTGAATATCCCTAACTACATTCTGAAAGGAAAAACGACAAACTGGAGGAGCAAAATCATGGAGACAGAGCACAGCGGTGAGTGGGGAGACTAACAGGGCTGATGTTTTCAGAACAGTGGAGATGTTGGCATGTGGCAGTCCTGCAGGTGTGTCTGTGTGTGTGGATGTAAAAATGTAGCAGCCCCCCTTCAGTAGATCCGGCCTCGACTTCTGTTTCCTCTTCCTCCAAAGCCTCGCCCCCGGCCACCTCTGAATCCACCTCTTTGCTCTGCAAACACATAATTCAACACTTCACACTCCTCACACAACTCACAATCTTCTGATTCTCATCCACTACCTAGTGTTACTGCTTTAGATGTATTTACTCTGGTATGTTGTGGTTTATTGGTTGTTTGGCTCACTTTGCCCCCTTGTTTGACAACAGCCTTGAAGATGAACACCACAACTGGATGCCTTCACTTTAGGTAGCAATAGCTCACTGTCACATTGTTGACATTGAGAAACGTCGGTCGATTTAGGGAAAAAGAAAGCATCTACAAGGCAGCACTTGTATATTTGTCTTTGAGGGTTGTTCCCCATGTCATGGGCACTAATACACCTCCATAACATGACAGATGCTCTGCTTTGGCCCATACAACACGTTATGCATTATTTCCATAAACAATCTGAAAGACCAACTCATTTCTACTGAGCATCAGTCCATTTCAGGTTCAAGTATCAGTATTTGAGTCCAGGCTGGTGGCGTTTCTGGATTTTGTTTATATATATTCGTTCCACTCTTCATAGTACAGTATAACTTGCATTTGTTGATGCAGTAATAAACTGTGTTTCTCGACAGCAGTTTGTCACACGCTGTTCTTAGATAGTTCGACTATTTGCTGATGTTTTTTTGGCAAAGTTGTGAGCCACGACCATTCTTGCTTATAAAAGAAGAAGATGCCCGAAAATTACTGTTTTATGTTATTATTTGCTAATCACACACTGTCCCAGCTTTTTTGGAATTGGGTTTGTAAATATAAAGTCAGTGCATCAGACGTTACTTATCATTAAGGCAGTGCTGTTTAGCAGTTAAGTAGTGTACCCTAAATTCAGGATCAACGTGTGGCTGAGCCTTGTGCTGCTCATTACAGGTCACTAAAAAAAGGTTTTCAAGATCAAGTTAACTGAGAGGAAAGGCCTTAAACATCTGGACAGACACTCTACAAAGGAATGTAGTGAAGGGGAAGCCAGCCAAGATAAGATTCTTAAAGATAAGATTTCATCTTTATCTTCATTTATCAAACTCACCATAAGAGAAATTTCCGATGGTAGCGCTGTATTTTCCACTCGGAGGGTTGTAAATCTGCCGTGCATCTCTCCTCGGCAATGGAGAAACCTTTTTGCCAAGTGTTCCTGTACCAGTGTCTTCTCCAGATGAGCGTTTCTGACTACAAGATGCACAACAGGGGTCTCAGACAAAGATGCATCACTAACCAATAAAAAGATGTACCAACAAAGAACGCTGAACATTTAAAAGGTTCAATGGCTGGTATAAGACTTACCCCACCACAGCTGCCGCCTCAGTCTTCTGCACTGGTTTCCAGGACAGAGTGACTGTGCTTTTGTATGATGGAGGGTTATGGAAGAGATCCTGGAAGCACCAGCAAAAGTTAACAAGTGAACATTATCCAGTGCAGATATTATTTAAACTCACAAAGAACGGCAGTTGTCCTATAATTCTCAATACTTTTGTGAGAATTCAAATAATTCAAACGTTACCTTAATAAGGACATTGATGTTGTTGGTGATTTTCAAAGCCACAACCTTGATTTTATTCTAAAGACATATCAGAACAATAACCATGTTTAAAAAAAGCTGTAATCACAGCAAAACATAGCAATAATCCTGACTAAGATTAGTCATATGTTAGAACCTAGCATACTTTAATTTAGCAACATTCACAGATGAGGTTTGACACGAACAATCACATGACCATACCTCCTCAGTCTTTAGTGCGTCACCAGTTTTGCCTTGCAATGCCACACGGAGTTGCCGAATGTATACTTGCAGTCCTCGTGCAAAGTACTGTAGCCTGCAGACCCAATGAAAAGAGTATAATTACCATATGTTGCTTTGCCACTGCACCCCACTGTACCTGCACCAAATCAGACTGTTTTAAGGTAACTTTTTAACTCCAGTCCTCAACCCCCCTGCAAACAATTGCTTTAGAAGGGGTTGTGATAATCAGCTATAGCAATGACTTAGGCGTTAGCTCATGAAAAACAAAGATGTGTGATGACAAAGAGATACTTGCCTGATCTTGAAGTCCTTTAACTTCTCAGCATTGATCTTGTCGATGAGGAAGTCTGGTAACTTTTTGCCAAGTTGGTGGAAGCTGAAAAGCAAGCACTCCACATAGCTGAACTGTAGCTTGGGTTCTTCACTCACAGCATTCTCCCCATTCTCTTCCTCAGGAGGCAGGGGCATGAATTCCTAAACAGCACAGAGAAAAGAAAACTTTAATCATTCTCCATACAAAGAAAACTGAAGAGCTTGCAAGTTAATCTTAATGTTTTTCTGTTAAAGGGCCTGAACCATAATTTTTTTGTTTTTTTTCTGTTATCCCTAAGGTCAACTTAAAATATCTGTGTGACTTTATGTACCAAAAATGGTCATGATTAATCTTTACATCACTATTTTCCAGACTCTCTTCATTCCTTAGAATGAATGGGCATGTTTTTGTTTCTGTGCCTTTAAGACAGACATATAATTATAAGCTCTGTTCCAATTGGCTGACCTGTATTGTGCCTCATTCAAAAAACATTTAGAACTGAAACTCTCCTTTAAACTTCAATATGATTGGGTGAATTCAGTAAACTGCTGTAGGCTGAATAGGTGGATAGGTAAATGGGATGGTTTTTGCAACAACACAAAAACAATGAATTCAGAACAGGCTGTTTTTGCAGCAAACTTCCCATATATGGAGCAGGTAGTTATTGGCACATTTTGAAACTTTAGCAAAGCTCACATATTACTTCAAGCTCCTTTATTTCCAAAAAGCTAAACAACTTTTACAGCACAATGAGATTTTACCAATAGCTTTTCAAAAAGCATTGTTAGGTTGGCCTCCAGTTTGTCCATGTCACCACAGTATGGACTCATCTCAGCCAACAACTTTAGGACCTAAAAGGAGAATGATAATGGGTCAGAATGTCTGTTAGAGAAAGGAGTGATTTTCATTAAAGCTACCCAAACCTTCACATTTCTGACAGAAAACATGTGACTGCACAAATAAGTAAAAAATTAAAAAACGTATAGTTCAGGTTCTAAAATCTGATTAGCTGAGCATCGATCAAAGCCACTGTAAAACATTTGACATATAATACTTCATTAATAATAGTTAACATCATTCACCATTTTCTGGTCATTTCAAGTGGTTGAAAATTTCCTGATTTTACAGCAATTTAAAGGTCACTCACTTCAAGCTGGATGTCCAGCTCTGCCACAGGGCTGGTGAGCATGCTGAGGTTAGGTAGAACATGTTCACAGAAGTATGTCACAAATCGAGTGGAATGCACATTTTTCTGTGGAAAAATAATGCAAAATTCAAACATTTCTACATAAAGAGAAACCGCCATTTTGTGAGAAATATGCTCTGATATATAGAGATGAAAAAGTCAGCATGAGAGATAACCCAGTGATCTCTGTGGTCCAACACACCGAGAAGAGTGGCAGTGCCTGGCGTGTGCACTGCAGGAGACGATCCACACTGTCTGTGTCAGCAGGGTTGAGGGCCTGCTCCAGGAAGGCCTGTTCCACTACAAGTTCCACAAGCTGCTGCCTCCCACTCACTGTTTGCAAGTACTTCAGGCCAGACAGCACTCGCATCAGTAGCACAAATTCCTCTCCGGTCACATCCTCCAGTACCTGCACCACAAGTGAAGGTAATTTATGGATGTGAAAACCTTGCCAACAACAACAACACTACACAAACAAAAAAACCAAACAAAAACATGCGATCAAGTGTTCTGCATTTCATTTGCAAAGTTAACTGTATCAGCTCTGATTAAGCAGGCCTATCACACTTTTCATTTGACTCTACAGCTGCCAGTTAAAAAATGTAGAAAGTAGTTTAGTGCTAAAGCAGTGTTTTTCAACTACCCTGCCCTAAAGACCCAATGGCCTCCTCAGTTTCATTTTTTTCAGTTTTTCCTTGTCTGGAATTTCACTGATGTAATTAATTTGGTGATATGTTGACAACACAAAACCGCTATGATGTTCGAAAATGTTACACTAATTTTTCCCTCCCTCCTTGTGCATCTAAGCAGCCAAACCACAAATTCAACTATAGCACCTCCTTGTCTAGATTGGCCTACTTAAAATGTCAGTTGGTCAATGAAAATCAGAGCAAATCAGGTTACCTTCTTAGTTTCTGTGAAGATGTAGTCCTCTACCTCCTTGGTCATAATGTCATCTGGCATTGTCTTCAACTTTGTGGAGAGAAATTTTATTGCCCGTTCTCGTACAACATCCTCACCTTGCAGAATCTGGCTAAACAGGCCTCCAAGAGTCCCTTAGAAAAAAAAAGAATATGGCCAAGTTGACATACCAGTTAATACACATGATAAATGAACACTAATTAAATATGCTTTAGAGAGAAATTTACCTTTTGGATCAATTTTGAATATGGAGATCAACGCACTGTTTACTTGATTGAATTCTGCCGAATCATCTGGATATAGGGAAAAATTAAAAGGATGAGTAAACAAGCACCCAAAAAAATACACGTTATCCCAAAAAAACAGGGAAAAAGAACAAAAAGTTTAGTAGTCTAATGTAGTCTAGTGTATGTAATACAGTGCCTAGAATATGTTTTGAACACAGAGCTTTACGGCATGGTTGTTTTATGTTACCACTGTAATTCTGTGCAATACCTGTCTGCAGTAGCTGTGTGAGAATGTCTGCTACTCTGGGTAAATTTTCTCCAGCAGCAAAGCGTGGGAGTTCTTTAATGGCCTGCCTTCGAATCTGCAAAGATTAGAAAGAATAAGACTATAACATTTGTTGCCACAACAATTAGTGACTACTGTCCTTCTAGTAAATTGAGTCAAAACAGACACAAATTCAGCCAATAATGTCTTACCGAGACATCTTCATCTTCACACAAGTCCAACTGTGCATTAATGGCTGCGTCTGCTAGTTCTGGAAAACTGCTGAAGAATTTTGGAATGAACTGTGCAGCCAGTCGCTTCTCCTTTGGACCTCCTTTCACACCATCCAGAATAACCTGGTAGGCGTCTTTATGCTGAAACCACACATAAAACTCAGATAAAAACCCACACTTAACCCACACCATTTCATGCAATAATTTTCTGTTTGGGAGCTTCTGGATGCTTTAAAACACTTTGGAGGTTTGTTTTTATATTTAGAATAGAAAATAAAATAGCTTTCTTTGTGTGGTAAACATTGTGATCCCTGGTTCCCATCAACACCACTGTAAAAAATCAGTTACTAAGTTTCTCTACAATAAACCACCTTCACATAGAAACACCCCGAATGACTTTGTTTACATTTCCACGATTAAGTGACGGAATTCCCCTTTAAAGAACTCTCACCAACTGCATGTTTGATTAAGACAGCGTAGTTAGTCCTATTTAACTGGACACAGCACAGTGCAGTACGTGCACTCTGAATAAAATCACTGTGTCCAGAGTTTTTGATGCAGTTTTAAATATGGCACTGCTGGAGCACTGCACCTGTGATAAAATACAGTGATACATGTGTAGCGTAAAAAAAAGACCAAGTATCATGATATTTTTGCCATATCACCCACCCCTAATGAGTAGTATATTATCAGCAATGTTGTACAGTAAATATAAAATTAAAAATTGTGAAAACACACTAATTTTTCTAAACATTTATACATTAAAACGTATTTTCACATAGTAAAATATAAACATTTCATGATCATCACAGGTTGCTTAACATATTGACTATTTACTTACAACAGCATATTGTTCATATATACCCCTCATGCTACTGTTAGGTTGGGTGATATCACGATACACAATATGTATCACAATATTTAGTTGTTTCCTGGGGTTTGACAAGTTGGAACTGACCCATCTGACAAGTTGGAAAAAACTCGGACTGCTCGAACTGAAAAAATACTTTAAATATTTACGAGTACAGTGATGTCTATTCAATACAGGCCATTCAGACTGGATTACTTATGCTCTCTTTAAAATGAACTATGCGGCCAACAAACCGACAACCCACCTCAGCTGATTTTCCCTCAATTTAAAGAAATCAACACAACAGTTCAACGACACACATTGTAAAACAGCGCCACCAAACAGCCGTGACATCTGTGGATGTGAGTAGCTGAAGCAGCCCTGTCTCTGCTATGATAACGACGCCGCAGACAAATAATCTTTATTATTTGCTATCAGAACAGGAAGCCAGTTTGCTGCATGTGATGGTGGATAGGTGAACACCTTTAACCCTGAGGCTGGGTCACTAAACCCTTCATCTCAGCTCGGCCACCTGTCCGGACTACAGGCTACACGGCGGCTAACAAACAGCTAGCTTAGCTTAGCCGAGCTAGCAGCTGCAGGCCTCGACAGTAACGAGCTGTCTATAGCGCATTATAAGGCGCTGCAGAGTCGGTTGACTACTGATCGCGGCTGAGCGCTGTGTTATGTATCAGTGCAACCCCGCGGTGGATGGGGTTTATCTGAAGTCCAGACCTGGCTGAGATCCTCTTTGGCGTCTGCGAGGATCCCGTAGTTACGGTACAGCTCCTCGACGGTGGCCGCCATCTGCGCCGCCAATGACCGCAGGGAGAGTCAGACAAATACGGGCTTCTGTCACTCAGAGTCCTCCAGGTCGGCACGAAACGAATCCAGATATCCTAAAAATAATACTGCAACATCAGATCTTCCTAACAGCCAAAGAGCAGCACACTAACAGGCCCGCTGTACCCCAGTCAGATCGGCCGCCAGCCCGCCTCTGCTGCTCGGCTCTCCTGCGCGGAGGTAAAAACCAGAAGCTCATCCGCTGCGCTGAGTTCAGAGACAGAGCCTCTGCAGTTATTATATCACCCCCTACTGTATGGAGGACCAGATTTGCCAAATTGAAAAATAAATAAAATTAAAAATAAATGACTTAGTAAATTAATATATGAAGTAGAATTGCAAAGAATAATGATGATAAATCTACATAAATGAATATGTCTGCATTTATTTATGTCTATTTCGTAATTTCCCCTTCTCACTAATTTTTGTATTTATTTTTTTATTATTTATATGTTTCTTTATTAACATTTTTCTGTTTTTCTATTAATTTATTTTATTTATTTATTTCCATAACTATTAATTTTTATATTTATTTATTTCTCTATTTCTTTTTGTATTTCCTTGTCCTTATGCTAATAAAGGGGCTGTCAGTGAATGATGTCACAGCATCTTAATATTCCTATTGGTTGGTCGATGTCAGTTTCTGTAGATCGATTGTACATGTCTTGCTCTCTCAGCTGTAACTAAGGACACGACAGTACCGTAATGGCTTCTTACAGCAGCAGACAGTCAGAGATCTGAGAGTCTCGGCTGATCTGACTGAAAATGAAGGTCCGGATTATGTACTCTTCTGTGTGGAGGCTGGGGGGACAGTTTGCTCCATTTTGCTGCCTCTGCTGATTCAGAGGTCGACCACGTAGTGTTCAGAACTTTGAAGGAGGTGGTTCATCGTCTTTTTCTGTAAAATTCAGATCAAACTCAGACATTTGGACGCCCTTCTCACATACTGCCTGTGGAAGCCATCGACAGTTGTTTATCGGCAGGTTTGTCTGTCCGTGCAGTTCTTTATGGAGTGAAAGAACAGTTTAATCAGCTCTTCTCCTCCTGGTCTTGATTGCTAAGCCTGAACGTGAAAACACGCCCCCTCATTATCATATGAACGAAGAAATACAGAAATAAATAAATGAATTAATGAAAAAATAAATAAATTAATGAAAAAAAAAAATTAATACATGAATCAATGAATAAAGCGAACAATTGTTAAAAATATAGATATAAAAAAATATAAAAATGGCATTAATAAAACAATAAATAATACAGAAATAAATGAATTGAGAAATATATAACTGCAAAAAAAAAAGGAAATGTGTATAATTACGATCACAATAAGCAATATATACTTTAGTTTTTATTTAGTTTTTTTATTTATTGATTAATGTACTGAGCCATTTATTTTTTAATTTTATTTATTTTTCGATTTGGCAAATCTGGTCCTCTATACTACTGGGAGGAAGAGCGAAACCAACTTTTAACTCACTTTTAGGAATTATATTTCAGCGAGTAAAAAAAAAAATATTTCCCAGTAGTAAGAATTCATTGATTTTTTCCACTCATGTTTAAATAAAGAACGATTTTTCTTAGTACGCGCTCAATTTTAGCACGTTTTAATTCACTGTTCTCAAGTAACAGTTCAATTTTGACCGAACCCAATTCCTTTTTATACACCAAATGTCATGTTTTCTCTAGTAACAGTTTCACTTGTTCAGATTTAAGTTCCATCCATCCATCCATCATCTAAACCGCTTATCCTTCTGGGTCGCGGTGGGGTGCTGGAGTCTATCCCAGCTGTCATTGGGCGAAAGGCAGGATACACCCTGGACAGGTCGCCAGTCCATCACAGGGCCAGATTTAAGTTCCGAAACCGTAATTTGGATTAAAAGCTAAAAAGTCTCTCACGGTGCTGCTGCCGCAGTGCTCCGCCTAGTGTAGCTGTCTAGTAGTGCAGCCTGATAAGAACGTGCGGTGTGTTTTATAGCAGGTCAAGCGGATCACTGAGAGGTACACAAAACAGAGGAAAAGTGAAGATAAACTACAGCAGACATTAAGATATCATTGCCATATTTTGAAACTCAGTGATTTGTCTAAAGGAGTCTAAAATTTTACAGTAATAGGCAGTTATAAAAGTCATCACCCCTGAAACTAACACAAACAGGTAGAAAAAGTAAATCATAATAACAAATACTATGATGCATATTCTAATGTGTTTCCTTTTTGATGTTCAAAGTAAAGTTTTGGATATTTTTATAATCTGTCTTCGTGTTCTCTTGATCTTTAACGGTTTGTTCAGTTATATTGGGCAGACCACTCACAGAACTAAAATAACTTTGTTTTATTGTTTGTTCCTCAATGTCATGTCACTGTAACACCAAACAGTGAAGGTTAGTATTTTTATTTATAGTAAATTTATGTAGATTTACACTGTTATAGATTACTTGTGACAGAAAAATGCACAGCTTGCTGCCTTCTCAATTGTTCTATTCTATTAATTATTTAATGAATTCATTCATTCATTCATTCATTCATTCATTATTCTGAGTACTGTTTTGACTATTTTGACCATCTCTAGTAATCTGCAGATTATTCACTATAACATGAATAAAATTATTGTCACAATTACTATCACATTAACCTTCTTTATTGGATAAAATAGTATGTGAATACATTATATGTCCTAAAGTATCCAGACACCCCTCCTAATTAGTGCATTCAGCTGCTCTGAGGTGCTCCATTGCTGACACAGCCGTTCAACTGCACTCACACAACTTGTAAAATCTCTACAGAAAAGCATTACCAATAGAATGGGATGCTACACAACTACACATAAGCCAAAAGTCACAATGCTCAATGCCAAGTGTTGACTATGGGCTATAAAGTTCCCCAGCATTGAGCTGTGGAGCAGTGGAACTGTGTTCTTTGGAGTGATGGAGCTCCATCCAACACCTTTGAGATGAGTTGGAGTGGAGTTTGTTATCCAGAACTAGTCATCGAAAACCAGAACCTGACCTCACTAATGTTCTTGTGGCTGAATGCAATCAAACCCTCATAGCAATGTTCCAACATCTAGTGTAAGGTTTTCCTAGAAGAGTAGAGGCTGGTACTGCAGTAAAGAGGGGACAAACTCTCTATTAATACCCTTGCTCGCAGAAGGAACACTGAATGAGCAGGTGTCTAAAATTTTTGGACATATTGTGTTTGTAGCAATAGCTGACAATGTAGGGAAAACAAGAAAATACCCAGTGACATTTCTTTTATATGAATTCAGTGAAATATATTGACTGCTTATTTTCAGAAACCATTTATAGAGTAAGGGAAATATTTTCATTGCCAAGTGATGATAAGTGTTTCCAAGTGATGAGAAGATTTAGAGATGCAATATAGCTAACTAATGGAAAGTTTGTGGGTCCAACATTGTTTTGCTGAACGCTTCAAATTCTTACAGTATAACTCAATGTGACATCTTAAACACTATTTTTTTCTGCCTGTGTAAGTGCACGCCCATCAGGTTTTGTTAAGCAGAATGCAGGCATTCAAATGTGCATGCTTGTGAACTTTAGGTATTTTGGGGCCTTCAGGCCAGGTCCTGGGTATTAGTCCTTCTTTTCTATCAGTAAGTTTGGTGAAACTACAGTATAATGGGTTCTAGAACATTAAGAGTTATGGTGTTGAGTAGAACTGTGTTATCTCTTTAGTTATATCATTGTTTTTATACAAAAAGAATACTACGAATGTGGTCACATGAACAATTTCTAAACAACGTGATCACATCTCGGTCGCAGCACATCCGAATGTTTTACTCAAAGTTACTTAAAGTTGGAACATCCCGGTCAAATGACATGTTTTGTTGATTTTCACGTTGTAGTCCTCTACAGGGAACAAACGTAAATATATATGGCAGGTTTTCAATATTTCTGTTTTTTTTAACATATTTGAAAAATGTAAAATTTAAAATGCGTCATACATTTTACATAGGGCACATTTTACGTTTACATTTTCCCCACTAAATTCAGCAAATAAACAGTAACTGTGCATTAAAATGTGCTGAAGTGTGTTTTCTGTAGAGGATGTGTTCACTTATTTTAGTCAATCAACAAAATGTATTTGGACCGGCCGTACCCAAACTTTTTCACACAACTGTGTATGCATGCAAATATTGTACATTTTACATCTATTTGTTTTGTCCAACCGCTCTGCATTTACAGTCTTTAATAAGGATGTAACAATTTCAGCACAGTGTTGAAAGACTGTACATTCAAAGTGTATTAAAATATAATTGATAAAACAGTATTTTTGCCCTCAAGCTGGTCTCTAATTTGCAGTCTTTAATGAAAACCACTGTCAGTGATCAAAACTAAGCATCATCAGTAAAAAGCGGGAGGACAGGAGGAGTGGCTTATTCTAAATACACTAAATGAAAAATAGAGACATGCTTTATAGGTTCTATGAGATGCAGTTCAGATTTTGTATTGTTTGTAGCTCAGTTTTAGTTTTAAAAAATCACTATTTTCGCCCAAGGACATGTCGTTGCAAGACTTTGTTTAGAAATAAAAATTGTATTTTTCTAAGCTAATCTGTGGGGTTTCTAAGTCATCAAGACATTTTAAACATAAAAAATATTTTTCAAAATTCACATTCAATATTTTTTCAGTCAAAGCTTTACCTCAGAATAGAAAATCGCATTAAACCTGAAAATATCTAGTTACACCAGGGTTGTACGATATGGGCATGAAGTGTGATGTTCGATAAAGCTGTTGTATATCACAAAGACAATATGACAAATGATTATAAACAAAATTTGTGCCTCTGATTTAATGTGACGCAAGTACAGATGTGTTTATTTTTAGATGTGTAGACAGAAATCTAACTTCTCCTTTAAGCAAATGGCTAAATATAAAATTATTAAAGAAACATTTACTATTGTGCAAAATAAAATACTAACAGCTACTTCCATCAGAACTGCACATTTGTTTTGTGCACTGAAAGGCTGAGGAACAGTGAGGCATTAACCTCAACAGTTTTTTTTATAAAGGTTACAAAAACAAATAAATATGTATTTATATTTTTTATATAGGCACACAAAAACATGTTTGTTGTGACAGAAGCCATTACTGTCTCATACACCTAAAACACAATACTGAGAACAGTCCTAAAATTTAATGTGTTTTGACAGCCTAGTTCAGGATGGAGTAGTATTCGAGCTGGGGATGTGCGAGTTTTGTAAGTGGCCGTTTAGCTGAATGGTAAAAGGTATTCGTCCCCCACATTAGGGGTTCACTCCCAGCGCAGAGAAGCACTCATTAGGCTTCTAACGGTTTGTGACGTGGTAATGTAATGACTTCCTGGCACTGTGTGTAAGATAATTTGATCTATTCTGTCACTGCAGCTCTTACCGATGTGTTTATCATAGAAACCCATACAGTGATGACGATAAAAATCCAATTTATTGTGCAGCCCAAGTTACACCCCTAGTTTATAAGTCATCATTTGATATTGAGTGCATTTGGCATTTACTGTTCTTAATAGAATAAATTCTGTCCTCCATTTTCATATTTATTGCACATTACACAGAACCAAATAAGCCTCTAGCACTCTTACCTATGGGTCTAACGTCCTTGAACAGCACCTTCACCCCCTCAGAAGGGTCAGATTCCTCAACAGTGCCGCACAAAGGTTTTCCCTGGAGGGGATCAGCATTCAAATAAGGCCACTAAAGCTTCTTAACTCCTTATCTATTCTAGGAACACTACATCGAACAAGGTTTGGTTGTAGCCCTGAAGAAAACAGCCCCCACTTGTGTCTTATCAAAACCAGTGATCCACTGCTAGGTTCTATAACAACTACCAGAAAGGAGATGTGCATTAAAGACGATGGATCAAGATTGCATTACATAAAGAATCAGCAATACAGTTTGCATTATAGACTTCTGCCCAATGAAATCCTAATCAGCCAAGAAATCTACAAAATTGCTCAACGAAATGCTTTATTATTTTGTACTTAATAACTGTAAAATTGTAATACTATACATCATATTCATCATAAAACACTCACATGTAATTATCAAGCACTAATCAAACACTAAATATGTCCTGAAATAAAATCACTAAATTTCCCTAGGAGCTACTATTTCTGTGCCTCTCCACTACAAAGAAACAGTAAATAGAATATAAAATGGCTCGAAACCAGAAAGTGTAAGGCAGTGCACTTAAGTCCTTAATCCCATACAGCTGAGGGCTCAGTAAGGTTTTGACTAAGACTTCACTGTAGAGGTGCACAACTCCAGTCTAGTCCATTTTGGCATTTTTTCTGCACAAAACACACCTGATTTAACTCATCAGTTAAAGAAAAATGGCTCAGTCATACTAGCTAATGTTGCTAGTCACTGTTAGCCAATATTAGCATGATGTAATTTTAACAACGCTATTGTACAATGGTAGATATTAACTTTAACGCATTGTTAGCAACATTCACTTCAAGGACTGAACCATTCATAATAAAGTTTAGAAGTTGTGTTACAGAAGGGAAACCACCAAACTGTGCTGAACTCTGGCCAGCCAGCACAAGTTGTGCACCCCTGCCTTACTGCAGCTATGTAAACTCTGGTAGCTCAGCAGGGCTGAAATTCCACACAGCTTTGCGACTTCCACAGCAGAAAAAAAGCATGCTTCTTAGAGAACTGCATAGGTGGTGACTGAGCTAAGAACAGGTCCTTTTTAGCTCTTTATGCATTCCTTTTACCCCATGCTTTAAAAGTGGATAAACAACTGTATTGAACAATAACTCGTTAGTTATATAATATAATAAGCCATCATTCATGAAAAATTGCTGCAGTAACTTTTGAGCAGATTTTGCTGTGGGTGAAAATATGTGCTGTTCACTGTTCAGTACTTCATGAGAAAATGAGTAAATGTGCAAATTTATGTCCAGAAACGTACACTTAAAACACCCGTACAATCCACTTATTCACACACTGTTTTACATACAACTCCACTGTATGTTGTACAGCAAGTGTTTTTCCACTGGACACATGTCAGCGGTCATTATGGCGTCATGCTGCACACAAACTGCTGTGGTGCTCCACATGACGCCACTAATGTGACTAACAAAGTACCTGCAGTCATGGTCAGTCTTGGGGAGGGATGACTTCTGATGCTTCCTTGTATGGTGTGAATGATGCTGATTTTTCTTTTAGTGCAGGCCACATACTGTGAGTAAATAGCAGACCGCATGGGCTTTTGATCTAGGGCACAATGGCAGGCATATTTAGGGTACTCCCTTGTCCTCTAGGACACATCAACTGGCCAGTTCACAGCTCATGTGAGCAGGGCTCTGTCGCCTCAGAGATTCTGATGCAGCTGATCGCGGCCTGGGAGAACCACATCTGCCGGATTTAGTCCCTTGGCCATTCCCACTGCCATCAGCTTCGCCAGTGTGCATTTTGTTTGTGACGGAGAGAAGCTGGATGTCTGACTGAACGTTAGCAACCGTGTGCCGTCGTACGCCCCCAGTCCTCTCCAGATAGGCCTCACCTTCGTGCTCTACAAGTGGAGCCAGCAACGACTCTGGAGCAAAGTGTGTGACTGTGATCTCTGGCTGTCCATAGTGTGGCGAGGATGTTAACTTGGATTGTTCCAAATGACAGTCTGGTGTGAAAGTAAGAAGGACTGGTCAGTTTTACAAAGAACATGAAGTCTTGTTATAAAGCTGGCAAGTCAAAAGTGAAAGCTCACCTGAAGTGGTGTCCCTGTGGCTCATGTAGAGATAGTTACTCAGGTAGGGTGAAATCACCATGTCCACCAGTCTCTCCAGAAGGTAGTACTCTTTACTAGGCCCACCAGGCTCATGAATGCCCTGTATTTAGAGAACGCACATTCATTAGAGTCTGTACCTCATTTATGAATCCATTCTTATGTTTAAGATCTAAAGTAACAAACAGTGTGAAACCAGCAACTAGTTTATGGCTTATAGTACAGTCTAAACTTCTCATGTGTGAAACTGTGAAGTGACTCATTCATCCATTCATCCTGGCCAGTGTGCCTGAGGCATTTGTAACAATATATTTTACAAAAGACCTGGATACCCAGACACTTTTACAAAGATGATTGAATTAACAGGATATGCAGTAACAATGGTAGTGACCTTTAAGTAAGGTTTGCAACGAATTATGGGGGCCACTTACATGCATGTAATTTGTAGATAATTTTTACTAGCAATCTAATTTATTGTAACTCTTTACTTCTGCAAAAAAACATGGACCGGTTCCCCAGACACAGATTAAGCATGGTCTTGGGCTAAACTGCAGTGCCAATGGTGAATCAATTCTTCAAGAAAATGAACCACGGGACATTCTTTTTAGTCTAGGAACAGGCTTAATCTAAGCCTGGTAAACTGTCTGTTCACAGACCATCAAGAGTGTTTCATGGCTCTCAACTGCATGTTAATATCAATCAAATATCTTGCTGCTTTCATAAAAATATTTTGCAGGAAGAACAATGGTCATTAGTCTATAAGTGAATTCAGGTGTAGTATACGGAAATCCTCACCTGTAGTATAAGCAGCATCTGCATTATAGCAGGAGGATAAGAGGCAGTATGCAGCTTTTTCTCCAGAGGAAGTTTCAGCAAAACCAGGTCCCTAAAACCGAGCAAAGCCATCTGCCTCACTGTCAGCTCTTGGCCCTGCACATGAGCGCACGCACATACAAACTCAAAACAATCAGTCACATTGTCCGTGAACTGGCACCACCTGACCACATACATGGTGAGTGACACTGCTCAGTTACCTGTACAGGATAGAATATGGCTTGAAGTGTTGGCAGGATTTCAGTAAAAAATGCTACCCACATCTCAGACAAAGCTTGGAGCCAGTTTTCATCTGAGCAGAAAAAAACAGAAAGACAGAGTCTCACATTACACACAACTACAAACCAGAGCATGTACGGGCCTGAAGGTATTTAACATTGAAATGTATACAATTTTCTTAGGCCACACCTAAAGCGTCTTGGTCTACTATGCAGAAACAAGCCTTATAGCACAACAATGTGCATGTACTGACCCTCGTGAAGCTGAATTTTCTCCAATATACATGCCAGGCCTTTGTTTAACAGCTGATCCTATGTAAAAAAAAGTGAAATAATGTTAAAACAAAGTGTTGTAAATAAAACATGCAACACATTTTTTATGTTTTTTTAATGTTAGTTTGTGACACTTTGAAGCATCTAGATATTCTTATTGTTTCGTACAAGCAGATGCTAACTGAGCACCAGTCAGTTGCTGGTTCAGTGCTTTTATTTCTGGTACTCTTCTTCTGACTGTCTTTGCAGTCATGACACGTCACCTGAAAGTACTCTGTGATGAAGGAACCCAATTCTGTCCTCTGAAGCCACCTGAGAACACAAAAATGTAATGAGTTGAGGCCACTGTATAGCATTGAAAACTCTCTAAAACTGTTTTAAAATAAAGATCTTGGTTTTTTGGGTAAGTTGGGCCTGGAACAGTTTAACTATATTTAGTGAATAAAACTTTTACACAAATTGGCCAGACTTTCTGGCCCCGAATGTCCCAAATTAAAACTTAAAACTATAATGTGCCACTTTAGCTGTCAAAGAGAATTAAAAATCGCAATGCATTTTGCTCCACACCATGAAACATGGTACCAGGGAGCTGGCTGAGCATTTTCACCCTATGATAAGTGTTCTTTTTTTTTTTTTTTAAACAAGATATCACTAGTAAAGTTTTTTTTTTCCCCTACTTGCTGGTACATGGTAACATAATCAAACCTCAGAAATGTTTTAGAGGTAAGCAAAGGTCACTAAACTTCAATCAAATATTGAATATAGAAAAAAAAACAAGAATTTTGTCATTTAAATGGTATGGTATGATGAAACATGCTTAACGTGACTAGAGACATGAACTAGCAATTTTAAAAAATGTCCATTTTGATTTTAAGTTGATTTTAATGGGCTCATATTTTTAAGCTGTCTAGTATTTCCTACCTGATGCTTTCGTTTAAACTGTACAGCTCATTGGCCTGAAGCCCTCCTCCTTGGAATACTTTGATGACAGCAGTCTGGACACTGCAAAACATATCAAATGAATCAGCCTCTAGAAAAGGAAGGAAACTGAGCATGCTTTTACGGTTACAGTTTGTTAATATGGAAATTCCAGGGTAAAAAAAAGCTGTTGAATTTGCATAGTCATGAACAGACTTCAGAAGCTTCCCAAAAAGTATGTAAAGCAACTCAACCAAATGCCAATTCTCTCTCTGTTGCTGACTAAATGTGTATATGTACATTTCCGTTTCCTAAGTCAAAATTTTGAAGCTTGCTAACATTCCCTGTTCGGCCCTGAGCCCACCACATCTGAATAACATCCTGCTCCACACTTCCTGAAAGAGGGGCAGCAGCAGCCCTGTTTCTAGACGGAAATAAAGAGGGCAAAAGACAGTGGTCTACTTTCTTTTCTGTCACTTGCTTTTTTCCACATATACACGTGCACAGGCAGCACTAGTCCCAGTCATATAAAAATGGCATAGATATGGATTTTATGTTTTATGGACAGAATATATTTGCTTTCAAAAAGCCATTTCTTTTGGTCCATTCATCATGTGATTTTTACACAGAGTAGCTGGCATTTTCCAATGGTGCAAAAAACAAAACAAAACAAACAACAACAACAACAACAAAATGTTTTGATGTGACAGCGACAATACAGAACATGCAGATTCCGATTATGGCTAACTATCATGAACATAGATGTTCCGCCAAAATTCTAGTGATACTTCTTTCCACGATTAAGCGTTCTTCAATTTGTTTCGTGTATTACTTGTCAATCTCAGTTTAAAGCAAAATTTTCATAACATTTTTTAACATGTCTTTCAGCATTTTAAATATTAGTATGTCTGAAGGCGTTATCACCCACCTGTTCCAGACACTTGCATTAGAGAGCTGCAGAGTCGGTGAGCTGGCGTGAAAGCGGGCCAGGTCCGACAGTACCGGTGAGCTCATGAAGCGCGGCCTGGGACGCCGAAAAGATCCCATCATGCGGTGTAAGTGAAGGCCGCCAGATAAGAAAAGAACTATAGAGAGGATGAAGGAGAAACACAAGTCAATGAAAATGAGACAACATGCTCTGAACAGAACTTTCTCATATGTGACATGAAAGAAAGTAAGCATGTAGATTTTAAGAAGCCTCTTAAAAGGGTGATGTTTACACAGCATGTGTCTGTGCTGACTCAAAAAGATGCTTGTGTGTCATACTGAAAGCCGCATAGAGCTCCTATGCAGCCGAGCTCACTTCCTTTGGTCTGCAGTCTTCAAACTTCCTGCCTAACCTCTGCACAACTGTGTTCCCCAACAGCGTGAAAACGAGACGCTATGCCCTTCTTATCTTTAAGAAAAAAAAAATATTGACGTCTAAGGCCTACACAACATAGGCTTGAACATCGCAGTGAGTGATGGAGCCAGGTATCGAAGCAATTCACCAGCAGAATAAGAGCCTGTTAATAACATCTGATGCTGCTGATGCATGTGAAGATGACAACAGCTGCCTCCCTAACACATGCATGCATAGTCAATGAGTGTGCTGTAGATTTCTGACTCAGGCCATACTGCTCACACATAACCAGGCGGTGCCCCTCCCTGCCACATCGCAGCTCAGTCCCACTCACATCTGACACCAGCTCATGAGCCCCAAAAAAGGTTTACCACATTGCATCACATTTCTATAAAAAAATTGCATTTGCTTTTTGAAGAGATGCCGTCTAAATTCAAAGGAATACCACAATATTTTCAACCTTATCTGCGACATCTGTAGCACACCGTCAATAATTTTCCTGTACATAGAAAAAAACCTGCTGACTCAAAAGACACTTACAGTAAAAGCCAGCATCTGCCCATCGGCGTCTATCATAAGTCACTTTCACATTGACTGGCTTTCAGTTCATTTCTTAGTACAAAGACACGTGCTGAAATTACTGTCAGTGGTAATCGATGGAGGTTAAAAATGTGGATAGATGACAATTTATGTGATTGTAACTTTCTATTTCTTAAAAATAAAAAACAAAGAAACATTTCTGTCTTTACTAGTTAGCAAACTGATACATTATACACTGACTACATGAACTTTTCATAATCAGCATGAATGAAAACGTCACACAGATCTGCTTGCCATCTGTCAACTATGGGCATATAAGCCACGCAAGATGGGCAACAGTACTCACTCCCACTGCTGTTGATTCACAAGTAGCTTTCTGCTTGCTGTTTTAATACAGCCCAGCACTGTACTTACTCCATAATGCCTCCTGAACCTCAGTTAAGGATTCGGCTTGGCACTTTGTATAGATCTGGACCTTTATTGCGTTGAGGACTGCAGTCCTGTGATAGTGCAGGCCACAGTCATGGGAAACTACTCAAGTGGGTTAAGTAAGATAATGCAATTAAGCATGCAGACTCTACTGTGGATGGAATTGGTGGTGTTTACATTCATATTATTCAGCTAAATGAGTCTAAATTACTATTTACATACAATCTTTGAGAACATTTTAACAGACTCTTCAGCTTATCTAGTACTGTCACAAACAACCACCAGGGAGTATTTCCATTAGACAGCCACAGTCACACGATTGAAAAATATGATATTTATGAGAATTAGATTTTTATAACTCTTCACTGTTTTACATGGTCTGCACAAAAAAGTTGTGGACAAGCTTCTTTTAAGCCCAGTACTATGAGTCTGTGCCCTACAAGGTCAACAGGATGATGTAGAGGAATGCTGTCAGCATCATGGCTCCCAACAATAACAAACTAAAAACATTAACCTAAGTCACTTTTACGCAAACGTGAGAAAACTACAGCAAGTAAGTCGAGGGAATAACACAGGCTCGCTTTTAACCTACGGATTTCTTTATGACACGGAAAGAGCAGCTCAACCTCGCATAAGAAGTGCATCTCGGGACAAGGCGCCTCTATCAGCCTCCTCAGGATGGAAGCCTGCTAACACATCTAACACTCACCGATTACCGATCTGATCGATTCTTCTTCTTCGTCGAGGTGAAGCGGGTTCAGACTATTGATCTCATACTTCTCCCTCACTCCGTGGTCACACACTGGAGCGGTTTTGCGCGCCTTCGCCGAGCACAGTAACTTAATAATCACTCATGTTAGAGAAAGGAGGACACCAACAACTCGCTACAGGAGAGCAAGTGAAGAAAGGCAGGAGGTGATGTGAAAGCCCGCGAGTCCACCATGAGCCTGCAGTGGGCGGGGCTACAGGGCGGAGTTCGGGAGGCAGTTCATTCACACGCAACAAGTGGGACTCTGAATGAGCCGGAGTACGGAGAGCTGGAGTAAACTGAAGTGTTGGGCTAGGAAACCTTGAATTTGGTCTCTTCACATTGAAAGTTTTAAAAAGTTGTTATTATTAATATATGTTATGTAACATTCCGTTGTCCAGCATCACATCCTCCAACGTTATTGATTCAGAATTCATGATTTTGTGTTGTTTTTGTCTATCAATATTTGCTCTCTATAATAACCAGCAAGCATTACGCAATTACATCTTCAGCAGTTGGAGGCTCAACAAACCTTGGCTAGAGCCCAGTAAATACGTTATTAGCCTCTAGCCTAGCTAGCATTAGTGCTATAACCCTAACCTGAACTGGCTGTCAAACCGAATAGTATAGTTGATGAATTAGCCAGATAGCAAAAAACTTTACTTTCGTTTGCTTTATTTCCTAAAAGGTTTTATAGAATAATATTTTCATGTCCTCTGTTCACAGGCTTTTGCTTTGCAGCCTGGCTGGTTCAGCTCTGATGAGTTTTTACTTCACCAGTTATGGATTGAATTATAATTATTATTACTTTGATTGAATGTTCTTTTATTTTTTCTACTTATAAGCTGATTTCATTTCTTCCACAGCAAGTATCTATTTGCGTGCTTGTCTGTGCCTGCTGAAACTTTCTGAATGAGTCAAATAGGTCAAAAGGTCAAATACTTACACACACACACACACACACACACACACACACACACACACACACAGTGTATAGGCAGACTGCTTAAACAAATATCACAAATAATGTTACATGTTAAAATACCTATATACAGCATTATAATTCACTCAGTCCGTTGAAACCATGCAAGGTCTTTATAGACATAGCCATGGTGCTGATTTTTCTTCCTTGTCCAGTTTTGCACAGGCAATAACACTCCGACACATGTTAATGCTATAGCGTTTAAGACCATTACATTTGGAACATTTGGCACACACGCCCTGATCCTCTCAAGATTCCTTGAGTAGCACTCATACTTACACCAAATCCATCAGCACACAGCTGAGCTTCACATGTGGTCAAAATGGTATCTGTTTATTAGTTAAAGGAGTCTTAGGCTTTTTCAGAAAGAGAAAACTACTACTACTACAACTACAACCACTACTACAACCACTACTACTACTAATAATAATAATCACTGTAATGTCAAAACTCTTATGCTATTCTTTTTACTTCATTTGAAATGACAACTAGCCTTTTAGCCCTACATTGTGTGAACATTTCATGATCAATGGGCCAATAAAAATGGTCCGAAATTTAAAAATTAAATTTTGTGCATTACCTTTTATAATTGATATTAAATCTAATAACATTATTTCATTCTTCTGTAAAGTTTCAGAGATACAAGGTTTTGTTACAACAACAAAATATTACCATATTAGTATTACCTATTACACTCAAAATCACAGAGGGCATTAATATAACAGAAGGCATCTCAGAATCTCCGAGTGTGCTAAAGGAGAACAGATGAAAGTGAAAAATGAGAGCAGACACAAAACCAGCAGATGTAAAGTATCATATAATCAGTGTGATGTCGGTGCCAAGATGGAGTGAGATAGAGCTGCTGAAAGAGTTTTTGTCTGTTTTAAAAGATAAAATAGTAAGCCTGAATGTTGTGACCAGAGGAGGATGGGTCCCCCCATGTGAGCCTTGGTTCCTCCCAAGGTTTCTTCCTCAGCTCTGAGGGAGTTTTTCCTTGCCACTGTCGCCACTGGCTTGCTCACTTGGAGGATTTACATTTCATGTTAAAACTTTGTCCTTAATGGATTTCTGTGAAGCTGCTTTGTGACAACATCAGTTGTAAAAAGCGCTATACAAATAAATTTGACTTGACTTGACTTGACTTGTGTTACCCACTGAGGACAGTTCCTATTTAGAGATCGAACTGTAGGACCTCAGTGTGTCTAGAATCATATGGATGGAGAAACTCAGCAAGACAGTGATGAGCAAAGCAGTGCTGGGTATGATGTATGAGGAGAAATTGTATTGCGTTTGAATAATAATAACAATAAGTTTCATTTATATAGCGCCTTTCACAAACCCAAGGTCGCTTCACATAGCATGGGAAACAAACAAACAAACAAAGAAAAAAAAATGAGATGAGAGAAGTCTTGATTTTGAATTACATATAATTATTATGTAAAATATGCATTTTTCATAAATTATTTTTAAAGAAGTGAAACAAACAAATCAAAACTCAGAGATTTTAGCATTTAACCACTGGCTAAAATCTTTTTATGGTGTTGGAGACCCATACCTGCACAAACAGTGAATGCACTAAAGCCATACATTACAAAATTTAATTCTGCAAATACAAGACATTGCAGTTTGACTCACACTTGGTTTTATGGTAACTTTGTCCTGATATATCAATAGTGTTGCAAAGAGAGTTCTGTTGTGGGTTTTTGTTGAGGAAGTGATATTAAAGCCACTACAGTGATCTTATCACAGTCAGTGAATTAGGCTTCAGGTAACAGTAGCCTGACAATACCCCTAAACTATGGATATCATGGTTTAAATGGCTTAAATGACCCATATCATGGAAAACAATTTTTTGTAATTTTTTTTAAATAGCATATTTTGAAGTACAATGTATACATTGTTTCAAAACGTACCATTCTCCACCCTGTCTGTGGGGTCCAAATATGGAAATGCTGCAAAAAAAGCCTGTTTAGAATTCATTGTTTCTGTGATGCCACGAGAACCAGCTCATTTACATCCATCCAGTCTGCAGCAGTTTAGCTACGCCCATTTATATTGAAGCTATAATCAGTGTTTCAGCTCTGAGTGCTTTTTGAATGAGACACAATACAGGGCAGCCAATCAGAACAAAGCTCAAATACAAATATGAGTCTTAGAAGCACTGCAAAAAACAGCCTGTTTAATTCTAAGGGATAAAGAGAGGTTGGAAAATGTAAAAATGTAAATAAAACCACACAAATGTATAAGATGGCTTTAAGGAAGGGAAAAAAAATACAAGAAGAATATAGTATATGGGCCCTTTAGGTGGCTTATCACTGTTACAAAACTGCAGCATGTTATACATACTACAATATGACAAAATACACCAGGACACAATAATTAATTTCAATTAATATACATGGTAATAGCAATAAACTATGTTTCCACTAAGTAAATGTATTTCATTCAAAGCAGGAGAAGAGGTTTGAGCAGAAACGAACAGTGGTTGAAAGTTAGGACAGGCATATGCTTAAACACGATAGCTGTTTAAAACATAAACAGGCCACAAACTGAATTACAGCCTGACAGAGATTTTTATTTTAAGCTTCTGTCACTCTGTCTAAGCTAAAAATATGCACTGTTTATCAGCTTCAGTGTCTGATAAAGCATAGTTGTGATAATAAACATGGTTTGGGATAAACAAAAAACTGATGTTTATCTGAATTCCGTTAGAAGGCCTTATGAAGACATTCGTTGAAGGACAAATGAACAAAGATTACACAATGTCACATTTGATAATGTGATGTTGTGTAATGATGAGAATGCACAATGTCACATTCTGAAGTTCAGACTTCAGTCTACTGACATCATGCACTACTTTGAGCTGATTTAGTAGGGCTGATATTTACCAATGTAACAGCTCCTTAAATACTGATTAAAACAGAAATTAATCTTTCAAACAATACCTTGTATGTCTATGTGTGTTATTGTTTACATATCCTCATTTATTCACTATATGACCAAAAATGTTTAGACATCTGCTCATCTTATGAAACCAAGGCTATGAATAAGGAGTTTAGTCAGCTTCTGCACTTCTATAGTTGTGTTCTCTCAGTGTTCACAGTCTGTTTAGTGTGTTACATGTCCTACATGTATGCACTCACCAAGACAACTTCCTTGTATGTGTAACATACCTAGTGAAATACAGGTGATTCTGATTCTGATTTATGCTAGATGTTGGAACATCGCTGTGAGGATGTGACAGAGGCATTTCCACTGCTTCAAAGCCCAGTGATGGAGTCTTTATACCCCTCTAGCCAATGTGTGGCATTCTGCACGAAGACCTTATCTACGGAGATTATACAAACGGTGTGTGTGCAATTGAACACCTGTGTCAGCAAGTTGGAGCACTTTAAAGTAGCTGAATTCACTATTTAAGAAGGGTGTCTGGATAATTTTGGACAAAGAGTGTATATACAGTAAGTCTTTATTAAGGGCATTTTAGGGAGAATTACCCTACAGTGATCTGTAGATGGCGATACAACACCATTTTAAACGGCAGTCTGTTTTTAATGGCGTTCTTGACAATCTGGCAAAATAATTCATAAGATATTTTCATTGATAAAAATAATGTTGGACTATTTCAAGCAATGTATGTGAGAAGAAAACACTTGCATCTATTTTTGAATAGCTTGTCAGGAATGATTATACTCACAACACTAACAGCGAGAAGAGGAATGTATTTCTGTGCCCTCACTTCTATCTGCATTTACATTCACCCACTGCTGATGAGGAGATAATGAGAGAATCACACTGCCAGCGGCTCCATCACAAATAAACAACAACATTAAAGTTTTTTTTTCTTGTTTAACTTTTGATGGAAGCAGACATTCCGCTCATTATTCTTGTCATGGGCCTGATGGTGACTGAGGCTGCAGGACGCTGAGAAAACACAACAACAGAAGTGCTGTGTTTAACACTGATAAGGAGGACCTGCTCATACAGAGACACGGCAAACTACAACAAAACTAGACAAATTAATAGCCTCGCTGAAGCAGCATACAGCACCACTGAAGATAAACTCTAAAGGACTCAGGCTAGACCCATTTTGGGCTTCTTTAGCTTTTCCTTGATGACAAAGATGTCCTTGTCCCTGTGAAAGAATGCCATTAAACATTGTGGTTATCATCACTGCATGGTTCTTCTGCTGCCAAAAAAAAAAAATCTGAGTTTCATATTTTCTTTACACTCTAAAAATAAAGATGTCAAAAAGCATTCTTTGGAGTGATGCCATAGAAGAACTGCTTTTAGTTCCCTAAAGATCCTTTCAATTGATGAAGTGAGATCTGTGAGTGTGGGGAGCATTTTTAAAATCTAAAGAACCTCCACAAAATGTCATGCCAGAGAAAACTTTTTAGTGCTCAAATGTTGCAATTTGTTGACTTGGGAGACTCAGTGGTGGTTCTCTTTAAATGCCTTACGAGAAATAACATTAGGCAAAAAGGAGACATGAAATATGGGAGAGATAGAGGACAGATGTCAAACTAATCTCATTGTTGTCCAGAATTCTCCTTAATATTAAGAGACATTAAGGAGATATCTTTTTGGATTTTTTATTCTGTACTATTAAAAAGTTTTTCCTAGGACCTTACATCAAAGAAAAAAACACAAAGGATGCTTTTAGGAGTGTTCTTTGCCTCTACCCAGTCTTCTCCAGAGATTTAGATTCATGCAGACAAACAGACTTAACGTGTTACAGAGAAAGTCCAAAGGGCTGTAGGACTGTCTAATTCAGCCGTTCATATAGGCCATACGGGGGATAATGCAGATTTTCTGTCAGCATAGTTTGTAGCAGGGAAAACGCAAGACTGAGCAGAGCTGTAGTTCTGCAGAGGTAGAACTGAAAACCCCAACCTTAAAAAAACATTTAGCAAGTAAAGAGGTAATCTTCTTTAACAAACAACATACAGAACATGCTACAGTGGCATATGTTTATTAAAAAAAATAAAACAGTCAAGATCATAGATGGAAAAATATGCAAATTTAGTAAGCAGTGGAGTCTCTTATGTCTCAGTTCATGTACTTCTTGGGATGTCTAACTTGAAGAAGCTTCATAGATGGCGCCACACAATGGGATTGAGGACTTTTTGCATGAGCTAACCTATTTTCATTTTTAGATCACAGACGCACCCTAATATTTTGCTGTAGAATCTCCTAAAGGTTGTTTTTCCCTCAGTGACTGCCAGCTGTTTGGGCACTGAGGCATCAAAGCAGGTCTACACCACTACACACCCTCCACCATGCTTCTCAGCTGAGAGGAGGTTTTAATATTGGTGTGCAGTGTTCTGTTTTCGTTTGCTGTATACATTTGCTAAAAGATTCAGCTTTGTATCATCTGTCCACAGATTTGTTGCAGAGGTGCTGTGTTACATCCAGGTGGTCTTTTCAGTGTATTTCTTATGGTAGACGCATGAACATTGACATCATCAAGTGCAAGAGTTGCAAACAGATCCTCTACTCAGTGCTTATGTACTGATTTTTATAGGTTGCCAACTCCTAGAGAGAGTAACAGTGGTGCTAAATCTCTTCCATTTGTTAACCATCTACATGACCCTGGACTGACGGAGTCCTGATTCTTTAAAAAATCAGTTTATAACTCTTCTCTTTGCTTTCAAGGTCCTCTGAAATCTCTTCGGGCTATATTGGAAATTTTCATCAAATACTGCCTCTTTTTTTAGGCAAAATGATTAATTTCTTTATTAAATGTGGCAGCACAAGACAAACCAAATGGAAATAACTGGCACATATGACTTCATCTACTTTTCATTTAGCCATTATCATAGAGGTTTGCATACTTTTCAGTTATTTGATTATTTAAACCATTTACTTAATGATGTTATAACACTGTAAAATGTTGCATGTGTTGTTTGTTACTCAACACTGTTTTTCTGTTTTTATTATGAAAACTTAGAGGATGATTAGAGCGCATTTTAGGACTCACTGATGTAGAAATCTAGATAAATTCACCAAATTTCTCTCACAAATGTAATTTCTAAGAATATCTTGCTAAAAATGTCACAAATATACAGATCCCTGTAAGTGCCTGAAGGAGCATGAATCAGGAAGGCAGCCAAAAGCACAACAATCACCGAATTAAAAAACAACATGTGGCATATATCCCAGGCTAAAAAAGAGAGAAAAGTGGTGAAATTATGCGACATTTCATTTGATAATCCACCTCCATGTCTGTTCCTAGGCCCTGACTGCAGGATTTATGCTAGCTCTGCACATGCAGCAGAGAGGCTTGCTCTGGGCAGGAACAATTTCATCAGCCTTTGATGATTGATGATGAGAGCAATGAATCTCTGGAGCAACAAGGCAGAAACAGCTTTTCCTTTCCACTCTTTCTTTCTTTCTCACTCTGTCTCTCCCTGATGTCCTGTCCAAGTTGTTCTCCTTTCACTTCATCTTTTCCTTTCTACCCTTTGAAGTCACATAATGTCTAATATTGCATTACAAACAATAATTTATTCTTTATTTGACTTAAAATTGAACAAACAAAAAGCTGTTCTCTGACATTTACACAGTCCTGTGTTTCTTGTTCGTGGACTCATTAGGATTAACACACAAAGTACAGACTTTTTCTCAAAACTCCTTGTGAAGTCTTGTGCGCATGTGTGTATTGCATATTTTGTGTGAGTGTGTGTGTGTGTGTGTGTGTGTGTGTGTGAGTGTGTGTGTGTGTATTCATCCCAGTTCTTAGTTTGTTGTCTTCTGACCTTGCGTTTATGAGCCTGGATTCGCTCTTCATTATTATGCCAGTACTATAAACCTGCCTGCCTATAATGATGATGCCTCGTGGAAATACCTGAATAAAGTTTACTCATGCTTGCAGCCTGCTGCAAATGGCTGTCTGACTTTCTACTGTGGCCTTACATGACAGTGGGGGAGGAGTATGAATTCTGGGAAAAGAAGCCCTTTCTGTTCCACATTTAGTCCCATTATTTAGATTACTATAATCTATCAGTCAGTCAATCCTAATACAAGCTTTTTGCCGGTGATGTGGTCAGATTGGATGGTGAAGTAAGCACATTTGTGCACTTCCCCTGAGATAAATGACTCATGTTCAGTCACTGCATGACACTCTTGTAAGCCGGAGGCCTAAAGTGACCCCTTCAGACAACAGGAATAATCCTTGCAGCTGGCTACTGGCTTCACAGGTGCAATTTTTTGTCAAGAGGTCTGAACATATTATATAAGTACATTTTTTCTAACGACACCATTTTCTCTGTTTGTCCATTTACTAGCACATCATTGCTTTCTTAAAGAGAATAAAATGACCAATGTTGTGTGTTAGAATGCTAGAAGAAGCCAACTGACCCTAAAAATGGGGTGAAGCATCAGCAACTTGCGTTCACAATGGTCCTTATTAATCAAAATCGCATAAAAAAGAAGCAGACTTGTCCGCCTTTAATGACAAACTACTCTGCCTCAATGCATGAAGCATTTACATGACGTTGAAACATGCAGAGATTTGAACGCAAATGATGAATCCGCTTCAGTGTGTGAAATCAAGCGTCAACCTACCAGCACCTCATTCACATACTATTTACATGAAGCATGCTCTAACTCATGCAGATGTTATGGTAGGGAATCGAAAAAATGACAGCTTAAAATGACAGCACTTGTGAGACAATGGCTGTGCTCGTAGAAAACAATAAAATGTGAAATTAGCAAAACATCTTAATTTTTTTAAGATGGTAGAATGATGTGATTGTGTAGTGTGATCATTTTCCTAAAGTTACAGATTTAAATGCTGTATCATTGCAGTGTCTGAGATGCTTCTGCACTAGCTGTGTTTTGTATTTTTTTATTTTTTGGGCACAGGCAGCAGCATGAAACACAATATAATATGTCTTTAAATGGAACATGGAACATTTGAAGCTTTTTATACCAATGTGCATGTAAGTGCATCCACTTATACTGGATTGCCATGTGAACAAATTACATGCCCACTTCCAAAAAAGTTGGGACGCTGTGCAAAATGTAAATAAAAACAAAATGCAATGATGTGCAAATCATTTAAACCTTATATTTAATTGGAAATAGTACAAAGACAACATACCAAATGTTGAAACTGAGAAATTTAATTGTTTTTTGAAAAATATATGCCCATTTTGAATTTGATGCCAACAACACATTCCAAAAAAAGTTGGGACGGGGGCACCAAAAGGCTGGTAAAGTTGTGTAGTGCTAAAAAAACACCTGAGGGTTAATTGGCAACAGGTCAATAACATGATTGGGTATAAAAAGAGCATCCCAGAGAGTCTTTCAGAAGTAAAGATGAGGAGAGGTTGACCACTCTGTAAAAGAGGGCAAATAGTACAACAATTCAAGAATAACATTTCTCAACATAAAATAGCAAAGAACTTTTGCTTTTCATCATCTTTGGCACATAATAACATTAAAAGATTCAGAGAATCTGGAGAAATCTCTGTATGCAAGGGACAAGGCTGAAAACCAGTATTTGCTGGCCATGATCTTTGGGACCTCAGGCAGCACTGCATTAAAAACAGACATGATTCTCTAGAGGAAATCACTGCATGGGCTCAGAAACACTTCTGAAAACCACTGTCTGTGAAAACAGTTTGTCGCTGCGTCCACAAATGCAAGTTAAAACTCAAAAATGCCAAAAAGAAACCGGACATAAACAGGATCCAGAAACACTGCCATCTTCTCTGGGCCCCAGCTCTTTTAAAATGGACTGAGGGAAAGTGGAAAAGCTTCCTGTGGTCCAACAAATCAAAATTTTAAATTCTTTTTGGAAATCATGGACACTGTGTACTCCGGTCTAAAGACCATTCAGCTTGTGATCAGTGCACAGTTCAAAAGCCAGTATTCATGATGGTACAGGGGTGCATTAGTGCACATGGTATGGTTGACATGCACATCTGTGAAGGCATCATTAATGCTGTATGATATATACATGTTTTGGCAACATATGCTGCCACCCAGACGACGTCTTTTTCAGGGAAGGCCTTGATTATTTCAGCAAGACAGTGTCGAACCAAATTCTGCAAGTATTCCAACAGAATGGCTCTGTATTAAAAGAGTCCAGGTGCTAAACTTGTCTGCCTGCAGTCCAGACCTGTCACCACTGAAAAGGTTTGGCGTATTATGAAATGAAAAATACGATAAAGGAGACCCCAAACTGATGGGCAGCTGAAATCTTTCATCAAACAAGAATGGGAAAACATTTTATTTTCAAAACTAAAGCAGTTGGTCTCCTCAGTTCACAAACGCTTACAGAGTGTTGTTAAAAGGTTGTTAAAAGAGGTGATGAAACAGTGGTAAACATGTCCCTGTCCCAACTTTTGTGTGTATTGTTGACATCAAATTCAAAATAGGCATATATTTTTCAAAAAAACTATAAAATTTCTCAGTTTTAACATTTGATATGTTGTCTTTGTAATATTTTCCTAGTATTTAAAAAAAATTTTTTTGCACATTTTTTGTAAATGGGGCTGTATTAGAATTATTGTTTTTCCTATTTGTATTCTTATTATTAGTATCACACATGATATTGATAGTAGTTTTGGTTAGTTAACTGCAAATCAGTTTTTTTACAGATTGTAAAACACTCTCAAATTTACACACACTTCTAGACATAAGGTTGATTTTACTGATACTCCAACTGATTAATAACAAAACTGTTGGTGTAATTTTACAATCATATTTGACCTTATGCAACTTTAATGAATAAGAGCCAATGTGCCTGAAATTAACATTCAATTAAGCTGCTCACACAAACTGTGCACAGGACCACCTAATTGTGTGCTTGTTAAGTGCAGGGTTTAAAAGATGCAGAAAAAGAAGCCATGAACAAGCTCCAAAAGAGAAAATGAAAGTTCAGTGATTACAGTTTTAATGTATGATGCCCTTTCATACCAAAACATTTTACATGGGAGCATTTCCACTCCAGCTAAAGAAAGAAAGAAAGAAAGAAAGAAAGAAAGAAAGAGTGTTATTCTGTTGGTAAATATTTTTTTTTAGTCTCATGCCTCTGTCACCGTGACTGCTGCCATTGTTAAAGTCTGCCATTAACATGCTCCTTTAAATGCATATTCATATGGGAGAGAAGTACATTCTGCATCCTTCCACACTCATGACCTACAAACTGCATGTATTGGATCGTGCATCAGATTTATACATAACATGCTGGCAGAATTTGTGTCCGATTTGCAGCGCAGACAAGATTGACTGTCTTATTTCAGCAATTCCAAACTAGGCAGGATATTTTTTGTTTTTTGACAAAAGCTACGAAAAAAATCTTGAATGGGGTTTTTGCTAATTTTCTGTAAATCTTGTCCAACCTAGTAACACTTGCCAAAAACAAAACACATGTGTGAGGAGCATAAGTCAATTCAATAAATCAATTTTTGGTTTAAGATTTTGGTTTACGAGGGCTTTTAAGAACTGTTAGAGAAAAAGCTCAATCAGTCTTAAAAAGCTCTATCTCTGTATTAGCATAAAGCAGCTACCACCTCCTCTCTATCTGTTTTAGTAAACAACTGACCAATTGCAGTGATTGTCCACACTGACACATCTGTTCAAACCAACAAGTCCCCATTGTAGAGGCTCAGAAAATACTCAAAACATTTTTAAGAACTCGGTTCGCAAACAAGGACGAAACAGCACTCTGAGGAACAGGTGCTAAACAGAGTCTTATTGAAATGCCAGTTTACGCTTTTGTGTCAGAAACCCTTTGACAACATGCTATTTTAGATTTCAAAATCTCTTTTGATGAGTGCATCCTTTCAAATATGTGTCAGAAGCTCTAAAACCGACTGCTCATGCAATAAAAGTGTGCAAAAAGGGCCTTTAGATGTTAAATTTGGTGTTTTGAAATGCTTCTACAGGGTCACATTTGATTGCACATGCTGCAGGCAAAGATCTGTCAAACTGACATGAATGCCTCAGTATAAAGTCAAACAACCAAGCCTCTCATAACTGACCGTGTTTACAGAGGATTTAACTGTTAGAGAAGTATACATAGTATTTGTGTATGTAACAATTGTTACCACATTTCTGGTGTGTTAAATAGTTTCAAAACAAGATGCAAATTATTACAAGGATACGTGATGATCACTATTTTACGCTTCTGTTGTATTAATGACAGAGAAGGAGAGACAGAGTGAGAGAGAGAAAGAGAGAGAGAAAGAGAGACTAATCCAGTCATTGACAAGGCTCAGAATAATCCTGCCCCCCATTAATGAAACTCTCTGATCCCCTCAGACATAGCTCACTATCAAAGGGGGTCTTTGCTGAGCTGCCAGCCATAGAGGCTTCTTGTGTAGCACCACTGCATGTGCGATGAGGGGGGATGAACTGACTCCAAAGTCCACACCATACTATATGGTTTTATAGCAAGTAAAATACATGACTGATTCCCTTTGGTCCTTCACTGGTTCAGTATAAGAGTATTTCTGTAGATAGATGCCTACAAACTTCCAATCTTGCAATCAATCAATGCTCAAGTCCCTCAAGGCCCACTGTGAGAAAAGAATGGAATATACTGCATTAGCTTGTGAAATTATTTAACAGTTGTGGTTCTCTCCTTTAGAGGAGCTCCCAGAAGAGGTATTTTACGGCAGGCTTCCTTGACTCTTTAGCTCTACTTCCCCCAAGGACTCACTTTAATGTGCCAATAAAGTCCCTGTCTGGAGACTCATATAGAATGTCAAACAGGTGAGACTTAAATGACATAAAAATGAATTTCTGAAACTTTGAGGTGACATATGATTGTCTGTTTTCTTTGATTTATGAATATGACAACATATAATGCATACAGTGGCGTTTAATACTGGCTTATGAACAGACAGTCTCAGCATATGTAAAACTTCTTCAGGCCTACTGGAAAATAATTCCAAGTGGCTCCTCATGAAGCTGCTTGAGAGAATGATCAAGTGTGTAAAGCTTATGTCAAGGCAAAAACAGACTATGTTCAAGTAACTAAGATTAAAGATCATTTAAAATTTTTAATGATAATGAAGAGTGAGCTGTTATGTACAATGTTGGCAAGAATAATTCAATGCTTTGGTTTACTACAAGTTCAAGCAGATGCTAAGGCATAAAATATACTCATTTGACTGCACAGTGCTTCAGCCATCGCACCAGGACGTGACAGGGACCTTGGTTATTCCCTCTGGTCCCATCAGTATTGTTCATCTTGAATCCTTCAGGCTGAGCCCTCTGAAGCTGTTCAGCAATGTTTATTCCTCTACACCACTTTGTCCTTTTCACTTGACAGTGTTGTAGCCTATAAATAAATAAGGTTGAATGAAGTGTCACTGTTGAAAGAAAACCTTGTATTTTCAAAATGGTAACTTTTTAGGAGAAGAGAAAAAAATACATAATCTGTTATTGTAACTTAATAAAAATTTAAATGTGTGCTTGTCAGGATTTCTATCACAGTCACTGTATACTTTATATGTATAGTGAAGTGGCATTTTGTGCTTGTGAAAACTGAATGAGGTACAACAATATGTGCAAAGGAATTTCAGCACTCTGATGAAGTAAACTACTAGACTACATCCTGAAAAGTAAATCTAAAGCTAAGAGAGTAAAAAAATAGACTTAGCATATGGACATTTGTCAGTCTCATGCCTGCAGCTAGAAGACTTGTGCTGGACTATTGCACATCTGTGGACTGGCAGAAGTTGGAGGTCAGCCTCAGGGGAGGTCTCAGTTAAGAACTCTGAGTCTGGAATAGTCTGAAAGGAAGAATTGGAAAGTGAAAATGTGTATTTTTGCAGAAAGGCCATTTCTTTTCAAACACACACAGATGGATTTCATGCAGTGGTGAATCCCACTGGGGAAAGCCTGGGGACAAAACTGGCCATCATGGTGCTAGGAGAATGAAGAAGAGGTCGAATCTCCAGGGGGGTTCAATCTGAAGCTTTTTGGGCTTCTAGCCAAGCCTAGCTTGTTACAGCAGCTCTCCTTTCTTCAAAAGTGACTGATTTTTTCCCCACTGTTCTCTCTATGTGGTGCTGAATTTATCAGATTACAGATGAGTGTTTCTCTTTCCCAGTCTTGGAGACAGAGTGACCTGCAAGATTTGTGTTTTTCCTGCTCCAACACACCTAAATCAACATAGCTGGTAATCATCAAGCCCCATCTGAACTGAATCGGATATGCTAGAGCAGGAAAAAACAAAAACAATTTCTCCATATGGGCTTCATACACCAACACAATAACAGTATGGCTGAAAATCCACAAATAACAAAAGGGCATATAAAAATAAGCGTTGGTCTGAAACACTACACCAACATATTTCTTTCAAGGCTGATGCTCACAATGTTTATTTTTCCGTCCATACTGTGTGTCCTTTCCTTGTACCACAATGCCTCACAATGACCCTCTCTGCATTTACAGCTGCACACAACTTGTTTGAAGAAGTGACACTTAAAATGAACTTTGATGACCTCACCTCTATGGAAAGACGCTGTCCTACTGACTGTACTTCTGGTTGTCTACTGTGGTGAGTGTTTACTGTTAAGAGAAGCTTTGGATGTGTGGTTTAATACGGCAACAAATTGTAGATATATCTTCTCTCTGAGGAACCACAATGCCATGGTTCCAACTGACACTAAAGATAAAACTCCAAACCTTAAACAAAGAGGTGAGCTTACTCGTATTTACTTACCTACACTCCTAAATTAAGGCTCCTTAATGGCTCTTGGGCTGGATGTGCAGTTCTAGGAAAAACATTCAACTGATAAAACCTTCTAGGAGTCTACTGTAAGTTACTGTAAAGAGATTTTATTCAAAGCCATTTTGAAGCATTTCTCTTGGTCTATTCATCAAGACATTTTAACACAATGTAAAGAGTACCTACTGTGCTCAAATGATGCAAAGAAAAAATATTTCTTAGCTGCAAAGAATCCTTTTGTCACTTTTATTTTTAAGAATGTGGTTACTACCTCACACCATATTTCCATCACATCTTGGAAGACTAGGGAAGAAGAGAAATATATTTTACTTTGTGTTGGACAATACTTGAAATGCATGCTGTATGTCATGTTATGCTCAAAGTATCATTAATATTATTCTATACTGGTGTCTCTCTCTCTCAGTTCAGGAAGATTTCTGTCATTTCAATTATTAGAATTTCACTTGCATCCTTTATGTGGGACATGAACTCATTTCTGCTTACTGAGTCATGGGGGGAGGGGGGGGATGAAATATGGAGAGATGAAGAAATAAGTGAGTGCAAAAACTAATTAAGAGCCAGGAATGGGGTCAGGGAGAGGTTGCAGCTGACCTGGTTAAACTCTGCGTGTGATGAGGTAATTGTGCTTGATTACGAGTTTGAGACGGATGGCTTATATATCTGCACTCTGACTTAATGCTGCAGTTAATATCTCACAAGCAACTGCTTCTGAGATGTTTTATGTGATAGTCAGTGTTCCACTTATTAGAGGGGTGGTGTGGACAAACTTTTAGCTCTTTGCAGGTCTCCAAAAAGCTAATGATGCTGGATGAGTGCACATTATTAGTATGCATGTTTGGTGAAGTGCGGCACTTTATTTTCCTCTTTACTGATTGGCTCAACACTTTACACTTTCAACACGTTTTCAATCATTCCAAATAATCACACTCCTGCTAAAAGGCACACAAACAACACTTCATTATTAGCAGAGAGTTATTTTTTATTCTCTCCTCAATTATTTTCACTTTAAATGGTCATTGGGGGAATTCTGGAGGGCATAACTACTGACTAACTGGCAGATAGGCCATCTGTTTAGCAGACAACAAAATAACAACAAAAGAGAAATCACGAGGCACTGCTTTTCATCACTGACAGTCATAATGCTTTCCATTCCCCCCCTTTAAATAGTGTTCACACATTCTCCAGGGGGCAAAATGACACAATTTAACTCATGCTGTAGCTATAGCTCATTTTTACATTTACATTTAGCCATTTAGCAGACACTGTTACACATGCTGACTTACACTTACATACAAATGCATTTTGCATACGAAGGTGTTAAAATTATACTCACAATGCCTTGGTACTTAGAGCTTTCCACAGAGGCAGATGCTTAAAGGAAGGCTATAAATTACTATTACTCTATATCATCACTTCACTTACCCAAAGGTATACAAGGCATAAAATCAACTTGCATCTATCCTGTCTCACTTGTTTTGTTTCTCATGTCACTTTTCTCCCGTCTTCCTCTGTGCCCTCTTTCATTTTCATCCTGTAACTAAAATCACATTATACAACATGAAGTGGATTGCAGCAGGCTAGTAGATTGTAGCTGCTGGTAAACATTTTGATGCTAACCATTTATGGTGAGTCTCACTCTCATACAGTGTCAAATGCAATGTAAAACGATGAGCAAACCATACCAAGAAGCTCACATTTTAACTGCCATGTTAGACTTTTGAATACTAGGATGCAAAAGATCTATTATTGTTGTCATTTCCACACTGCCCTGCCCAGCTCCTCCTAAATGTTACTGTGTACTCTGCAAAAGTCAGAGACCACCCTTTCATTTATTTAACTTCCAGTCAAAACAGCCATTACTTATAAGATATTCATTTTTCAGTGTCAGAAAAAAAAGCAGGAAATAATTACCAGAAAATTACACAAAAACAACACTAATGTTCAATTTCCCACATGTGCATTAATCCTTATCTTATACTAAATTGCATTGCCAGTGGTGAACTGCCATTGGAAGTTCTTTTTAGTCTAGGCTTAGGCTTGATCGGGGCCTGAGAAACTGGACCTAAAGTACATAGTAAATAATAGTAAGTAAAGTAAGTAAAATTCAAATGTGTCAGCATTTAATTTGTCCACTCTTCACTTTTGTGCACTCTTCTGCCACTTTAACTCTCCCATCCTTCCAATCTTATACCAGAGTTACAGCTGTGCTCTCTGAACAGAAACTGCTCCCAAAGCTCTCACTGACATTCTGTCCTCCTGCAAACAGACACTAACATTCACACAAGCAACTACACAAATCTGCTCTGCAGATTTCTTTCTCATGTGCATCTAAAATGGCTAGAGGAGATATTTCTGAGGTGATAAAATATACAGTAACCCACTGTCATAATTCATGGGAAAGTCGAAGGAAAATACATTCAGATCAAAGAAGTGGACTGATCTGTAATCACCTGATCTCAAGCCAATCGAACATGTATTTCACTTACTGAAGGCAAAACTGAAGGTAAAATGCCCCAATAGCTTTGCAAGAAAGTATTAAAAATGACAATTCAATTTATGATGATGTTAGTTGTCTAATTACTTTTGAGACCCTGAAAAAGGTTGTAATTCCTACATCATTCACCCGATTTGGATGTAAATACCTTCAAATTAAATTTGAGCTCATATTCATTATTTACTTAGAACTCCAATATACTATGATAGACAGCTGAAAAAAACAATAATTTTTTTGACACTCAAACTATTTATGAACCTGACTATAAGAGGAAAAAGAACAGTTTCTGACACGGAAATTTAAGAAAACAATAAAAAATCAGGTGAACACAACTTAATGGTTGCAAGACTTGTACTTAATGGCCGTTTTTACCAGAAATTAAATGAATGCAAGATCAGTCTCAAGCTTTTGAATATGACTCATACTAGCATAATCAATTTGACTCAGATCATAATGTAATTTGAGATTTTATGATGAGTAAAAAGTCGTACCAACCGCAATAATATTGAATCATTATTAGGTCAGATATTGTACTTTGTTTCCTTGTTAATGACTGCCTGTATATAGAGCCTGTTTCTTATGTGACTTTATGAATTCTTGTGTTAGCTGTGTGCTTGCAGAGCTAGCTTTACCACAAGTTCCTTGTCTGAACCTTTGTGTAATTTGTTGCTTATCTGTTTTCATTTATGTCTCACCTCAGCTTCTTCTAGGAGCCATTGAGCATTTACATCCAACCATTACGTCCTTACCAGTGACAAAGATTGAAAACCAGAGGATTTTTCATCTTTGATATTTGGCATTAAGTTTAACTAGTTATTTTGTGCATACATACATAGAACATACATCAGGCTGCCACATCTGAGGTACTTGAGTAGATGAAGCTGAAACACAGTTTCTTAGAATTACACCTTAGTAAGTGCTGATGAGGTACTAGAGTTCCCACTTACAGTATGAGCCAATAAGAGTTAGTCCTCCAGTGAAGAGCTGGAGCTAGAGCTTTGTTAAAATTTTAAGAGCATAGAGTGATTCATTAAAAGGATCTTTAAAGAGGAGAGTGGGCGAGAAGAGAGGGTGGCTGTGCATTTTAGGTTTTAGAGGCCAATGGGAGAAAATTCGCATAACCTATTTGGATGCTTTGGTTTCTCTGAGCCTCTGGACTCCATAAAATCTTTAACTATCCTAAGACACAAAGATCACTCATGAGAGAGGGTGTTTTCCTGCATATAAATGCATAAGGCCTTTTACTCTCACCTCCTATTGAAGTCTCAGATTCTTTGTTTCTAATAAAATTTTCCATTTTCTTTTGCTTGGGTAGAATTAGGGCAGGCAGTAACAGCCCTATTGTGTATAAATGACATGTTCATGCGAAAGACCTTTGTGAATTTAAGTGCGGCTGATAATCAAGACTGTAAAATTTCTCTAAAGTGCAAGTCATTAAATAATCTGGAATGCACATAACCTTAAAAACAGTTTAAAAGTTACATGACTTTCAGGAAGTTTTGTAGTTAAAAACTGACCTTTTTTGGTAGACAGTGATTCCTCTGTTGAGTCTGAAAACAGAGGCAACACAGATAAATGAAGAAAAGACAGGCACACAAACAAAAACAGAGGGAGATATTTTTTGGCTCACCGAACCACAACCAAGTAAAGAGTATTGATGTAACAAACAAATAATATGACAGCACTGTAAGAGTGAAGAGGGGTTAGAAATGAAGATGAATTTATAAAAATCTGAACCATTTTTGACCGGAAAAAGCAAACAGAAAGTGGGTGCAGGCAGTGTTCTCATTGGCTTGAATATAATCATCATTTTTACAGTATTTAACAAAGCACAGTCACAGCACACTCACCACTCACAACATCTTAGCAGGATTGGGATGTAATGGAATACAAGTATTGGGAATACATATTCAGAATACAGAAATAAGAAGTGTCTTTATTCAGTGTGCATTCAGTCCAACTTACACTTTGTAAAGCCAGTATTCAGAATTACCTTTTACATTTTAGGAAGACTTTTAGAATACTCACCCACTAAATAAACAGAATACAATATTCAAACGAAACACCATCACTACTTGTTTATGGACTATTTTAGAATCAGTGCATGACATGCAGCAAACATGCTCATTAGATGAGCTCTAAAGAGAATCTCACTTACACTGGAGTTCATGCTAAAGCCTCAAATTAATAGTCTTCTCGATAGTGGACATGTTTGCAAGTGATAAGTTTAGCATCAGTGTTGTACTGAACGTCTGCTCAGGGGATTGTGGGAGCAGCAGTGGACTGAAGCAGGTGGTGAGAGAGGGAACAAGAATTTTTGGAACCTTATTTAAATGATTTTTAATGCAACATATTAACAGAATTAAAACATGAAAAAACTGCCCATCAGTAACAGCGAGGAACAGTGCAAATTAAGTAAAAAATGTTTTTCCCATGTTCCTTAACAAGATGTACTCTAAATGTATTCTAAATGTTTTCTGAATATGTTTTTTTATGCATCGTAATCAAATACATTGCTGAATACCTTTAGGTCAGTGTATTCAGTATTCAGTATTCAGCCATCACTACTTCTCCAAAGTATTTTGCCCAGCTATACATCTTAGCAATGCCTATTCACACTAAATACTTGTAAGGAGACTGAAACTTACAAGGACACTGTTTTTTAATCAGAAGAGCGCTCATTTACAATTATACCAAGGCACAGTAAAAAAACTACCCCTTTAATTCAAAGGGATAAAGTGAGGTCAGAAAATTTCCTGTAAAGATGAATTATGACTGTTTATGGAGCATAAATCACACAAAGGTCATATGTTGACCCCAAGAAAAAAAAACAAAGTACAAGAAAAATGTAGCATGTAGAAAAATGTAAAACAATTTTAATAAAAATATGGGCCATTTAAAAAATATTTGAGCAAGATTAATGATGTTTTGTATGCGCAACCTGCACATCACTGCACCAAATGTAATAGTAAACTTTGCTTCCAGCACCTACCATTTATAACCGATCCAGCCCAAAGTGGTGTGAGTGCAAATGCGCCAACTTAATCTGAGGTTTTCATTGAAACAGACTAGCTAGTTTTAACAGTGGTTAGAAAAGTGCAGGAAAGAGATGCAATAGAAAGATATAAAAAAGCAATTCAGCATGTCAGTGTATCAGCTTGATAAAATGCATATGTATTTTATTTATCTCTAATCTCTAATATGTTTTTGATGAATCTGTGAATAAAAAGTAAACAAAAAGAAACAAAAACAACAACAAAAAAACAAAACAAACAAATATCCTGGCAGCCCTGGAAGACTGAAGAGGGGGTAGAAATAAAGATGAATTTTCAAAGTAGATTAGGTGGATATGGACTTCAAACTAACTCCATCATGTGGAGGCTGTACTTGAGCCTACAGTCTAGCTCGCTGTAAATTGTTGATATACTCCAAAATCTTTGTTACAAGCACCAAGACAGTAATTAAAATAATATAGGTGTGACTTTTGTGATTTACACACCCAACTCAAAAACACTTATGATGAAAAATGTTACATTCATTGTTCAAAAACAGCCTTCATAGTGAATCTTTAGAAATATCCTTCCCATAGCTGTCAAAATTTGTAGATGACATTGTTATGGGAATACTAAAAGATAACCGAATTCATGTTCAACTTAATCTGGTTAACTGTATAAAAAGCTGTGTAACATTTCTTCCAGCTTTAGGTTGTGCCCCACGCTCCACTACATTTATAAAGCCAAAGCTTTTTCCACTGCTTTCATAGCAGTTTAAGAGAAGCATCATTCAATTTTTGTGAAACGAAAATGGAGAGTGTCAGCTTCAAGAAGAAAGAGAGAAAGGAGGAGAAAAGAGAGCGAGCAGTAAAGTGAGAAAGCTTACAAAAGCTCTTTCGGCAGACGCTGAGGGAAACAAAGCCTGGAGATACTTATTCAGGTGGAGCGGTGTAATTCCAGCTGATGCATTCATACATCTGAAACATGACTTGTTAGGCCTCGCTGGCTGACTAAATCCCCTTTCTTTGCTATCACTCTGTTTTTCTAAACTCTTCCTCTCAGGAGTAGAGCTACATCTTTTATGACAAGAATGTCTGTAGGAGTAAGAAAAAGTTCTTTTTACACATTCCAGGAACCATTTCAGCTGAGGTTGGAGCTTTGGTGTGGTAACATAAAAAACCTGTGCCTAAACAGTAGGTAGTACTACCAATATGACCTTATTTCTCATTTTGTTTTTATTTTTACTTGGAAATAACAATGATACCATAGTGTGTACTGAATTTCTAGAGCTGCCACATTCATCCCCAGTTCTGCTCTGTAGTTAGAACTGCTCCCTGGCTCGGCACACCTGACCTATAACGATAACTGACCTATCCAGACTCTGCCTACACAGGATGAAGTGAACGAAGAACATAACGGCAGTCTGAAATACTAAAATATCTGATGGTTTAAAATTGAGACCAGGCTGAACATCTATCTCACTTTCATACTGTGGAGCAGTTACGAAAACCAAAGGTTTGTCTAGTGACCCAGAAAAACAAATCCCACACAGTGTCCTGCATTTCCTGTATTTCAAACTTGAAGTTTTATTTTTGTTTGTGTATTTTGTTGAATTTAAAATGTAAAAAAGGGAAATTATAGTGCACAACTCAATTTACAGTTCATATAGAAATTTAGAGTGCATTAATAATTTATTTTGTATGTGTGAACAAATTAAAGAGAGTTTCTAAAACTGGAGTTCAAAAAATGATAGTTATATTTGCATATATTTATAAAGAAAATGGCACTCCTAACAACCAAGCAAGACCTGGTAGACCACCAAAACCAAGAAACATTGTGCTTTAAGGGTGAATGCTCTTTTACTGAACAGGCAGCAAGGGAGAACTGCAGGTCAGTGCTGCTGAAACAGCCAAGATAGCAGGCAGGTCACTTCTAGCCATACACTTTCACGGTAGGCACTAACACTGCACCAGCTACTCCACAGTCCAGCACAGAATAGCAGTAAAAACATGATCACATCTGTTAAGCTTACAACAACAACTTATTACAATAAAGGTCTCTTCTACCATGAGCTTGGTGACTCCTGAGGGCCTCTGTGCTTAGCACTCATATGCTGCCAGTATGATGCTGCAATACATTTTTTGTTTTTTTTTTCCTGATGTTGAAAAATGAAAAACTTAATAGCTGACTGAAAATTACATTAAAGAAGGGTGGAATCAGACTTTTGCACACTACTTTAGTTTGCACAACAATTTGGTCCGGCTCAGTAGTCCAGCTTTTTAAACTCAATGTTAAGTAGCAACTTGAAATTCCAACATAAACTCATTAAGAAAAATCTGATTTTTACCGAAGTTCTGTAAAGATTATCCGAGCATGCAACAGTCACTACAACGGAACACATTTGTGGGTGGAGTACGGATAAGCTAATTACCTGATGAACTGGACCAGGTTTGTTGGGGCAGGGAATGGAAAGAGACTAGAAACCCATACAAACCCTGCCTCCAATCTCCAGATATGAGCTGCACTATAAACATGTAGTACTGAGCTGCTTTTTCCTGGGTGTTTCTGCTGCAGCATCACTGTTCGTGATTCTCCTTCTCTTAACATTCTGCCAGGCAAAGTCCCTCCTCCCTCTACTAAAAGCCCATCTAAATCATATTCATTTTGAAGGCTTAAAGGGTGCCAAAAGCACTGCTATTGAATAATGCAAAGAAATTGGTGCTGTGGCTTGTTGGAGAATTGTTTGTGGCTGAAGTAATTTAAAGGAAGCTTTCAAAAGCGATTATGTAACTGCAATGACAATTTGTCTACATGCTTCTCCTAGCCATCACAACAGATTATCAGCTCTAGAGAGCCTGATGTTAATCAGTTCTTTTGTGTTGTTTATATTTTGTCAGAAATCATTGTAAGAAAATCTTGTAGGTAAAATATCCTTAATTAGAAAGTAAGTTAATGCAATGAGATTTCATTACAAGTAATTTTGGACCATTTCTATTGATCCAGTTTTTATACAACGTTTAGACAAATGCACAACAAAAATGGCTGTAGAAATAAGATATTATATGAGATTTGTCTGTGCAAATGTCAGTACTGTAAGTGCACATGTGTACATTCATATTGGTAATTGCCTCAAGGAAAGACATGCTTAACCCTCTTATTATCTTTGGGGTCGATTTGACCCCAGTCAGTGTTTAACATCTTTAAATAAATAATTGACATCATTTTTTGCTTCATATTTAATGACTTTTTCTAAATTAATGGGGACAGCTGTGTAAACATGGTGATATGTTTTCAGTGTCCTGTACACATTTTGTACTCATCTGGGTTCTTCAGTGTCAGTTTGACCCCAGACTGTTTCAGCTGCATAAAACATAAGAAATATCAACATTTTACACACATTTGTTTTGGTTGTTATGGATGATATTGAGGTCACTATAATATCTTCAAAAACATTCCTTCTGCTTTAGGGCCCTAACCTGACATGGCAACACCTGTAGCAGTGCGAGAACCACTGATAGTTCACACCATATGGGAGAGGGAAAACAGAATTCCCAACACAACTTCTATATGTTCTGGAGGTTTAAATTGCTGGGGTCAAATTGACTCCTAGTATAATAGATGTCAGTATATATGAAGATACTAGAAGGGTTTAGGTTGGGAAAAAAAAATGAAAAAGGTGCTTAAGTGCCACAGTGTTCGATTACAGTTTTATGATGAGATGGTCGGTCATATCTCAAACAATGATGAGTCCACATACTGGGAGGAAGTAATGCAGCTGGTGTCATGGTGTGGAGCGAACAACCTGGAGATAAACACACAAAAAAACTGTGGAGATGACTACTGATTTCAGAAAGTAACCCACCCCACTGCCTCCACTGGAAATACATAGCTCCACAGTCAGCAGAGCAGAGTCTTACAAATTCCTGGGCACCACCATTCAGCAGGATCTCAAATGGGAAAGACACAGCACTGCAGTTATAAAGAAGGTCCAGCAGTGCCTGTATTTCTTGCGGTAGCTCATGAAATTTAGGCTGCCTCAAGCACTGCTGGTTCAGTCCTACACTACCATAATAGAATCCATCATCACATCTTCTACCTCTGTCTGGTTGAGCTCTGTATCTTCTCACACCAAGCGTAAGCTGCAGCGAACGGTGCAATGTGCAGAGAAAATCATCAGCTGTCAGCTCTCTTGTTAATATTTACTCATCTAGGATGAGGAAGAGGGTGGGGAATGTCATGACTGACCCCTCACGCCCAGTCTCTCTTCTAGTGGTTTCTATCTCTGGTTCTAGTGGTTTCTAGCCCTAAAGACTTGGACCAACAACCACCTCCACAGCTTTTTTCCCCAGGCCATCAACCTCCTAAACAACAAATCTGTTCTTATCTCACACTACACATCCTTTATATTACTTGCAAATTGTCTGTGCTGACTATTTTATGTTTGTATATTGTATATCTTTTTCTACATTTAGTTTATTGGACTCCTGCACCAAAAGAAATCTCTTGTACATCTGGTACGTGACTAATAAATATTCTGATTCTGATAACCAAGTCAAAAATAATACAGTAACATGATTATAAAATGTGTTATATATTCAGAAATTCATTGTTCTCTTTCCTTCTGAGATTGTGAGGTTCAGTAAAATTATAAGACACATGCTGTCTTCACAGCGAGAGGGGCAGCCAAAAGCTTAGCCTTGTATTGTGGTGCATAAATGGTTTTGCTCTACTAACAAAGAATTGCATGCTGGTATTTAGGAGTCTCAGAGGAGCATTGGGCTTCAATCTGCTTCAAGTCAAATAAACCGCACCTGGGGAACAATCGTGTACAATAGTGACTAAACTGAGGACATTAAAAAACACCTCACATTGAAAACTGGTAATGATTCAAGTAAGGAGAAATACAAATGAATGAGAATAAATTAGGGCTTCACGATACAGACAATAAATTCAGTTTGTACTGCCGTTGTGGTTGTTGTATGGTTTGTCATATGAAAAGATAATATTTGCAAGAGCTTTTAGTTAATAGGTTAATACACTACTACTTCAATTATTTACACAGTACACTTTCAGAACATAATGTCACCACTAAAGGTCTTCCATGCAGATACAAACACTCACGCACACACAAACAAACTCCTACCATCTCCACAGGAACAGGTGCTTTATGGGTTGCCTTGAAAATGTCCTTGTGTGCTTTGCATAGCAATGATGGTGAACAGGTATAAATTTGTGCTGAATTTAGAATGATAGTATTCCCAACTGACCTCTGGGCAGTAAAATTCATAAAGTGCCCCGTCTTTTATAGGTACATTAACTTTTTTTCTCCTCTTTCTCAATTTTGTGGTAATGCCACTACCAGCCTGAGAAAATGGAGTTATCCTCTGTGGAATACCGTTGAGTGATTACATCTCTGACCCAAACAGTATTTAAGATAAAGCAGTATGTCAGTATCATATAACCCTATATGGGATTTTAATTCATATAGCACACTGCAGTACATCATAAACAGAAATGAAATCTTTAAAATGTTCTGTTTATATGAAATACTTTCAACAGCAGATGGACAAAATAATGGAAACACCATTTACATTCAACCAAATATGACATGCTAACATGACACAGGTGATTCATATTAGCTTTAATGCCAATTAGCAGTGGGTTTCAGCTGTAAACAGTCAGCACTGACTGTCAGATTTGTTTTCGAAGCAACATGAAGTAGCTAGGAGGAGCCAAATAGTTGGTACCCATGTGTCAGTCACAAAAACTGCTTAATGATTTAATATGTCAAAGGGTGGTTGTAAGTCCAGGCACACCAACTAGGAAGTTGTTAAAATTCCACCAAACTACGACCTTTAAATGAATAAGCACCTCTGTGACTCAGTCTCCACACTGTACATGACGAGCTTCATAAATCTGCAATTCAAGACAGAGCTGCTCGTATCCAAGGCCAACAAAACAAAGATGCATAACCTTGTATAAAAAGCACAAAACCTGGACCCCTGAACACCAGAACAATGAAACAAGAAGTAACAGTCATATTTCAACTTTTTGCTTACATCTTAATGTGCATAAGGATAACTTCAACCCACAATGTTTGTTGGCAACTGTTAAACATGTTCTAGATCAATAATAGAATGGGCAGTCATCTCATAGTAGTTACTGGGTCTGATAAACGGCCTGTGTGGTTGTATAACAACCATGGAAAATGAGGCCTATGTATAGCACCAGGGCCATTTTACGGTGCAGCACTGTTCCTGTAAAACTTCATTATAGATATGTTGATATGTAGCTAACTACGTTTGTTTTTCTTTACATGCAAATTGGTTTGGTCACAGAATTGCCATCTAATGTGTCTGATCCACTCGTACCAGCACAACATACACTAACACACCACCACGTCAGTGTCACTGCAGTTCTGATAATGATCCACCACCCAAATAGTACCTGCTCTGTGAGTTTCCATGGGGATCCTGACCACTGAAGAACAGGGTAAAAGGGGGCTAACAAAGTATGCAGAGAAACAGATGGACTACAGTCTGTAATTGTAGAACTACTAAGTGCACCTATATAGTAAGTGGAGCTGATAAAATGGACAATGAGCATAGAAACAAGGTCATAATGTTATGCCTGATCGGTGTAAAATCACAAATAATAAGAAGAATATCTACCCAAAAACAGTAACATCAGTAAAAATTTACGCCTAAATTTAACTTATAATGAACTAGGCATGTAGGGCCCACCATAGAAAATATTTGATATCCAATTCTTCATTGAGCCCACTTGTCAAAATTGTGTGTTTTTGTTACGAGTGACACAAAATAAAATGCAATTGGAGCTGTGTTCTACATTACGGTATCCGATTACGTCACACACATAGACACACACTCTAAAGCCATTTTTCCCCCAGACAGTACAGTACAGCACAGTACAGTTACAAATCTGACCCCAGAATAATCACACAATAGGACTGTGAAAGTGGTCACGTGATTTCTCACTCAGATCTAACGTTGACAGTAAATGCAAACAACAACAGCTATAACGGAGGACCTTAAAGTTCTGGTTTCCCTTTTACTCTGCCTTTGGATTTATGTGAAGAGTCACCGACAGAGATTCTGGCTAGCTAGTGTTTTTTTCTCCACATACATTCTGCTAAAATTAACTACAAAGAAATTTCATTTTTGTCTCTTGGCATGCTTGGTACACCAGCAAGAACCAAATTCAGGACAGGTAGGCAGGTACGGTCAGGGATGGACTGGCCATCTGAAAGACCAGGACACTTCCCAGTGGGCTGCTATGTGTGTGGGCCGCTGAGAGTGTGAGAAAGAGAAAATAGCATTTGTTGTTTCCAATGTGGTTCTATATAAAGAAGACTGAGACAAGTGGCATATGCCAAGCAAATACTGAAGTGCACATATCTAGACATGAATATCAGAGCAAGGAACTGCAGGGCTGAAGTGCAAAAGGGGCTAGTTAGCCTGTTCATTGTACGCAAAGGCTACAGAAGGCTAGCTTAATATTAATGTATATTAATTACACACTAGCTAATTAGTCAGCTAGGTAACTAGCGGTCACTCCGTGTTTACTGTGGTTCAAAAATATGCGTCCACTCACTGTAACTATGATAGCAGGGTTAGTTGTGAGGGGGAGGAGGGTTGCAGTAGTTGTAGAAGACTGGTCTGGACAAAAATCCAGGGCTGAATATAGTTCACAGTCCAGCCACAGTCCAACTCGCTGAAATGAAAATGCAGCGTTAACTCGTACAGTGCACTGCTACTACAGATTCTAAAAATGCAACAGAAAATAAAATACTCTACTCTAAAACAAGCACATGTTGGTGAGGTGAGGATCTAACTGATTCTTTCCATGATGGCTTAACTGAGTATTGTGTGTTTATTGATGTTCATTGGTTCTAAAATTCAAACATCTCCTGAGGGCAGATCAGAATGTTTTTACTACTATATTTTAATTTTATAATTACAATAAATGTTATTTGATTTATATTCAGTTGAGTTTAGTGATTTGGTGATAATGAATAAGTTTTAGAGAAGACAGAACAGAGAATAACCTCACTGTCACTTGCTTCTAAAAGTTACAATACAAAGTTTGACTAAGACTGTAATCTTTTAATAATCAATAATATTTTTAGGCTGTATATTATTTAATGTTATATTTTACAAAATATATTAGAAAAGTTAAATGTGTAATAAGGGTACACTGAGGGATCCTGAAGTTTTACAGACATATGCAAATCCACAAGGGCAGCAAATCAAATAATTAGTACAAGTAGAACTACAAGTCATTGATCCATGTACTCTGCATATGCCATCTGGATAGGATGTGTGTGGTACATCTACAGCAATCTATAATGTTCAGTGCATGTAAAAATAACAGAGCTAATTTAATTGCTGGAATAATTGTTTGAATAATAGAAGCTATGATGGATGGCAGCACTGCTGTAAAATATAAAGATGAAATATGCAGAATGACCCTTGGATATCCTTTGTGACTTTTACATAACAACACAGCTCTACCTGTTACGTGCAAACACACACACACACACACACGCACACACACACACACACACACACACAATGAAATATGACGTCCCAGTACAATAGAATTTGTAGCCTCTCTCACTGTTACAGCAGCCTCCGTATGGGTAATATTATTTCTCTTATTGACTTTGTGTGTGTGCCTTTGTCCATGGCAACATCAATAACTGAATAACTGGAAATAACACAGCTCATAAAAATAACACATAGTGCAAATGGTAACTTTACATTAATCTCAGTGGTTTAAACAGAAATTCAGCAGGAGTGCAGTTTCTGTGTTTATCCCAGTTCCTCATTGCATTGTTTTCAGTTCCTGTGTTGTACATTATTGCGCATTTTGACCTTGCCTGCCTGTTCCCGAGTTTACGAGTATAGATTCACCCCTGGATGCTGCGAACATCCTGAAAAAACGTACTAGACACTTACATTTACCTCCTCTAGCTCCCCTTCAATACAGCGCTGAAGGTTTTCTTCTTTTACACTATGTGTACATGCACACACTTGCATGTAACAAATTAAACCTCTGTTTTGTGTGTTACAATGTTACATATTACAAAGCAAAACTATGTTTATGTCTATGTGTTTAAGAATGGTTTGATGAACAAGTCAAACACATTCTATGATCTCCTCTGTCCCCCCAATCTAAGCACCATTCTTAATTCATGGAAAAGTCTAGAGCGCAGAGAAGACTTCCTCTTCACTATTCCCTCAAATAAATTTTCTTCTAGAGGAATTCTTGAACTGTGAACAAAGGTTATGTGACAGCATTAAAAGGACTGAAGTTTTCTGGCAGCCAACCTCTTTATTAAAGACTTGATATAAATACAATTGCTAAATGTTTCTATTATTATGGATGGCCCCTGTTTGCACATATTCATCGTGGCCATGACGCTGCAATATTGCTTCATTTGAAAGTCTCTGCTGAAGTATTCAAACTTGACTGGTTAATTTCAAGGACACCTGCTTAGAAATCTATTTCTTTTTACTAATTGTCATTAAAATCTGTGGTCCACAGATTTCCTTCATAGAGCTTAAGGTAAAGACAATGATCAGTCTCTGATCTAAAACTGGGCACTTGGAGCTAAAGTTCAACTTTATACTGTATTTATTTGATTTTTTTCTTTTTGTTTACTTTCATCTGCATCATAACAAACACTTTTCTCCCTGTTTGCAGTTCTACATGGATTAGTCAGAAACCTAAACATCATATAAAATTATATTCAGTTGATAACAATAAAAAAATCAGTGTCAAATGCAAAACTAAAAAAATAATAATGTCTGATCAGAGAAAAGTATTCATTTTTTGAAATGTGTAAAATGGTAAATGCAAGTTGCATGCAACAGTGCAACAGTGAGTAATGAGACTGATCAAGAATGATCAGTGAACAGTACAATACTCTGCCTGAAGCTATTCTACATTAGAACATAGAATTTGTCTCCTCAAAATGTACATATTTAATTTTAGCTAAAAGATGTTAATCAAGGCAAATTTCATTAGAATTTGATTAACAGATCTGTTCACTTTGCTTGTTTATTATTTAGACTAACAAAACTTGCACATCACTTCATAATGGCACACAGTTGGGGACCGATGTCTCCTCTCAAGGAAGATGTGATGTAAAAGAAACTTCTCAATTCTAAGCATATGGATGTAAATATGGAAATTTTGCTTTCATTTGGCATGTGGTGTGACAGTGTTAGAGTTTGCCCTGTAGTGAACACACCTGCTGGAGCAGAAGGGCAAAAATGAGCACAGGTTCTGAAAATGATTTATGTAATTTAAAAGGAGTTATGTGGAATGCAATGTAATGAACATATAAACACTTTGGCACATTCTCACTTTTCATTTTTCTTCTTTAACTTAAGGATTTTCTTACAAAACACATTATAGGCAACTTTCAAGAAATTTCTTTTTTGCTTGTGACATACGTCATTGGGAGTGAGCTTTACACATACAGGCAATATCAACACTATGGTGATGTTATATTAAGGTTATATTATGTTATAAATAGATATTCAGCATTTTGAAATGAAACTGTTCAGATTCACAAAACTAAATTTTGAGTCAACGTTAATTAGTTCATTAATATATAATTATAATGTAACACTAACACAAAATGCTAACAATAAAATTATCACTTGATTTGAATATGGACACTTCAGTTACTTTTAAAGCGAATTGTAGGTAAAAAGGAGGAGGAACTGAATGTATTAGTACTATGGAGATCACATCAGTGAGTACTTTGGTTACAGAGGACAATCAAGCACATAGAAGCCTTTTACTCATTAGTGAAGTGCTGGAGCTTGAATTTGATGGACCCACTACTGTGTAAGAGTGTCCAGCACTTTTTAATGGCACCGTACTTGAGCTGGTTTCTGTCGTTCATTAAGTCTTGTAGCAGTGAATTAATATCATCCATACTATTTGTGTAAAATGTTGAAATGAGGACAGAGAGTGCAGTGATTAGCAGTAAATGTAGTGAAAACATAGATGGCAGAAATGTGGTGAGAGAGAGAAATAGGGGAAGGCTTCCCACCTGGCATTTCAACGTTTATTCACGGTTGAATAAACATTGTGGATGAAGGTTGAATCACCGTTGGATTTTGTTTTGATTTTGAAAAGTGGATCAACGTTGATATTGTGACGTTGTTTCAACGTCTTACCTTTCAACATTGAAACTTCCAGAGCACAAAAATCAGTGGGCCACATCTAGGCCGAATACTGCACACCGAGCTTGAAAGGCATCAGCCAAGACTTCAGTTTGAATCCAGGCCCAATTCTGTCCCAACTGGTCGGTTTACATCCGGGTACGCCATGATATTAACACTCCCCTGCCCAGCCAGCAAAAAAATACTCATTTTATTCACTTCCAGATACTTTCTGCATAAGTCTAAATCTCTATTTATTAACTACATGTACGTGAATCAAAGCATAGCATTTGCTCAGATGCAGCCTAACATTTACTTTTATTTAGAAACAGCATAACAGAGAAAGCAAACAACTGTAATAAGAAAACCAACTGACCCAATCCCCAATGAAGACAGTACAGCATAGGTGAACACAGCTGAACAATCAACTGTTTGCCAAAGTTTTAATATGCATTATCATGTCTTCAGCCAGTATGTACCGTAACATGCCTTGTAAAGTCAGCAATTCTTAAAGCTCACCTGTTTTTATCTGTATGCATGCATGAATTTCAATGACAACACTAAAAATCATTTGGAAACAATTGCTTTAATTGTCTTACATAAATATACACAGCACTTGCCTACAATACAGACCAAATAGGTGGAATAGTAACCAAGTTACAGCTCAGTTAGGATAACTCATAAAGAAGAATTTCAAAAATTCCTGAATAATTAATTCCATTAGTTGTCGACATGTGGCTGCCCTGTCATTCAGAGTGGTTTGATATGAAATGGTTCATTGTAGGGAAATGTCCCAACTAAGATTTCTTTATAGCGGTGGGGATAGGAACCAGGGGTCACCATGTCTGCCACACAAAAATAGCCATTTTATTTGATACTCAAAACCACCTGTGAACCTATACGTGTGTTTTGTGTAGTGTTGATTATGGTGCATGTACTCATCCACCACAAAGGAATTAAAATTAAGTGATTAAAATACATTAAGTCAAAACTTTATCACAAAACTATCATAAACAATGTTTCAGTCATCACGCACATATTAACCATTTTATATAATAAATTTGAGAGGGGGCTTTCAGAGGCATTAAATTCTTCACTATCACCTCCACTTTGAACATTTCTGAATCATAGCTAGGTTTCTCTAGAACAGGGCATTTCGCACCAAACCACTCTGAATGACTGCTAACATCGCAAACATTTAACTATACAGATTTTTTTTTAATCGGCAGAGTTCCCCTTTAAGTTTGAACTATCTCAAGCACCAGTCCCTTGACGTCTCTCCCTCTGAATATTTCTGCTTTATCTTCTAAACTCGTGGAGTGAAGCATCAAACCTGGTCTGTGATGTGAAGCCATAAGCTCACACATCCCAAAATAACCCCACACATCACAAAACCTGATTAGTTTCTGACTTTGGGACACTCCAGCACCATTCACTTGATGTCACTTGCTCAAATTTTATGTTCTTATTTTGAAACTTGAAACATTTTTCTTCTCAGTCAGTAAAGTGATCTTTTCTTTATGCTACAGAATATCAGAATATTTGAGATAATATTCGATTGAAAAGTATTAAGATTGTTTTTTTTTTAACTTAAAAATGTTAAAAATATTCAGTAGTTGCAGCCCTACATCTGACTATTCCTGTAATCTCTCGAACCCAAACACAACAGAACACATACACTCATATGCAGAAGTTTGTGTGCCCCTGGCCAAGTAAGGTTTTGTTGCTTTCCTTTCGAACAAAACTTCTGCACATAAACAGCATGAAATAAATATTGACAGAAAATAAATAAAAAGGAAAAAGTAACCAGATTACATGTTACTGTTTTTTTTAGGATTCTGTTTCTTCTGTTTACAGTTATTTGTTGTTTTATAGTGTAGTATCATCAGCCTATTATCACTTTGACAAATATAAAGAGACAAATGGAAGTGTTTATTAATGTTTTAAGTAAAACAAATTGATGTTTTAAGTAAAACAAATACTTTCTGGTTCTTTACTCTCTCCCATTACAACACCAAAGTGTTTTCCAGAAGCTCATCTTCTCTTTGTTCTTCACTTTTGCATCCTTTGAGGCCTCCTTTCTCCTTTTCTCCTCAGGCTTCTTTTGCATTTTGAGCTCCTTGGCCTTTTTCTTTTGGATCTTCTTCCATTCTCGTCTTTCTTCCTTGCTCATGTTCTCGCTCGGGACTGGGCTTACGTGGTTTTGCAGCTCCTGCATCAGCCTGTGTTTCTGAATGACCACCAGAGGAACCACTGATAGGATCCTGTCCTCGTTCTCCTTAATCGCAGCTACCGGATCCCTCATCATCTCGCGTTCACGCTCCAGCTCCTCCATCTTCTGCTTTATAAAGGCCTTGTACTTGATGTTCGCCTCCAGATTTTTGGAGCGGAGCTCATCCGATATCTTCCAGATCTTCTCCACCTTCTTCTTTTCTGCTTCACACATCTTTCTCATCTCCTCAATCTCTTCATCTTTCATCAGGAGCTCACCCTGTGGCTGCTCATTCGCCTCTAAGAGCTGCTGGGTGCGTTTCTTCATCTGGGCTTCTAGATGTTCTTTCTCCAGTGCCTCAGCAGCTGTTTTCATCTTTTCTGCCCTCTCCACTCCTCCCTCTCTGTCCTTCAACCATTCAGCTTTCTCTCTGGATGCTTCTTCCATCTTTCTGGCTTGGTCCAACTGCCAGTCCTTTGTCTTGAGGTCAGCACTGAGTTTCTCCACGCGCAACACCAGGCAGGCCTCCTTCACCGTCCACTGTCCTCGTTCCACCTTTCTAATTCTTTCTGCCTGCTCTCTTTCTTTCTGTCTGTCCATCCTCTCAGTCACCAGCAGATGGTTCAGATGCTTTATGTGATCCTGAAGCCTCTTCCATGCCGCTTGGATTCTGTCTTCATCAAGACAAGAGATCTTGTAATCCAAGTACTCTATATCGGTTCTTATGTTCTCCATATTATCACCTTCCATTTTTATTTTCACGCTTCTAGTCGGGACACTGCAATGTAAAGATTGTAAGTTTGAAGAAATCCTCAGATAAAACGCTGAGACGCTGACCTTCCACTGCGATGTGAAGTTCAGAAGTGAAGAATTGAGCTTCTGCAGGCTTATTTATAGATTTTCACGAGTGACGCCAATCATTCTGCAGCAACATTCTAATGCTTGCAGTTTCCTATCTCTTGTATTTTGGTGACGTCACAATCGCGCTGCCACCAATTTGGTCATCAACTTCAAGTTAACTTAGCGATGCTGTGGCGGTTTGTAACGAGATAACAAAGCCATAACTGATCCAACAAACGCAAACACATTTTTGAAACACTTTTTAAATGTGTGAAGCACATTAAGCAGATTATTTGAGTGAACTGACTTCATTTCATTCTATTTGTGGTTGTACTGATGACAAACGAAAGCTAAAATCTGAGCTGACATTTCCAGCTGCGATATTATTTTCGTGTTCCAGACCGCACACTAGCACACTAAATAATCTACAAAAATAGCGCATATACCATTAGAAGTGCACTCATTAGTGTAGTAAGTGAAGTGCAGAGGTGTGTGGTTTAGGACGCGTTAGATCAGCCAGTGAGACGTGATCAGCAACTCTAACGGCTGATTATAGCGTTGCTGTGCTGCACATTAACTGCTCAGTAATCATCTCCAAGCAAATGTTTGAGGTAATTTGTTGATCAATTTTTTTTTATTGACGTAAACTGATGCATGTATTGAGTTAAATTAGGCATTAACTGAGCTGAGCTGGTGCTGGCTTCGTATTAGTCAACTTTCGAAATTCGTTCTACATTTAAGGCACCTCAGTGTAACTGCAGCACCATTTAAGGTGGAACTGAAAATTCAAATGAGAAGCTGGCGAGTAAGAAACTGACTTGAGCTTGATATATATGCATGAGTTTATTACTTTTTGGGCTTTGGTAGCTTTGGTAGCCACTTTTATTAGTTTTTATAAAATATAACACACTGGAATGTTCTGAGCTCTGGAGAAATGCAGGTTATACGGATCCAGTCCACCAATTTAGCTAATTTTCACCAAACGCGTTTTGAAGTCTTCCGATGTTTCCAGAAGCGGACCTAAACGCTTTTCCTGCACAGTTAAACATTGGTCGCTCACCCAGCGCAAGCGCACTCGGGCCGCCTCAATACAGGTGCTCTCAGGGGCCTCAATAGGGGTACTGATTGTCAGTTAACATAGTTTTCATGCTGTTACAACGGGCGGCAAGCTAAGTTTCCTCACAAACTTCACTTTCTAGTTACTGTTATTGTTTTTGTTGTTTTCTATTTTTAATATATAAATTTAGATTTTTGAAGTGGTCTTAAAATCAAAATATGAAAACCTATTAAAATAATAATGACAAAAATGATCATACACTATATTGCCAAAAGTATTCACTTACCCATCCAAATCATTGCATTCAGGTGTTCCAATCACTCCCATGGCCACAGGTGTATAAAACCAAGCACCTAGGCATGCAGACTGCTTCTACAATCATTTGTGAAAGAACGGGTCGCTCTCAGGAGCTCAGTGAATTCCAGCGTGGTACTGTGATAGGAGGCCACCTGTGCAACAAGTGCAGTCGTGAAGTTTCCTTGCTACTAAATATTCCACAGTCAACTGTCAGTGGTATTATAACAAAATGGAAGTGATTGGGAACGACAGCAACTCAGCCACGAAGTGGTAGGCCACGTAAAATGACAGAGCGGGGTCAGCGGATGCTGAGGCAGTGGAAACCTGTTCTCTGGAGTGACAAATCACGCTTCTCCGTCTGGCAATCTGTTGGACGAGTCTGGGTTTGGTGGTTGCCAGGACAATGGTACTTGTCTGACTGCATTGTGCCAAGTGTAAAGTTTGGTGGAGGGGGGATTATGGTGTGGGGCTGTTTTTCAGGAGTTGGGCTCGGCCCCTTAGTTCCAGTGAAAGGAACTCTTAATGCTTCAGCAGACCAAGAGATTTTGGCCAATTTCATGCTCCAAACTTTGTAGGAACAGTTTGGGGATGGCCCCTTCCTGTTCCAACATGACTGTGCACCAGTGCACAAAGCAAGGTCCACAAAGACATGGATGAGCGAGTTTGGTCTGGAAGAACTTGACTGGCCTGCACAGAGTCCTGACCTCAACCCGATAGAACACCTTTGGGATGAATTAGAGATTATTAGAGATTATTAGAGATTATGGTCAAAAATTCCCATAAACACACTCCTAAACCTTGTGGAAAACCTTCCCAGAAGAGTTGAAGCTGTTATAGCTGCAAAGGGTGGGCCGACATCATACTAAACCCTATGGATTAAGAATGGGATGTCATTCAAGTTCATATGCATGTGAAGGCAGACGAGCGAATACTTTTGGCAATATAGTGTATTTATAAGACAGAATGTTTAAGACATTATGTTGATTCAGTTAAAATTTCGCGATGATTTATTAGTATTTTGCTAACAACCATTTAACATTAAAAGGTTTTTTCCAACGTTTTTTCAACGTTGAAACAACAACTGACATTATTTCAACCACATTTCAACCAAGGTCAGTCATGTACCAGCTGGGTTTGAGAAAATCTCAGAGAGTAGATTGGACAGATAGAGGGAGAGAAAGAGAGAGAAGGGGAAACAGAGAGAGAGAGACAGAGAGAGACAGCGACAGATACAGAGAGAAAGAGAGAGAGAGAGACAGAGAGAGCAAGAGAGAGAGAGAGAGAGAGAGAGAGATTTGTGTCACAATGTAGAGTCAGTTGATGTTGGTGAAATGCTTATTAATGGACCAAAGAAAAAACAAACCATAAATAGAGGCGAGCTTTCCTCTCAACTGGGATTGCCATCGACCCCCCCCCCGCCCCCGCCCCGGTCATTTAAATAAAGACGTATACTACATTACAGTAAAATACATACACACACTAACGATACATTAAAGCCATAAGTAACGTCATTCAGTGAACACAACGCCACGTATTTCGGAGGGGGTTTTAATCGTTGATGACGTAACCCACAGGGCAGGGTATGAAACTGTCAGCCTGCGGGGTTTTCGAGGAGAGCTGCTGCTGCACCTCACGCGCAGGAGACGCTGGAGCTCGCAGGAGTCTGAGCGCGCGCAGAGCGCAGAGCCCTGTCACAGCACACACACACACACACGCACGCACACACACACACACACACATACACACGGCTCTCTCCGTCGGTGCGCTGAGCCGGTTTATGGATCTGATAAAGTCAAGCGCGGCTTCAGCGCTCGAGAGGAGTGCGTGCTGCGTTTCTCCGAGACAGTCAGACCGAGCGGGCGAGTAAACACGGCCGCGTCCTCATCTTCACCCTGATAACGGAGCGGAGCTGCTCTCTCTCTCTCTCTCTCTCTCTCTCTCTCTCTCTCTCTCCTGGCTGGACTACGCGCAGCTGTAACTTTTTATCCTCTGTCTGATGTGCGCCGCAGTCAGAGCTGATGGAACAGGTACCGCCACAGAGGCTCGTGTGAATATGATACAGCGACTCGTTCTCGCTCTTGCCCGATGTAGGACTCTGGTCTCTCCGCCGCAGCGCTTGTAACTTTGTGCGTAAAGCGATCACCGCATTAAACATTCAGCAGCTGCTCGGAACGTTTGAGAGACGGTAAAGTTTTCGAGCACAGGTTGTGTTCGTCCTGTCCAGTAGGTCCTGGACGTAAGTGGATTTGTGTCCTCTCTGTCCTTTTTCTTTTCCTCGTTTTTTTCGCGGGTCTGGAGTGATGGACGCTGAGTGAGCGAGTGGACATGCAGCCTGTCCGGGTGGCGTGGGCGCTCGCGGCAGCAGCTGCTGCCCTTTCCCTTCTGGCGTTGTTTCAGGCACGTTTTCTACGAGAAGGTAAAGTCTGTGTGTGAACCTGTGTCTGTTTACAGTCTGTGTTGAGCACACAGGGTACTGAGCGTGGCTCAGCAATATATACCATTTTCATTAACCTTTAATTAGTGAATAAATCAGGCTCAGACTGGACACTTTTCCTCGTATAACCTGAATTTGAATCCTACAACAAAATCCCTATTGCTGATTTTATACTCATGCACTCTCAGAAATAAAGGTATGAAACTGTCACTGGGACAGTACCCCTCTTGTCACTGGGGTGGTACCCTCAAGGGTGCATCTCAGTACCTTTATACAGGGAACATAATTGTAACATAATCCATTGAAATTATATTTTCTAAGTTGTATTGGCTCCACACACCCCGTCTCATCTCCAGGCTTTTTTTTATTGCTCTGTTTTAAAACATTAGCTTATGAAAATGTACAGATATGTGCTTTTCATCTGGGAAAAAACATATTCAAGGTACACAATCTTAAAACCACTGTTGTACCTTTGAGGGAACATTTACATTGTTTGTACCTTGATGAATGAAAAATGTACCTGCATAGCACCTTTTTTTTCCAACAGTGTAGTGTAGAATTCATTTGTGCCCAGTTTGACTTCAGTATAAAAACTGCCAACACTGAGCATTCTGCTGCCTGGCTGTTTTCCTCTGGGGTCGCTAAATTGTACTGAAATTGCATTGAACGTAGTGCTGCAATATAAATAATCTCTGTTAATAATTTAATGTTACTCAGCTGTCGTAGCAGAACACTGCACTTAGTGTAAGGCTTGTGAAAGAAAGGAGGGACAAGCAGCAACATTGCTGTGGGTCTTTGTGGCAGGGAGGTCTAGTTGAAGGGTAAAGGTCAACAGGTTTGAATACATATTGCTTGTCTTATGTAAGTCTGTGTTTGCTTTGCTGTTTGTGTACACCCTGACAATACAATGTCTAAAAGACTGCCTTAAATCCTCCCTCTGACAGCAGTGTGTAAGAGTCATTTGTACAGCACACATATATTAATACAAGTTCTATATCAGAGATTTCCCTGATAAGATTGTTTGAAGGACTATTGAACATGAGAAGCTTGAGTGAGCTTGTAATTATCACAAATAAAAGTGCAGCAGTGCGAAGACAGAATGATTGCAGGTAATCGATACATGTTACACTGACCATTACACATGTGCTCCCCTGTAGAATGGTAGAATAAGAACGTAAGGTATTTTATAAGATCATAGACTTTAGATATGTTCAGCTCAAAAGCGTTGACTCAAAGTTTTCATCTAACAGCAGGAAAATTCTCCTCTGTTCCATTGTGGGTTAATCTTCTATTTGTAGGGCTTTCACTAATTTTCATTCCATCCAGTCTCATGAAAACTGCGTGGCAGAAACGGCTGACCCCGAATCGCCCCTATCATCATAATGACCGCTCTGTAAACTGTAATGGCCTCAAGATTTAATCAGAAAAAGCCTTTTGCATATTGCATATAACGGGGATCAGGTGGGCTATGGAACAGTCACTGAAGGTAATTGCCCGAGAGGCATAAGTAAGCTTGCAGGTCTGCGCTGGCTTACTTCCATGGTTAAAAAAAAAAAACAACAACACACGTTGGCTTGGTTGCCACAGTAACAGGGCTTTTATTGAAGATAATTGGAGAATGCATGGCTTTGCTTTTCATAAAGTCAGAGGACACAAACGGAGAGCTCTGGCAGACTGATATTTGGTATCTGCCAAAACACTTTTCATTTTGCTCATGCTGGGTGATGCTGGGTGGGGAAGCTGGCGGGCTTGTTTGGCTCACATTTTTTTTAAGTCCTGTCTTTTTTGTGAAGTCATTTTAGCTCATTAAAGATGTTTCATTTGTTCAGTAAATTATTTTCGATTGTAACTGATTGACTGCCTTTTTAGTCACATGTAGGGGTGTCACTAGATGCTCATGGAAGGGGGGCTAAGTCTGTTATAGGGCATCTGGGGGCATGGTCCTCCTGAAGAATTTTTAAAGGCCCCATAATGTCTGTTTAACATGAACTTTTAGAGTAGCAACAGCCAGAACATTTATGAAAAATGGCTTTTTGGTCATGTTAACACACAGCAGATGTGTCTCCTTGTAGTTTGTATTAAGCACAAAGCTAATATGACGTAAACACTATATCAATTTGCTTACAACAGGCATAGATCAAGCAAAGGTACTGAAGTCAAGCAATGCTATCTCCTCTGTCGTAGATAAGCTGCACAGTCTTAAAAATATTATTCAAACACACAGATAGATATAGATCAGTTCTGTCTCAGCAGTTGGTGCCATCAGGAAGAGTGTGGTTTGCTCTGTAGGCATGTTTAATAAACTAGGTGACAGAAGTGCATGCTCATAGTGATAAATATTATATTTTCTCAGTTAAGTTCAGTTAAATTCAGTATTAATTTTAACTGAAAGCTTGAACAACTCTCCCTTGCTTCCTTCTTGATCACTAACCTCCATCAGATCAACTCCTTCAGTCCTGTCAGTCTCCTTCAGCTTCTTTCTCTCCCTCTCCTTGTCTGTGTTAGTGATACATTACTTTAAAACTAAGATTTAAAAGAATTCAAGGAAATAATGAGATATAAATAAATTTTGCTTATTTAAGTGGTAAACATCTTTAAACTGAGTTTAACTTACTGTACTACTGGTATCATTGTTTGTGAATACTGAGAAGAAATATAAAAACAAAGAATATAACAAGCTCTCAATAACGTTATTTTCATCTCCGTTGCTGGTTTTCTTTAAATTCTTGAACAAGTTTGCTTGACAGCTAGCTATCTAATGTTAGTGTTAGCCTAAACCCTTTTACCTAATGTGAACTCAAAGTTAGCTAACTAAGAAGCAACCGAGGAAAACCCAAAAGCCAGCTATACTGACCATAATTTACCACAAATCTGTGTTGTAGGTGGGTATCTTCACTTTGTAACTACTTATTGTTTCATTCTGTATATTATAGATTTTGAATAAGGTGCATTTAGTGAAGTCTTAGCCAAAATCCTGTCTTCACCTTCAGCAGGCTTATGTTTCTTTGAAGAGACCCTTCCCCAGGTCTGACATGATTGGCTCACAGCTTACAAGATCTGATATGATTGACTCACAGCTTACAAGGTCTGATATGACTGGCTCACAATTTACGAGGTCTGATATGATTGGCCAAGCCGGGGTTCCACTTTTCACGTTATGTTATTAAATCTCTGGTAGCACAACAGAGGAAGTGCCTCCCTCAATTTGTGCCCTGCCATCACAGTACATTGTGAATGTGGAGACGCGATGACAGGTTTGAATAATGAATAGTGAGAATAAACTACAGATGATTTAAACTAGCAATGTACATTTATTTGGAAGGGTGGGTTATATAACATTTCTTATAATATAACACTAAAGCATTGTCACATATGATGATAAACTGGTATGGTGGGACAATAGATGTCACTTTTGTTGACAGTACTGATTTACCTAAACTGGCCTTAGATACGTTGGATTTTTGCATGTATACTGTATGTATATATTTTGGTGTCTTGTCACAATAGCTGTAAAAACTATTATAGTCTATAAATATTTTATAGTTGATTTAAATCTATGTTTAAGTCTAAATCTGATCCTTACACTTAGAAATCATTCTGGTAACACTTAATGTGAATGATATCTACATAGCAAAATTATAAAACAAATAGAAGGATTTAGTGGTGTATTTAAAAAGCAATACTTGAGTGTTTCTGAACAGATGACATCAAAATGAAAAGTAAATGTCATTGGTCCATATTTATCAGGCATTTCCAAGCAAGCACAATAATCTAAGATCAGGTTTCATCAGTTCATGTAAGTTTATTCAGTGTTGTATAACAGCTGTAATCTGAGCCGCACAGCAACATTCTTGCTTTGACAAGTTCAATAATTATGGGCCATTGTACAGACATATTGGACAAATATGTGCGAAAAGAATTGACCCCACCCTTTCTGTAATGGTTGGTAATGTGGTTGAGGATGTGCCTGGAGCTGCGTTTATTTTCATGTATTCTTTACTGTTGTGCTTGTTAAAAAATAAGCTTGTGTCATCATATTTGTTGGCTTTTGTTTTTACCAATTCTTCAGGTTTCCACCTTACATGATTAATGAATGTTTTAAATGAAAGTGTTAAAATGAAAAAACAAACAAACATGTGTTCAGGTTTTAATTTGAGGACATCAAAATCATTCACAGAACTAATATGGCTGATTGTTAAATAGGTGCATGTCTTATAACCTCAACATTTCTTGGCAATCATGCTTCATAACAGTGTAATAAATGTGCACCACTTTAGTATAAGGGCATCAAATTCCTTAATGAAACTGATAAACATACTTCTTAACAGGTAGACATTGCAAGAAATAACATAAACATGTAATTTTTAAAACATTTATATTGTAGAAAATTATAAAAAACACACTTTACATGTGTGTTCCTGTTTGTCTTCTGTCATGATATAACTATAACTAACTGGAGTCATCAGTCATATGGCAAGAAAAGCTTCATTACATTAAACAGTCTACCAATGACACGGCAGAGGGGTCCTTTCATTCATATTGTCACTTATGTCAGTATAATGTCCTCTTGTGAACACTTACATAAACTGCTCATAAATACTCAAAGCTGTAAATATAATATGCTCAGTGCTTAAGGTTTAAATGTTTAAATACATTTATCGCTAATGCATCTGTCATGAAATATCTGTATAGCCTTTAAATAAAGTATTACAATAGACTATAAATCTGAAGCACTGGCCCCAGTTATTACAGCTAAGTGACTGTGATTTCACTTTTTAATGCCCTCAGCCTCTATCAGTACGGTCCACTATAAGGAATCATGGCAACTGCCAGCTTTTACTACAGTAACAACAACAAAAATGCTGTCAAATAATGTAGATATCCTGGATATAGCCATGTATTTAAACAGTAATAAACATAAGATAATTTGCTATTAAGCAAATTAGGCAAAGTCTAATTTTCAAATAAAATTACAGCTTTGAAGTTGAGGGAATGTATAAGTATTTTACTGGTTTAAAAAAAGTACAAGGTACAGATGAAAAATATGAAATGACCAGTGCTCACTGGGACTGGGTGATGCAAATTCAAAGAAAATATTTCACACAGGGAGTAAAAGGTAAGTTAATGTAAACCGTGTTCATCTCAAATAATGCAAAAAAACAAGACCCTCCATATTTGAGGAGGTATAAAAAGCCTTTATTAACACATAGCACTTACTTTACTTTTATAATTCCTAGTGTGGAACTAGTCATTTTAATACTATATGTAGTCTATACTATATATATTGTGTGTTTTATTTTCTTCAGGTTTTTTTTTTTTCAGTTTTCACACATCATCTGATTTTTCATCAGAAATTAAGGAGCCATATATCTACTTGATTAATTAAATATGCTCACCTAACTTTTAATATGTAGCAGGACAATTACACATAAAAACAACTACAGCAAAGTACCAAAGCATCAGGAAGATGGCACATATAAACATATGTATTCAGGGAAATTACTAGTTACATGTCTGGCTGATATGAAGTATGGAAAAGTTATTTGAACAGCAAAAAAAAAGGTGTAATCAAAATTAGTTATGGCAAATAGGGCTTGATTTAAGACACTTGGTGTAAGAACTGAATGAGAATAGAGCGCAAGATACAATATTCCAGGCGGCATTATCAAATAAATGCAAGAATATGCCATAAATTCCACTATTAATAAATGCCAGTATACAAACCACAGTTCGCAACTCCTCTCAGTCATCATTTAACTCCTTAAATGACTAGGGCAGACCGGCAGTCCCAAAGTTTTATTACACACTTCTATAATCTAATAATAGCTCAGCCAGTTTGAAGTCCCTGTAGTTATTGAATAATAAGCCTTAGTATGTAATAAACCTGGGATTTTAAGGGGTTAAATAACTGACACAAATGGCTTACAGTTGAGTGCGTTGTTTTTGTAAACAGCCTACAAGACGTGTTCTTGTACAGATATGGCTGATCAATAATTGTAAAAAGCGTAATGCATTCTATATAAGCAGTCTGTATAAAAACTCTATATAAACTGTTTATATAGTCATTAGGACTTTGACACTTGAAATGGGCTCTGATCACTTAATCCTATACATCTTAAAAACCATGTGTCCAGATTATTTATAGAATTATTCCATAGTTCATTTGTTAGTTTTTCTTGTATGCAGCAGCAGAGTTAAGGGACCAAAGACAGCCAGAAAGAAATGTCAGAAGGATTCATAGTTTCAAAAGGTCAAATAGTCACTGTAAATCGTGCAGATAGCAGTCAATCAATTCAACTGGTTTCAGGAGCTCTAGATATAAATTGGGTTATTGAGGAGATAGGAAATGAGCTAATTTTGTTAAAAATAAGAAAAAATGATTTCTTACACAGAATATTTAGGCATTGCAGATTTCATATGTGTGGGATAATTTATGTAACAGTCATTTTGGGTAGCTTATATCATAGGATGCTCTCTGCATGATGGCTTTTTCCAGCCTTTTTCAACAAGACACCAGCAAGCTCCTATCCTCTGTAGTCATTTACTAAAGCAGCTGAAGATCCTGACTGGCCTTTATTACAAACACCAGAGTCTGCAGCCCCCAGTGCTGTAGTTGAGACATTCTCACTTTTCAGTTACAGCAACATTTGTTCCTTTGCTACATTTGTTTCTTCAATTTATCACATCTTCCCTAATTGTACCTTATTTTATCCCCAAAATTAACAGTTCCCCCCCCTGCTGTCCAGGTCTTTCCTGCTGCACTAGAGCTGTCAGTCAAGGTGTGATTGCTTTCTCATTTGTAGTCAATCAGCACATGTTATGCAGTGCTCACGTAAAGTCGTCCATACATCACATGCATGCAGTGCATTACTTTAATACAGTTCCAGGAAAGCAGCGGGAGAAAGGAAAGTATTCATTAAATAGTAGGTTAAAAAGTAAATCAGATGTCTTTGTACAGCCAGTCAAATGTGTGTGAACACTGAAAAATGTTCAGTGCAGTGCTTAAAAGGGCTTGGTTTCTGAGTGTTGGTCAACTTTGAGAAAGTGGTGGATGTTCATAAAAGCAGAATATATCACTGCTATCAGGACAAAAGGGAAACAAAAGGGTAACTTTTTTTAGAGAAGAAATAAACATGTTCTGGCTATTAATGTTGTTAATGTAATGTGATTTGCTCCCAGTAATTTTGGACCATTTTTTTGGTCCATTCACAATGAAATGTTCATACAATGTAAAAGAGAGCTGAGGTTTTGATGTAAAAAGAAAAAAAAAAGAAAATCTGATCTGAGAGCATAAAAACAATTATATTGTTTCTATCCTCTCAAAACCTACCAAAATGTATTTTTGCACTAATTAATTTGTTTTTGCATGACAAAATACAGAATGCTCATGTGATGTTAAACACTTGAATTTTTAGGTAAGCCTGGGCAATATTTTGTTCTTCCAAATAAAGTGAGTAGTATGTAGAATGTTTTAGAACTGTGTTGAACCACCAATCGTGGATGGTTGTGACATTGCTGGGAATCGAGCTTTGGCCGCAGTGATAGGATGCCACCTTCATAGTCAACTGCACCACTTGGCAGCACCATTTTATCAAACCTAACACTTTTAAAAGAGCTTGATGAAGGTAATGAGTTCAGAAATAGTAAGTGATTAATCCTCATTGAACTAATTTAAAAGTTTTAGAAAGAGATTTGTTTAGCATTTAAGGTTTTACCATGCGGGAAGATTCATCGCTCGGCGCACAGGACCTGGCTGAGACAGAGATGCTTTGCCAAACTGGCTTAGCACCAGCGCAGTGACTGGCTGATGAGCGCTGCACACTCCAGAGAGCAGCTGGCATCTTCATTTCCATCCTCAACTAATCCCACTGGTCCCCACAGAACAGGGAGAAAAACCCAGGAAAGACGAGGGCGATTAAGAGATTCTGTTGATGCCCTGGCCAGATCTTTGCTCATTTCGCACCATTTTTTTTAGCAGATGTACCTTTTACTGGCAGAAAACATTTTACATGCTTATTATGTAACATGAATAAGGTTTAAACCCCAAATGATTACCGTCAAATCATTTAATTTCTTGGCGTCCTGGTCAACTAAATAGGACTACGGTTTGTACTAAACATACAACGTTTTATGAGTCAGTGGTCAAAAAATTCCAAAACAAAGTGGTGCAAAGTGTTTTATGCTATAGAAGGCTTCATGAAACCATATGTAGTTTGACTACATGATTTGTCATCGGATTGAAATGCTGATATCATGGTGGTGCATTCTTGAGAGCAGTCTTGGTCCCCTGATGATAGATTCACTTTTCACTCCATCACTTTTCTGACAGGCTGTAAGGGATAGCTTTTGAATTTCAGATCAGCAGAGGCAGCGCGCTCTCCTTCTCTGAGATGTGTGGTTGGCAGCTCTTTCATCCCTAAAACATTGGGCTGAAGCATGCACTGAAGTATGCAGGAGATTTCGGAGGGGGAGCTTTGAGAAGTCTGAGACACAGTAGACATTTCACTGTCACAAAGGCCACTCACACAGACAGACATGACGTATCGTCCATCTTGAATTGGGCCATTTAGCATGGCTAAGTGTCATTCTGTGAAAGTTTCGAAGACTTTTGTTCAGCGACAAAGAATCCGAGTTGTTTTCTTTTCCTTATAAATTGTCTAGAAATGTGTTTGCGTAAATTATCCTGCACTAGTGGATGAAGGGGTTAGAGTAAACACTGGTGGGCACCGGAGAAAGAAAGCGAGCGGGGCTGCTGTGTTTGTCATACAGCACAGGCCAGGCCTGGGCCGAATGAATGCGCGAGGGATTCAAAGGAGGAGTGCTTGAAGTCTGAATTCAATCAACACAGGGCCATGCTCCATTGGCAGCATGCTGATGAAGCTCCATGAATAGCCCCATGCACTCCCTCACTCCAGTGTTTAGCAGGCCTCAGTCATTAGGCCCTATTTGAGTCTGAGATTACAAATGAAAGCCAATACTTTTCCAGCTTGGGGCTCACCTCTCTAGCCATGCACATGCTCAGACAGGAGGGTACCATCTAGGCAGGAGTTTTAAAGGTAAACTACATACACCAAGGGAAAGGTGGATGCATTTTCACAACTGAACTGTTTTTCACCACAGTGACAGTGTTTGTACCTTGAAAGGTACGATCTTTGCTGAGAATGTATGATGGGTGCAGACAGAAATACAGAAGTCAAATTGCATGCTTTGTTGATTTTTTAAATGAAAATAAGTTAACACATCATCTGCAGAGAACTAACTTCTGTACATTTTAATGCAAAAAAAAAACAAAAATAAAAACGCATAAAACATTAAATATTGACGTGCCATCACTTTTATTTATTTATTTATTTATTTATTTATTTATTTATTTTTTTGTCCTCATTTATTTCTTTGTTTATTTATTAACAAAACATGTAATTTGACCAGGGGTGCCCAAACATTTGCCCACGACTGTAGATCTGTGACAACTCAAATAACGATTTGACTTAAATAATCATTTGAATGCATAATTTCTCTGTAAAGAGCAATAAAAATGACTGTGTATAACAGAGAGGTTTCCACTATTATTACATGTAATATGTCATAAAAACATTTTCTTGGTACTATATAAGACCTTTTTTGCACACGTGTAGCATTGCTCTGAAGAACACTTTTTGGCTCCTTTATTCTTTAGAACCTTACCCCAAAGCATTTTTTAAAATTATTTTTAATAACAGTATTTTATTATTTTTAACTCCCCATTAGTATAAACCATGCTGTATCATTAATCTACATAGATTTTTTCATCCTATTTTGTGTTTCAGTGGCTTTTGGGCTTATTGAAGTTTAAAGAAATTCTCTTGCTCCATCTAACTTCTAATCCGGGTCCTGAAGATTCCTTTCCATAACATTCCCACGTCAGCTCAGGAAGGGCTTGTTAATTAGTGGATTTTTTGGATCAGGCAGGGAAAATATGCAGAGCAGGGCTACTGCAGGACTAGGGTTGGGGACCATTGATCTAACGCTTCCTCTCACTGTTTTCCATCAGTGCTAATAAACCATTTACAGAAATAGCATCACTTTCGATTTTTTGATTGATTGATATTTATAATACAATAGACACGGGGCACTGCAGTGTGATATTGCAATGCCAAGGGCACGATGAAAGTTTCTTGGAGAACAGTACAATAACTTTGAGAGTTACTTTGGGAGGGAGAGTGAAAAAGAGCGAGTGCGGCTGGTGGGAGGGGAGAGATGGGGAGAGACAGAGAGAATCAAATCACTCTTGAAAATGTTCCAATAATCACTGAAGCGCTCAAGCAACTCAGCTGCCTGAAATAGATTGGAGTGAAAGTACTTTCACTTTTTATGATGAGAGAGGCTTGCAACAAGGGTCGTCTGGAGAACTTTTTTCAGGTTTTTATGGCAGCTCTGACAAGCCCTGCAATATTTCTCTTCTGCTTTAAATGTAGCCTGAAATACGGGGCGTAATAAAGGGTGCTTTGCATCTCGATGAGTCAGTGATGGGGTGAGAGAGGAGGGAGAGAAGATGGAGGGAGGATGGAGGGGTGTTGGCGGGAAAAGACTGAAGTCTGAACATGCCTCACAGGAATTAGAGATGTTTTTTGGCAGGAAAGAAATGATGAGTGACACACATGTTGGACTAAAGTCCATTTCTGCTATCTTCAGGGGATTGTGTGTGTGTGCATGCGCATGTGTGTTTGTGCGCCTGTGCATCTTAGCAAAAATTCAAGAAAAGCACAAATAATTCTAAACACAGAATAATGCTGTAGGTTGTAATCATGAGCACTGTAAAACTCACAGCAGGAGTCTTTCACTGAAATGAAAACATAAAAATACTGGCAAGTCTGAATGCCATTAGTCTGGATGCATTGTGTCAAGCTTATTAAAGATCTAGTCAGATCATTTCTGAAACAGTTTTTCCCCCTTTGTTTTTACCTAATAGATGGCCTGAGTAGTAACATCTACTTGTAGTTTATTCTGAACACATCAAAACCCTGATTTTCCATTATAGGCCTGATTTATAGATACACTGCAAAACTGCATACACTCCAAGAACATGTTAATTAAAAATACAGAGGAGTCAACATGCATTTAATGCTTTTGTACATCCTTTTTCTTTTGACAAACTGGATAATCAGTGTGCCAGCTGGACTGGATTGCCTTCTGCTTGAAGCCATTTGCTTTAACTTCTGCTGGATTGTTTTGATTGTCAAACATCTGCACTACATCCTTGTACATCAAATATTTGCTGATGCGTTGCTATTAAGTGCTGCAAGACCACATTCAGCAAACTGCAATGAAATCTGAATGGCTTATAGGTAAATTGCTGTTACTACAGCAGGTTAATGAGGACAGATTTGAATAACAGCAGTGATGTGCTTGTTCAGCAGAAAAGTTTCAAAATGCATTACAAATTTCCATACAACCCTTCACAAAATGGGCAAATGGATCTAAAATGTCTTGCTAAAAATGTATAAACAATCTAAACATAGCACCAGTGATGAGATGAGTTTTAAACCCTTAAATGGGCAGGGCCCACTAGCAGGCCTAAAGTTCTATAACACACTTCTAGAACCTATAAATAGCTCAATCAGTTTGCAAGTCCCCGTAGCTACTGAATAGCATGCCTTAGTATGTAATAAGCCTGGGATTTTAAGGTGTTAATGAAAGAGTGTTAAACCTAATTAAACTGTATTGTTTCAAAGATGATTTTCATCTTTTAAAGTAAATGGTAGACCCAGCAGTAGGTCAGTTATGTCTACTGTTTACTTTAAAAGATGAAAATCAGCCTCCCTGCAGTGCAATCACAGGAAAACACCTATTTATATAGTTATAATCTGAACAGTAAGCACTAGAATAGGTTAGGTTATATCTTCATAGGTTATACAAGGTTATATCTCCATTTAAATTGCAGTTCACTTTCAGTGTATAATTATGAAATTATTTCAATGTGTATTAGTGCTTTTTAAACATTTTCAGTACATTCTCAAAAATACAGGTTCCTAAATGTTGTTTGGCCTGCATGTATAGTTCTAGAAAACAAAATACATAAACTATATAAAACTGTTATAAAATATGGCTGTAAAATGATTAATGCAATTGGTGCAATTAATCACATTCTTTTGTGTAGTTATTTGTGATTAATCACATTTATCATACTTGCTCAAATTTGAACATTTGAGCCTACAGAAACTTTTTTTTAAATGTAAAATTAAAAATTTAATTTAATTTAAAAATCAGTGCATTTTCTTACAGCTATACCAGTGGACAAATTAAGCTTCATCAGAATTTATTTACTACTTTCAGTAATTCAATAACAGTACTTTTATCATGTGAATGCAGCGTCATCATAAGCATGAAAATCACAAGATTTCCATTTGCAGTTACTGGTTTTTATTGCTAGCATCCAGTGAGAACAACAGTGGCTTTGTGTACTGACATGATTGTAAACTTTTGCTCTCGTAGCAGAACATTATGTTTTGTTCAAGGGGAACTCGAGCTCCATTTAGCTGTTACTTTTGTTTTGTTGCAAGAGCAACTGTGCTTCAGGGTGGAACTATACATGATTTAAAGGTCAAAGTAGGCAAATTGTGGCATCAGTGATTTATCATATGTTATTAATACATTAACTTTGACTCTTCTAGTATAAAACTTTTACGTTATGTGAAGAACCACAGGCTCTGTAGGGAACCAGAAGTGATTCTGCTATAGCATTACTTTAAAGAACTCTTATTGATTTATTTTCATTATCATATATTTTGACAATAACCACAATAATTTTTATCACTGATATTATTAAAGACAAGTTTCACACTGTCCTATCCTTATACAGCAGCTTGACTCCTCAAGCCTTTAATTAAACTGTGATTCTGGAAAAAAAAAAGGAATTTTACAACATATTTACTATGCCTTTGTCCATTCAATTCAGGTCAGTTGGTGGCTGGCACATGTGAAATCATCACCCTTGACCGGGACAGCAGTCAGCCGAGGAGGACCATTGCCCGGCAGACAGCCAGGTGTGCCTGCAGGAAGGGCCAGATTGCCGGCACAACCAGAGCCAGTCCAGCATGTGTAGACGGTAAGAGCCAGGGGGCGTTGGTCCAGGCTTTGGTGTCACTGTATATCTGAGCCCACTGGAGCACACCAGAGCAGCGACTGATCCCAGAGATTATTCTGTCTGCTCAGTGAGCGGATGTGTGAAGCATCACTCATAGGATTTTGACTGTTGCTGTGGGTTTCATCACTGTCTCTTTCTGAAGGCAGGCCACCTGTGGAGGATTTGTATCAAGGTGCTGGACACCTGGGAAATCATGATCTTGTGGCGATGGGATTTAGATTGCTCTATGTGATCTCAGTGTGTGAGAAGAAATCCATGGAATTGAAACTCAACTTGAGAATAAGATGGTTCTTATATGCAGTCCACTTTCATTTGCATTCAAATCATTGATGTTAAATTAACTCCACAAGAGCTAAATTAACAGCCACTGAAACTCATGTGACGTCAGTCTGGATGAAGCTGGCCAGGCTCCTGGAGCAGGCTCAAATTTGCTCTGCAAGTGTTAATTGAACACTGGTGATCTTGTATAATGCAGTGACTGAGTAGAACTTTCCGAACCAGAGTCAGCAGAGCATTGCAGTTTGCTGGAAAATGGATTGCACAGATAGAATCATCCACACGTCCTCAAGTTGTCCGCTTTCATTTTCTTAACGGTAGTTGCTGTCTCACATGAAATTTTAATACATATTTTGTTTGGTAAAACTTGTTAAAAGCAAGTTAAAAGTATGCATGCTTGGTGCTGGCAGGGAGCATAACATTGCAGTCCAAAAAACACGAGTTAAAGCACAAAAAAACAAGTATCAAGTATTTTGTATTTTTTTGGTTTTCATTTTTCGACATCATTTGAGCACAGCAGCTGCTCTTTATGTTATGTAAAAATTTTATGATGAATTTCAACAGAAATGCTCCAAAATTGCTTGAATAAAATCTCTTTACATTAACTTACATTAAAAGTAAAGAACACTTTAAAATCACACTTTTTCTGTCTCCTACAAATGTATTAGTTTTTCTATGAGCTTTTGTTATGACAATGACAATATGTCACGCATTCAGTTGCACACTGATAGTAAAGAAGGATTTAGCAAAAATCCATAATTCACTCCTTTTTATACAGATTCTAAATTTTTTGAGACATATTTGTGTCTCAATCCCATGAAGGTCACATTTCATGGAGATAATCTCTTACTGCCATTCCTCTCCAGTCACACTAAAGTTTTGAAAAAGTATTGTGGTTTATTGTAATATGTCACACTGTTCTAAATATTGCTGACAAGAAAGCTAAAATCAGTAAAATATCCAATCTTTGGCTAGAAAACATTTGGATTTCGAGAAAATGCAGATTTTTAAATCCCAAGCTTAAGTTTCCTTAAAAAAATCAGTGTGTAATAAAGGCAGAGGATCAACATTTCTCTCTTGACCACTACCTGACCACAGACGCTCCTTAGGTACAATTTCATGCTCTCTGGCCCTTTCCTTGTCTCTCACAACATGACAGGGTGAAGCTATTGATTTCTGAGGAGGGCGAGAGGGGATGAATAGGAGCTATTGTCAGACAACCACAGCAGCTAGCGGCCTGATTGGTGGCCTTGTGATGTCCCCACTGGATTAAATGATAGCTCTTCAGAGCGGCTGGAGGAAAGTATTCTGTTTATCTTAGTGCCCTGTGGCTCTATCTGATCCTGGTGAAAAAGCAGGTGATCGGGGGGACTTTGGAGTCAAAGAGAGAAATAGGCTGCTCTGTCTGCCATTGTGCCAGGCTTTTCTGCCAGGTTCAGTCAAGCGATTGCTGGCAGTGTGTAAACATGCCTTGCTGTTGGAAGGTGAGCTATTTTTCAGTCACACATGATGGGATGAGGCTAGGAAAACCAAAAAGGCCTCCCTATCTGCTGGAGCATGGTTAAAAAGATGATGACGAGACTGGAGGTCAACCACAAATTCTGCCAATAAACAACGTTTGAAGTCTCTTTGAAGAAACACTGGTTAAGCAGTACACCGTAAAAAGTGTCAGCTCTAATTATGCCCTCTGTCGAGGCACTTGAAGAACACCTAAAGCGATTATTGATCTTGTTTTTCAGGGTTTTTTTTCAAATTCATCATTAAGAGACAGCTGATAAAAGGTGAAGATGTGATGTATAAAATTAGAGGTCTGTGCTGATGCTGTACTGTGTAGTGAGGAGAATGTAGGTTTAAAATATGATAAAAGATATATGTAGAATAATGTTGCTGTTGAAACAAAACCTTGTATCTCCAAAATGTGTACTTTTTTAGAAGAAGGAAAAAACATTCTTTACTTTTAATGGAGTATAATTTTGGAGTATTTCTTTTGGTCCATTTAACATGAATTTTTCACACAATATAAAGCCCAGCTGACATTTTCAAATTATGTAAAAAGCAAAAAATAACAAAAATGGAGATACAAGGTTTTTCCAGACAGAGGTGATTAGGGTTTTGGCCATGGAGCCTAATGCTGCTGTGGATATGTAGGTGGATGTGTGCAGAGTGCAGATCTATGTGTGTTGTGCTGCGGGAGTACATGCAGAAGCATTACAAATAGCAAACTGGCTACTGCCATGTCACCCACAAAGACACCTCAGCTAAGATCAGTTCATGTAAAGATGTCTCCTGCACAGAATTTTGCCCCTGACTGCAACTAGTCAAGTCATGCATTTTGAATATTAAGATTATTTCCAGAAAAGAATTATCCACACATAAATGTAGATGTAAATCGGATGTAAATCTAAACTCAAGTCAGTTCAGGAAGTGGTCAGAGATACATTCATTCAGACTGTTAAATAAAGGTAAATGCATCAGTCTAGGCCACACATGACAACCCAAACACCTTCCAATACATTTCATCATAACAGCTGTTTCATGATCACGATGACTAAAACAGTCATCTTCTTATAAAAGATGATTGCTGGGGCTTCTAAGTGGTCTAACCATATTAAGTGTTCAAACTATCATCAGGAGATTGTGAGTTTGTTCCCTGGCAATGCCGCAGTCATGTGTAGCTGGCCGTTAAAGGAATTTAATTGGCCTGACTTGGTAAAATGACCCTACCTCTTCTTAACTCCCCTCACTCAGTGTAATGTTAGCCAATGTAGGCCTCCATTAGTTGAAATATCAGAACTGACAGTTAGCATTCTCCTCCAAGCACGTTGAGCTGTCAAGTGGTCTTTTGAAAAGATGAGGTGCTGCCTCATGTGTCTTGGAGGAAGTTTGTGCTGGCTTTTGTGCTCCCAGCTTGGTACATTCGTGTGATGGGGGGTACTCATCTAGTGGGTGGACTTAATTGGGTACAGAAAGTTCCTGCTGAAACTAGTGTCTTGCTCCAAGTTTAAGGAAATTAATGTAAGGCAAATTTTGAAAATAAAATCAAATGTAGATAATTTTTCACTTACTTCAGATGTAGTCAATCATCTGAGACATGTTTGATGTCAAAATTTTGCTTCTTTAGTTTAGCGCTGGAACAACAAGGCTAACATGGCTAACACATGGCTAACGAACAGTAGAAGTCAATAGTCAACCAATTTTTTTCCTGTAAATTCATCTCTGAAACTTCTCTCAACCTGCTCAAACTGCAACCAGGTCTTTATTAAGTTTGTACAGACTTGTTGACAAAACATTGTAAATTTGATTTACCATTCATTCAAAACCACTCTATTAAGATGGCCACCATCTTTTGCATAGAACAGGAAGCACTATTATCAGCAAATGTGCATGCTTCACATCATATAGCAATCAATGCTGGCTTTCACAAAGCAATTCAGAGTAAGAAGTTTGATCTTGGAACAGATTTCTTCTTTATTTACGATGATGATTGCTACACAAGCCTCATCCTAAACTATGAAACTATTAACTTTTTTAGTACTATATAGAACCCTATTTGCCAAGACTGTACACTCTTTAAAATGGTTCTTTAAGGATTCTTTAGTAAAAATAATGGCTCTGTATAGAACCAGGAACACTCAAAGAACTATTTGAATACATAATTCATTCTTTGGCTGATCAAATGGTTCTTCTCAACATAAAAAAAACAGCTGTATATGATTCTTTTAAAAACTTCCACTATTGTTATCAGTCAAAGAATCCTTTTTCAGTACTATATAGAACCCTTTTTGCTAAGAGTGTAGGTTCTGAAGGGGTTTGTAAATACAGACCTGTATTTCAATCAGACTAACTGGAGACACATTTTACCACCAAGTGTAAATGCATGTGATTACAGTCTTATCAGGATACAGTTTATATACAAACCACATGAAATGTGGTGTAAAGAGCATTATTCTTGTTCATGTACACTACAGTCTTCCTGCAGCTGCATTACAGCATTTCAGGATGAGATTACACTGAGTCATCAATAAACAACAGTCTGCTCAAGCGCTGATCAGCACCATTGGCTAAAAGATACGTTAAGCTGCTGCTAAATGTAAGCTTTGCTGCATGTAAAATCTGGCATGAAGAATACTGAACAGGCTTGGATAGCATTATTCATTCTAACAGCATCTTTAATGCTTTTATGAAAGTTCACTGAATTTCTCAAAAGAAGAGACAAAGCATGACGAGCAGGGCATATTTGCATTGTTAATGGTTGAAATATGCAAAAAGAAGAAAAAAAAAACAATCTCACAATGTCTCAGCATTCTGCAGATTATTCTCTTCAGCATGTGGGCATTTTATTTGATTACTCTTGGAGCAAATGAGTTTTATTTACATGGAGAATGCATCTTGTACAGTAAAGCAGTTTTTGCTATGATTAAGTATTTGCAGGTGCTGGAAACAAAACAGATTATGTTATAATACATCCCATTTCTCTCAGAGCTTACTGAAGGCAATGCATAGTGCATTTTACACATCAATTAAACAATCTAATTATCCTTCACAGTGTTAACAGTGAGAGATCTTAAACTCACAGACTTACTACATATTTGCCTCAGAGCTATTCAGCACCTCCAGTTACTTCTTATAAGGATTGTAAAAATGTTGGTTTAAGAAAAGCGTTGCATTGTTGTTCTCAGAGCTGAAATCCAACAAGGGAAAAACAATGCCATGCCAAGCTTGACTAAACTCACAAGGACATCTGTCATTACTCTGTATCACACCCACCTCATCATGCAGCCTGGTTAGAGTGATGATAACAACAAAAAATAGCCCTGCATTCAGAATAAGTCCTAGAAAAGCTGTAGCTTTTTACTTCAGCATAGTTAAATTGGTGGACTTGTCAAGAAGTTTAACTGTAACAATAAGAGGCTACACCTTTATGACAGAGTCATGGGATAAAAAATGCAGATAAATGACATTTTGCATGTGTCTTGGGGGTATGTTCAACACGGTTTTGTGTGTTTTTTTTCTCTGGGTAGAATTCAGGCACAAGTCATAGCATTCTGAAGGAAAAGGCTGAATTCCTTTATTAGTTACCTGATGAAATGGTTAGTAATTTTTTGCAGTCAGATGAACAAACCTCATATTCCAACCTGACAAGCAGTATAGTTTAGAATAACAGCTGTGCTTCTAACATGAATTGCAGTGTTTCCTTCGTTAGCAAAGAGCTGACAGTTGATTAGATGCGCGTATCTTGTATGTACACCCATTGGCCATTTAATCAAATACAGCTACTATATAGGTGCACCTTAGTACTAGAGGTACTAGAGGTACTAGAGAATAGAGGTACTGGGTACTAGAGAATTACTGACTGTAGCCTAGCTGTTGCTGCAAAGTGTATGAGCCCTTTACTCCATTCATCCGTGGAAAAGGACCACTATACGACCATCGCTGACCAAATATTATTTGCTAATATTTAATATTATAAGCTGTATCAGGTATGGCAGTGTTTGTGGGTTTTTTTTACACACATCACTGCTGGATTGAGAATGGTCTGTCAACCAAAAATATCCAGCCAATAGTATGAGCTATAGTCTCCAAATGTACACCTACAAACACCATCAGCAAGTTAGATGTGTCTAATAAAGTGACTAAATGTATAATGCATAGAATAAATTGTGTAGAATACATAGTCATTTATCCACTGGTCATCTGGGTCAGTCAAGAAGGCTTTGAGAATGGGTTAAGAGGCTGTGATCTTATGTGGCTCCCTGCAATGTGCTTCACAGAGCTTCTGTAAGTGAATAGTATTCTAGACCTGTGACATGTGAAACTGCATAGATGCACATGAAGCAACATGAGTCCACTTTGTTACTTCAGGTCAGATACTGTGTTAACACAAATGAAATTACTGTTCGTATATTGAAATTAAGCAGCAAAAACAGCCTGTTTTGAATTCACTGTTTTTGTGATGTCACAAAACTCAAAGAACTGAACTCAAATCATCTATTCAGCCTACATAAGTCTAACCCACAACACAGGGCAGGCAATCACATCAGGAGTCATTTGCATATGTTTGTCTTGTCTAAAGACACACTAAAAAGGATAAAGAGAGGTTGAAAAAATGCTCATGTAAAAATGAATTCAGGGTTGTCAAGTGTCTGATTTTGAGCTTTATTGTCTGGTTGATGGTGTTGATCGGACTCTAAAATGTCCAGATGAGACTCACTCTAAAGGTGTCTGACTTCATGATAATATGACGATGATAAAGTGCCGTTCTGACCGTCATTGCATCTCTCAAGTGATCATATCACCACTCGTAGGGCGTAGGATGTGGAGCCATTAAGGGCATAGTGGCAAAATCTGTAATCTTTTTGTAAATGGTGCTAGAGTTTGTTCTGCAGCTTCCTTCAGCCTCTTTCCTTTGATTGAAGCTTGGTTTTTAAGCTTTGGAAAGCGTCACTGAATCAAGAGACTTGTTCCTTTTGTCGTATTGTCTCCTCTCTCTACTGTTGGTTAAAAAAAAAAAAACAAAAATCCAAATCCAAGTGTAACCGCTGGAGCTCTAGCAGGCCCACAGTGACACGCTTTCGGAATAAATGAAAGCATTATGAGAGAAAGCATGTTATGTACTTACTTATAGCAGCTATCCTGTGATGATGGAGAATAGTGTGTGAGCTCCCCCACTCTCAGAGTTACTTGATTAAAACATGGCGTCTCCATGGGGACCAGCGAAGAAAAATGTCTTTGCTGCCTCTGTGTGGAGTTCTACTCTTAGGGGGATTTAATAAGAAAATTCCTCATTGCTAAATGTGAAAGTGAGAGTGCATATATCTGGCGTTTCTCTGTGGCCTCTAAACTTCAAACTCTTCATCTTAGTATTAGCCATGTGGGAGTATCAGTCTTATCCTCTGTCTGTTACAAAACTTTTAGAAGGTTTCTCACACGCAGAGGTACACTCTTAAAAATAAAGGTGCCAAAAAAAGTTACACGCAGTTTGACTCAGACGCCAGCAGTGCGAAACAAAAGCAGGTTTTGTAAGACTTGATTATAAGGTTTTTTCCACATTCTCCACATATCGACGGATAGGTAGCACAGTCTTTTTTCCTGGAATTCATGTGTGAATGTAGCTAAGTAAATGAGTATTTTGTATTTCTCCCAGTAATGTTATTTTGATTTTTATTGGCTGCTCTATTAAAACACAGTCTTTGCCAATTGTGTTACAATATGATGAGTTTTTAGTTTACTAACATTAGGTGAAAATGTGCACCATCTGAGGAGCCTAACTCACTAGAATATAATGTTAGAGAGGGCATGTAAGACCACATGTGTGCACTTTATTTATACAGCAGGGGTGGGGGTGGGGTGGGGGGGGGGTTTAAAGATTTATTGAGTTTATTGAATTATTTTTTCTATCCATAAAATAAAAATTTTGGAATCTGTCAATTTCATCGGAAGGCAGTGTTCTCCTATCATTAGGAAAACAGGGAGTGAGTTTAAAAAACCTCCCCATAATGAAAAGGTTTGATGCTGATTAAAGTTTTTTTTTCCTACAATCAGACATGCAAGATGAGACATTTAAAAAACTTTATTTTTTTAAGCTTAAGAAATCTAATCTAAGCTACTTTCATTCACAATCAGGTATGTACAGTATCTCAGTGATAGATCTAATCTGTATTCTTTAGCTTTTGGACTCTGTGTGGCTCTTTGTGAGTGGTCTATCTGACAGTTCCACACTCAGACAGAGTGTGCCTCTTTGAAGTATTGATTTGGAAAAGCACTACTGCGTTTTGCCACAGTCGGCCTGCCTATCAGTGCAATGGTGGTCTCCCCAAAGCCCCTCAGAGACTCTGCGGATGGCTCATTAGTGGAGCAGGCTGAGAGTAGCACTCAGTCAGTTGCACACCGGTAGGTAATAGGATGCTCTTTGGCACTTGTTTGTGTTTGTTGATTGTTGTTGCTCCATTAGACAGTGGAGGTGTGGTGTCAGGCAGTGTGCTGTTTGGGCTACCTAGTACTTACAGTCCTGTCCTGAAACTGCTGCAAATCAAATTAGTCACATTATCTGCTGAATTACTCAGAAAGTAATCATTCAAACTCCAGTACCCAACAAATGGACTGCAATGAGTCCACACAGCTGATAGAGTGAAGGGCTTTTCATGTCAGGTTGGTGGATGTTGGCGATTGTTGAGTGTAAAAATAACTGACAGTGAGTGTGAACAGTGCTCTATTTTCGCTTGAATGACATTCAAAGTCCATTTTAAAATACCACATGGACTATTAAGGCCATTTATGCCATTTTCTTCTCATGCTGAGCCACTTGTTTTTTTCTCTTTTTCTCTCTATGAGTCATGTTCTCTCTGGCTTGGGTATGCCTTTGAGCTCCACAATCTGAAATGATGCCTTTCATTAGCAAGTATTACACATACATTCACAATATCCTATAAAATAGCCTAATCATTTTAGATTTGCAGTTTGTAGACTAATACATTTGTTTGTATAATACACAATAATACACAATCATAAGACAAGAACAGGTATAGTTTGGAGGTATAGATGTCTTTCAACTACTACTTAAATCACCTATTCAACTCAAATCAACTTCAACATTATTGTCCCAATGGGGAAACTTGTATTGCTAACAGAGAACCATACATACACCTGTATCAGAATCAGAACCAGAGTGAGAATCTTTATTCGCCAGGTACATTCTCACTGGGGTGGTACCCTCAAGGGTACATCTCAGTACCTTTAGTCAGGGAACATAATTGTACCATAATCCACTGAAATTATATTTTCTAAGTTGCATTAACTTCACACACCCCGTCTCGTCTCTAGGTTTTTTATTTTATTGTTCTGTTTTAAAACATTAGATTATGAAAACATAGATGATAAAATATGTACTAATCACCTGGGAAAAAAAACATATTCAAGGTACACAACCTTAAAACCACTGTTGTACCTTTGAGGGAACATTTACATTGTTTGTACCTTGATGAATGAAAAATGTATCTGCACAGAACCTTTATTTATAACAGTGTACCAGATGTACAAGACATTTCTGTTGGTGCGGATGTCAATATATGGTTAAACCGCATAAATATAGAAAAAGATGTAATATATTTAAGCAACAGAACACGAGAGGGACTGTGTTATCATGAAATAACATCATGGCTGTGATTTGGTTGCAGCTGTGATGTTATTGGTGATAACATATGACCTCGAGTGTTCTATTGGTTTTATATAACAGTTAAATAAATAAAGTAAGAAATAAATAAATTGGGCCATGAACATGGCATTTAATATGTTTTAATGTTCGCAGTTCCTTCCGCCAAATTATAGTTCCTTAACAAGCAGCTCGGTGATACGTCACAGTAACGAGCTCCGCTCACTCGCTGCACAGTCGTAAGTTCGTTCTCCAGCTCCACACAGACCAACAGACAATTTAGGAATTTAGTGTAATCTCATCTTCAGAGTCTGACCAAATCGGCTGTCGGTCAAATGTGATCTTAAAAGTAACCATTTTCTGTTTGTGGCAAAGTAAAAAGTAAAAACGTTCAAATGGCTTGAGCATCTCCTATAGCTGTCAAAGTCGTTGCTTAGCAACGGCGTCTCAGCTGAGTGATACAGTGTTTGTGAAAAACCTGTGATGTTATGGCGAAATAACAGCGCGGTTAGAACGATTCTCAACCAATCAGCTTGCGTGGCCGGAACTAACCGTTGTATAAATAAACATAAATTACACAGTATCTGCAAGTGATATAAAAGATGTGCAGTTTGAGGTCAGAACTGATACAATCATGTACTGAAGTTTTGAAGTACATACAGCCAAAAGAATTAAGCAGCAAATATAATTTTAGGTGTAAATTCAAACATATTAATATACATATATATATATATATATATATATATATATATATATATATATATATATATATATATATATAGCAACAAGTTAAAGTGTGTAAGTGCACTGACTATAGTAGAGGAGAGTGGGAGAGGCTCTTATAGAGAAGGGTTATGGTATGGTATATACAGTTTTTATGAACATTACAGTGTGTGTAATGAAGTGCACATGCAGCGGATTAAAACAGAGGAATGTGAGACGCTTCCTTGTTTAGGAGAATGATGGCCTGGGGAAAGAAGCTGTGGAGATTATGGTTGGTCTGAGACTTTAGGGCTTTGACCACTGACATGGAAACCACTAGAAGAGAGAGTGAGAGGTGTGAGGGGTCAGTCATAATTTTTCCTGCACCCCCTTTCTCATCCTAGATGAGTAAAGATCTTCGAGGGTGGAGAGCCGACAGCTGTTGATTTTCCCTGTACATCACACTGTTCACTGCAGCTTATGCTTGGTGTGAACATGCAGAGATGGACCAGATGGAGGTAGAAGATGTGATGATGGATTTTATTATGGCAGTGTAGAACTTGACCAGCAGTGCTTGAGTCAGCCAAATTTCATGAGCTGCCACAGGAAATAAAAGCGCTGCCGGGCCTTTATCATAGCTGCAGTGCTGTGTCTGTCCCATTGAGATCCTGCACATACACATGCACACAGTCTTAAACAAAATTTTGGACACCCATCATCATTGATCAAAATATAACATTGATTTTTTTTTTTTTTTGATTTACTCCCAATAACATAAATTGAAAAAAAATTGTACAAAAATTGTAGTTTAATTAGAACAAGAACCTTTATATGGTCATTAATTACTCACTGTAAGGAAGTGCTAAAGTGAACTGGACATAGAAACATAAGCATATAAGAATGTCATTGGCTGTGACCTGCAGTTATCTCAGTCATACTTCTTAAGTTCTTAAATGAGGATGGACTGGATTTGCATAAAAAGCATCACCTGTGATTATGACAGAGGCCTAAATTTGAATACAGGTGCTGGAAGTAAGCAGCGGGATACTGGACCACAGGCTAAAAACCATTCATTACTTTACAGAATGCATTAAGCCTTTAAGCCATGCTGAACATTTTTAAAGGCTCTTTAAAGTGTGTGTGAGTGTTTGTGTTTCTTCAAACCTGTTAAAAACAGTCTGTCTCAAAACATTATAAATCAATTCCTGGTGGAGTAACGACCTTTTTACTATCTTTTCATCCCAGCAAGATCAAAGACAGTGTTGCATCTACTGTGGAGAAGCATAAAACATTGTGGCAGCTACAATAAAATAAAATGAAAAGTACTGACAACACTGTCCATCTGTGTAGTTCTATGTTTTTTTATTTTACCCCAATTTTGTAACTTTATCAAATTTATTTATTTGCCACAAACATTTTTGATCACATTTTTTTCCCTAGAAATATGACTATTCTCCCACAACTCTCTCTCTCTCTCTCTCTCTCTCTCTTCATCCATCTCTCCTTCTGTCTCTAAGGGACAATATGTCATGGTATGCAAATGAACATATATGGGTGCCCCAGTTATTATAAATAGACATTTGTGTTTGATTAAGTGAAAAAAAAAACAATCTTACCTCAGGAAAAATTGGTTCTCTGATGATCCAAAGTGTTCTATTTTATTATCAGGCCAAGTCTTTTGTTTCATTAGCTTTTGCCTCTGCAATATATCAGATATAATGTCCTCTCTTTTCTTAGCTATAACCTTCAAGGCAGTTGTGGATTTCTGCAGTAATTACATATAAAATAGGGGTCACAACGTCAGAATTACGCAGCAGACCATCTGCATCAGTAGGAGTAAATAATGAACATGTATCCTGACCTGTAGAGGCACGTGCAATTTCTATTGCACAGATGAGTTGGATCATGTTTGTTTGCAGTGGGTAGATGAGAAAAGGATGATTCATAACTGCACTACTAGTTCAGATCATACTGCCACCACAATTGTAGTTTGGCAGTTTGAGATTTCCAAATTGTGTTTGCTGCTCTAACAGCCTCTACTTGTCGGGGATGCCTTTGCACTACAGTTTGGAACACGGCTGCATGGATTTTCTTCCATTCAGTCATAAGAACATTAGTGAGGTCGAGCACTGAGGTTGGATGACAAGACCTGGCTCACGTTTGGCATTGCAATTCATTCCAAAGGTGCTGGATGGGGTTGAGTTCAGGGCTTCAGTGCAGGCCAGGTCAAGTGCAGGTCAAGTTCTTGCACACAAAACTCGGCACACCAGTAAAGCTCTTTCACATCAAACTCGGCAGAGCAATGACGTTCTTCCACACCTTGGCAAATAATTTCTTTATGCCTTTGTTTTGTGCACAGGGGCACTGACATGCTGAAACAGTAAAGGGTCTTCTCTAAACTGCTGCCACAAGGTTGGAGGCACAGAACAATGAAGAACATCATTGTGTGCTGTAGCCTTAAGATTTCTCTTCACAAGAACGAAGAGGCTGAAATTCATGAAAAACAGCCAAAGACATTATTTCTCTGCTACCAAACTTTACAGTTGGCACTATGTATTCAGTCAGGTATTCTCCTGACATCCTTCAAACCCAGATTCATCCGTCACACTGCCAGATGGTGAAACATGATTCATCAGTACAGAGGATGCATTTCCACTCCTCCAGATTCCAGTGGCAAAGTACTTTACGCTACTTCAGCCAACTTCAGAACCATTAGTTTCAATAACAGTTTCTTGAGCTGTTAAACTAGTCACATCCACAGTACCCACAAGATCATGAATACAAACTCTACTCAAACCATATGCACTTTAATATCATTCTGAACTGCTGACTGACTTTGTATACACTTGGAATGAACACTACACATACACATCATTGTTTACTGAGCACCACTCCTAAAAATTGCTGCACATATTTTGGACATTTTGCACATACCCACACACACTGTGTGTGCAGTAGTACACTTCCATGTCTCTAGTTCTTCTGTATGTATTGTCTGTAGCTTATTGTCTATTTATTGTATTCTCTATTTTAGTTTTTTACTTATTTTGTGTACATATGTAGTCTGTTATCCAACTAGTACATGAAGTAGCCTGAACATGTTATACTGTACCCCCATATAGGTATAATGACAATAAAGCTGAATTGAATTGAATGGTGATCTTAGGCTCGTGTGCAGCTCCTCAGCCAAAGAAACCCAATCCATTATGCTCTGCATACAGTGCAGTTCAGCACTCAACTTACAGTTGATCAGGGCAGCTTTAGCAGGGCAGACATTTGAGAGATTGACTTGCAAGAAGGTGGCATCTTTTGATAGTCTACATTGAAAGTAACTGAGAATGTAACATACTGACCCTTTAGTATGACCTGCGCTACTGCCAGTATTTACATGCAAAGATTACATGATTCCATGCTTGATTTTATGTGTATTAGCAGTGAGTACAGCTGAAATATGCCAAACCCACTAATTAAAAGGATTTTCCTCATACTTCTGGCAAGGTAGTTTACTTTTAGAATTAACAAAGTTTATTCTCTTGTCGTTATGTAGTTTATCTACTTCCACCAGGGATTAGCTGGTGGTGTGTTTGAGTTTCTATATGAATCGTGGACAAAGCTGCAGCCACTGAATTTTCAGGCTCCAAGATGATACCTTTTAAAATTTTGGCTGACTTTTGTTATGAAATCAATGGCCCACTGTGCTGATCATTTTGTGCTTTTTCACTGAGCAAGATCCTGTTAGATCAATACCTCATAGGTCTGATTTCTTTCCATTTGAAAACACCAGGTATCATTTACATTGTGTGCGAATTTCATAATAAGTGGACCAACACTTAAAATCTTGTTACTTTAAATTATGAGTTAACAATGTTTTTGGTCTTACAGGTATACTTTGTCTGAATCATTTTATATATTTGTAATACTTTTTGTATTAAACTTATGTTTTCAGCTCATATTGTGAGGAGCAGGCAGTGGTGTGAGATGATGCCATGTTTGGATGATGAGGGCTGTGACTTATTAGTAAACAGATCAGGCTGGAGATGTGCACAGCCTGGAGGCAGAGTGAAAACTACCACAGTAAGCCACTGCATTAACTTCTTTTCAGCTCTATATGTCTTTACTGATATAAAAAAGGACACACTTTTTATTCAATAATAAAATTCTCATTGTTTCACAGGTATCCTGACATCAACTGGAGTCAATGCTTCTGAAAGAGGCTGCTGGGTGCAGGAGCTCCTCTCCATCCTCCATGGCCACAGATATCATCTCTATCTGATAGTCTGTCCTTCCGTCCATTGACAGGATAAATGGAAGAAACTACAGATCTGCCCCTGGTGCTTCTGTGGATGGTCTGATGGATCCCACAACTAATGGGAGATGCACAGAAACTGGCTTCATGTGTGACAATCTCAGAAACATATAGATGGATACTGCTGGACTGGACAGGATGTGGATTTGTTGAGGAAGACTGTTGGAGTTTTGTTTCAAGCTCCATTGATATCTGATATTTTTTTCACAGACCAAAGAAAAACTGATTGGACAGTAACCTCTATGTGGAAAGATTTTGAGACATGAGCTGTTAATGACAAGAATCAATGCACAAAAAAACTAAACACAAATATATAAATACAGACATACCTGCATATCCACATACACGTGATCATTGAGCACAGAGATGATTATGAGCATTTGTGAAAGCTTTGAATTCTCTGTGTAACTTTTTGGGATTCTTCAGTTGGTCCCGTTGCTGTATCACGAACATAAAACAGCTATTTTTGGAAGGCGCAACAAGCACGATTGATGACAGGTCAAAAGGAACTTTGACAAAAGACCAATAAATGTATTTTCAAAGGCACAAAATGTATTTAACATTTTTTTAAAATGTAATATCTTTCTATAGAAACAAGAAACTTATTTAACACAGATGATAATGTACTCATGATTGCAACTATAAATGGTGGATCCACAAGCAGCCACGTCCTTGCCATTTTGACTTGTTCTCCTTGGAGATCTACTTACTCAAATGATGTGACAACTTTATTATTCCCACACTGTATTTATCATATGAAGGTAAATCTCAGAATGGATGTCCATCATAATGAAAGTGTTTATGTACCAGTCCTGCTGTTATATGTTATATGACAACTGTCGCCACATTAAGGTAATGGTCCTAATAAGATAATGGAGTTCCACTCTTTCATATATCTTCTGTACGCACTCAGGTCTGCTTCAGCGTGCTTTGTGTCAGGTTTTGCCTCTCTTAGTCCATTACTCTGCCCTTGTCCTCTTCCTTTCCCCCTCTGTACGGAGCCTGTGGAGATATGCTGCTGTCAGCCAGGCTTCAAGCTCCATTTAACATCACTAACAGCCTGCATACATTACACACAGCTCCCCTTATTACTGACACATTGCTGCTGCGCCCCTGCCGGAGTGCTCACCTCTCCTCTGCTCCCTCGCTCAAAGTGACGTGTGTCAGGAGAGAGTGGTTGTATGCTTTATACGCTGCACTGAATAAACTTACAGGAACTTTTGCTGTAATTTACTGCAGTCATATTTCACACTCAGGCTACCATGCATTAAACGCAGTGTGTGCGACTGGGAAAGAGAACCAGCACTTGTCTTTTATAGAGGCGGGGTTAAGAGACTGAAACATCTTAAAGAAAGTAATTGCTGTGAATTGCTGATGTATATGAAGGATAATTTTATTATAAAGCTATCAAAAAGGCCAAGCTAATTCATAATCAGTTACTATATTATCTGGTTAACCCATACTAATTGTTAAAGACATTTTAAACAATTATTAAGCCATTATTAAACTAGCAGTGAAGAGGACGGGCGAGAAGCAAAAGGACCATTTGCCGAAGTCAAAAGCTCTCATAAATTCATAATCTTAGCTTGACGTGATGTATTGAACCTTCATAAATTCCTATACACATCACAGAAGCCTGGCTCACTCATCCACAAACTAAATGAGAAAAATTACAGACTTTGCCAGTTCCCGTTAAAACCCCATTTACATTCTGTCAGCTCCTATTAAGAACGAAGATTGGGACAATGAGCAAAAATATGCACGGAGAAGAAATCCAGCCCCAGTCCATCACGGTAATTTCAACACTGCCTACCAAGCTGGCAGCCGATTTCTCCTCAGTCTGGACTTTCCTCCGTGCATGCGCTACACTAAACACAAGCTGATAAGCACCCTGCCTGAAAACCTGCTTGAACATTATTATACAATTATGTGCATCCAGTAACAGTATCAGCCGTGGATTAGAGGCACTAAATGCTGAGCTATGAATAAATTACCCAGAGATTTTTTGCATAAGCAGGAAAAGCTTACAGGGAGGGGCATGTATGCTCCTAGTCTGTCTGTAGCTAACATAGTTTCATCAAGTGGACATGTTGGGTAATGTGTGTAAAATACTTGGAGATAATCCAAATCATCCAAATTACTGATATAATACTGATATAATTACATAAACAGATGCTTCATGTGAAAATAGGTGTTTTTGTTGTGACACATAGCTGTTTTTGTGCATGCTTTGAGTTTAGAGGCAATTATACTCCAGTTAAAGATTTACCTGCCTATCAGCACGATTCCCCTAATACTAAACTGTCTTGACAAGGAAACGTTGTCTGCAATTCAAATGGAAATAATTAGAGTTGCAGATCAGTAACAAGATCCTATTGCTCTGTCATTGAAATGTCAGAATAAGTAGCTGGGTCTCAGCTGTGCTTCTGAGCAAACTCTATTTTCTAGAATTGAAGGGAGAGATTAAAAGTGATGTATGTATAATTGTGAAAAATCTAAACCCTGGCCTCTTTTTATAGTGCAAATAACTGATGATGGGGAAACCAGGAGAGAACTCCGCAATTATAGATAATTGTGCTGCAATTATAAATTTGCATGACAAAACCGCTGCTTACATTAATACCTGACCAACAACTTTGCACCTGGAGTGAACACAAGCAGGGGAGAGCAGTCTGCCGCAGAGCATTCTACCTTTCTTTTAAAGGTGTAGAGGGAAAAAAGCAACCCAAATATGTGTTATTATCAAAATATAGTTCATTACAAAATATGGGATTCACTATCACAAAAAGACAATTGCTTACACTTCCATGAAAGCTGGAGATTTGCTCCATGTGTATTACATTATCCCTCTCGACAAGGCTCCTGCAGAGCTCCTGTAGAACTGCCCTTCAAGCAGCCGTATTGTCCCACCATTAATCATCTGCAGCCAGTGTTATCATCCTCCCCAGAGGCCAGGAATGTGTTCTCACACTGCACTGAGACCTGCCTGTACCTAGCCTGTCCATTTCAGCCCCTACAGGCCCATCTGAAGCACAAACTCCAGCCAAAGTCACCATTCTTTAGGGAGACAGAGATTTCAAAGGACCAGGACAAGCTTCATTTAGGTTACACGCTGCACAGTGACACTCAGGTAATGTTGAATTTAACAGAGACTTGAGTTCCAAAGCTTTAACCTCTCAAACTCAAAGGAACAGTGGGCTGTTCCTGACTTTTATTTGTCACCCTCAGAACAACATAACTTTACTGGAAACTTAGTCTCAAGCAGCATTACACTCCTATTAACTGACATCATAAAACTAGCAACTTTACCAAAATGTCCCAGGCAAAACAACAAGTTTTATTAGGTGTTGTAATGTAGTAGCAGCCTTACTTTCATGAAATGTCATTCTAATGTGCAGGAGTGTTAGCTTACCTGTAGCAATGCTTGTATTTCATGTACTTAATGATCTAGTAATTTAAAAAAAATGCAGTTACATTCAGGAAAGAATGTACATAGGACAAAGCATATTGGCTTTGGAACATGTTTGTTTATCACACAGCATGATGTGATTTTTGAAAACATCAATTATTCTCCCATAGGCAAAAATGACTTAGACCAAAAGAAAGAACCTTTTGGAACAGGAGACACTTGCTAGTTTGAAAAAAAGTGTTGGAAATGTTCACTTCATCATGTCTTTAAAAAATATTCATGCGTTTTCTTTAAGGCTAGAAGGTAATAAATGAGACATCCCAGTGACGCATTTCACTTTGTTTAAGCAGGTATATTCTTGTTATAGTCCTGTTTGAGGATCATCTGCCCTTACTCATTGCGTAAAAACAGTGCTCTGTGATTGGTCATTTAGTATATCAGATAAATGGCTCAGTCTTGTCAAAGTAGGTGGTTCTTGGGCATGTTGAGTGATGAAACCTATCAGACTCTCTGGCGCAGCCAGAAGACAACTGCATTAGGTTCAAGATTAATAACTGACAAAAAAGGACAAGAGTTAAAGGGGTTAAGAAAGGAACATGAACACAACACAAGAGAACACATCAGTGGAGAAAGAACATTATTCATTCACTATGAGTAGGAAACAAATGAACCAGGACAAAATCGTGTTTGCTGGCCCAAATGGAGAATTATGCTATGTTTTGGTATGCAATGAAGAAGTTATCATTCTGGAAGAATTTCTTACTGGTTTGGACAATTGCAAGCATCAGATACCAGTATATAAAAGCTCATAGCACTCAGGTACAAACAAGATGGCCCAGAGTCCATTTCATAATAGAATTCATGCATTTAAAAATAAATAATGCTCTTATCAAGTTGCAAAGCATCACTTTGTGCAGTGTTGTGTTTTTATGATAACCTTAACATTGCAATAATTTGTGGACATTTGAATACTGAGACCATACAAGATGACACGTTCGGATGCAGACTTAAAAAGGCTGTCAAAACAAGATTAGAAAAGGACTCACATGGAAGACAATGCTTCACTGACCATGAGTTATTCTGAGCTCCTGCTACCAAAACTGATTGATTTACATCCGTGACTCACCAGACACATGAATGTCACCTTTCCACATCAGTGGCCTTCACTATACAAAGCGACAGGAGCAAAGAAGGCAGCAGAGGTGAGAGAGAGGGAGGCTGTGTTGTGCGGAGATATGAACAACAAGAACAAACAGAGAAACTGACAAGATGACAGATTTAATGAACAGAATACACAAAATGCCACAGATGACACAGGTGATATTTGGGGATTCGTATGTGGAAATAGGTGGCGCGGTGCACTCACTTCAAGTTTGGTTCTTACATATGAAAATGAATGGAAAGAAAATAGTATATTAAATAGCTTGTTTAGTGAATGACTTCAAATGGTCAAATTAATTCAAACTGTTATTTTTTTTCATTTCTATATTTTATATATATATATTTTTTGCAGCAAAGATAGGTCATTTTTCTCCTAATACATATCTGTTTTCTCTAAATACTTTCAAATGAACCCTTTTCCCTGCACAGATGTTCCTAATCATTGTTCTTGATCATCACACAGTCCTGCTGCACCATTTCTTTGTGTGGCCTTGGTCGTGTCCAGCCTGCTGAGTCGCTCCTCTGTGCTTTATAATCCAACATGGCTGACAGCTGACCGCTGATGCTAACAATAGCATGACAGCACGACAGCCAGCACTAAAGAGCATTGAATGATAAATTACCCTCTTCAGCTGCTCCAACCAACAGCCCTTTAGGTCAACCAAACAGCTTGACGTGACATTTTTCCTGTACTGTATATGCAAAGTGCTGCCAATCAATTAACAGCTTCGCTGTCCTCTCTCGACTGCCCATTAGAATGGTCAGAAATTGATTGTGAAGTGGAAAATCAACACAAAAGTTGCCAGGAGTTGAGATTCATGGCAATAAATTCAGCACTTTTATATTGTTTTTTTGCAATAGACAGTGTCAAAAGGGAGCTTTACAGAAATCCAGGTTCAAGACCCCTAATGAGCAAATCTATTTTGACAGTGACAAAAGGGAAAAAAAAACAATGCACACACAAAAAATAACAATAAAAACTCAAAAGGGGACCCCATCCTCTGGGCTGCACTGGATAATGGAATTGTGATGTGAAATGTATAACAGAAAGACTAACAGAATGACACTTGGACCATGCAGAGAAGAGATCTGTGAAATAAGCCAGTGACTGATATTAAAGGTCTACCAAAGATCTGCTGGACTACTGAGTGTGTAGTATATACACAGGATGTTAGATACGAGAGCTTGTCAGATAAGAAGTTCAATATGAGCATAAGGCAGCTTTAGAACACCACAAAATCATGACAGTTAATGAAAACAGTCTGTATCAGTGACTTTGCTAAAGTCTCAGATTTTTCTTAGATTACAGACAACAGCCTCACAAAAGAGCTCTGTGAATACAGAAGTATGTTTTGAATACATTTAGTGTCTGAGATTTATGTTCTTACTGGAACCTTTTTTAATGTATTCAGCGCTAATGTCCATGCTGTAATAAAGCAGTATTGTTTTTAGAAAGATTTTATTTAGGTTTTTTAATCATTTTTTGTAAAGGTAATGCATTTATTTATATTTTTTTTACTCAGAGGGGGCTCATCCTTTCAATAGCTGTGTTTTACATTTGGATATCACCCAGACCTTTAACTTTTCCTGATGTGCACTGTCAGCCCAAATGTTCAGTTTCTAAACACTTTTCTAGACACTTTGGAGTTGTTTCACTATTTGGAAACAAATTGGTGAAGGCTGGGGAAAGACTGTAACATCACATAAGCACCAGAGTTAAAAAGCAGAACACTCACTTTAAAAAATGATCATGTGTTTTTTATTTGATTTTGCAGCCTGGCTTTCTAGAATTTGTTCTCAAACAGAGTAAGTGCTCAGCTAAACACTGTGATGTGTTGAAAAAGACTTAAAAGTTTTTTTAAAAAGAGTGAAAGTTTTTAGAATTGAAACACTTGGATTTAAAGTATATGGAAGGACTTCTGGGCAGATAATTCTCAAAGAAAAGTTTTCATAGGTCTCATAAGATTTATAACAGCTCAGTCATTTCCTTTAAAGGGGTAGTTTAGTAGTATGATCCCTTATTTTTTGCAATGTAAACGATTTTTTGGCAACATTCAGGGGCAGATATATTGCTTCTGATTTACTTTTCTGCATCATTGCAAACTCCACGTCAGCATTAAAAAGCTGCTGTTGCAATTTACTAAACAACTATGTTGGATCTAGAAAGTTATAACAGAGGTGGTAAAGAGGTGGCACATAGTTTCGGAAGAGTGGCATGTTCATGTGGTGCCCAGGTCTATTTAGTACAGATTTATATAGTGAACTGTTCATGCAACCCTCTGAACAAAGTTAAATTCAAATGCACCAATTGTATTCCCAAGTATTTCTAATAAGTTAGAAAACACTATATAAGTTATATTACTTACTAAATAGGCTATATCAGAACTAAAAGCATTTTATACGATAGCCCACTGGCAAAGACAGAAATAACTTTTTGGGTAAACCTGTGAAAAAGTGGTTACCTTTTCCAAATGTGTGATGTCCTGCAAAGTCATAACATGAGGCTATAGCCTCACAGCAGTGCAGTCATCATTATAAATATACCAATGCTTCTGCCAATGTGGATACTCTAACTCAACCAACACTGGAGCACTGTATAAAGCATGCACTTACTCACAAAAGCCACAACTTTAGCTCAGTGAAGACAACATGACAGTTCAAATTCAGACAGCTGAGATGTCGAGGAAAAACAACGCAGCAAACTGAAAGCCTGATTAAAGCACACTGACATGGCAGGCCTGAAAATATTTTTATGGACCATTTCTATCTCACCGTGAATGTAAGACTGGACCTGATGAAAACAGCTCCAGTGCAGCCATGGTTATTCGGTTAACTTGCTAGCTGAAGTTATCTATACATGCTTGTGTCTGTGTTTGTCACCAAACTTCTTCTGAACTGCTGTGTATGTAGTAGTAACACCTGAGAAAAGCTTGTATTATTTTTGATGCTAACATGGCTGACATTGTTCGTGCTCAGAGAGAAAAGAGAGAGTTTTTTAAACACATTTGTTTATTTTTGATTGAAGAAAAAAGCCCACCATGCATGACATATTATTCTTAATTTGATGAAGGAAATAAAGATCAAAACAAACAGTTTTAGGAAAAAAGGTTTTAAACTGCTGTTAACTAATATCTTGGGTATATTGTACACTATCAAAAGCAAGTTTTACGTAATTAGTGATCGGACAGTTTTGTTTTCCAAACAATGGTTAAAAGCATATGCTGGAAACATTTCACTCTGCAGTCCCTGCTTTTCTAAAACTACTCATTATTTTGTTATTTCTGCACTCTGTGGTTTATGTGTTTTTGGCAAAAATATTACTGCCATTGTTTGATGGACTACACAAAGCTAAGAGGTTACCTTAAAATAATACAGTTTTCAAAGAATCTAGTTTCACTCAGTGAAATAAAAGGTTTTTACAATTTCACACAGTTTCCAAATGCACTTGGCACAGAACAATTTCAGCTCATCCCACCAGTCAAAAAATGAAGATGTTTCAGAGCAGAAAGTCAAAATAATCACTTCTTCCCCCAAATTTCTTACATAGCAATTATTTTCTCAAAATAATTACTCATGATGCTGAAATGTCACATACTTTCTGATGTAATAATTCCTTTTTTTATTGTTAGTCATCATTCTGACATACTAAGTCAAAATCATGAGAAAATAAGTAATCATTTAGACCTAATGAGTTAAAGTTCTATCGGTTGGAAATGGACTTTCATATAAAACACACATAAGCCTGGTTATATTGTACTGGTCATTTTAACTATGAAGTTGCACCTGTATTCATTTGCATGGAAGTTCCTAGTAGATAACCTGCTAAACTGGCCACCTGCACTGACGCAGTGTCAGTAGACTGTCATTAGGTTCAGTCAAATATGAGTAGATAGCTCAGTCTCTTTTGAGAGCTCAGTATTTTACAACATCTTGAATATATTTTAAAGCACTAATGAACCCAGGAAAGAAGCTAATGATTTGGTCTGTTAGCTGAGCACAGCAATGTAGCAAATAAACAATTCAATTAAACGCAAGGTTGCAGTGTTTCGTGCCTAGTAATATAATCAGGAAATTACCAAGCCTTAATACAGACAAACAGACTTTTCTGTGTTAGCCTGGGCTGTCTGTCTGTCTCCCTGCGGTGCCGGAATGAGTGAGGCTGGGAGTGAATGCTGTTTAACCCCAGAGGAGACAGAGAGGCCCTGGGGAGAAAGCAGCACTCACACACCTCATCCATCACACACACCCATCACCATTACACTGCCTGCTCCCAGAGGAACATCAGCCGTCCTTGAGAGAACTCCCATACCCTACACGCATGTGTAGCAACAAGATTTCTCTCTATTTCCATCAGCCTTGTGCTGTGAGGAAATGTGATGAACCAAACAGGTTTTATTTGGACTACTTTTAGATTCACATCAAAGAGAAAATTTAAAAAATTGTCTCTCAAGAGAAATGAAACTTATCCTACGAACTTTCTATATTTCCTTTTCAAACTAAATGAAAGTAGAGGTAATACGTTTATATGGTAATTATGGTTATCTAAGACTGAGATTGACCAGTCTGGTCCACTTTCAAAAAGAATGACATATTAAAGTCATGTAACGTCTATCTATCTATCTATCTATCTATCTATCTATCTATCTATCTATCTATCTATCTATCTATCTATCTATCTATCTATCTATCTATCTACCTACCTATCTATCTACCCACAGTGTAGCATGAGTCAGAGACCAGCCATCATCTATTTAATAGCCAATCAAAAATCAAAACAGCCAGTACAAATAATTTATTTTTAAAGAGATATTTTTGAGGAGACTAGACATAAGATGATCCACTTGTGTAAGAAGAGGGAAAGCCAAAATTGGTGTTCAGAAATGATTAAAAGATACAGAGAAAATGGAACTCCTAATAACAGCGCAAGACCTGGTAGACCACCAACACTGTCACCATCAGATAAACAGAACTTAAAGCTTTCATCTTTGAGATAGAGGAGAAAATCAAGCTCCACTCTTACTACAGATCTGAAAAAATCCACAGGTGTTTCTGTCCATCCTTCCACTGTGAGAAGAAAACTCAACACTATGAGTCTGAAAGGATGTGTAGTACTTAGAAAAGAAAACCCATTTATCATAATTAGATAATGCAGGCCCAGTACAAATGGTCCAAAATAATAAACTGAATAAAATAAATTCATTACTTTAACATATATTACAGCTAGGATTTTTTTTCTTTATCTTCTACGATGTTACCAGCTGTTGACAGCAATGATAAGCATTGTAACAGCATTTATCACATGTTCAACAATGGATTGATTAAAGCACTCAATACTGTTGATTCATCCCCCAGCTGTGACAATCAATCAGGCTTAGACAACATTGGGACACACACACACAAACACACTTGCAGTACTGATTAGAGATGTTTGTGAGGGTAAAATCACCTGTAGAGAAAGCTGACCATGTTATAGAACACTCACAGTAAGCACAAGCAAATGTTAAAATGCTGCAAGACAGAGATGGGACAACCTTACCGTGATTTGAGCTAAGCAGTCCAAATCTAACTTTGCTCTATTGTTTCAGGCCATTGATCTTGTTTCCTTTCACCCTTCTACTTTCAGAAATGCATGTTAAGCAAACTCTGTTGAACAATTGATACAAGAAAGGTCTAAGCAGAGACAAATGGGGTAGGATATAGTTCATCCATCACTTTCACGCTGAAGTCTCAGTGTTTTCAGGTTTCAAAATGTAGGAGTTCTTCTCTGCCCCATGTAGAGCTTTTCAGCCCACTCCCGTGGCTCATACAGGATGAGTCACTGCTTTCTAATTTAAGAGGAAAAAGGAGAAACAAGGAAGGCAATAGCTCTCAAAGTTCATACTGAAGTGAGTATATTCAATCCACTACACATCATCGCTGTCACATCAAAAACTCCTTTTTGGACTTCTTGTTCATTAATTAGAGCTCTCAGACCCTTAAAGGTTTAGAGTTATTGCTGTTTTTTTTGCTGTACTATACTATACTTTACTATAGTTATTGTGTAATTAATTACATTTACAATCTATTTATATTCTCTATCATCCAGTTCAAGTTTGCATTTCTTTAAACAATGACAATCTTGGCAAAAAAAAAGTCATTTATGAGCACTCAGATCAAAAACTTAGAGGTCCAGAGTTATTGCTGTTGCTTTACCATACTAAGTGAATGTAACTGCATAATTAATTACATAGTTATTACATCATACATTCAATTTACTTCTTCAGACAATGACAAAATCATGGTACAATTTGTTGGGTGTTTCTGTCTTGTACACATTTTCAGTATTTTTTTTCTTTTGATGCCAGTGGTCTTTTACATTGTGTGAACATTTCTTCATGAACAGATCATCCTTTTTCTTTCTCCACAAGTCACTGTTTCAGAGATGGAATGGTTTTCTAATGACAACGCTAAAATATATGTATATATCTGTGATTTATTTATAGTTTAATACGAATACTAAGGACCAAACTTATCTTTTTAGCACCTCATTTTCCAACAATCACTCTTTCCTCCCTCTCAGCTTGTGTGAGTGCGCAGGCTTGTATCATTTAGCTTAGTCTCTTCTACTCGAGTGCGGAGCTGTTTACTGGGGTATGCATGTACATAATCAAACACTTTGGTTAGTTAGCGGAGTGCTGTCAGAGCAGTCTGAGTGAATTTTCTTGACATCCTCATTGGCAGCTGTGACTTTGAGAGGGGTAACTGTGAAAACAAGTGCTAATAAGCATAGAGCCAGGCAGGTAGTTTCCAGAAATGTTCCGTTAAGCTACAGAGCCCTGCAGTCTCTCTAGGGACTTGGGGCAAACATAAATGGATTCTCTGCTGCATGCAACACTAAAACTGCTAAAAAAAACTAGAGAAAAACAGAGAAAGAATAAAAACAAATGTTAGAGAAAAGAAGAGCAGCTGTATAATATGAATCATAAATCACTTGCAGCTTGTATGAGGCTTTTTGGTAATAGGTTCATGCATATAAACATACTTACTGTAAATTATGCAAAGTCATTAAATAGAAAACAATTGAAATATTAATATAATGCCCATATGTTGTAACTGAAATTAAGTAGAAGTAAGCAAACATTCAACACTAACTGGCAAAATAATCAATAATCATGTCCACATTGAAAAGGGTGGTAAATAGTAGTCTTTACACTTTAAAAAGACATAATCACTATACAAACTTGACTATGCTAGCTTACTACTAACATCCTCCTGAGCATTCACGTAAAAATTAGAAAGTATGGCCAATGTATGGCCAACGTTAAACAAAAAGAGGGCCTTTGACTATCGCATCAGGAACTGAACATGCACATTCATGACAACCTATGCATGTCTATGACATTTATCTCTTCAAATGTTCATATCAGGGTGCATGAAAAATGAGATAAATGCAGTGTAGCCTGAGAAGGGCCGAACACAGCCAAAATGTGTGGAGAATCTTCTATTTTGGGATAAAATGAGCAGGGTTGGAGCTATAAGCAAAGGCCAAAGTATCCATCTGCCCACTGAACAAAGCTACTCCAGAGATTCAGAGGCAAGTGGTGCCTCAGGATTTTTCAGCCAATAGAGAGAATTCTATCTCCAATCCAGCAGAGTTTCAGTATACAGGGCAGTCAAATATAGCTGTAAGCTAGGCTTGATCTAGGATTCACCTCTTTGACCATCCTCTAGGTAAAACGGCTCAAGAAAGCATCACAAACTGGTCCTCTGTTCCAAATCTGTTTTCACGACAGCAAGAATCATCTTCATTAAATATTAAACGCTCTGAGGCCAATGCTTCATTTTACTGATTACACCAGAAACACAACCTGAGGAAATACATATTCATCATTAGCTTGAAAAGCTAATCTAACAAACTAGGAAGGGTCGACTCATTTTGCATTATACAAATCTATGAATTATTAGATTGCAGGGAGGTACATTCATTATGTGTGTATTACTGCCCCACAGCTATTTCTAATAGTAGCTTTTCAGGAGCGCTTGGGCTCTGATGAATGTTAGCTAATCGCTAATGTCAGCTGAGGCTTTAGACACCATTTATCATGTCTTTAAAGGACATGCTCATGAGAATATTAACAAGAGTGCTGCTATTGCTTAAGACAGAAGTCTCTAAGTATATTAGAGCAGTGTTTTGTGTTAGAAAAGGAAAAACCCAATAAGTTTATTAAACTTAGCAGCAGGATCATTAAAAGACTAGTAAAACACTGAATAGAACATCCGAAAACCACAGACAGGTTGGCACACAAGCACGTCCACATGAAAGTAAAAAACTAAAAATATGGGTGTTAAGGACTATAGAAGATTTGTCCAGGGGTGTCTAACATTAGAAGAGAATCAACAGGAGAGCCACATTTGCAGCAAATCACCATTTAGGAAATCTTATCATCATATAGTGCCTCTCTGAAATGCAGTCAATACAAACTGATGCATTTGAAACCCTTGTATGTTAATCAATGTAGCCTTTTATACCAGGTGTATGCAACAAATAAGGCTGCAGTGTGCACAACATTTTGTTTCACTTTGGTTTTTTGCAGCTTGCTGCTATAGACGTAAGTAAATATAATGGATAATAATGGATTTAGTGGGCAGGGTGGTTGGTTGGAGGGGCATTGCCCCATTAAATGATCCATTAACATTTGGCCTGCTTAGCAGTTGCTGTGTTAAGATTTAATGTAGTTTCAATACCGAAAATCAAATGATGTGTAAACTTGACTATGTAGAGTGTGGCTAGTTTTCTGAGATATCTTCTATAAAGCTGGAATGTTTATAAACCTGGGACCTTTTTTTAATCCATAGTTTTTCTCATAATTTAATCAAACAGTTTATCTCCAATTCTCTCTTAGCGCCCACAAAACTCGAAACATCAGAAAGAGGAGTTATCACCTATATGGAACAATATATTCAAAATGTATTCATCAAATTTTTATGCCATATTTTTGCAATGTATGAAAATATGTATTTGTTTAATATATTTTAAAAGTACATTTTAAATGTATTGTCCAAATGTATTTATCAAAAATATTTTTGCACTGTATAAAAATGGCCTGAAATGTATTCATTACATATATTTTTTAAATGCATTTATTTGTTTTTATTATATTTTTTCAATTGTATGGAGCTTTAACAAAGGTTACAGATGTAACTAAGTGGCACTGACATCTATGTTTTGCATTGTACTTTGCATTAACGGTTGTATGTATGTGGCAAAACAGTGCTTACACAAAATGTATTTCAAATACACAGGATATGAAATATCAAACTGCATTTTCACAGTGTATTAATACCTACAACACCTGCTTTTGCCAGGTTAAAGGTTCACTGGCAAATATTTAAAACTAAGATACTGCAATACAAATTCATTTTCAAATATATTTGATAAATACATCCACATACATTTATTTTTGTATACATTTGTATTTTGTATTTGTGTCTACACTTTTTATAGTACATTTTGTAATATTACCCCATACATTTTAAAATAAATGTATTTTAAATTATATTTGGTTAATATGACAATATATTCCAAAATACATTTTAGTGTTTGGAATGCATTTCGGCATTGACTGCAAGGTATTTGACATGTTCATATATTTTGCTTTCATAAAGGCAGTGATTAATGATTCCATTACTTAATGATTAAGGATTAAAAATAACAATGCTGTCTCATTGTCATGCTAAGTGTTTATGGGTAATGGATGGGGAAAAAAAATGGAAACATACAAGTTTCTGAAAATCACAAGGTTTTGTACACTTCCTTTCTCATAGCCAAGGTTGCTTCACAACAGCATTGTAATACAATTAAAGTTACACTACACAGATCAACAGGAGGCATGAAATATATATCATCTCTGTTAAACCTTGTATCTCCAAAAAAGTAACTTTCCAGGAGAAGGAAAAACATTTTTATTTTCAGTGTAAAACATTGTAACAAGATTTTGTGTCATCTTGGACTGGTTATGCTCATTTGTTTGTCATGAATATTTGTGCTAGTGGCAGCTGGTATTTTCAAATTATGTAAAAAAAAAAATTGACCAAAATAGAGGGTTAGAGTTTTTCGACCCTAGGGTTTGTTGTCAGAGCAAGACATTTTTGTTTTGATTGCGACATTTGAAATTCATGCAAGAAAACAAAAACAAAAACAGGAAGCTGCCAAAAAAGCTACCTTAACACTGAAAGTGAAATGTCTGAACACGACACATTGTGAGATTGATTATTAAAATACAATAAACATCACATATAATATACTGCACATTCTGCAAAACATCTGCATCCACGTATGCCATGTAAGTTGTTGCAGTTTGTTGTATTAGTGCCTTTTGTTCTTTTCTGGTGAGGGTGACTGACCCCCAGCCCCTTTCAGACCCAGACTCAGCAGCCCTCAGCACAGAGGGCATTGACCCACCAGCCGGGTTTTTAAACGAGTTGGAGGACGGGCCACAGGGGCAGCACCTGTCCAGATGGCAGGGAGCAGAGGCCTGTGAGCACAACCGCAGCAGGAGCTTAGCTGCAGGTTTGCGCTGGACACTGGCCAGAGCAAAACCCATGGGAGCGGCAGGACAAAGGATGCTGTGATCCAGTCTGCTGACTTTGACTTCCAGTCTGAACTTTTCTTCCCCAGTCATACGCAAGCCATGATTACAGGGAATATTAATTCAGCTGTTTGTGTCTCCGTGTTGAAATAGGCTCCTCATTTACTTGCTTCTGTATAAAGAAAGAATAATCCTTAATATTCGTTTAAAGCTTTGTGGTGCTTCTTCTAAAGTGCAAAGGGAATGTTATGTAAGGTTACTTTCAGGCTTCATGTTTATTTCACAAATTATGTGATATCCCAGCTTGTGTTTGAGTGCACATCTCTAATGCACTACGGTGAAAATAGCTTGTGGTAGCAGAGTGGTTTTAGCCTCTAAGCAGCACTGGGGGTGAGTCCCCTCACTGCAGCATTTGTGCTCTCCACTGTCCTTCACATTTCACTGGTCAGCACTCAGTAATCAACACACTACACCAAGACAGAGCTTGAGCTTAATTACCAATCACACACTGCAGGACAAACACACTCAGCCTTTCTGATACCTCCACTACTTCTGTTCACCTTTCACTCCATTATTCATGCAGGATATTATCTGTGAGTGACACATGAATATGCAAATGTAGTTTGTTTCTAGATGCTGTGCAGACGTTGATATGCTGATAAGGAGGGCTCATGAGATTGAGTGACATCTTTCACCACAGGAAGAAGACCTCCTGGATTTTGCTCATCTGGCAACCTGCTGAGAGTTGTTTTCTCCATCTAGACAACAGGAGACTTTTTTCAGACCTATTTTGCAAAACATTAGAGGCAACATTTTGCAACAACACTGACAATCTGAAAGACAGCAGAATAGAGCATTGTTGTCTTTGCTCATAGTCATGAAGTATTTCAGCTTTTCATATAGCCATAACTGAAGCCAACCATCCATCCATCCTTCCATCCATCCATCCATCCAGACACATAAACACACACATACATACATACATACACACATACATACATACATAAATGCAGTGTCCTTCACAAATACTGACACCCCTGGTAAACATATGCAAAACAGGCTGTAAAAACATTCTTTATCGCTTTTCCTTTTGATCTTTCATTCAAACGTTTAGCAAAAATCAAACATTTATTTGACGTACAATGATTGGATTTTTCTCAAATCTATTTGTGCCACAATTGTTGGCACCGCTTTGAGTGCTGCCTCCCTTTGTAAAGATCTGAGTCTTCTCCTTTAAAGCTTAATGAGACTGTGATCAGAGACCATTCCTCCACACAGAACCTCTCCAGACCCTTCAGACACTTGTGGACTCTCCTCTTCAGCTCATCCCACAGGCGTTCTATGTGGTTTAAGTCAGGGCACTGGAGGGGCCATGGCAAAACATAAATTCTGTGGTCAGTGAACCATTTCTGTCTTGATTTTGAGGTGTGCTTTAGATCATTGTCCTGCTGGAAGATCCAACAATGGCCCAGTTTAAGCTTCCTGGCCAGAGCAGTCAGGTTTTGATTTTATTGCTGCTGGTACTTGATGGAGTCTGTGATACCATGTAGGCATCCATCCATCCATACATCCATACATCCATCCATCCTCCATCCATCCATCAGTCCATCCATCTTTCTTTCAATCGTCAATCCATGCATCCTTCCATCCATCTACCCATCCCTCCAGCAAACAGTCCATCCCTCCATCTATCCATCATCCATCCATCCAGCAATCTATCCATCCATCTATCATCCATCCATCCATTTCTCCATCCACCCATCCACCAATCCACCCCTCCATCCATTCACCCATCCATCCATGTCATCCATTCATTCATTTTTCCCTCTATCCATCCACCCACATATCCTTCCATCCATCTATCCATCCTCTACCCAACAGTCCATCCCTCCATTCATTTGTCCATCATCTATTCATCCTGCAATCCATCGACCCATCTACTCACCCACCCAACTATCCATTCATCCATCCATTCATTCCTCTGTCCACCCATCCACCTATCCATTCATACATACATCCATACATCCATCTTAAATACATATTTGACCCAGGTCTCTAATGACACTACCATGCCAGGGGCAGTGGGGCAAGAAATCCAGGAATGACAAACAGGAAGTTACAGGTGTGACACAGAGCCTCTGGAGTGTTCCTGGCCATGAGCAGATGGATCAGACGTGATTACAGCATGAAGATGGAGAAACCATCTGTCCCCCTGTCTGTTTATAATGGTGAACTCAGTAACACAACACATGCAGCATTAGATGAGAAGATCTGTGTGGCAGACTCAGCTTTACTGATATTTCAGTAGCTATAGGAAATGTTTTTCAGCATTGATAAAGGAAGTGCATCTCATAAAAGCAGGGTCCATTACCTATAAAATAAAACCATGTGTTTTTAATAACTCCACCTTACCCCACTATTGTTATTGGATTTTTACAGAATATCAATATAAACAAAGCAATAACATTGAACATTTAATAGATTTTAATAATACTGTCTGTACAACAGTGTATTGTATAATAGTGAACTGTGCATGTTTATTAAATTGTGCAAGAATGTATGTTTACTGGTACTTAAGTCATTTTTTTACCAACTTGTATCTGAGTGTGGGTTTAGACTAATCTATACAACTCTGATCATAAACAAATACTCTACTGATGTTGCAATTAAAGCATTTATTTGCATTTTAAACATGCTATATATGCTTAATCGTCTCTCTCTCTCTGAAGCAAATTATAACTACAGTAACAGGACTTAAGTAAGGATTTAAGTAGGGATTTTCAGAACTTTTTCCACCCCTGAGTACAACCTAATAAACTGTATTAACTTTTATATCTTGGAATGAAAACTGGAAAAATGTGTTAATGTGCATTGATTTTAAAATATTCAAATCTCTCTCTCTCTCTCTCTCTCTCTCTCTCTCTCTCACACACACACACACACACATTCTTTTAGTCAGTGTGCACAGCTATGCTGACCTCCCTAAAAGAGTGAGAGCGGGACATCTGCGACTGAGGCCAATTATAAAGCAGCCTCTGGAGAGCAGGAGCTGCAGGAGACTCGCACTGCTGGTGACAACACACAGGTGCACTGATTCCCTATGGCTCCTTAAAGAAGACAAAAAAGCACATGTGAAATACAGAGAGAGAGAGAGAGAGAGAGAGAGAGAGAGAGAGAGAGAGAGAGACCTAGATTGATCTCAATTCTGTGTGTATATGTTTGTAAGTCTTCCAAACTGTTCCGTGCTCTGTGGGAGCGCTTGGAGGTGAACAAATCAGTTCACAGTCACTTTGAAGAGCATCTCTCTAAGTGTCATCCCAACATAAAAACTGTGTGGATAAAATATGAAATGACAAAGTTGGTATAGAAATGGTGATCTGCTTCTTTTCAGGATGATCCCAACAGATTAACTCATTGTTTTTCCCTACAATATTGTCCAAAGTCTAGTGCCATCATAATGAATATAAATGTCACATTTACAATAAGTAAGTTTGTAAGTTTTACTATGTAAGTTTCTCTGGTCAGTCTGATGATTTTGATTATATTGTCACTGAATCTGTGCCAGTATAACGTTAATTTTGCATTTGAGACCTAAACATCAAGCTGGACCTTCTTGTTGAGCCAGCACGTGTGACATCACTGACTTTTAAACTGTTATTTCAGGCTGTACAGGGTGACTTTCAGCAGCATATACACTCCATAATTTAGTGTGTTTTTTCTCTTTACTCAGTAATGCTACTTCTTTTACTTTTAACAACAACAAAAATATATTATACAGTGTAGCTTTAATGTTTATAGAGTTTACATTGGACTGGACTGGATCCTGGATCCTCACACTGATCCTTACAATTTTCCTTGACAGGGAATGGGGTTGTCCTCTAAACAAATATATATATTTAGGTACATGTGAATTCAGTATGGTTGTTTGTAAAGAAGCTCCCACTATTCTGTCAACTGTGTTCTCTTTAAAATCTGCATTGAAATTCTCTCCCCTTTAAATGTTTTTTTTCTCCACCACACAGAGCCAGTAGTAAAAGCAGAGGATGATGCTGTGGCTGAACACCAGCAGGAAACATCATGGACTGCACATCTCTGCTGCAATTTATTGGGTGATTAGTCTAGATGAGCCACTGAGGTCAGGCTGTGTGTAGCACTGAGTAGCACAGCTGGGGAGGAAGCTGTCGTTTTACCACTCTGTTAAAGATAAAAATGAGCACAGTTCTAAAGGCTTCATGTGGAGACGTCCTACTATTAGTCTGGAAAAAACAATCACTTAGTCGCTCTTCAGACTAGAACAATCATGATGTTTTTTCCATGTAAGGCGTTTCTTTACACAATGCATCTGAATTAACAATAAATGTTTGTAATGATCCAATCACTACTAAGAAAAAAGATTCAAGAAAGCATACCGTGCTGTGCAAAAGTCAGAGACCACCCTTCATTTACTGAATTTCCTGTGAAAATAACCATTAAGTTATTTAATTTTCAGCATCAGAAAAAAGCAGAAAACAGATATTTCACATACAATTACACAGAAGCCTCAACAACTAAATATAGTGTCATTTTTCAGAGTGTGTCCACTCTGCCTTTATTACAGCTTTTGTTCTTTTCATGTCAGGAGACTGGGGTGGTCAGTCCACTGTTCTGAGAACACCAGCAGATTTGCAAAGGTTACTGTAAAGAGATTTTACTCCAAGCAATTTTGGAATATTTTTACTAGTACATTCATCACAATGTAAGTGGCAGCTGCTGTGCTTAAATGATCTAGAGAATTTAAAAAGGGGGATGGTTTGTTTTATTGTTTCTTTTTGGACAGCAACAACATGTGTGTGTAAACAAAGTTATTTAAAATACCTTTAATTTATTCTTCTCTCAGCTTCTTGCAGTTAGAACACTCAAAACAGGTCTCTCTCACCCACACAGGATTTAATTAACAGCCATGTCAGTGTACAGTTCCTTTAATCACTGTTTTGATCTAGAATAGAGCACCTGCTTAATGTTGATGCCACCTGAGAAATACTCTCTGAAAACAGTTTCTATTTAAAATTAGTAAGCTAATTATAACAGCATCCTAATATGGAACAGCAGTCATACACACACATGCAAGCGCACACAAGTTACAGGCACGTGCACACAAACATGCACACCCACTGTGTGCTGCGTCGGTGTTACTTCATGCAGAAGAGAGATAACAGAAGGTTTAGAGCTGAGTGTAGATGAGGTGTTTGCATCTGGAGTCTGATATTGCTGTCTGTCAAAGTGAGGACCAAAGAAATGTCAATGTCAGTAAAACAGACCACCATGGGGCTGAAAAATCAGAATAAAGCAATGAGACACAATAACAAAAACATTAAAAAAGGGACTGCTGGCTACAGCAGGCTGCATCAGGATCAGAAGCATCCCAGCTACAAAACTTCAATAAACTACACCAAGGCAACGATTTTTAACCCCTTAAATGGCGCCCAAAGTTAATTTCTATAACCCAAGAATAGCTCAGCCAGTTTACACTGAAGTCCCTGTATTTACTGAATAATAAGCTTTAGTATGTAGTAATATGTATGTAGTAGTATGTGATAATAAGCATGGGCTTTTAAGGAGTTAACTAAAACTATGCTGTTTTGTCCAAAAGGGTCATAAAGTCGTGTATTTTTACTCCATTTTTTTATGTTAAGAAGTAATTTTCATTTCTTTTCTCAAGGTCTTGAGTTGTCTAAACAGCTACAGATTGCACTGTATATGATTAGGGGGTGATTAATAAACATCTGAGCATTCCTACAGGTATGTGGGGGAGTGTATTGTGACCTTTGAGCCGTGAGGAAGGTGAGTGTTGAATCGGTGATGTGAATCATGAATCATACATGCTTTCTTAATCCAAGGCAGTTGTGCTTCAATGAAATGAAGCAGACTTATCAGCTCTGCAGAAAGGACGAGGTGAGGTCAAGAAGGCTTAACCCTGAAGTCCATTAGCAAACTATCCAACCATTACTCATTAAAGGTTATGAGGAATGCTCTAATGCTCTGGGGAAGCCTTTGTTGTGAATCACAATTAACCTCTGCAGATGCAGAGAGAACTGTAAGCGAAGGTTAAACTAATTTTCTGTTAAAGTGAAATTTGTCAGATTCATAATGACCATGACTTATGATGACTTACAAATCTATATATATATAACACGGCAGCTGTCCTTTACATCATGTTAAAAATTTCATGATGAATGAGCCAACAGAAATTCTCCAAAATCACTTAAAATAAAGTCTGTTAACGTTTATATACTAAAAGTTAAGAACATTTTTGTCTTATTCTGTAAAGTTACTATTTTGAAGATCCATGGAAACAAAAGCAACAATGTTGTCTTTTATTATTAATATTCTAAATATGTATGTTTTCATTTATTTATTTATTGTGATTCTATAAAACGGATAGTTTCAGTTACAAAATCTGATTGGTTGAGCCATTCAAAGCTGTTGTGCACACGTTACTGCACACTTAAGTTACCACACACATTCTTCAGAAATGGCCCTAGTTATTAAAATCATTGCACATTCATAGAATAATACTTCAATTGAACCTACTGTTAAAGAACTTCATTTAACCTACTGTTAAAGAACTATATTGCATAACAGTAAATAATATTTATTGAGATTATTTCTGATAATACAAGATGTATTGAACATTAGTGTATTTTATTGTATTGTAGTTTGTTAATGTTTTAGAAAAGGAATTAGTCATTTAAGGATTCACATTCCAGTGATTTTCCTCCTCTTCGTGTTGATCTAACCCTTAACTGTGGCAAAATCACTGCAGTGCATGGCCTCTTGTATCTTATTGCTTGTTATGTACTGGGATGCTGCTTATGATTAAATGCAGCACAATACTAGAGTTTAATACTCAACCGCAATAATGCCGTTCCTGCTAAAAGCCACTGAATTAACACTGATGTTCACAAACCCAGTCAATGCTGGTATTAATTAGCATGGAAGCTTATTTTCACAGCCATTTGGGGAATTCAGTTCACTGGAATTGTGACACTCGTTGGCTGGTTAGTTGTTTGATTGCAGTTTTCTTGTGCTGTACACAAAGCAAGAGTGGCTTGAGACATGTTAGACTCCCCTCGCTTACGAATGCTTGCCTGTAAGACTCATTTGCAATTTCCTCTCTGCTTTTGTCTAGAGGGTAAAAGATAGTTTTTGCTACCACAACCTTTTGGGAAATTAATTCATTTTGCTGAAGTGTCTTAATAATTACAGTGACATCAAGGTTAATTGCCTAATCTGTATTGCCATAGAGGCATCCTGTTGAAATCCCCGCACAATCTGTTTTAGAAATGAAGGCCAGAAGATACCTGCAACACGGGGAGGATCTGACCCACATAAACTTTCCAGCAAATGCAGATAATGACCTTAAAAATATACCACAAATATTAGTGTTCATTTGTTGCTGCATTTAAATCTTTCAAAGCAAAATTGAGAAAAAACTGAATTAATGGAGGCAAAAGTTTAAACACCCCTGCTCAAATTATGTGTTTTGTTAAAGTGAAAATAATTAACGGATCCTCTACAGAGAACATGGTTCTGTACATTTTAATGCACAATTACTGTTTATTTTCTGATTTTAACATATTATTAAATAAAAAAATATATTAACTGTGATTTTTCTAATGTGGTAAACTCAGCGAATAAGTAGAAATTATGCAGTGAAACTGCGAAAAAGTGAAAAAAGTGAAAAATGCCATATTTAAGTGTGCTCTCTGGAGTGGATGTGTTAACTTATTTTTACACGTAAAATCAGCAAAACATTAAATTTGACCAGGGAAGTTCTGCACAACTGTGTGATAGCATTTAAATATTGACAAGCAATAGATTTTCTTGAGTAATTGCTGTTGAGCTATAAGTGTGAGTTACTTTCACCATTCGCTTAAAAATTGCTTGGAATAAAATCGCTTTACATTAATTTACATTAAAGAAAGTTTTGCTTTCTCCTGTAAAATTGCCATTTTGGATTTCTTTTAGTCTGTCCATTTTTGTGACCGCTATTTGTCAGTTTTAAGTATTTCTGGTTTAGCACTATGCCAGAGTAGTCAATTCCCCCACAAACTGCAGCAGCTTAGAGCAAGTTTGATGCTCTAAAAGGCCCTGAATAACTAACCACAGTGTCTTGGTGCAGTGACACACCAGCATACACAGGACACTCCTGGGCTGAGCAGAGTGTGTGATGGATCTCACTGTCATCCACACACTGCTCTTTGCCAAGAGAGGCTGTGGCTGACATTAACCTGCAAACCCAGCACACATGGACAGTAGCCCCATGAGAGGTCAAGCTCACACCCACAAACACTGCGAAAAGGCCAGCCATGAGAGGTTTCATTAATAAACCACCAAAACAGGCATGACAGTTCAAGTTCACTGGCTCCAAATCTTAGCTTTGAGACCATGTTTTGTTTGTAGCATTGTTATTCAGTAATGACATTGATTCCTCCTCTGTATGATGTTTTTTAGACAATATGTACTTCCAATGTATGTTCCAATATGAATTCCAATGCAATTATTAGTGTTAATCCATTGCAAACTATTATCACTTCTCTCGACCTGTAACTCTACTTATTACTTACTGCACTCTTAAAGCAGATGTGTTGAAATTAGTGTCAATAGATGCTCATCGAGTTTACAGTGCTTCGTACACTTGTGCTGCACTGCTCATACTCACAAGTAAGGCAGTCAGTTTACCCAAGTAGCACATGTGCACAAATTACACACAAAAACAGGCAGAGATTATCTACATACAGGAAATTTAGTATTTAAGTACATTGCACATAATTAATATTATGCTATTTCAAGAGTATTAGTACCACAAGTAACAGAATTCTTCTGTCAGTAACTGTAATGGGATTACAAGAATTCATACTGTAAAATGTTGCAGTACTTCACTACAGGAGAAAGGACTTACATTACTGTAACTTGTCACGGGAGAACAGGGTTGTTGGCATAGGGTTAGTTGACATAGTATCACTAAGAGGAAAACTCCTGGTCCTCCTGACCAACTTTCATTATTTTTTTGTATAAATACATTACAGAAATGTTTTAAAGAAGAATATATATTAAAAATATATTCATCTAAGTTAGTAGAAATGGCAATCAGCTGCTATATGATCTGAAAGTCAAGTAATGCTAACTAGCTAACAAGAAGTAAACACAGAGTTGTGTCCTGATATGGGGGGCTTAGTTGGCACATTGATTTCGGGGTTGTTTGACACATGCATCAGCATGCAATGTAAGACTAACATATACTGTCACCAACAGTTGCCAACATATACTATTTAATATGATATGCTACACATATAGTAAATAGCATTCTACATAACACAACTGGAATGCAGCACCACTATGTCACTGTTTATATTCTGTCTACATTACATTTTTAACAAGTTGTCCGTACCTCTAAGCTATTGGCCATTTGATGATACGTGATTGTATTTTAGATGTGAATAGCTTATTTTGTAAAAAGATATTTCTACTTTTACTCAATTACAGGAGTTGCGTATATTGTCCACAACTCTTCAAGCCAATGATAAAATAAACATTCCTGACTCAAACAAAATTGGTTGCCATTTAATGTTTAAATATGTTGTTTGTTTGAAGGTTATGTCTATTTGTTCCTTCATTCTTTAAAATTATGTTGGGGCTAGTTGGCACAGGTGCACAGCATGAATTTAGTCATGAATTCATTAATTCCAGGTAATGTGCATTCTGCATTTAGTTCTGCTGCTAGCTGGGTTATTCCTAATGTATGGTGTGCATAGTATATACTGCAGAGAGTGGAAACTGTGCCAACCAACACGATGCTCCCCTACTTGTAGCACATTGCCCCCAACACTGGCAATAAGTCAAATGTCTGAAAAATGAAAAATGAAAAATGAAAGTGAAATGGAAAAGAGTTGTTGTCTTACCCTACACCCTGTGGAAGCGCATGGGAGCTAATTAGCATTGTATCTTACTTTCGAGATGTGTTAAAAAAAATGAAACACTTTTACAATTAAAAACATGCTTTTGAGGATACATCCCTTTATTGTTGTATAACATCCATAACAATGATGAAAGACATTAATTCTGTCCTCATCAACCAAAAGCCCCCTAAAGCAGGTGTCAAAAAGCAGTATTTTTTTCTGATAATGACTGCATACAAGACATCACTGTGGCACAGAACTGTGGGTGGAGGCCTCTCATCATCTACATCTATGCTGATATCTCATTAATCTTACTGTTGCATGTGACAAAGAGAGTGTCTACCCCATCAATGCTCAAATTAGACCTACTGAAGGATAACTCTTCTTCATAATGCAAAGCACGGCTCTGCCGACAGGCTTATTCCCTCTAATATTGACTTTAATTTCATATTTAATAGTCAGTCATAATGCTACTGAGGGAGAAGTGATTAAAAATGCTCTATTTCTTTTTTTATTAGTGTCCACACATGATTACTGGTTTTGCAGTAGTATATTGCATTGTGGAGAGTGTAATATTATTTATTTGACCATTGTGAAGACTGTAATATTATTGAGTAGAACTCAACAAACACTAGTTAGTGTGTGACTAGCAAACACAGCTTTGAGCAATTTTACACACACATGTACGTGTTGAAGTAGTGACAATTTAAAAATAAATAAAAAATTACTATGTAAGTATTATTTTAATTTAAAGTTAAATTTAGGGGTCAGGGTTTGTGGCAGCCACCTCCCACAAGAAGGCATTTTTTACATGATGATTTTGTGTATGTTACTTTTTTGTAAAGCCTAATACAGGGGTCAACAACATGCGGCTCCAGAGCTGCATGCAGCTCTTTTACTCCCTGTTGCAGCTCCACAGCAAAATTAAATTTGTAGGTAAAAATAAAATAATCCTCCTTTGCAGTAACATAAAGCTCTGCTGATTGTCTGAATCGTCTGAAACGCTGAAGTTAATGTATAACTGCCAATCCACCAACCTTTAACCCCAAAGATCAGGGTGCAGACTGCTCATCACCATAGCAACTGAATCTTGCCTATCTAGTAGCTAATGAAACGGCAAAGTGAGAGATTTCAGACAAATATTGATAAATTGGAGATGAATAGATTTACTTGCATTTATAATCACTCTAGCTGGTTTTCTGATATGTTTAATCTGCAACTAGAAACTGTCAAACACTAAAAAAAGTCATGAAGCTGAAATCAGCTTCTCGTTCGCCAGCTTCTCGCTCCAGTTTTCCTGTTCGCTCTTAAATGCAGCACTTACATTCTGTAAATTAAAACAAGAAGCTGGCGAATAAGAAGCTGACTTCAGCATCGTAAAAAAATTATCATTGAGAGACATTTTACAAAAAACTGTTATACTTTTGAGAAAAAGTTTCCTGCCAGAGATGCACATGTTGGCTATAGCTGAGCTAAAGCTTAAAGCAGAGCAAAGTAAGTCTGCGTTTTTGTTTATGTTATACTTTATGTCTATTCTAGGACATTAGCTAGCACATATTAAGATACATTTTCAGCCAAGATGGTAAAGCGTTACTTTAATGAAATGGACATTAAATATTGTGACTCCAAAAGTGGTTTGATTTTTTTTTAAAAGAGCAAAATGGCTCTTCTTAACATTTGGGTTGCCGACCCCTAGCTTATTACTATATCAGTTGATGCATTAGGTTTAAATAGATCATAACATGATGCTTTTAAATACACTGTTGTAAGTTGTAAGTACTTATTTAGTACTTATTTATTTTTAAATAGTTTTATACTGTGGGCAGTCTGAACTAATTCAGTGGAATGGTCCACATATGAGCTGTTACTATGGTCATAAAGTAGTGCTGTAATTATTGACATTTTTGCTCTGATTAAACACAGCTTTGCTGCATCATGATAAGCACAGAGAATAAGCATGCCACCTTTAATTATTTTCTGTTATGAGCATCATTTTTTCTATTTATATCATGATGACAATTTTCTAATATATCTTATTAGTGGTTGCTAATTTTTCATATACTCCTTTATAAAACAGGCTTGTACAACTAATCTAATTCCTCTCAAATTACATCATGTTCATTATTAAAATGTCAAGCTAAAAATACACTCTGTGGTAATTTGGTTCTTCTCTCATAGGAAATTGCTCTGCCATGTCAAATATGTTATCATTGCATTGTCAGTTTTGTTTCTGGGATTCAGTCATTATTTCTTCTATGTTCTATATGAGGATGGTTGTCTCAATGCTTTGCATTGTATGCTTGCCCGGAAATTTCTGCTGGTGTTGAATTTGTGTGGTTATATAATTTGTTATACAGATCAATTCCTGGCAGCTGTACAAAGTGTTTCTTCAGTTATTGGAAATTGTGTGTATGTCACAACACTCTCCTCATCTATTAGAAGGGGAATTGATTATTGTTTCTCATCTTGGGGGTCTCATTTAAGCTAAAGTGAAAAGTATTCCAAGACCATTTGTCCTGAAACAATGTCAATGTTTTGCATCAATCCCCAACTGGGTATGAGAAATCAGTGAACTCTGCAATTACACCATGGTGTTGTGTTGTAGACAGGAAAGCCATATGTTAGGACTATTCTAAAGACCTCTGACTGACAGGGGCCCTAAAAAATGATTCGAACATTAAGTTTACATGAAATGCTTCGGTCATGCCCCTTAACCAGGTGCAAATAGTACTTACTAGCAATGAATTGTGAGTAAGGAGTGCTGGTGGGGTGTAACATCTCAGCTTCCTAAAGAAAAATCTGGTTTCCAAAAATGAAAAGAAAGAAAGAAAAATGTCACCCAGTTTTTCACAAAGAAAGCTGAATGTAGTCCATGAGTAGTGGAAATGAACCTGCTAGCTTTGTCCATATGGTGAAATAGGCGACCTTTGCTGCCCTAACGTTAGTTACTTAAAAGAAAATGAGTGTTTACATTTTACTCCACTTTTAGCTGACATTTACTCAATGCAGGCAACTTAAAATGAAACTTTAGAAACCTATTCATATTAAATCAGCTAGAAATTCAGCTTCAGGCTCAGCAGCCCTGTCTCCCCATCCTCAAACCCCTACCAATGAACCAGCCCTGTCTACCCATCACCATACCCCTACCAATGAACCAGCACTGTCTCCCCATCCCCATACCCCTTCCCTTTGACCAATCTCAGCAATGTTAGACTTTATTCTGGCTCCAAATTACCACTGAAATGGCATTCAACTAGGGACAGAAACACTGACTTTCATACAAAAAAGTGTTTGAATATTCATCAAGCTGAAGGTTTTCATTTTAGGAAAAGCAGAACTCAGCTCATTACAACTGTTATGCAAATGGAAAATGCTGTGCTAAGCTAACAAGATGTTGTACACTTCTTATGAATATGTATATATATAAAAAAAACTTGATTGCAAAACCCTTCACAATCAAGAGTAAAAGGTTTCTCAAAACCAAAACTGAAGGAAACTTTTTAGGCTCTTATTGAATTTAATCTGTCTGTTTAATATGTCTCTTTTTAATCTTTAAAGCATGTGTGGATTTCTGAGACACATAATAATTCAAATTGCTGAGGTGGACTTGTTCTGAGAGGACAAATACAAAATGGTGTGCTGTCACGTTAAGGTTTTGTACTAGTACACACATATCTGAGAGCTAAACATTTAAAAGATGGATTTTTAAATATTGTTACTGTTGTTACAAAATCTTGTATCTCAATTTTTGCAACTTTTATTTTTGACATAATTTCTGTTTACATTATGTGCAAACTCCATGACGTACCGATCCATATAAATGATCAAAAATTACTATGGATGACGTCATTTCACATTTATGTACAATGAAAGTTAAGATTTTTTTTCCTTTTCCTTCTATGTTACCATTTCAGAGATAAAAGGTTTTGTTCTGACAGTGATGTGTCTTTCTGGAACATTGAACATTGATTTTGATATTTTTATTTGTTATTTTATTTTTTTTATTTTTATCCTATTTTTTAACGTAGATTTGACTCATATTTGCATACACACACATACACACACACACACGTTATCTAAGGTTGGGTGCTGGAGCTTATCCCAGTGCTTACTAGGCGGAAAGCAGGAAACACCCTGGACAGTCGCCAGTCCATCACAGAGCACACACACAGACATATACATTTACACGCACACTCACACCTAGGGCCAATTTAGCATCTCCAATTCACCTGAGAGCAACTCAAAGGGACCCTGATCGCACAAACCCTGGCCCTTCTTGCTGTGAGGTGACTGTGCTACCCACTGCACCACACCCCCTCATATTTGTATGTTATTCAAAAAGAAATATGCACACTGTTCAAATTCAAATTATGAATTTCATGACCCAAAGCATAAGTACCACTGCTTACATGAAAAAATCAAAACTCCATTTTAACCAGGCTTTTTTATTCAGTTTACCAAAGAATGTGGTCAGTTAGAACAGTGCACTGAGCAAGCTTCAAAATGGAAAACAGTCCAAATATTAAACTTTTCTTTTTATATTACATTCTCAGTATCATCAAGTATACATTCAAAAATGAACCAAGGAGGTTGGTTGTCTTACAAATATGAAAAAGATGAAATATGTAAATTTGTCAACTAGGACTGTCATGATCATTTATAGCTGACAATTAATTGCCATATAAATATTTGTGATTAAAAATGTAATAGTCTTTTTTGTTCATTGCATGCAAATAGCACAAAAGTACAAGGCTAAAGTGACCAAATTAGCTGGTTAGGTTCTTTGCTTCCTAGCTGTTAATACTTAGTACCCCAAACTGCTGATGGACACAGCACTCAAATAAACAAACATTACTCACCACTGCCCTCTAAAGGTGTTACAGCACCAGTCAAAAAAGTATCTAAAGTGATGAAAGTATTAATGCTAAAACATTTGAGTGCGCTTTGCCTGTGTGTGTGTGTGTGTGATGTCTTTTTTATGGTTGTTATGTTAATTAGCCTGTGGAGGTCTTTACAAATAATGACTCTATTGATAGAAATACACTGTATGGCATGATAGATCTCCACACAAGTAAAACACATACCACAGTACATTTCACTTATGGAAACTAAGCTGCAAAAATAGCCTCATTTTGCATTCATTGTTTCCATGATGTTGCAAAAAACTGAAGCATATTTACATATATTCACTTATTCAGCCTACAGCAGGAGTGGTTTAACTCAGACTAGTTTTTAAGCAAAACACAAACAAGGTAGCCAATCAGAAAAAAATTTAATTTACATATATCGGTTGTGAAGACACAGGAACATAAAACCATTAATTTTTTTGTAAGGTATTAAAAGAGATTTAAAATAGTAAAAAGAAATTACATTTTATGGTACATGTATTTCTGCAACCCACAGCAAATGCTTCAATGTATAACTAAATCTTAGACAAAAATGGAATGATGACTAAGTTAAACAGTTTGAAGTCAACTGCTGTTTGTATCATTTTCTTTGGTTTTCCAAAACTAACAGGGGACTGAAAAACTGCATCTGACATTCTAATTTGTGCTTTAAATAATATTCATCCACCTTTTTAGACAATCCAAAATATACCAGCACTTTCATTTGGAAAAATATGTAGTGTTGAAAGAACACTATTCAGTATTCATTTGTCTGATTAAATGATTATTTTGTCGCCGTGGTGATTTTTCTGTGCTGACCAGTGAAATATGCACTTGACCTTAAGCTCTAAACTATTGAGCTAGCACCATGATTACAACCTAGAACACAGCACTGAATTCAATAACAAGAGTTGACCTTTAAACATAGTGAGGACTAGAGGGATTTTCGATCACCAATTAGTTCAGTCTATTCCAGAGAAACCTAAAGACTCATCAGGGACACTACATTGATTGCACAACCAGCTGCCAGCAACACCACTGACAGAATAAGCACTAAGCACTTGCAAATGTGTTGGCCTCCAGTTTCTGCTACATTGTTTACTGCCCTTAGTCGAAGACATTTCATGAAAAATGACCACTTGAAGAATATGTAGTTGATCTTTAAAGATAGGCTTGGGATTTTACAACAGCAAAGCCGAAACCCACCACATTTGACAGGACTTCCAGACCAAGGTGCTGGCAATTTCAGCATTATGAGCCATTTTTTCAGCACCCCGGAGAGCACCCACCCTCTGAAAGCTGCGTCTGTGCAATCAGTCAGCAAGAGACAGCTACAGCTGGTGGAAACCAACTACCCACTGGTCACAAAGTGAGGAGCTCATTACTGTGTAGAAGCTATGGCTGAGCATGATCACAAAGTTTGATGGATCAAAGTTGGCAGCATTGCAATTGCAGATAGTACGATGGCTGTTGTCGCAGAAGGAAGGAGCCAAGCTGAATTATTATCAAAAGCTATGAGTTCTCTTGACATTGAGTATGTGTAAAAGAACAGCAATGGACATCCAAGAGAGTGGAAGTTAATTAGATATCAAGCCCTAACTCCTGGGATTGTAATTAGCAGAACTGCATGACTGCTCAGTGGTAATTAAATGTCATTATCTCAAAGTTCTCTGAAGAAACAAAGGCTGAAAATGTCAAAGGTAACTCAGTCTAAACACTTTGCGAGGAAGAGAACCCAGTAAATGAGTGGCGAGGATATAATGACATGAAGCAACATAACTAACGTAATGATGTATTTGCTGACAGCATTAAGTGGGATCTAGAATTTGCAAATATAGCAGAATATACTTTGCCACAGTATAACGGCATGTAAAAATGTTGTGATTCAAAGATCCAGATTTTTGGCTCTGACAATTATGCGTTGACTGCTGATGAAAATTAATCACTCGTATGAAATTCATTCTAAATGGCATTGCTGGAGGGTTGACTTTCCTGCTGCTTTCAGAATTAGAAAAGCAACAGGCAATTCTGCAGTGGATGTAGAGGAAGTTCTTTCCATCAATATTGCATTGCTCCATTTGTAATGTTGATTACTTTTTGATGATCTTTTACAGTTGCTAACACAGATTCTATTTCACAACAAATGAATATATTCACACATATTTTGGTTGCTCTACATCCCACACCGAATGTATTCCAATGTCAATTCACATTTCAGTGAAACGTCTAGCGCCTCTTGAGAAAATGTGATATGAATTTGCTTACATATCACTTGATACAGTATTTGGTATGTGTCTTCATTTGCAGATGAAGCCACTGAATGCATAACATTTTGAAGATTTACACAATTGAATAGAGAGCATTCTTTTCTATAAGGAAAGTACATAGAGTACCGAGAAAATTAGACAGCAGGAAGAGAGAGAGGACAAAAAAATATTTAACTTCAGAATAGTTCTGCACTCTGCACCCTGCTGACTGTACTTATATCCAAACACACACACACACACACACACACACACACACACACACACACACAATGCCTGGAGCTGTCTAAATACTAACCAACAAAGCTGCACAATACTATCTAATAACATTAACGTCTAAAACACACCCATACACAAAGTACCAAACATGTGTTATTCAAAAGCATTGACTGGGTTTCATAAATCATTGACAGAGACCAAAAATGAGCCTATCATTCATTTGCACTGTGAAATGAATATTGAGTATCTGTCAACCGTTCCAGTGTCACATTAGCATATGTGGCACATTTTATTAGCCTTGATGTGATTGCTTACTTAGGTTGCAAAAAGTAAATCTTTGAACAAGGTTGTTCTTTATAGATAAGCAATCTAAAAGTGTGTTGAAACAGCAAGCTATGCAGACAACATGCAAAGCAGTGTTAGGTGCATAATTGATTCTGCCAGTAATGGTGTGTGTAAAGTATGTAAGCTTAGCAGACTGTCTTTAACTTTAATTAAAATATCAGATGATACGTAACTTTTCAAAGGCCAGCTTTTTTAATCAGAGTTATATGTCACTGTAAATTACCCTGTGAGTATCCAATGAAACAAAACAAACGATAAATTGAGAAAAACATATTTTTTTATGCATGTTTCAAAAATATGCCTCATAAAAAATGCATATTTAGAACAGAGAGCGGGTGAAGGAAACACTGTTTACAGTCAACAGAGCTCGGTTTCCAACAGGTTAGTCATCTGCTGACCTCCTAGATTTCATCCATATGACTGCACTGGAGGAAGATCAAAGTTCCCTTATGAATAAAAGAGGAAGTCCCATCTGTGCATGCAGAATATGCTCAGGACTCTACAGTGCAAAGGAAAGTGTCAGAGCTTGGTCACTCTTACAATGGAAAGTGGGAATACTGTTACAGCACCACTGGGAAGACTAAAGGCTAGCCTGTAGAACCTGTATCATTATTTCAGTTGCAAAATTACTGAGAAGCTCCCAGAAGGGCTATACGCTAACATTTACAATCCAAGTTCATAAAATGAAATGAAAGTTATTTCATATTCATTCTGTTTCAGGTTGAGTGGGTGGAGTGCACTCAAAGCTAAAGGTGCCATCAAGGGTTCTTTGGAGCGATGCCTGAAGAACCTTTCAAATGAGTGCTTCAATTGAGTGTTATTTAAAGAATCATTGAACTGAATGGGTTGTGCCTCACTATTTGTTTATTCGATGACTGGAATAAGCACATTACTCTAGTAACAATGAATGCAAGAGTTTCCTTCAATGCCTGTTGAAATTAATGATTGGCAGATGCAACAATTGATGAAAACAGTTTAGTAAAACTCTTGATGGATATTAAAGGGGAATTCCACTGATATTTCTCAATTTCCTCATACAAACATAAACAAAGTCATTCAGAGTGGTTTGCTGTGAAGTGTTTCATTCTAGAGAAACTTATTGAAGTCAGGGATGGTGATAGGAACCAGACATTCCTGTTCCAGAAAATAGAAACCAGAAAGTTTTTTACATGAAATGGTTATGAATATGCTGTGTGATGCCTAAGATACTGTTTTATAATAGTTTTGAGGTAAGGTTTTGGCCTGAAATGTATTTTTTTATATCCATTTATGACAAAGAGTCACATGCAGGATGATCTAAGGCAAAATACAACCCAAGGAAAACTTTATTTTAAAAATAAATTAAAAATTAATAAAAAAGGAATTTCCCTTTAAACAGATAAACACTGAACTACGCTCCTAAAAATAAAGGTACCTAAAAATAACGAACCTCCTCAAAGGACGTCTTTTCATACTTGTCTAAGGTCAATGAACTGTTGTGTTATCATGAGCATCATTCAATGCTTATCACTCACAGCATGGCCAAAGTCCAGCCTCTCACATCACTCAGCGCTGAGAGAATCATTAAACAAGCTAATACCTTCATCATGCTTTCACAACAATGACATATTTACAGTGTAGAGTACACAGATATATTTTTAAATTCTTATCCACTACAACACAAGCAGCACAATCACTTAAAAAGTTACGTTAGCCCAGTTCACTGAGCCACTAAAGTTAGCTCAGCAAGACAGCATTTGGTGATTTTCATTAAGATAGACCCTCAGGTCTTGTCTTATTATAAAGTCATTAAACTCTCTATTGGTAGCAGATTGGCTCTAATAGGGAGCAGTGAGTCAGTCAGGAGGTAATTGTAATTGTACTGACCATGCAGGTGTCCAATCCACTCCATCTCTGATTCCTGAATTAACTCATTATCAATCAACCCCAAATTGTGATTCGATGTTGCCGTATTTGGCTTTTTGGCCATATCTGAGTTCAACTTAAAAACCTGTGGAAGGAATTCTTTTAAACCTCAGTCGCACAGTTGATCCGATTCTTTGTATGTAGTTCAAGTGAACTTATTTCCTTCCAAGTAAGAAAAATCACAAATGTTGTCCGTAAGAAAGAAGAAGTTTAGAGCCAAAATATTGTCCCTGTCATATCAAAACAAAAACTCTATTTTGTTATTTTCATTATTTTTTTAACATAAATTGAAAACACCAGCTGCTCTTTACATTGTGTGAATGAATGGACCAATAGAAATAGTCCAAAGTTTCTTGGAATAAGATGTCACATTACATACAGCAGTCTCCACTTGCGTGAGGAAGGGGAAAGTTAAATGGAGACAAGTGAAAAACAGGAGTTTCCAAAACTGAAGTTCAAAAAGTGATTAAGAGATCTAGGGAAAATGGGACCACTAAAAACCATGCACTGTAAGTATCAGATAAACAGAACCTAAAGCTTTCATCTCTGAGAAAGGGGGGAAAATTAAGCTCCACTTTTGGTTTAGACTTGAAAAAATCTGTCTATCCTTCCACTGTGAGAAGACAACTCAACACTATGAGTCTGAAAGAATGTGTAGCTGTCAAGACGCCCTTACTGAGAAATGTAAATCAATCAATCAATCAATCAACCTTTATTTAATCTCGGAGAACATTGAGGGTGCCCCTCATTTGCAATGTTGCCGAGTAAATAAACAAAAAAGAAGAAAATCTACAACTCAACAAAGAAGCTGCTGGCATTCTCAGCGGACTGACCATCCCAGAGTCCAGACCTCAACATCACTGAATGTGTTTTGGATTACTTGGATTGTGAGAAGCAGAACCAACTTCTAAGACTACATTTCAACCAACTTTTAAGACTGAACTTGTGGAAAAGTATCCCTGCAGATCTCTTTGAAAAACTTAAAGCAAGTCTACTGAAAATGAATAGTTTGCACTGAATGGATGTTTTGGCTAATAATTAAATAAATGTTAGTAACTTGTGGTGGTAACTTTTGCAAAGTACTGTACATTAAGACTTAAGAACATATTTTCCTTCTCCTATAAAGTTACAAGGTTTTGTAAACATAATAAAAATGTGGCGTCCTGGCTGAGAAGCGCCAGAGGAGGCCATTATTTCTGTTTCAGGAATGATATTTTTATTGAATAAGGCAGAATAGGCCACTGAAAAACAGAGAGAATAGCAGGGAAGGTCACTTCTAGCCATCGGACTCCTCTCTACGGTAAACACTTACCCCACACTAACTAAACCCATGCCCTGGAACAATAACACATCTCAAACTAACAAACAGCAACAACAGCAACAAATGTTTTTTTTACACTGAGAGGGGGGTTGAGGGTGCAGAGAGGGCGGCACAGCTTTGCATACCACGCCTCCAAAGCCCCTTCTGCACCGCAGAGTAGCTGCCACAATAATATACCACAATCTCACAAGACAATGCATCAGAGGAAAAGAGCTTCTTTAACATGTAGCTTCATGTCTTTCATTTGCCCTGGGATCTTTTCCAGCCATTACAGAAGGACATAAACACAGTCAATCTGTACAAATGTTCCTTTCTTGGTTACAAATACTAATTTTTAAATCTTTAAAGTTAAAATCTCATTTTATTTTTTTGTATAAGACATAGATAGCACCCTACACAGAAGAATGACCCAACAGTTATCCGTCAAACAACAAGAGTGCTGATCCAAGGGCACATTAAGCCCTTAAAGCCAGTCAGTCTCAAGTGGCCAGCCCCTGCAAACACAGACTGTGTCCAAGTTTGAACCTCATCAGTGAGGAGAGGATGGAGATCAAAGGGAGGGCAGCAGCTATAAGATAGCTTCTCTTATCTCCTCTCTGCAAAGTTTCCATCGATCCACCTCACTGAGTGTTTGTCCGTCAGCATACTTCCCCCCCCCAAACATTACAATTCTGCTCCACTGCAGGCCCATCGATCCGGCTGCACGTCCGGGTGCAGGCAGCATGGGGCCTTTGTGTCCTTTAATGAATTAAATAAACACAGCAGTGAGAGAAGGAAGGAGAGTATGCAAGGTGGGTGACCTTTGAGGTCAGGAGGTCAATGATGCTGACAGGTGACAGCGGAAAAGGTCGACAGAGTGTGTGGATGAGGTATATGAACAAGTGTGTAGACAGGGATCCTACATAAAACATATCCACATATGTGACTTCACAGGTGTTAGATCACTCAGGAACTTGACAGCAAATGCAGACAGCCTGCAGATGAAAAAGCAGTTTACTTGCAGATACTAATGGCCAATGGAGAAACTCTTAAAATTGACTTAAAATTTTAAGCTGATCTGACTTTTATTTTTTTTTTATAGTGAAATACAGAATTTACTGAGCAGTAGGAATAGATGTTCTTAACTCTTAGAGTTAACATACTTTTCCACATAATTTTAAACCATTTCAGTCATTAGTCATTCACACAATGTCAAAAACAGCTGACATTTTCAAATCAAATAAAATCTAAAAACTGCTAAAGGCACATAGATTTTCTCCTGTAGTTAAATTTGAAACTTTCTTTTAATATAGAATATTTTTTCTTAAGAATATATTTCTTACACCTATAAATGTAGTTCTTTGGCTTTTGTGTTTCTGTGAGGTTTGTGTCATGTTCTTTGAGAAAGTTATTGTAATATGAGATAAGGACTTTTGTTTTGTTTGTTTGCCCATCTCCAATCTACCCTATCAGACATGATGGCAGCCAATGGTACAGGAGCTGGAATGGGGTTTTTCTATCATTGTAAAACTGAGTGACATGTGACTATTTAGGAACCTTCAAGGCCTCAGACCACGCATACAATGGACGCTCTTTGTTGACTGATTCTCACCAGTGACACTTTCGTTTCTGAACCAATCCAAGTCTGCATTGTAATAGTTTTGATTGGTAATGATAATGCAGCAATTGTATATTCAGATTGCCTAATTTACATATAAATTCGCATAAAGCGATAGCTGTTTTGATCAAGTCTAGGTTAGGCGGAGAAACACCTGCAGGTGTTCTCAACCTCAAAGACTCTTTCTCTATCTCTCTCTCTCTATCTCTCTCTCTCTCTCTCTCTCTCTCTCTCTCTCTCTCTCTCTCTCTCTCTCTCTCTCTCCCTCTACTCTTAGCGTTAGCCTGCTGATTTTCTTTAAGGTTTTGTGTGTTTGTGTGAACTTGGTAACCTAGTAAGATTATTTTTCTCTTTTTTTATCTACCTTTTAATCATGTTTCCTTTTTCATCTGCCTGTAATCCTGAAAAAATAATTTTCACATTAAATTTCATAATCTATTTGACTTTTAAATTCAGTGTGTGGTCTTCTCTTCTTAGTTTTTGGGGTATATCGCGTCACAGAAATTATGAATGGGTGTTTTTTATACATTTGCAAATTTGTATTTCAATTACACTGTGGCAAAGTCAAGTTTTGATATGGCAACATGGTGTAACATATGATGTCATACACATGATCATATATGGATTAATCCATGAGACGTAACACGTTTCAGCAATCCTCTATTGCTACGCTACAAATCCAAATGCTGAATGAAAGTGCTGATACAAATGAGCGTATGTGCTGTGATAAGCCTCTGCTTTATTAGGATTACTGTAAGACACGTCTTCATTCTGAGAGATGCCACTGCGGTTGAGGTTGACAGTAATAAATTCATTCTTTCAACTTCCTCTATTGTATAGTGGCAGAAGCCATGGATACAGATGGCAAGCTCAGCTGTTTGTTTACACTTAGATCAAACAGAGTTGACTTTCCTTTCTCTCAGTCAATTATTCTTGAGATAAAAAGGCTTGACAAAGATTATCTCCAGGTTTCCTATTATCATTAATCAGCATGTTGACTGTGCCGTCCTTTTGTTCAAGTTCAAACCTCCATTCAGCCAGACTAGATATCCGAGGTTTGCCAGACAGACAGACCATGTAAATTACTGATCTAGAATCAGCTTTTCTCCTTTCCTTTCCTGGGATATCTAACCAACACATCATAGCAAATCTCATATTTACAGCCTTGCAAATCATGCATGTCAGTTTCTTTGTCAGTTAAAGGCAATGGAAAGAATATTTAATTGATAAAAGCAAACTGTAACACCGAGAGAGTATATATAATATATATATATATATAAAAAAAACACTGAGTGATGCAACGTGTAAAATGACTGTCCACTTCATTATGTATGCCTCCTTGTATCTACACTCTTTATCCATTTTATCAGCTCCACTTACCATATAGGGGCACTTTGTAGTTCTACAATTACTGTACAAAATCTGTTTCTCTGCGTACTTTGTTAGAACCCTTTTACCCTTTTCTTCAGTGGTCAGGACCACCACAGAGCAGGTATTATATGGGTGGTTGATTCTCAGTTCTGCAGTGATGCTGACGTGGTGGTGATGTGTGTGGACACAGTGTTTAAAAACTCCAGCAGCACTGCTGTGTCTGATCCACTCATACCAGCGCAACACATACTAACACCACCACCACCACGTCAGTGTTACTGCAGTGCTGAGAATTATCCACCTCCCAAATAATACCTGCTCTTTGGTGGTCCTTTAGGGGTCCTGACCATTGAAGAACAGGCACCTATATGGTAAGTGGAGCCGATAAAATGGACAAAGAGTATAGATAAAAGGAAGTGTCCTTAATGATGTGGCCAGTTTGTGTGCATAGATGTTTCAGGGCAGGTTTTATGAGCATTACAAAACAGAGAGGAACCACACCGAAGCCTCAGTGCAAATCCATATTTAAATCCCACCACCAGAGTTTCAAAGTAATTCAGAAAGTGGCCCACCAGGTTCTCAAAACCCCTTCTGAGCACTGACCGTTCTCTTTTTTGTTTGCAGCTTTGAGCTAAGGCCAGTCGAGTGGGCTGGTTCTGTGTGGTGAGCACAATGTTTGTGTTTCCATTACAAACCGATAATTGCTGAGTAATTATGTCTCTTTTGAGGCCCTTCATTGAAAACAGCAATAGCAGTAATAGTATTAACATCAAAGACAGTGTGCTGTTAATATTCATTAGGTTCTATGAAGACAGCAAGGATATATCAAGCTTGGTGATGAATCTCATCAAAACTCTTCATAGAGAATTTAGATGGCTGTACATTAAAGTGCTAAGAAAGCTGTTCCAATTCATTGTACATTATTCCACACTTCATGTGAAAAATAAGCTCTTTACAGCTTTACTACTGTAAAAAATATTACATTACATTATAAAAATAAAATTACTGATTTAAGAGACAAAAGCATGTGTGCCTATATACTGTGCCATAAAAAAAGGTTTATAAACCCCTCATCATCATATTCAGGCCACCATCCAACTGTTGGTACAAACAGAGGTCTGGTAGTCTCAACTCTCATTTATGATTTTCCAATAATTTCTAATCGAAACAGACAGACATATCTACTATAATTATATCCATATAATCTTCCCCATCTGACTAATTATATGTTTCATCAGAGTTTTGATGATACTCATTATGTCATCTTTCCCAAGAAACAGAGATAAACAGTAGAATCAGGAACAGCCAGTTGGAATCCTGAGGAAATATGCCAGACATGCTGATGATCTACATAGCTAGTGTAATCTTATCATATTCTCAATTAGCTCAATTCACAGATGCTGCATTTGATTGGTTGACTGGCACTTACACCGACACATACAAGACACAACTAAAGCCAGAGTGGTCCTCACTCTCATCATATTGATCATAGATTCAACAGTGGTTCACTGTACAGTCCTATGCAAAAGTTTGGGCGCCCCGATCAGATGACACGTTTCATTGATTGTCTAAGTTAACATGTCCTCTACAGAGAACTGCACATTTCAATGCACAATTAGCATTTATTTGCTGAATGTAACATATAAAAAACACAAAATGTGGATTATGCAACGGTTAGGACACATTTTATATTTTAGGTTTTAATGACTGTATTTACAGTGGTCCATGATACCATTTAGGTGTTTTCAGTACAGCTAAATTGTCTTATACAAGTCTTTTTCTGTCTCTTATGGCAATAGATACATCTTTCGCTAATTCATTAGGATATTACTGCAGATTAATTTTGCTGTTTTGACCTAAACTTCTATACTTTTGTTTGGCCATCTTGGACAGGCATTAATCACATTATCATGAATTACAATTACCTAATATAACAACTATTGTAGGCCTCTGTTTGGGATAGAGTATGTAGACTGTGAGAGACATCCGGGTTGTGAATTCTCTATCAGTTATCTTAATGTATAGGACAGATAATGTCTGTGTTGGATCAATATCCTGAATTTCCAACAGTCATTCCAAAGAAAGAGACAACTGCAATCAAATTCTTGTGTTTTCTTGGTCAAAGCCATGCTTTCCTATTTCATTCTTATCTCTGCCTTAGCAGTACTGCTGCAAATTCAAATGTCCTAGGTTTGTTTTCCTATTCTCTGCAACCTTTATCTGAAATCAATGAAGCTTTGCAAAGAAATTTTATAATCAATGGCTTTGTTATTCATCATATATAACACATTCCAAATGTGTTTATGTATATGTACTTTAAAGTACACCCACTGCTGACACAGGTGTCAAACTATGAACACGCAGCTTGTATAATCTCGACAGAAAAGCATTGCCAATTTAATAAGACATTCTGAAGCAGCTGCACATGAGCCTAAAATCACTGCCAAGAATCCCCTGTAAGAGTGCAAGACCCCCAGCACTGGGCTGTGGAGCAGTGCAGCTACATTCTCTGGAGTGATGTAAACATTCAGTACCTTTGGGTCTCAAAAGGTGGTCCTATAAATTTATGGTTAATACACATTTAGAAATAAAGTGATGAAGCTAAATGAAAGCATTATTTACAGTGTTTTCAGTATTCTGAGGCAGTTGTTACACTAAATAATTGACCAGTGGGCAGAGCCCCACCTGCTGGGGGAAAGAAGAGGGGAAAACAAAAACAAAAAACAAGTGCAATGTCTCTACATTACAGCTCTATGCTGCTTCATTTTTCTATAAAAACTCACATGTACATGCTGACTGCACTGTCATTCTTGTCTTTAAGCTTGATTTTTGCCATATTGCATGATTAAATTAGACTATTTTTGATTTCATGCAGGTTTCCATATCACTGCAAAGTGGATTCTACTGCAGCTCATAGAAATGTATTAAGAGTAAAAAGCTTAATGTGCACATACAGTGGAGTATGAATGCTGTTCAAGCCCATGAGAAGTGGCAGTGTAAACAGGGATGCAGATTTTGGCACATTGTGCAACTGATGACACAGCTGCAACAGTCCTTCATCACGTCCCCATCTTACACTGCAGTGCAAGCTGATTTCCATCATGTTCCCTAAACATCTTTCAAATAAACGCACTTGCATATGGTGTAATCAATCATCTAATCATGGATTACAATTATTAGCATGATAAGTCTTTACTCAATTTTACAAGATGAGATTGTTAGCAGCTGCTTCATTACCTACTAAAAACAAAGCAGAGAGTGTGTTTCCCAAAAATTGGACGGGGTAAATTATGTGGACCAAAGATGAATTTGAAGATTTTAAACAGCTCTTGGAGAGTTCCTGACATAAGCATTCATTTACATTAACGGTTATTTTCTACTGAGAAGTTACTGAATGTGATATATCAGCAGAATTGGGATGTAACGGAATACAAGTACCCAATGTATGTATGATTCAGACTACAGAAATGACGTATCTGTATTCAGCCCACGTTACACTTTGAAAAGGCAGTATTCAGAATAATTCAGAGAACTTTTAGAATGCTTACTCAACAAATTAAAAAGCACACAATCTTTCAAAGAAATTCTATGAATGCTTATTTAATAACCACTTAAAAACGTGTGCATGGCATGTAGCAAACACATTCATTATGCAGATGGGAAAAAGGAACTCAACAAATGGCTTCTTTACAAATATTGTGGTTCCTGCTAAAGCGTGAGTAGACCTTGTGTGTGCTCGTCATGGCATTATGTTACATAACATTAACTAAAAATGGCATAGATACCCACTTTATAGTGAGCATGCAAGATTTGTAACAAGTGCTTTCGAAAGTGCTTGTTTTTAAAAATATTAATCCAAGTCATTCAGTCAAATGCATTTAAAGGTCAGTGTATTGAAACATGCAGAAATGTGTTCTCTGTTGAGGATGTGTAACTTAATTTCACTTAGAAAATCAACAAACATGTAATCTGACCAGGGGCGCCGAAACTTTTGCATACGACTGTATGAGTCTTTATGTATAGATGTCCACCGGAGCACTTTTGCTGGGTTCATGAGACAGGTGGAGTAGTGCTCAGGGGATTGTGGTAGCTGCAGTGCACTAGGCAATAACCAAAAAATCAACCATAACAAATTAATAATGAACCAATAATCAGAGAAGTTGAGAATTTCTGAACCTCTCTCAAATAATAAGCATATTTTTCACGAAATATTAAGAGAAAAATTAGATGAGGAAAACTGCCAATCAGTAAACATTAGGAGGAGTCTAAATAAAGTAAAGTAAAAATTGTAACAGTTTTCTTCTTTTACTTTTTGAGATGTATTCTAAATATATTCTGCATGCATATTGGCCCCTTATTATTGAATGAATTTATGACAGTGAGTTCAGTATTTATCCATCACTACTTTTTCAAAGTATTCTGCCTAACTCCGTGTTTATCTATGTGGAAGTTATCAAATTAAAACAACTGTTCATGAAAAGATTAAACTATTATGCATGATTAACACGATGCTATTTGAGTATTTTCTCTCATGTTGGAAGAGAACAAACAATAATGATGTTGTGTTCTTAAAATACAGCAAGGTAGCCTGTCTCATAATACTTCTGTCTTTTCTTGACTCAAACGTTCTGCCATGGTCCAGTGAGACCCACAAAGAAAGCTGAACCCCCCCACTATAGCAGGACTGTTCAGAACTGTTCAACAATAATGTTCAGCTCCAACAATAATGAACATAAAGCTCTGTAGAATGACCCAATCAGCACACACGTGTTTTTAAAACAGAACGCTTACATAATTTAGTACCTTCTGAAACATATGGACTGAATCCTGAAAAGTGGAGCACTTAAAAAATCCCCTTCTTGATGTTTGATTCATGTTCACTTCATTAGCTCATTATAAAAAGCTTTGAGGGATTGCTGAATTATACACACATTAAATACACACAAGATTAATGCAGGCACTTAAAGATGGAGCGACCTTATAGTTGTAGTTGATAGCTCTGAGAGCTTTGAACTTACACTTTAAATCCTGTGATGGTTTGGAATAAAACTGATAAATCAAAGTAACTTAAACTTTTACTTTTTGGGGGGTTTTATATATGCTTATGTATGCTATTATTCCCCGTAATCTCCATTCTAAATTCAACACAAAAATATATAATAAATTACAAGAATTATCACATATAAAACTATTTCAAAAGTAGCAGATTTATAAAGTAGCACTGTATAAAACCACTGTTGTACCTTTAAGGGTACTTTTGCATTGTTTGTACCTGCATGAACAAAAAATGTACCTGCACAGAACCTTTATTTCTAACAGTGTAAAGGTTCTAAAAACCAGTTTATTTAAGAGTAAACCTAACATTAAAATGGACGAAGGTTGTAAGTGCTACTAATCATGGCAATCAGACATTTGTTTAAAGTTTATGAGGTGGCCTCTGTTAATGATCAGTCTTGCACAACTAATTATTTGCACTTCAAAGTGCTCAGAAATTGAGTTTTATCCTGATGGCTGAGGAAGACACAACATCACAGCTCTGAAGAGTTTTGTGGTTAATTGGGATGTTTGATGGAAGTATCCAACCCCCTGGCGGGCTAAACAAAAACAAACCATGGCACTCATGCTGAGCGAATATATGAGAATGTAAGAGAAAAAGAGAATGTGAGAAAATGAATGACAAGCAAATGAGCAGAGTAGAAAAGTGCACGTTTGAAAAAAAAATCACACCTTCTTCTGTGGTACAAAAGCAGTACTTTCATAAGATAACAATATAAAGTAATAGAAAAACTGTCACTGAACAGAAAAACCTACTTTTCTTTACACTACAACATTAACAACTTGTGGCTGACTGTACTTGTTTTATAATGTGCTTAATTGCTCTGTGTTTCTTGTGGTTTCTTTATTTACATTTTGTAGTTCAGGCGCCCTCTGGGTATTTTAGGAACTATATACAGTGCTCTGTAAAAGTCTTAGGCATCAGAGAAAATGATCTGGAAAGCCATTCAAGAAAACTAATATTAAATATTAAATACAAATTAACAATACATTGTGGTTGGATGTGTGTGAGTATGTTAGCTTAACCATTTCCAAACCTCTCCTCAAGGAAGTCCAGTATTTACAATTACCATCCAACACCTGCTTCAGCCCATCAGTCCTTCATTAAATTAAATCAGGTGAGCTGTTGATGGAATTAACCACATCCATGCAATTGTAACCAACATTCTAATAAATGAGGAATTCTTGTTGCTTTTTAATGTGAAACATCTGAACATACAGGCCTTTTTTAACTTCCCATTAAATTCCACATTGATCGCAAAATACTTCTACTGACCTATAAGGCTTTAAATGGCCCTGCCCCACTAGACTATTTGGTGATTATGATCTGCCATGCCTGAAGGTGCATGCTCTTAATCAGTACCTAGAATTATGAAAATTACAGCAGGAGGGAGATCTACAAAGACCCCAGCTATGGAATAACCTTCCTGTCAGTGTTCAGAATTCCATCCCAATCTTGATCTGTAAGCACAGGCTGAAAACCTGCTTGTGTTATAGTTTTTCTCTTCAGACAAAGTACACATCTGGGGGTTCATGGACATTTAATTATTGTCTGGGAAACCAGCGTAGAGAGTCAGTCAAGAGCAAATGATGTTGGGGTGCTTACATCTTTGACTCTCATAAGGTAATTGATGGTGGAGTTAAAAGGCGCTGACGTTTTGATGTCTGTGCTACCTTTTTCATCTTTTTTGGTCAAGATGGTACAGCCAGGCCTGCCAGAGTAGTTCCTTATGCTAGCCTCCGCTATCATCACCATATATATCCTGTGTTAGGCACTGTGTGCCTCGAGTGTAACTAACAAACTGTTATCTCTTTCATGTGCCATCTGATAGGATGCTGATGCAGGATCCTGAAGTACTATACCTGCTATGGTTCCTTCTACCCTCTGGACCTGCTTGACCACTTCATTTCCCCTCTGTGCAACAGAAATAGTCTACCATTACATCCCTCTCAATTCTTCATTTGTAATTTAGATGATTGAATGCCAACCCCGACATCAAATCTTAACCTGGCCCTGAAAGTTGTAAATCTACCTTGCAATTATTTTATGTCTACTATGTTCTCATAATCCTGTACATTGTCACTGTACAAAGAAAAACATAGATCTCCAAAATAATAACTTTACAGAAGAAGACAAAATGTTAACATTCAATGTAAGTTAATGTAAAGAGGTGTTATTTCAAGTAATTTTGGATAATCAAAACATAAACAAAAAAAAATGCAATGATGTGTAAATCATTTAAATCCTATATTTTATTGAAAATAGTACATACAAAGACAACATTTCAAACGTTAAAACTGAGAATTTTTGTTTGAAAAGTAACAGAGAAAAACTGAGAATTGTTTATTTGAAAAGTATGTGCCCATCTTAAATTGGGACAGGGCATGTTTACTGCTGTGTTGCATCACCTTGGGAACTGATGAGACCAATTGCTATGGTTGCTGAACAGTTTGGGGTCTCCCTGGATGTATTTTTGTTTCATAATGAGCCCAATGTTTTCAGTGGGAGACAGGTCTGGACTGCAGGCAGGCAAGTTTAGCACCCAGACTCTTTTACTACAGAGCCATGCCTTGTAGTAGCTACAGAATTTGGTTTGGCAACACCTTGCTGAAACAAGCAAGGCCTTCCCTGAAAAAGATGTCATCTGGATGGCAGCATATGTTGATCCAAAACCTGTATATATCGTTCAGCATTAATGGTGCCTTTACAGATGTGCACGTCACCCATGCCATGTGCACTAATGCACCCCCATACCATCACGGATGCTGGCTTTTAAAATGTGCACTGATAATAAGCTGGAGCTCTTTAGCCCAGAGGACACAGCGTCCATGATTTCCAAAAAAGATTTTCAAATTTTGATCCGTCGAACCACAGGAGAATTTTCCACTTCCCCTCAGTCCATCTTAAATGAGCTTCTTCTTCTTTGCATGGTAGAGTGTTACCTTGCATTTGTGGATGCAGTGGCGAACTGTGTTCACAGATAGTGGTTTCTGGAAGCGTTCCTGAGCCCACGCAGTGATTTACACTAGAGAATAATGTCTGTTTTTAATGTAGTGCTGTCTGACGGCTTGAAGATCACAGCCAGTCAGTATTGGTTTTCGGCCATGTCCTATGCATAGAAAGTTTTCTCCAGATTCTCTGAATCTTTTAATGATATTATGTACTGTAAATGAGAGATCCCCAAATTCTTTGCTAGTTTACACTGAGGAACATTGTTTTCGAATTGTTGCACTAGTTGCCACACAGTCTTTCAGAGTGGTGAACCCCTCCCCATCTTTACTTCTAAAGGACTCGGCCTCTCAGAGATGATCTTTTTATAGCCAATCATGTTACTGACTTGTTGATAATTAACCTAATTATTTGTGAGATGTTCCACCAGGTTACATTACACAACTTTCAGTCTTTTGGGCATATATTTTTCAAAAAACAAAATTTCTACAAGTTTTTACATTGATGTATTGTCTTTGTATTACTTTCAATTAAATATTAAATGATCTGCTCATTGCATTGTTTTTATTTCCATTTTAGTGTCCCAACTTTTTTGGAAAAACCACTATACAAATAAAATTGTAAAACAAGGAGGGTTACTCAACACAGGAGATTAAACCTCTATTAAATTATCAAAAACCCCTGTCCTCCCCTTGAATTGCTTAAGCCTACCCACATAAAATCTTGTCTTTATGGTTTTACTGACTAAGCAATATTTCATGGAAAGGCAAGATATACCTCATAGAAGTCTCACCACACAGCTTTTACAAATGTACTTTAAAAACCTTTCAGCTAACACCTTTGGTCAAATCAATATTAGTAAATGTCAACAGAATTTACATGAGGCACGAGACTAACACACTCATACAGTGACTTCAAAAGGACAGCAAAGATGGCAGTGTGTTAATTAGATTTTTGGAATAAGTGTAAGAGGTAAAGCAACATATTAGTTATGGCTACGGAGTAAGTGTACCTAATAAATCAGCAGCAAATTCTAAGCATATGCAGGGGGCACTTCATGCAACGCTCTCAGAGAAACTGCTATTCCAGAGCTCCATCTATTGGCTATTCTGATAACGTACAGTACATTTTACCTCATACTCACCCAACCCACCTCAACAAAACAGGACTGTTCAGTGTAAAAATCAAGCTTTACTTCAGCTGATTTGTTTCTTCCATTTTTTTTTTATTTTCAGTGTACTTACAAAAAATACTGGATCTTGCCAGCATTAACTACCATTGGCTATTATGTGATCCTCCCAGAGAAAAGAATACAGAGTACCACTCAATATAAGTACATGACATTCATACAAAATAAAGTATTCATAAGAATATGTCCTTTGCTACCCAAAATCCTTTATGGAAAAAAGACAAAGTTCAACCGTCACAATAGATGGCTATGACTAAAACACACACACGGAAAGCAACAACAGGCAACCACAGCGTTCACCAAATTGTCCCAACATACTCTGAATATAAAGTTTTGCATACTTTTTTGTTCTAATACAATTCATTTGCACAGGCACATTCTCATAAATCTATAACACAGGTCCCAACAATACAGTGAAATAAATGCAACAAGTTGGAAAATCTCTCAACTATTTTCTGTACACTACACACTATACACACACGCACACACATTCATATTTCACACCCGCTCATGTGAAAATCGTAAAACTGTAAATTAAAAAAAACAAAAAGCATGAAAAAAAATCTGGGCAGCAAAATTTTTGGTTTTGCATGAGTGATGCACTTCTGGTTTTTCATCGCTACTTTACCTTTTTTTCTCTGTTCAAAAATGTTTTGACTCTAACTATTACATATACAGTATAGAATTTCATAGCTTTTATATAAATATTTACAAACAGCACATAGTTGTGTCCCATAAGAATATCTGTCATTATATAAAAAAGTAGATAACATGTTAATGCCAAGGAGGAGAAGCTTGCATTGGTAAATTTCAATAACTTAACTGCTAAAAAGAAATTTAGTTTCATACAGTAAGTGCGGCAGCCTCATCCATGTCTCTGGGGGGGTGGGGGAAAAAAATCTTGAGGCTTTGCTCGCGTTGTAGCACCAGCGGGGTTCGCACCTCAGTGCGAAGTTGAGAATTCACCTTGGAGTAGAAATATTCCATGAGGTCATGTGCGGTACCAACCAAAAAATAAATTAGTGTTGGATAACTTACAATAGTCTGGTATTTACAGGCAAGGTTGGATACGTGGCTTTTGTGAAAGGTTGATGATTGGAGTGAATGGGAGAGTTGTGATGGCAGTGAGGGTTCACAGCAGTCTTGCAGCACATTAGTGGAGGGTGAAGATCCTCTCGCATCCATTTGAGAAGCTCATCTTGCTATTGATGAAAGGCCAACGAGAAGAAACCCCAATCGGGCTCCTCATAATCATGGCCACCCCGATATGCAAGTGTAACACTAGGTAAACATGGGGCTGATGAGCCCTGGAGAGATCCATTAAATGAGGTTTAGTCCCCGTCACTTAAGTCCTGGACTAGGCTCAAGTGGTTCATGGCACGGCTGAAGGCGCTTTGCACAGCTTTGCGAATGCTCGAAGAGCGTCCCTCCAACATTTTGATTTTATCTAAAGTCTCGCTGATCCCAAAAGGTACCATTTTGGACTTAGGAAGCCATTGCCTAAGAAAAAAATGAAGCATAAGCTTAGTTAGGATCAAATATTTTATCTTCATCATTAGTCAGTGGGACAAAGAACGTGTTTCAGTCTTCAGGCTTAAAGCAAAACTACATTTCAATGAGCATTTTCTTAATATTTCTGTTATTATATGCAAATCACTTAGCTTTCCCCTTATTTAAATGGCAGAGCCATTAACACACAAAGTACTTTAAAAAGCTATTTAATTGGGCAATGTGTGTTCTTACTTGTTCACAAAAACTCTTTCATTTAACTATTTCCAAACCTCTCCTTGCAGCAACCTAGTATTATTTATCGTTATTATTCAATACTCGGTGTGGCTCAATCTATACTTCTTTCAATTAAATTAGGTTTGCTGGTGAAGAAATTTGTCAATCTCAAGTTATGGCTGGGGGCACTGTGGAGAAATCTGGAACCAAACATGTGTTCTTCCACCTAGCTCAGAAGATACCAACTACTACTAAAGAAGAAATTGCTGTTACTTTTAACAGCATTAATGTTTTTTTGTATTACTGTAATGTTAAAAGGTGTTCTTACAAACACAGTTACTGTCTAGATAAATGTTTTTAGACAATTTCCCCAAGACTTTTGCACAGTACTGCACGAGTACATAAATCATAAAACATAAATCAAGATATAGAGTCTCACCAGTTGCGCTTGTTGTCGAAGAAGCGGACGAGGTAGAGTTTCTCCTCTGACCTGTACTGCATCAGCTCGCCGACCCTGAGCACGTCCCGTGGAGGAGTGGGGATGAACACGCCTTTGCGATGATAACCCGCCCGGGGCATCTGCGGGTCTATGATCTACACGAATGAGTGAGCGAGAAGTCAGTAAACGTTTTTGCTCTCAGACAGTGACAGCGAGAGCTGTAGCTCGAGGATGGAAATGCTCATCACTAAACTGACACACCCACCCACACACACACACACACACACACACACACACACAGACACACCCACATTCTCTGTTTGAGTCACCTGGCAAACAATGCTTTGGCTTCTACACCTCTGATTTGTGCGGCAGCATGACACTTGTGTCATCATGAACACAAGTCACAGGATGGCAGAAGGCAGATGCATGGGATGATGAAGAAAAAGAAGTCTCTGTCTGGCATGCACACATGCACACTCACCAAGGCAGGGTAGGAGGGATATCCACTAAGTTTTGCCCAGACTAGTTTAAAGGGTTCCAGAGTTAGTGTGGTAGTATTAGAGGGCATCCATATATTGCTGTTGTCAAGTTCTACGGAAGTAGGAATAATGATAAGTTATGAGGGGTTCACCAAAAACATGAGGCAGAACACCTCAAGAGCAAGAGCCATGGCTGTGCAATTCCAAACAGCATTAAGTAGCACGGGCCATCTCTTTGATGCAAAAGGCATGAAGCAAAAGGCAGTTTACCTGTGCAGTCTCCTCCACAGTGGGAATTTATCATACAAAGTTTAAGAGAATTCCATCCAAAAATCAGGCAAAAAGATAAACTGCACAGTGATTTAAGCACTGCTTTGTTAAAAGGCATGCTTAAGAATTCTAAAATACTTAATTAGATAAACTCTTTTGTTTAAGAATCATGAAACAAGTCATATCTAGTCAGCCCACTATGAAGCCTAAGAGTGTTTGAAAATCAAATGGCACCGGAAATAAATTAGTGATACATATTAAAGAACATTAAAAATGACTTTTGAATGGAATTGAACTCGTCATTGCTTTGTTAGCAGGCAAACATGAAACGTTTAAAACAGGATTAGCTGTGATGGCTTTAATTATGAGACAAGATGTACTTGAAGCTGAAATTATTCATGCAGACAGTGAAGCAAAAGCAAAGGCATCACAGAGTGTCAGCTGAAGCCATGTAGCAGAGCATTACTGAAGCAAGCAAAGAGGGATGGGACAAGCAAGCTTCCCAAAGCTGACCTGGCAGCAGCATAGCCACATATATGACTCTCAGCACTGGTTATTTTGTTAATAAATGGCCATTGTTTCCAACACAAAAACACTGCAATTCCACATTTACCAAAAGCAGGCAACTCACCAGCTGCCAACTTGCTTGCTTTGGAAATGTTCCCCGTTTCCATGCACGCAGTCAGTTCATTTCTGTCATCCGTCGTGTTTCGCCGTGCCATCGCCTGCTTCCCTTTCCCACTCTTGGGCTGACTGACAGTGCTAAGCAAGCCAAGAGGAGAGCTGTTCCAAGTTAGTGTTGATAAAAACAAACTGTCAAGGCGTTTGCATTATATAATAATGTAAACATTGAGCTAAGCTGCTGATATTTTACAGTAAGTAATCTGTTTGAAAATATGCTATTCAAAGCTCATGCAATGTAAACATTTTAAAAGGCACTGACTAAATGTGAGATGGTGTAAATCTTATTCTTACTGTTCATACCCCGTATGTCCCAGCACGCTGGTGCTTCCGCTGGAGGAGATGCTGGACTCTGAGGCACAGCGGCGGCGAGGTTCTAGCACTCTGCCACTTAGTTCTTTCTTTGGCCCCAATACAAAGCCATTAGACAGCCCTTAGACACAGCAACAAATCACTTCAGTGGACATGCATTTCTATGCATTAATTTATCACATTCATCAACCCAAGTGGACAAAACTGGTATAACAAAAACACCACAAACTTAAAAATTAAGCACTCTGCACAGAAACCTTTTTTGTCAACAGTGACTGATGTTTGCAGTTCACCATGATGAATAAATGCAAGGATAATAATAAATAATAATAAATCTTCCTTTCATGGTCTTACCAATGCTTATAATAAAACACTTTTACCTATCATTTAGTGATCTTAGAGTGGCCTTAGGATAACAATGCTGAGAATGTGTTTTCAGAACAACTGATGTTTAAAAAAATGTTTACACCAACCCTCTTAAGAGTGCTAATAAGTGTGCTATAGTTACCCGTATCAAAACGCTTCACTGGGCGTGCCTCCTCGTCTCCATCCTGGCTGTCTCCACTGCGAGCCCTCTTCCTGTGTTGGAGCAGGGTCTCTAGACGAGGAATGACCACTGACAAAATTGTCTTGGAGCCCAGCTGAGGGCAGTCCACTGAAGCTTGTCCAACCTTTACTGGCTTCTGGGGGCTAACACTCTTAGACTTCCGGAAGAGCACTGCGGTCCTTCTGTTAACTGTGCCTGCTGGTTCTGTGAGTGTGGAGGTAGCTACCACAATGTTGTTTTCAGAGGGTTGCACTTCAGGGGAAAGTCCATTTAGCAGTGAGGTAGAGAGCATCTTTCCATCAAATTTGACCTTTCTCGGGCACTTATCAAGGCTAGGTTCCATGGGTTTCAGTGCAGGGGGCTCTGAAGGACTGTCCAAATTTGGGACAAGTGGAACAGAAACTGAAGGCTCCAGTTTGGGAGGTAATGACTTGTCAACTGTGAAATGAGAAAAAAGAAAGTATGAATACACTTCAGAATGTCTGTTCATTGTCTGCAGCAGATACCATATGTATGTGCTTGTAAACAATCGGCATTTATACCAATCAAAGCTAAAATAAATGAAGAACAAAAAAAGTAATAACTCAACCTTCTTCATCCAGACACTCTGAAACAGAGCACATTGTGTCCATCTCCTGGGGTTGTTCTGAGGGAGGGCAATTGGTCTGCTGGCTCATTTCAAGTCGGACATCACCGATGGTCTTCTTTAGCAGCTTGATGCGCTTGCTCCGTGATGGGCTAGATTTCATAGCAGTGGTTAAATCCAGCATCTCTAACAGCTTATTAAGCTGCTCCTCCAAAGACATGTGCACCCGATTTGCTGGATTCAGCAGCCGGTCCACTGCAACAGCCAAAACATTGTAGAACATTCACTCATCCTGTTTCCCCATTTCCATTCAACAGGCCAAATCACTTTCCAAGATTTGCATAGACCACTGTCTGAACTGTGCAAACCAGCACCTACAGAGCTCAATCATAATGCAACAACTGACAAGTGCTACCATGAATATCATCCATTCTCCCCTTAATTAGACACTAATTAACCTCAATTTATTAAAAAAGACTTACTTCTTTATTGATACACATTTCATACCTGCTTCCCATGTCAGGGCTGGAGGAGGCTCTATTTTAGGTGATTCTGGTAGATGGATCCCACTGGGGAAGTCAAAGCCTATCCGCTCCACATCTCGCCGAGCCTTTCTAAGGATAACTCCTCCATGGTCTCGCATGCGCACAGCAACACGGTAGAAGAAAGTATCCTTGGCATTGTACTTCATGCAGTTATTGATTATGAGGTTGAAGTCATCCTCAAACTCATCCAAATTATTGTATTCATGGGCATTGATGCGTTTCCTCATGGTAGAGAAGTCCATCGGGTGTGAGATGTGATCAAGATAATCTGGAACCTTACAGACAACAATGATTCAAAAACTGTTATGTGACAAGAACACAGCTGCCCAATTAAGACAAAAATAAGCTTCAGATAGGACCCAACATGGACCAAGCGTTATCATTTACAGGTGTGAAAAGCAACACATAGCATAAAACTCCACATGACAGGAAAAGAAACTGATGAGTGTCTTACCTCATTAATGCTCACAGGCTCAGCAAACACCCTGGCCTGGTCTTTCTCTTGAAGCTGGTCCAGCACAGTTCGCAGCACAAGGGTAAATGGAGTTAGCTGCATCTCCAGCACTGACTGCTGAAGCTTCATCTGAGGAGAGAAATCACAAAATACGAATATCACAATTAAATAAAATCAGATCAAAGCAACTGCACAAAACTGTAACACAATAGAGAGTGATATGTTATTCATTATGTAATAGTAAAGGCTCTGTCCACTTGTCGAAGCTTGTGCCCATCTCAGTGCAGAAAGCTTGCTGCTTGCAGAAAGTGGTTGCTTTGCTCTGACCTGCTCTCTCTTGAGCTTTTCTCGCTTGCGAATGAGCTCCAGCAGCAAGCGTGTCCGCTCCAGGTCATGCCGCAAGCGATGCAAGTCCTTTAGCTGCTCCTTCAGTGTCCGGCAGTCATCCTCGCTTTGCTCCTGAATTAACACACACAGAGAAATTGTTTACCCAAACCCTTCTAGGCAGTCCTAGGCAAAAGCCCTGATGATAGTCATTTACTGAACAGCCACTGATGGATTTTATTTTAGACATATGACTCAAAAACGTTTTTGGTGAACACTGGTTTTAAATGTTGTCCATTGTATAAATAAAATGGTCAAGACATAAGAATTACATAAGTACAGATTAACATTTCATTGCTTAACAGTGTGTAGTGCATTAAAGCACTTACCAGTTGCGGTGTTTTCTGAGTTTGTATGGTGGTCTGCAGACGTCGAATAAGAGGCACACCATTTCTTGACTGCCTTTTCAGCATCCAGTAACTGAGAACACGCTCCACAAACAGCCTTTTCCTTTGCACAGAAACTTGGTTGAGGATAGTGCTGAAGCTGAAAAACAAAAATGAGAGTAAGAGATCAAAAATTAAATAATGTTATGATTTTCTAAAATAATAACAACCTACTGCTGTCAAAGGGAATGCTACACATCTACCAAATATAGCAGAAGTCAAACGAACAAGCCTGCTGAGAAAAGATTTGTACAACATACCTTTATGTAAAACATGTGGACAAAAGAAGTAAGTATTCATCATTCAGTTCTTATGTCACAAGTGGATTACCTTTTAGGTGTTATACTTGGCACACACACAGCTGGAACCACTGGAACCGGCTCTGCCTCTACTTTTTTATTCTTCTTTTTCTGGCATCCCTTTACTCTTGTCCTTCCATTTTTCTGTTTGCCCTTCTGACATAGACCGTTTTTGGGTTGGGCCTCTTCATAAATGGCAAGGGGCCTCCTAACACAACCGTTGGGAGTATGCGAACAACAATAGGCTGTCTTCTTCACTGAAAATGTTGTGGATCCTGTATCAGTCACTTCTTTGATGGGCTCCATCTTCATGTACAGGCCAGCTTTCTGAGCGCAGCTCACATGAAAGGCAGTATAACAATTGGCCTTACTACACTGTATGCATGCACCAACTCCTCTCTCTTTACAGAGGTAGCAGGTCAGCTTCCAACGAGCTGGCGGAATGTTAGCAACGCCATCAATGGGCTCAATGAAGACTGTGTTGGTAAAGCCAACCTCGGGGACCCAAATGGCGCAGACCACATGGCCCCAACGATCATCATCTGTTCTCTTAAGCGCTCCACCTTTATTGGGGCAAAAAATACACTCTGCAGGCTGGGAAGGAGACTGTAAACAACGGCGGCACAACCACTGGCCCTCTGGGATGTGGGGGACCCCGTAACACTCCTGATGCACTGCTAAGTTGCACATGTCACAAAAAAGAATAGCATTACTGTTCTGACACTCGCCATCCATGCAGATGCAGCACACAGCATCCTCATCAATAAGGGACTGTGGATCCCCCTGACCCTGGCTTTCAAAAAAGGACTCCTTCTCAAAGCGGTCCATCAGGAACTCAAAAACATTCTGGGACACCTGGCTGTAACCATCGCTCTTCCTCTTCTCATTGATCAGATCCAGCCATGCATAATCTTCCTCATCCATATCATACTCCACCTCTTCGTCCAGCTCATCTGATGTCTTCTCCATGTAAGTGTAATAAGAGGAGGGTCTTCGTGGCACAGCTGGAAGATTATACTCAACCGTTCTGATTTTTGGCTCTGGCAACCTCCCCTGAGCTGGAGAGGTCTGTCCTGCAGTGAGAGCGGCACACTTCTTCTGCTGATTGTTTTTGAGCCGTACAGAGCGCACCAAAACCTGTTGAGGCTTCTCGGTGTTCTCCTTGTTGCTGTTGCATTCACTGATCTCCTGAGCTAAAGGATCATCACTGCTGATGATATCAAGCTTGTCATAGATGCTGATTCGGTGAACACGTCCTTCAATCTCCAATTCTACCATGCGCTGGGCCTCGGCATAAGTGAGAGTCTCACGGTTTCGTGAGGGTTTGATGGGTGATGGAGACCTCTGTGTGGTGGCTGCACGATTATTCCGACTTTTCTTCCTCATTTTTAACACCTGGAGGAACTAACAGAGAGACATTCATGTAAAAACAAATCAAAGACAGCACCGAAAAGTTTCAGCTAGTATTAAAAATACATTCCTTAACTTACATTCACTTATATCAACTTACATTCCTTATGTTACAGCTCACTCTGTTTTGATTACTGTAAACCTAGCAATGTATCCAACCTGCCTCCTACAGAAAACTATCTGTAACGAACTCGCTGTGTGCCCATAGCAACGGCAAGCCAGGCTTGAAACTGTCCACTGTTCGTCAAAACCTGACAACAAACCCCCGACTGTTAAAAGTGTCCTGTAACTTGCACCTTATGCGTGCAATACAGTGTATAACCTCTGTATTATATTCCAGCTCCCCGAATACAAAGCACGTGGACAATATACCGTTATAATTTGCATGACAGTATCGTTATTTGGGTGCTTAAAAGATAGCTAAACAACCAAAACGAAAGCGCTGCCTAGCGTTACGGCTGTGCTCCCCAAGAAGTGGTGGAGCATACAAGCCAAGTTAAGCTAACTAGCTAGCTTACTAATGCGCAGAAATACTATTACGGTAGCTATTGTTGAATTAACCCGGGAGTCCACAGCTTCAGTGCATCATTTCAGGTCTTCCCCGCCCAGCATACCTGATCTAGTTCAAGAAGAGCTTAATAATTAGCTCATGAAGCAGTTCGGGTTAAACTCTGCAGGGCAGTGTGCCTACGGGACTGGAGTTGAGAACCGCTGAATTAAGCTATCGTTAATCAAGTTATCCGAGTGGGAGACCAACGTGCCTGAGGGCAACTTTTATAAGCACACTTCAGGTGGAAAGCCACTGTACAACATAAACATGTCTTGCTAGAAGCGTAACACTCGCCAGCTAAAGTAACTAAGGGTGTTAGCCGGCTAGCTAACGTTACCACAACACAAACAGGCCAAGGACGAGCACGAAAATCGGCGGTTTCCTCCTGGCTAGCTCTAGCGGGCTAATCCGTGCTAACGTTACTAGTCCTCAAAATTAGGCAAAGATGGCGTCAGACAAAACAAACAAGCTCTAAAAGGGAACATTAAGGGAAACGTTAGCTAACGCTCTCCCACTTCCACACCACATGCTCTAGTTCCTTAAATGCCGAACGAGACACTTACGGGAAAAAAAAGAGAGCCATCTTTCTTACCTTCGGCTTCGAAGTATCGTAGAGTAAGCCCTCAAAGCAATGCTGTAGCACGCTAGCTTCTAACTTAGCTAAAAGCGGCCGCGGCGTGTAGGGCCTGTGGTAGAGCAGCGGAGGCTAAAGCACGCAGCCAGTCCCTGCTAAGGCAGCGTTAGCGTTAGCATCCAACGGGAGCCGCTCGAGCTTTTACTCGTGTTTGAAGGATACGGCGCAGTATCCACGACAGCCGCCTGGATTCCGAGAGGAGCTGTCTAAGCCGCATTAACCCGCGCGTTAAAACGACCATTCGCCTGTTTATGCGGCCGGTCGGTTTGATGGTGTAAGATGCGATCTATGTGGGTGCTAGCAAGCTAGCTCGCCGTTCCTGCCCCCAACAACAATGCGGCTGTACGGATCCTGCCCAGCGCACAACGTGACTCACTACGTCCCGCTCTACAACGAGGAAGCAGCGAGGAGGCCGGGAGCCTAGGAGTAAACCCCCCTCCCCCACTCCTCAAGTACAAACAAATAAACCCTAATGAAGACTGAAGTGTGACAATATCTGATATATTTGGTGCTTTCCTACGCGTGGAACCCCACGGTGGAGGCCAGCGTTCATGAGTATTTTGATTTAGGATTAGAATTAGGATTGAATTCTGGTATGTTTTAATGAGTTGGGAATTACTGATGAGAAACAGAAATTGAATGGGTCTCTATAACATTTTGCTTTCTCCATTTTCCATCTTCTCACTTCCTATTCTCCACCCATGCCTAAGTGACTTCGAGTCATCCAAAATCTTTAGGGGGCAGCATAGTCGCAGTTACTGAATTGGTGATCTGAAAGTGCACCGTACACAGGAAAACGGGAGTAGAAATGTGGAAATGTGTCAAAAGGGCGTTTGTTTCCTCCTTTTTTATATCTGAAAGAGATTTGTTTTTTGAAACACAGCGTAGCAAAGAATCTCCCTCAAAGGCTATATTTATGTATGCGAACAATAAAGTACGATTTAACACTGACTTAAACACTTATCAGATGGACATTTTTCAGACCAGAACACACACAACATATGAGAGTATTCACAGGGCTAATAGATGAGGATAACACATGCATGCTCAAGAACAACATAAGACAGTTTCATATTATAGGAATTTATTGTTATAAAAAATAAACTCAGCACTGTTTACAAATGCAAAAAGAATTCCACAGTCACAGTGGAAGTACAAACTAGGGCGCTACTTCCATCTAGTATGGAAGATAGATGACAACTTCTAGAGTCATGTTACATTAGAATGGAATCACTTAAGCAACTCAGTCCCACCTAAATGTATATCAGCATTAGTCAGGTTTAGCTCACCTGCAAGCCTTTAGATTGAGCTACAAATAAGCCAGGGGCATCAACTCTAGCATTCTTTCCTTTTTGCAGATGGTATAAAATGAATAAATAAATAAATAGCCACATACTGTGGAATGTTCGTTTTGTATGAATAAATAATATACATGGGAGAGAATATACATAAATACAACACATACTTGTATTCAAAAACCTATAACCCATGAATATTGCATTGATTGTGCACACCACCCAAATATCTGGTAACCAAAGGCCAGTATGTGGCAACAGCATGAACACCAAAGGAGTTCTGCGACCCTCCGCTTTGAGTACATGCTCAGGAGTCGACTGTATTGTGTGCGTGCGCCTGTTGAGAGGAAATTCCACCACAAGGGGGCGAGAGAGACAGACCTCATAAAAAGAATGTAGGTCCCACAAAAGCAGCTTTCTGGGGGGAGAAAAAAGGCACTGAACTAATAGTTTAAAAAGTAAAGTCCAAGTCTAAGCTCTATAAGAGCAACAAGTATGACCATAGGTTGCTAGCATCACTGCTTATACAATGCCCATGAAAAATCCATCCCTTTGAAATGAAAAAGACCGAAAAATAAATTAAAGTAACTTAAAGAAGTCCCGGCAAATAATTTTGCATCGTGAATGATCAGTCAGTATATATATCCCTTGCCGTCAGAGGCTCTCTTTGCTTGAACTTGTGCTTGATGATGATGAATCTGCGCTGATAACAAGAAGAGTGATGTCCCCATTCTCTGGTTTAGAGTCTTTCTCTGTACGCATCCACTGATGCTCAAATATTTGTCCCAGTGTAGGTCTGTCTGAGGGCCGCAGGCAGAGGCACCATTTGATGAGATGCTGACACTCTGTGGAGGACCAAGCAAGAAAGGGTGAACTTTAGCAGATCTTCAATCACAAACAAAAACAGAAAAGTACTGATACTGATGTTGTTTTAAGTTACATAAGCTTGGCAAAGTGCCCTCAACACTTGACATACCAGGGGAGATTCTCCTCCTGAAGAAAAGACGGCCCTTCAGAATCTCCTCATCATGCTCGAACGGTATGTCCCCACATACCATATCGTAAAGCAACACGCCCAGTGACCACACCGTTGCTGAGCGTCCATGGTACCTGTGGTAGCGAATCCACTCTGGGGGGCTGTACACTCTGGTACCTGCACACAGAAAAAGGAAGTGGGAGCACACTGTTAAATTCAAGTGTTCAATCAAAGACTTACAGAGATAAGCAAACAAAATGTTTCACAAATGCTGAGTTTTAAACATTTACAAACTGTTTCACAACTGCTGGGACTCAAAGATTTACAAAGAAAACAATTGTTTTTGGTAATATTCATCAGTAGTCTGAGGAAACATTTGATAATCAGTCTGACTGGCAGGTTTTGTAACAGATTTCTGTTACATTTGGATTACACTGCAGTTTTGTAAGAGCTACTCAGTCAGCTGACTGGAAAAGGCGGGCGCCAGTGTCTGACTCCAACATAGCCCCTCCTCCACTACATCCACAGCCGGCTGAGGGCAGCGAGGAGAATTCAAAAGAATTAAAGCCAACTGAAACTAGAGGCTCATCTACACCCTTTCACATGCACCCAGTGCAGATAAGCATTATGCTAAAGCAACTCCAAATAGGCTCAGCATGAGTCATTCCCATAACAAAAGCCTCTTCACCAGAGCACCAGAGGTGGTGTACTAGCCCCGAAGGGTAAGACAAGCCTGGATACCAAACAAAAACAGCTGTCACGTGGTTTCACACCTCACATTTCACAACACAGCAGCAGCTCTATTTTTACTGAAAGGCACTCTGACTTTGTTAGATGGGACTTTTCACTAGAATGTATTCCCATTATTGTTATTACTATTATTAGCACATTATTACTATCATTATACGGCAACCACACAGAAACTGGCTTTGTTTGGAGAATGTGCATTTAATAAAATCAGACGATAGAAGATTCAAACTTATTTCTTTATAAACGAGGCACTAAGCGTTTTATATGTTGTGAAGGACATTAACTGGCCAGCCCACATCAACAACAGGCAAACTCAATACAAAAGGGCCATTTAATTCCCTGTAGTCCTGCGCAGTTGGGGGTGGAGGGGGTGGGAGTGTGAAAGTCAAGGACTCACCGTCGAAGTCAGTGTACACGGTGTCCTTGAGAATCGCCCCTGAGCCAAAGTCAATGAGCTTCAGGTCTCCTGTGCGCAAGTCCACTAGGAGGTTCTCGTCTTTGATGTCCCGGTGAACGACCCCGCAGCTGTAGCAGTGCCGCACAGCCTCCAGCACCTGGCGAAAGAACCCGCGGGCCGCGTCCTCATCCAGCGCGCCCTTCTCGGTTATGTAGTCAAACAAATCCTTCACCATCTCCGGCCGTTCCATGATGATCAGCCAGCCGTCAGGTCTCTCATACCAGTCGATTAGTTTAATGACCCCCTGAAAGGTGCTCCCCACTTTCTTCAGCAGGAGAACCTCCAGAGGAACCAGAGAACCGTTCTGTGAAGGTAGATGCTGTTTAGAGGTAGCGCGGACAGGCTGATAACGTTTTGAGGTCGGTTTCCTATTCGCCGGCTTCTTGTTAGTATTTTCCCGTTCTACCTTAAATGGTGCAGCAGTTACATTATGTCGCCTGAGGCTGCATAATGTAACTGCTGCACCATTTAAGGTGGAACGGGAAAATACTAACAAGAAGCCGACTTCAGCCTCTTGTTTCGAGGCGCGCTGGACAAAGACTCTTAATAACGGTAATGATACTCACTATCGTGCCCCACTCGGTCACTCTCTCCTTGGCCACGTGTTTGATGGCGACCTGAGTGAGTAAAACACAAACGCACACCTTTCAGTTCAGATGCACTGCGCGCGGGCCACGTTGCCGCGCGATTCGCGGCCATGTGCTGCTGCCGCCGCCACAACAAAGCCCCCCGCTCACCCACCCTCTCCCTCTCTCACTCACTTACCGGCAAACCGTCCGCGAGCCGACTGCCTGCGTACACCGTGCCGAAACCTCCGCTGCCCAGCACCGAGCCCACATGGTAGAGCTTCTCAAACGGCTCCCTTTCGGCTTTAGCTGTAACAGACAGAGTTTATGAGCCTCACAGACATGTGGACCAACAAGAAGACGCCACACGCCAATGCGCGCGCTGACTAACTAGCACCAAAATGGCTCCAAATGTTAGTGTTAAGGTCACGGACACAGGAATGCGACCGGAGCAGCTCAACCACAATTCAGCTTTAGACCTTAATGTTTCAGAGTCACACGAGATAAAGTAGGTTTTATATTAAAAAGGCAATCAGAACAAAAACTGGCTCCTGATGATGTTAACTACCTGCTTGGAGTTGAATTTTCCCTGGTAAGTGGTCAATGTTAGTGGCGCTGCAAATGTGAGAAAAAGATCCAAACTTGGACAGCAGCATCTTTGACGACGTCCCAAATACAATCCTTCTCCAAAAAGCCGCCGCAGACGAGAAAAAAGCGTGGGTAAAAGCAAATCGCAGGTATCCTCTGGCCGTGTGCCGTGTTAAGACTGAATATCCTTCACTGAAAACGTTAAAGAACGCTAAATATCACGCTATTGTGAAAGGAGGAGCCCGCAGGACGTTTCAGCACCGTTCGGGTGTGAAACTTCGCTGGATATCCTATTCACTGTGAGCTCCTTCTGCATCCATTGCGGAGCAAGTTGACTGATGTACTGCGTGTGTCCGCGCGCTGCTGCTGCACAGTCCGCTTATGGGGGGAGAGAGAGAGAGAGAGAGAGAGAGAGAGAGTGAGTGAACCCTGTTAATCCACACACAGGACACAGATCCCTCCGCCACGCCTCAGCTAAGGCTTTCTCTCTCTCTCTCTCTCTCTCACACACACACACACACACACACACACACACACACATTGACAGAACACTCAAAAACACTGGACTTTGACTGACGAAGAACATTAAAAAACACAGATAAAACGCTGGAACAGCCTAATGTTTAATACAGCGCTCTGAAGTTAGACTAGCCCTGTCTGAGGTCCTGAAAAACGCGCTCTAGTGAATTGTAGTGCGCGGCGCCCAAGGATACCGTGTCTGAGAGCGTTCAGCTGCGTTTTATTAGCCAAACAGAAAAACCAATTTGCGTAGAATGTAATGCGACCAAACCCCACACACTCACCGGCCTGAGAAAGAAACACGCAGGGAAGAGTAGATTGAAATCTGAATAAAACATACTTATTTTTTAATTAGTCTGTAATACAATATAGAATAATCTTTATTGTTATCAGTTATTCATACAACATACGAAGTAAAATAAAAGATATAACAATAAAGACAAGGAGTAATAAAACACAGCCGAGAGAGAGACGGAGTTTTATGTGTTAGAAGTGAGTAAAACAATAAGAGCTATGTCCTTCATACTTAGCATTAATAAACAGCACTTGATTAGAAAACCTATTTTACACCCTCTGCAGATACAAATGATCAATGATGTTTCTTAATCCCAACAGCAAACCAGAAACATTATCATCTGCTCTACGTTATATTATATGTTATAATAATAAATAACATACCATGTAACAGTGCACTATTCTTGGTATGTGTGTTTTTGTATGTATGTATGTATTTATTTATTTATTTATTTATTTATTTATTTATTTATTATTTTTCATCACTGTAACACACTTGAGTCATGCTATTAGCTAATAGTTAAGCCCTTAATGGGCTGAATCAGACGTGTTAGGGAAAATATGAAACAGTGCTGTGCAGGTGGACCCCCCAGGGCTGGAGTTGTGAAACACTGGACTAAGCCATCTTTCTTTCCTGATGAAAACACAGACTCTCAACTCTGAGTCAGGCCCCAACCAGACAAGAACTTCGCTGTGGCATGTGGGATCCCTCATACTTCTCTTAGCCGATGAACAAGTGTCTATATATTCAGATGGGCCAAATAGAAATAGTAAGTTGGACCACTCAGGAATAAAAAGTCTGTTCAATTCAAATACAATAGCATTAATGATTTATGCTCTGTGTATGAGATGAACCCAATCATAACAGAATATAGGTCTCCACATAACGACTTATTGTTTGTATCATAAGCCTCTCTATGCCTCCTTGTTTTCTCAAAGTAGCGTTCTCATTTCATCTCATGCCAGATCCATTAGGTCATGCTTCAGAATGACTTCAAGGCACTTGCTGAGTATTTTATAAGACACCTTGAAGCAATCATGAAGAGCTTTCTCAAGGTTTTGCACTTTCAGCAGCTGGGAGGTTAAAACCTGTGTGTTGTGGATCAAAGGGCCTGTCTGGAGCCAGAGGGTCAGATTTGAGAGCTCAGGTAGCACTCATATAATACATTGCTAGAATTCCTCCTTCACAAGTAGACCTGATGAGACAGTATGGGACAGAGCAGAGACCCTGTGTGTGTGAATGCACACTTCTTTAAGAATATGTGTGCACACGTTCAAGGTTAGAAGAGGATCAAGCCAAATATGGGAGGAAAAGGTTGGTTGAAATGGTGCCAAGAAATCAGCAAGTGTAAAGACCACACACTGGTGCAAATGACTTAAAAGGAGCCTGATATACTCTGGGTGGCAAGGGGATTTTATCTGTCTATATACTTTTACGGAGAGGGTCACCAAATGACACACTGCTAAGACCAAAGAATCTCACATCATAAACCGAGCCATCATAGGAAGAAAGCTCCAGAAGATGAAATTCAAAGGAAAGTATCCCCAGGTTTTCATTTTTAAATAGTCAAGCTTACTTTAAAACAGGTGAGTAGATTAAAGCATGAATCATTAGGTGAAATGGATGAAATACACTGAACCCAAAATCACAAACTGCTTTATCTGTTGATAGAATTGCAGGATTTGTATTCTGCATTAATGTATGATGCATATAACTCATTTATTTGCAGTGTAACTTCAGAGTTCATGAAGTTTTGTCCAAACTTCATTAACTTTCATCAAAATATCAATATTTTACATTTTTCTTGTATTTATTTTTTCCCTAACATTTGTGCAATTTTATGTATTAAAAATAGTCATAATTCATTTCCCAATCTCTCTTTATCAGGCTTTTTGTTATTGTGCCTTAATGACTGATAATATGTAAATGATCTCTTCTGACTGGCTACCCTTTATTGTGTTGAGTTCAAAAGCAGACTATAATAATAAAACACTCCTTATAACATCAATGTGCATGGACGGGGTTACACTGCTGTAGATGGAATAGGTGGATATATGTAAATGAATAGTGTTTTTTGTGACAGAACAAAAACATTTAAGTAAAAACTGCCAATTTTTGCAGGTTAATTTTCATATATAGACTGTATTGGTAGTGAATGGTATGTTTGGAAACTTACATGCTCATGCAGGTCTAAAAATTCTCTTAAGACTAATGACTGCTGCCGCTAATGAGTTACTAATATCGGTTAAGTTGGAACATACATTTTCAGCCGTGTTTCTAATTCATGTACATGTGTGCACCTTTGTGTTTTCAGGTATTACAATGTAGTAAGTCACTGCTAGTAGGCCTAGTATGAAGTTATGAATCTGGCTGTGTTTATGCTTTATGAGCAAGATGTTTTGCACCCCACACACTAAAACTTCCTTTGGCTTTAAAAATTGTGGATATTGAATTTTTAAATATTAATACTATCTATAAGTGGAGTTGGGGCGGCACGGTGGCGCAGTGGGTAGCGCTGTCGCCTCACAGCAAGAATGGCCTGGGTTCAATTCCCGGCCGGGCGACCAGGGTCATTTCTGTGAGGAGTTTGCATGTTCTCCCCGTGTCTGCGTGGGTTTCCTCCGGGTACTCCAGTTTCCTCCCACAGTCCAAAAACATGCAGTCAGGCCAATTGGACGTGCTAAAATTGCCCCTAGGTGTGTGTGTGTGTGAATGTGTATGCCTGTCTGTCTGTCCTGCGATGGACTGGCGACCTGTCCAGGGTGTATCCTGCCTTTCGCCCAATGACAGCTGGGATAGGCTCCAGCACCCCACTGCGACCCAGAAGGATAAGCGGTTAACATGATGTATGTATGTATGTATAAGTGGAGTTGTAAAGCATATAGGTGACATAAACTAATAGTTAAGTGTAATAATTCAAAATTAGTAGTACCACACAATACTGTTATTCATAAAGAATAGGGGAAATTGGAGGAAATAGCCCCTTAAAATTAATGTTCATTTACTGTGATGCTAAACCATTTATGTGCATGAGTACAAGATAGAGGTGGTGATATGGCAAAATGCAATATCACGACACTTACGGTACACAATGTGTCACAATATTTATTTTTTCTGACATCTGAAAAGTTGGAACACACAAAGTAGTGCCACATTTTAAAAATACAGTGAAAAACTATGAATCAAATTACTTGTATTCAACATTTCACACACTGTGCTGCACTAAATCCAGTTAAACAAGACTGATTATGCTCTCCTTTAATGAAACATGCAGTTTGGAAGTGCCGATGAGATCCATGATATACTCAGAAAAGCATATTGTGACATATTGTGCTGTAATTTATCACAATAACGATAATTATTGTCATATTGCCCAGCTCTAGTACAATATTACAACGCCTAAAACCTTCAGCATAAAGGGGGCATCTTGCCCTGACCCTAAGCCTGCCTCGGGGTAAAAAAAAGCCGCCTGGTGAATCTTGCATCAATTTGTTATCTAAGTTTTACAGAATGCATAATTTATATGTCAAATCATTTCTAGTCTCTGCATTTTTTCTATGAAAATGAAACTGAGGCATCTATCACTTTATGACTGAATGTTTCCACTTCATTTTAATAAGCTATGCCATTGTTGTTGCAGCAATAATATGAAGAAGAATTTAAACTAACCAACAGCATTCAACATTTGACGTATATATTTAAATTATTACTTTACACAAAAAAAAAAATCAGGTGTTGATGTAACTCTAACAAGCTAAAAAAATTCACATACAAACTCCAAATGCAGCCTAGATCATTATAGCTAGCATGTAACGCTAATGCTGACTAGTAGGGGTGCGGGAAAAAATCGATTCTTTGATGCATCGCGATGCGAACGTGCACGATTCTGAATCGATTCAAAAATCGATTTTCTAAATATTTACTTTATAACTTAATGTTGACAGAACGCAAAAGGCGGAACTTGGAAGTGCGGAAGTGCAGCGCCCGGACAGTCTGTGGCAGCACATAACAAAAACACAACCCAAATGTTAAGAAGAGATATTTTGTCCTTTCAACAAAAAATCAAACCAGGTTGGGAGCCACAACATTTAATGTCCAGTATGTCTCAGTATGTGATAATGTCCTAGTATAGGCTAAACAGATTTAACGCAGATTTATTTTGCTCTGCTTTAAGCTTCACCTACAGCCGCTTTCCTCCCGTCTGCGCCAGAAACTTTTCCTCAAAACTTTTTTATCACAGATGAGTAGCAGCAGCTTCTTGTGCTCCAAACAAGAGCACTGAATGAGAGCATTCTAGCTCACTTGCCACATCACTTCCATTTGTTTTATTAAAAAAGATATTGGAAGTAAATTCATTATGGATCATTACAAATACTTTGCTTTAAAAGTACCAAGTCACTTTAAATAACAATAACACCGAGTCACTTAGTCACTTTAAAAAGTATATTGTCTCTATATTCTGTGTATATTTTGTGTATATTTAATATATTTCGGTTGGTTTTTCTTGTATTGTTATTTTTACTTATTTACTTTCTGTAGAGTGATTACCTGTGCCTCACCACACACATTTCAATGCATAAATGTTCTGACATGTTGTGCAAGTGACAAATAAACTTGAAACTTGAACTCGAAACTTGAGCTCACACAGTGAGAAAATATAAATGCTATATATAAAAAAATTAATCAATAATCGTTTTATAATCGCATCGCAGCCCTCTGAATCGTAATGGAATCAAATCGTGAGGTGCCTAGAGATTCCCACCCCTACTGACTAGTCTCAAATCTTCAGCGACTCTGTATCTGTACCATGACCACTTTTCTCAGCAACCCCCCCCACCCCCCCAGTCATATGTTTTAAAACTTTTCCTGTACAATTTGATATAAATGCCTAGATCACTACAATCAAATGACAACAAATTTGATTCACTAACCCCAAAATGTTTCTGGGAGAATAAATCCCAGGAATGCAGTGATCCAGATGAAATTTCAGGATTAATTAGACCATACTCATTCAGTAAGTGTGTTGAGATTTAATCTGGCTCCATCATTTGATCAGGGGAGAGAGAAAATAAGGGTGAGGGGCATCTTACCCTGGGGGCACCCCTTCCCCCCAGTTACCCTACTCTTGTATTGTGCTAAACCTAGAAGTGAATCTAATTGAGCTCTAAACAATGAGGTCATACCAGTTATATAGGAAAAGGATGTGGTAATTGTAAATATGAATATACAACTGTAAACACTTAGAGTTTGATATAAGGCAGTAACTCTCTAGTAAGTCCATAGAGAGCAATAACATGCTAGACATGTGTCATTAAGGCATTGATTTCCTTTTCATTTTAGAAAGAGTGTGGAGTCTACAGGGGATCATTGCTAGATGGCAGATACTGTGATCATCCATTGCTAATAGAATTACATGAAGTTAATGTTGACAAATGATAGCTTCTCATCTTTTGGTCAAAGTAACATGAATGCATTCTACCATAAATATATACTGTAAAACATAATTTAAAAACACATTCTCTTCTGTTGAACTAAAGACATGGAAGGCAAATCTTAGCACAGCCTTGCTAAACAGGGGATTTCAAGATATTCAGTTGGGTCATGCTAGGTTTGAGTGCTATCCTCTCAGATTTCAGGTAGCAACATGAGAGCAGTTAAAAGCCCATGATGGTGACTCATGTTGGTCCATAGAAGACAAAAAAAAACTGTTCTGTCATGATAAGAAAGCACCACCACTGACCTCCACAGCAGGGTTCCTGTTCATGGTCTCTATATGTTTTCTTAAAAATTAGGAACAGTTGTGTGTTGGTTGGGTGGTAGGGTGGTTGCCATGTAAATGAATGAGTTTATCAGCAGTCTTCTTCCTTCAGCACCTGTGAAGCATTAGGAGATCAAAGTCAAGCCTTTACATGCAGGCCTCCCAGAACCTCGCCTACAGCCTCAGCCTCATGCACTCTTCATGTTATTGTTTTGACTGAGGACCCTGATCACGTGAGGCTCTAGTGTTGTGACTGAGGGGCTGTGGAATCTAGGTCATAGAGATCCCTCCTTCATCGGTATCCATAAGAAAAACCCAACTGCTCTTTTAATCACTGCCCTACCCTGAGACCTGCTCTTTCCTTTCACTCCAGGGAATAATGGCATTCTCTTCATCTCTTACATGCATCAGTTGAGAGAGAGGGAAAACAGGGAAGGAGGAAGACAGAAAGAGAGCGAAAGAGAGCACGAGAAACAGAGAGAGAGAAAGAGAAGGTGTAAATAATTACTCACAGTATGTACTCACCAATGACCACAGTGAGCACTTTTGGGTGTGCACTGCTTAGGGCAAGATATGCAGTTCAACTCAGTTCAGTTCAAATATTTGTACAGTACTTCTTAACAATAGTCATTGTCAAAATGCAGCTTTACAGAGGTCTGTGCCCAGACATCTAATGAGCAAGTCCAGGGTGAGGGAAGAAAGAAAAATTCCCTACAGTGGCAAGAGAAACACACTGGAAAGTGAGGTTTCAGACAAAGCAGACGTGGCTGAAATCTGCACAGACAGAATTACAAATGGAGGCATTCAAATGAAACAGAGGGGAGACCAAGTTTAGTGTTCAACTATTAATCTTAAAAAGTATTATTAACTACTGGAACTGGTATGAAACTAATAATGTAGTTATGTAGGTGAACTTACAGAAGGCCTGAAATCATCACAGAAGACAAATAAATAGCCATCTGACTATATGGAAATCAGTCATACTAGAACGCAGACAGGATCATTGCAGCAATAAGCATACCAGACAGTAATTGCACTGTGGAAGAGTCATGATTTTCCCCACCCTGCCATGACTGCTGGTGTTCCCATTAATCACATCAGCATGAGTTAGACTTAGTGTTAATAGCAAGAACACTCATTCAAAGATGTATCTGTAGCATTGTGGTCCATAGTAAGCAGTGTGGAGTCCATAGTAAGAAAGAAAATAATCTAGCAATAGTGACACTTCAGATTAGAAATAAAGCATCAAAGAATCATTCACTTATTGGAAATCATGACCTAATTTTGTTCTCCAAACTATGATTATGATTTCGGGATGGAATATGGGCTTCATGATACTCATGACACACAGCAAGGCTATAACATTCCAAAATTTCACAAAACACTAAACAGAAGCATGGTACATGAAGGAGTGACACTGATTAAATGAAATAAGGGATAGGTGCTATACACAGGACACATGAAGGTGCTCCATAGTTTACAGTTGTATGCAAAAGTGTGGACGCCCCTAATCAAGTGGCATGTTTAGTCAATTTTCTAAGTGATAGTAAGTCAACACAACCTCTACAGAGAACACATGAACACACGTTTTAATGCACAATTGCTGTTTATTTGCTGAATTTAACAAAGTGAAAAATAAATAAATAAATAAATAAATGTGGTCTGTGCAAAGGTTTTGGCACATTTTATATTATATATTTTTTTCCATTTTGTTAAATTAAGAAAACAGACAGAAATTGTGCATTTAAATTTGCAGAAAAAAATGCCATAATAAAGTCCCTGTAGAGAATGTGCTAACTTCGACTGTATATTAAGACGTATCAAGTGTCATATAACAACAATAATACAACAACAGCATAATGATAATCACAATAATAATGTAAAAAATATGTCCTGACAAGTAAAATAATCTAAAATCTAGTCAATATATCTAATATTTCTCTATATGAGATTTACTTGTCATAAAAATGCTTTCCATAGATAATTTTTGCTTGCTTCAAGAAATAATGCTGGAAACAAGCACATCCAGCTTATGTAATAGCACAATTTAACTATATACTATAGCACTGTTAGATATATTGAGTAGATTTAAGATGATTTCACTTACTAAGATTATTTTATAGTGCATCATAACAGAAATATTGTCATAAGCAACAACAGTCACATCTCAACTTTCAGACCCATAGGAACTGTCTGAAGTGCCTGACATCTCACATAAGATGTTTGGTTCTTTTGTGATGTTCTCATGTGTGGGGCAGTCGCACATTTCTTTGTTTGAGCATCTCATTTATCTGCCAGTCAAAGACAGCCCCCACCCTTCCACACCACCCAGGGAAGAACAGACATTTCAATATCATTAATGCATTCAACATATGGGCCAACAGAGAAAACAAAAGACACAATAGACATGTGTTCTTTTTGAGTATAGTCATATCGCTATAATAAGATGAAACAAGACAAATAGCTTTCAAATACATCAATGTCATATTGACTGGATGAGATATTAATCATGTAAATAGGACCTTTCTGACCCCCATTGATAATTAAAAAGTCACTTAGGATTGTCAGTGTGATGATGGAAGATGTTTTGCCACCTTCTTGAAGACCTAGAGGGTATATTTGACAGCCCCGTCACACTGACGTATCAGTTAAGATGACAGCAATTAAAAAGAAGACTCTCCTATTCAACTAACAAATTAACTCATTATAGGGATTAAGGATTTAGGCAAGATTTTATTAGAATAATCATCCTATAAGTAGGTCTTGGTGGTTCTAATTAAGGCAATCTAAAAATTAGGAAGAAAGTATAAAATGATTACAGTTTTAAGGCCAGCATTATGACTGCAATCTTTAAGGCATTAAAAAGAAAGAAAGAAAGAAAGAAAGAAAGAAAGAAAGAATGAAAGAATGAAAGAATGAAAGAAAAAGAATTAGAGTAGTTTGAGTTTTGGTTTTCTGGATGTTCATTTTAATTATTTAATTCATGATTTACGATTCCAGTTCAAACTCAACTCATGATTTATAACATCAATTACTTTATAATATAAGACTATATGTATACATTTCACATATCATTGACTTTAATGATAAGCTGTACAGGATTTACAACAGGGCATAAAGATTACATTTGGACATACAACACAGCTTCTCTCTTTACACACATGCATTTGGTCTTTGTAGACACTTCATAGCAGAGTTTCTTTCATTAAGACTGCATTTTGACTTTCAATTTATTTAGACACTGTATATTGGAGTTAAAATTTATTTGGACACTGTATATTGGAGTTCTATTCATTGAGACACTGCATATTGGGGTTTCATTATATGTTACCTTTTGGACTGATGCAGAGCACATAAAACCATAATTACTTGCATGACCACTCTCTGTTTCTGACATACACATACATTCTGGTCCTGGAGGGATGGAGTCCAGCACAGTTTAGTGATTTTCCTTCTCCGACAACCTGCAGAATCTACTGACTCACTTGAATCAGGTATATTTAAGGATATATTTGAGGAGGAAGATCGCCAAACTGTGCTGATCTGTGGCCCTCCATGACTCAAAAGGATGACACATGGACTATAGCCTCCCTCTATAGTTGGTGTTCCGTTATAAAATCTTTTAAACTCGCACCTCATCCTTCTTCAGAGTGATATGTTTCCTTTTCTTAGTTATTAGTGCACGTTAATTCACCACAATAAACGTAATAAGAACGCACACCTTTAGAAATAGAATGCCAGTTAACCAGACAAATTCTCCCTTTGTGGCAGAAATCCAGCTGGCTTCTTGGCTGAATCTAGAATATAGCTATGGATAATTTTGTATATTTCGAAAAGACTGAGCAAATATAAATAGATTGAAGAAAATGTGCCCATATATTCACTGAAACATTATTATTATACTATTTTGTGCACAGTAGATTCAATTTTACATAGCAACCATACAACTAACTGAGGTTGAGCTTTTTTGTATCTTTGTCAATAAAATAATAATATACTTCTCTTCCTTTGCTCACACACTGCCTCCACTCTTAGGAAAATTATAGGCTTCACTAAGCTGTCTGACTCAGCTATTGTAACCCACACACAGAGGCTATTTTGGACTCTCTCACAGCTACCTCTCCTCTTTTGTCTTATATATAAATGGAAGCGAGCAAGAGCAAAAGAGTTGAGGATAAAAATCTGACAGTGCAAAGCATTTTTTCTTCTATACGTAGCCTGCTCAGTCTGCTCTGAACACTTACAAATGCACTACATTTAAAAATAAACCCAGTTATTCTACTTATTACCTCTTACTTCTCCTACGTATTCTACTACTTCTAGGGAGAATCAGAACATTCTTGGACGCAGTCGGTATAGTACGAGGTTTTGTAACAGATACCTTACACAATGGACTTGCGCCACAAAGAGTTCAATCCGTCTGATACCTGTTACCTGAACTGCCACTGGATTTAATGTCACATGACCAAAACAAGTAGGTGTCACGAATCACATTCTGCGCATTGCTCAGCATGACTCAGCAAGAGCTCAATCCTGTTTGATACCTCTGACCTCAACCACCTTCCCACAAGATTTAATGTCATGTGACCAAAACAAAGCAGTCACATGATCCTCCACATGGCTCAGCATGACTCAGCAAGCTCAGTGTAAACACATGAAGCTCCTTCCAGGGCCTATATTTAGACAGCAGGTCATTCATACACTTCTCTCCACACAACTGGCCACTGACCGCATTGGATTGTTGATTCCTTTTTGTCCCACAATAAATGCTCTGATTTACTCACGTTTTTACACGTTTTACTATATGTCATAAATGTCCTGCGTATTTATTATACTTTACTGGTGGGCTTGTACACTGTTATGCATTTATCATAATGTAATTTAGTATTGTACTGCACTGTCTTGTTTAATTGCATTATTTGTAGCTTAAGTCTTCGTCACTTGTCCTGGGTGTTCCGGTTAACACTGGTCCTATCTGGCCTTCTGTATGTTTTTCTGAAGCCCTGGAGGAACATTGTTTCATTCCACTGTATATTTGTACATGCCAATAAAGTTCCTCTTGATCTCTATCTTGATACAGCATTATACTGAATATTTATTTTCCCAGTGTATTTTTTTGTTTTTTTTTTTCAAATTCATTTCATAACAAAACCCTTAACACCACACAGTCGTCACTGACATCAGATTTAATAACACATACAGTCACAACTCTGGTCAAATGACATGTTTTGTTGATTTTCTAAGTGAAATAAGTTAACACACCCTCTACAGAGGACACACTTTGCCAATTTTGGGGAATAAAGAAAAAATAAAACATAAGATATAGAATATAACTTTTGTACATGCCACATTTTAGTTTTTTTCTATTATGTTAAACTCAGCAAATAAACAGTAATTCTGCATCAAAATGTGTAGTAGTGTGTTCTCTGTAGAGGATGTGTTAACTTTACACTTACTCACAAAACATGTCATTTGCCCAGGGTGCCTAATCTTTCACATTCCACTATGTATGTAGCTCCCAGTTATGGACAGTGGTCAGAGCAGTCAGTGGCACACAGTCAAGAGGAGACTTAGGTGCTGTAGTGAAGAATGTTTTTTCAGGGAGTTTAAAGACAAAACAGCCTGACTGATATGTAAGGAAACCGTCATAGTGTTTAAAGAATACAGCATTCATCAACATTATGAAAGCACAATAACTCTTAATTTTTCCACATATGTTAATCACGTGCAAAAAAGGTAAGGCTAATAAGCTAGTGAGCTAATTTGTCTTTTTGGATCACAGCACACAAGGAATGTTACACCTTGGCCTCTTCCAAGATTCAAAATATAGGAACTCCTGGTCTGGACGACCTACAAGATTCTCTGTTAGTGACATTATAGATAAATCATCCAAAGAGATCACATGGTATAAAAGCCAGGACCCTGTTCAACTGAGAAACATTCAGGCACGTGAGTGACTGTGGTTATGTCAAGTGTCATGTGCATAAGTTCAACAGTCCTAGCCTCTATTTCTAGTTACTGCTTAAACAGACCATGAGTTTGACTCATGACCTTTGCAAATGCACGTGGTTACATCTTAATTAGGTTTCCACTGTAACACCATGTGGTTCTCACTAAGCCTCTATGAGTATGTGGCTAAGGTTAATGAATTTGGGCAATCTGGGTTGGAGGCTGATTTCTTGAGGCAATGTTAATGACTCTTGGCATGAACGTTCACCCACAATTACCCTTTACCTTGCCCTTTAGAAGACTTAATTGCCTTTTATAGCATATGTTAATTTGCTCATCAGAGGGATGTTGAGTTCATTTAGATATTTAGTCTACCTGGTAAATGTTGCTTGTCTTTCCTAAAGTTGTGCTTCCTAACAGACTCACCTGGGGTAGACAAACTACACTGATAAAAGCAATCAAGTTAAAATCAAATCTCAGTTTGCTGCCTTAAAATGCAATTGATCTCCAACAAGTCAGGACATATTGGAACCTTACAGTACATGGTAGTCAGTACATGGTAATACTGTACGCAACATGTACAGTAGATAAACTCAGAATTCAGTGCTAATTTCGCCTTCCTGTCAATTGGTTAAGGTTTCTTCTTTATGGTTGTCAAATAGCCTTTGTACTATCTGTAGGCTTAAATCAGTGACTGTTGGTCACCAATGGTCATTTGGAGGGTAACAGCTAGAGGCAGGTCTTGTTTTCTGACATGGAAAGAAAATTTCTTGAGTGAAGTCTGTGTTGCTGAAAGTATTCACTCATAATTTCAAGGATGATCATTTTCTATGCTTTAAGAAAACACATTCCAAGCATGGATTCAAGTAATGAGACCTGCTCTAAAAACTCCAGGTTACAAAAAAAAATGATGTAGTCAGGATAAGTGTAGAACATGTAAGATATTTCTAAGACTAAGTCTTTATTTCGAAGAAGCTGTGAGCATTTCAGAGCACTAAACCAATCAGAGGTGACATAATGCTGTGGGTTTATTTAATCATGCTGGCTATAGTAGGAGATGAGAAACTAATTTTGGACTGCAATGGGAGAGTGGACACAATTGAACGTTTTACTTGTGCAACACATTTGCCAAGGCCAATGACAGAAACCTCATGTAAGACGTTGTGGCAGTTCATTTGGCTTATTTTAAGAAATCTGCCTCAAACAAGCAAAATGATCTGCCAATATAGTGAGATAACTTGGTATAGAATAATGTAGAAGTAAAGAAATGAGTACTGAGATTACTTTTTCCAGGAAGTAGTAAGTTATGTAATCCCTTTACATTCTGAGAGAAATAATTAGTAGCCTGTAAAAGATTACTTTTTTTAAATAAATTACCCAAAACAAGTTAGCTTTGGCAGTGAAGTGACAAATTTTTGCTTGTCCCCATCTTTTTGCTTTTCTCTGCTGCCCTTGAATAACTTAATTAATCCCAGAAAATCACACACTCTCCAAAATGTAAATCTTAGGCTTCATAGCCCTGTTCATATCGGTGTGTCTTTACGCTGTTGTGTCATCACATAACAACATGGAATAGTCCATTATGACCATGCCATGGGGGTGGCACTGTGTGGAAATTGCTGAAAATAAATGAATAAATAAAAAAATAATAATACAATACAAATAAAGGTAATACCATTGTTAATATTGGTGCCTGTAGAGGTTTTAGTGTTAATTAAGACAAGAGGAAGAGAGAAAGAGCGTGTGAGAGAGAGGCTGATAAATGAAAGGAGAAGTAAATGAACGTGCATTTTCCTTGCCAGTTCTCAAATGCATTACTTAATAATTCCATTCAAGAAACTGCAAAACATGAAGTTGTCATATTTGATTTAAAGAAGTCATGTGATTGAACAGGCTGTTGGGATTTTTCTCATTTCTATGTCATAACAATGTAATGCCTCTCCCTCCACTAAAATAACCACACCCACCAACCCACCTTCATACCTCTGCCTCTACCATTTCTAACGTGATTTCACAGTGAACACCATTTTGGACATAAACAAGAATCAATGTACCATTGTTGGATGCCAGGTTTCCAGTGAGTCATGTTTTCAGGCCCTAGATTGTATAGGAAAGTAAACTTTTTTTTATTTTTTTCTGTATTTCAGTTAAACCGGTAACATGATGTGCCCTCTAGACGAATGTTCGCATCCCTTTTTTCAGTTAAAGACCTCAGTTCCTGGCTAAGATATTACAAAAAAAATACTATCCTACATGGGTGATGTTTTAACCCAGAGCACTGTGTTTTCTGACCTTAATCAGACTAGTGGTACTGATATGTGGGAGACATCTAAGATAAGCACACGTTGCTTAGAAGTCTCTGATGGGTCTACATAGGACCGTTAATGCTAAATTCCTGTGTGTTTGCTTAGTCATCAAGATACAAACGAAGCATAACAGGGCCATGAAGGTGAATGTAAACCATTACCATTCAGAAACATCCTGCTCCATTCTGGTTGGTAGTTGGCCATCCCCAGCAGGCCCTTCATGCTGTCGGACTCCGGTTCCAAACCATACAGTACAGTACAAAACATACAGTACCATACAGTGGATACATCATGCAATGTACCAAACCTCTGAACTTTACTGTATGCCAACACTCCGCAAATTTTTCAGCACATCGCTTTCTTTGTTTTTTTCTTTTTAAACCATTTTTTAACCAAAGTAATCAAATTGAGATTAAAAACCTCTTTTACAAGTGAGCCCTGGCCAAGAAGGCAGCAGCCACAAAAAAAGTGGAGGCCAACCAATCATTTCATAACATTTACAGTGATAAGTTTAATAACACCTTTTATAAATCTTAATATAGAATGGGTCCAGTGAGTGCAACATTGTCTTTGAAATATGCCTTTGAAAACTGTCACCATAATCTAAAATAGGTAAAAAGGTAACTTGCACTAGTTTTTTCGTGCCTGTTAAGTTAAACAAAAACTGTTCAGCCTCTGTGGGTGATGAAGCAGAACAATAGATTATGATATAATCTGCATAAAAGTGCATATCAGCATTTAAAACATTATTTCAGAGGTCATTAATGCATATTGTGAACACAGTAGCCCCAAAATGGAATACTGTGGCACCCCAAATCTAATAGTAAGCAAAAAACAATTCTAGTTCAAGTTAAAACAAACTATACAAAAGCTGAATTAAAGTGTCCCCCTCCCCACTCATCACAGATATCTTTCAAAGAGCACAGGGAAGTATATTAAACTAGCTACCTAAACTAACTCAAGCTTACTTTAGAACTAGTCAGTGTACAATCTGTGCCAGTGTAATATTCTAAGAGTAAAAACTCCATTCACATGTGTGTTGAGGGGAGGCTCTGTGTACACACTGAAACATATCATGACATTGGAGTGCACCAGTCAGGGAGCCATTCTGAAAGGATACATGTTTGTTACTGTTTCATGGACTTTTTTGTAATTGGGCCTCTTCTTATTGTTTTAAATATGTAAGCAGATAAACGGTTGTATCACATTTAAAGTTCATGATATCAGATATTGATGGACACTTTTAGTCTGTGATTTGATTCATTGAGGCTTTAGAAATACCACCTAAACACTGTGACAGTGGATGAATTCAGGGTTTTGGTGTGACAGTTCCTGGAAAGTGTGACCTCTGTGCGCTTGGATCAGAAGTGGTCTTGCCAGATCTGAAAGGTCAGCACAAGAATCATTGTCAGATCTATGTGACAGTCTAGTTGTGCTGTGGTGACTTGCCTATGCAAAGAACGTGTGGCATTTCCTTCAGAAGTCGTCTGAAGCTATGAGCCTTGACACCGCGCCATAAAATGGTTGGCTCACTTCCCATTTTTGTAATGCCAACCTTACTATAGATCAGTTTGGGGATTCTTGAGTGGAGAGTCTCTATTTCAGAAATAAGATGAATAAACTCATTACCATTGATTTTAATATGGGTGTTTTTTCCATACAGGAATCAAAATAAGGCAAATGGATTTAATCCCAGTGTAGCTATTCCAGTTTAATGTAATTTTTAAAAGTGCTTTTCTAATTTATACATACATTCAACTGCTATTGATGTTTTAAATTGAAATTAAGTAGAGTCCTCGATCACCTTTTAAGTAATTCAGCTTTAAAGGCCTGCTATTCAAGAATTCACATTAATTAATGTCCAGAAATAACCAACTTGAAATCAAAATTAATCTTAGTAGTTCATATGCTTGGCCATGTTAAGCATGATCACCATATCATATCATTCAAAAGACAAGGCAAAGGGAAATTATATCAATCAAGAATATCATATTTCACCTCCCACTCCCACAACCCCACCTATCATCAAGTGAAAATGCTGAAGCAGCCCAGTGACCAACCCTGATACTCTGTTTCACTCAGAAATACAACCCCATTTTCTGTATGAATTGTTCAGCACTAATGGTGCCTTCACAGATGTGCAAATCACACATGCGATCTGCATTAATGCAGGCACATACCATCATGGATACTGGCTTTTGAACTGTGCACTAATAACAAGCTGGGTGATCTTCAGCACTCCACAGGACACTTTTTCACTTCACCTCAGTCTATCTTAAATGAGCTTGGGCCCAGAGAGGGTGGCAGCATTTCTGGATCCTGTTTTTTCCCATTTTTTCTTTGCATGTTAGAGGCCATCTAATATTGTTTTTCAGCCTTGTCCCTTGCACACAGAGATTTCTCCAGATGCTCTGAATCTTTTAATGGATTATGTACTGTAGATGATGAAATCCCCAAGTTCTTTGCTATTTTTTGTTGAGAAACATTATTCTTGAATTGTTGCACATTTGTCTGAACCATCTTTCACAGAATGATGAACGCCTCCTCATCTTTACTTCTGAAAGACTCAGCCTCTCTGGGATGATCTTTTTATACCCAATCATGTTACTGACCCGTTGCCACTCAACCACCATTACACAACTTTACCAGTCTTTTGTTCCTCCTGTTCCAATATGTTGCTGGTATCAAATGGGCATGTATTTTTTGGAAAACAAAAAAAAAAATTCTCAGTTTCAACATCTGATATGTTGTCTTTGTACTATTTTCAATTAAATAATTGTCTTAAATGATCTGCACATCATTGCATTCTTTTTTTATTAACATGTTGCACAGTGTGCCAACTTGCTTGGAAACATGTTTGTACATATTATAATTTCCAGAACAAGATAATGTTGATACTAATGTATGTTTTATTGTGGAACATTTCACTGTAACATAAAAATACTATCTTCATAAGTAAAAATGGTATATGACTAAGCCAATTTAGCCCATTTTTCTATAATTATTTTAACCAGTGTAGCACAATTTCGTATACTACAAAAAATAAAAAAGCAGTTAGGTTATGTAATTTATTGTTTTCTTATAATCTTATGTAATGTATATATGTTGTAATATGTTTCTAAGGGTTTTTTGTACTAGCTTTTTTATCCTACATCTTTCAAGATATATTTGTGTTGAAATCCTTTTTTTGTTTCAAAGTTGTAAATAGAGGGGAAGAAAAAAACTATATATATATATATATATATATATATATATATATATATATATATATATATAAAGACCACTGCTCAGAACAGAATATTCTTGGGGAGTTAAGACTCCATTAAGAAAAAAAAAGAGTTTGTGAGTTTGTTCACGGTTTGTCCCCTTGTGCTTATTGGTATAATGCATGTACACAGAAGGCTTGTGAGCATACTGAGTAATACAAAGCAGGACAGAAGCATGCTGAACAGACTTGTGACAGCAATGCCGCTCAATATCACCATTCTGACTTCAAATAGCACAATGTAGGTCAGCTCAGAACACAGTGACAGACTGTCAGCCTCTTCTGAACACCTCCACAGTAGAGCATGAGTCTAACTGAGGACACACTGCATTACACACAACCTATGACTAAACACCATCTATGACTCCTGGGCATTAGTAGTAGATGAAGGCAAAGTAGCTCTGGTAAACTGGTAAAAAGAAGCACTCAGCTTTAGATCACTCATGGTGACAAATAGGGCTGTAGGAGGGCATTTGGTTGCATGTGCTGAATCTGTCTGCTACTGTTGCTGTACAAAGATGAACCTTGATCATTTGCATTTGCATAGGCTCATATTCTTCTCCCCTTACTAAATCTTTTTTATAGAATTTATAAGACGTAAAACACGTTAAACAATCCAGTTTGCTGATGTTTGTTGAACACTAATACACTGAATTGCAGTTATTAAATGAAGACTGAATAGAGATAACTGATATGTAAACTTGCTTTTGTCCTTGAGAGAGAACATCTGACAGACCACAATGAGTTTCTACAACAATGCAGAGTTTCTGTCCTCAGTTTGCTTCCAGTCTCCTTTGGCCACAATTCAAAGCGTGTTGGTTCAGCAGAGGCTAACATGAAGCATGCAATATTTCAGTCATCTGGGGTCAATCTTTTCCCCAGGCTGTGTTTCTGTCCCTGTTTGTCCACTGTGGAGCAAATGTTGGAGATTTTTTTTATTTTTGGTTCAGTTGACAGAACTCACGCAGCTTGGGTGAACCAAACATCCCTTTCCTGAGCCACAACACTTCCTTAGTCTTTATTACAGCAATGGCATTGGTGTGACTGTTTTTGTTGGCTGTTTGTGGCTATTGCCCTGGCACAAAATGTTTCTTTGCCATGTTAGAATAACTGTAAAGTAGCCTAATCTGAACTTCTATAGCTCTATACAGCCAATACACCAACTTCAGCCTAAGTCCCTTAATGCTACAGTGAACAGTCTTGTGTACAGAAAACACACTAAATTTTCTCTTTTGTGAGCTGAGAAAATACAAATGACCAGAAACCATGACAGCAAATTAGACCTGGGTAATGAAAGGCATGTGTCTTCCCTACTGCTCTTTCAGAGAATATCCACATGAGGCAACTCATAAGTTTAGGAAGAGGTCTCATTACCTGAATTACCCTAAAACTAATGGGTTAGCCATCTTCTGAGTTTACAACAAATAGCAATGCATGACAAGATCTATATAAATTTGAAACTCTTACCTAAACATTACTGAGTACTCACTAGCGTTATTTACAAGACAAAAACATTCATGCTGCCCAGATGACCAATAAAATAATTTATCTTTTTAAATTAATCTTTTCTAGTCAATGGAAAACACTTGGATGACTGCTTTTGACTCTTTGTAAATAGAAGAGAATGAAGGGCCTAGAATGTGCTTCAAAAAGTCTACACATGTGGACAGTTTCATTCATTTCAAGTCATTAATGAAAGGAAATATCACCTAAACTCACTGACCACAAAATACACCAAGGATCAACTACATATCAACTACAACACTAGCAGAACATGACTGCCTGACAGCAGACAGCTGACAGACTAACAGGCTCCTCCAATAACATTCAGAGACAGGATTTAAGAGTTTCTTTAAGGTACCACATACCATGTGATACAATAATTATGATACAACACAATAATTCACTTAGTAACTCAAAACCAAAAAGTAAGCATTCCAGTACTTTTCTTTATATTATACATTATTAATTAATATATAACACATGTTTACACTTTATATTATAAATGATTAATTATTCATTATGTTTATGACTGAAAATCCCATAATTCCAGCAATCCCATAATGGCCCATACCCTACGTTTGTCATGTATTTTATTTTTTCCCTTGATGTCTAATTACACTTAAATTTACATTTACAGCATTTAGCAGATGCTCTTACCCAGAGCAACTTGCAAAAGTGCTTTGTTGTCCACTCAGAAAATGTATCCTGGCTAGTACAAATAGATTGGAGTCCAAACTACCCTTGAGCTAAGAGGCTGCCAGAAACAAAAGACAGTGCTAATACCTAGAAAGAAAGACTCTGGACAGCCAGTGGAAGTTCATTCCACCACCTAGGTGCCTGGACAGAAAAGAGTCTTGATGCTTGTCTTCCATGCATATTAAAGAATGGTCATCCAGAATCACACCAAGGCTTCTTGCATCTTCAGACGGAACAAGCAAGGAGTTCTGAAATGAGAGGCAAGATCGTGGTGACAACCTGTAATTCCAGGGATGAATAGCAGCTCAGTCTTGTAACATTTGCGTGGTTTTATGTACCAAAAATTCTGCATCAATGGGCGGAGCTAAACTGTTATAGACTGAACAAGTGGATACATGTACTGGTTGGTTCTTGTGACATCACTGAAACAATGAATTCAAAACAGACAGATTTTGCAACATAGTTTCCACATATGGACTTTATGGACAGGGTAGTGAATGATACCCTTTGAAACTTTGACAGTGTTTATAAATTAATTTAACTCCTTTATTTAAAAAAACTCACCGTAGAAAGGATTGTGGCATTTTGAAATCAATTTGGAAAATTTGAAACTTTATTCCACTGTATGGTCAAGCATATGCCTTACTCGCTTTTTATTGTGATGTATGAGCGTTTCAGAGTAAGCAAGGTTTCTCTATTGCAATAAATAACTCGGTACAGAGGCACACGTCCTAATAACTGTGTGGAACAAACCACAGTGTACCAATCATATAAACTAAACCTATACTTCAAGTGGAAATACTGTTTTGCACTTCTCTGGATGTGCATTCAAGTAATAATCTCCTTAGAAAATTGTTATTATTATGATCCAATTGCCCGGCATACCTCACATAAACACAAAGTGTTAATCCCTCTTCACAAACATATTTGGAAGCGTGGCATCTGCAAGGCATATATGGTGCATGGAAAACAAGGATTTACCAACAAGGCTTAAGCTGAGAAACTGGTCCTCTTCTATGATGTCCCAGTGGACAACCTCATTCCATTGGGCAGCATCATTGGTGATTTCTTGAAATTTACTCAAAATACTATAGCTTGTTCTTAAGCTGTTACCAAATATTTTGTCAGTCTAAACCATGATTGAATGTCTTTAAAAACACAATAATATAGCTGATGTAGCCTTGAAATATGCCCTTAATGTAAATATCATTTTCACCATAGACAATATATCACAATATAGTAAGTGATAGTTAATCAGCAGTGGATGTAAACTTTATTCATTTTCTGTTTATTGACTAATGTGCTGTCAGGATGTGTTAGTGATGGATGTGAGTGATGTCAACTGCCCTCAGGCAAACAGCTGGTCAGTGGTCAGGATCAAGAGCTGTTAATATAATCACAGAATGCTGGCATACAAAGATATGTTGTGAACAGGATTCCAGTTTTACAGGCAAAATCAAACTAAAAAAAGTGTGTACTCTCTGACCTCTTTCCACGGTGGAGATCCAGATGCTGCTAATTTTAAACATCCTCTTCACTTGCTGTCAAATTAGCTTCCTATTAGGAAAGGAAGAGGATGGGAAAATTAGCACAGTGACCCTCTCCTTCCCTAAACATACACATCTGGTGTTAAGAGAGATGAATGGAGTGTGAATGTGTTTATACGGCTGTGTGTGCATGTGCATGTGTGTCCGGTCAATCTGCCCTATCAGAGTCCAGCTGTAGCAGACGATAAAAACAAACTCACATCAGGCGTATGGAAAACAGGAAAAAGTACTGGACAACGGAGGGATTTAGGGGCCTGTTTCACAACAGGAAGTGTTGGGGGGAAGTGGAGGGTTTTGTCAGAGCTGCTGTGTTTTTGATGGGTCATTAGGTTCAGTCTGCCTTGTGTGGGCTATTCCAGAACAATGAGCATCCTAACTGTCAGAGATCTCTACCTTTATGCACTAGAAAAGAAACATATAATTAAAAATAATGGCATCTAGAGCAGTGCATCTATTTCAGATAAATAACCTCTACATCTATTTAACATTGTTAACATGGGTCATCGACAAGGGCTTTGCTCGTGTTTTAGTGCAACCTGTTGGGTCTGGTTGCTGAAATATTGAGGTCAACAGCTGTAAAGATGCACAGATTCACTCTGTGTTTGTTTACATCAGAGCTGCTAGGGACAAGCATCAGCGGAAGTGATGCTAACTAGCATGTAGTAGGCCCACTGGCTTGGCGTGGGGGAAAGGAAAGTAGGGAATTAGGCCATGCTAAATAAAGCTGCAGTCACTGCAGTATAGGTCACGCTAGCCACACTGTCATGCTGGCTTGTGTTACACTGACCCCAAAAGTCACCATAGGCTGGCCTCTCCTCCCGCTGCCACGTGACAATATCCTGACATCAAAAATAGTTTCATGTTATTTGAACCAACAGTGTTTATGTCTTAATCTGATCCCTCAGTTGAGGTTATTGAAAATGCTATGAGTACTATGTTTGACCTATATGTTTGCTAAGAGTTTCAAGTAGCCTAGATCAAATTATAATATCCAGGCCAAGGAGATTAAGCTGTTTAAGAGTAATAGGACTGATAACAGGAGTGCTTGCAGTAAAATCCTTCTGTGGCAGGAAATTAAACAGATACATTACAGCCACAAAGAGCAAACAGAAATGAGATAACAGCAGTACTAATAATAATAACTACTAATAAGCGACAAAAGCATCTGTTTAGGGCCCTGCAGCCACCAGGGGCCCCCTAACAACTTCTGTTGTGTTACTGTATTATTATGTTGTCTAAGATGCTTGAGTGAAGGGAAAAAAATCAATGGGTTAATCATGCCTCAAAAAACATATGTATGCATCTGGATCCAGAGAAGAACAAGAGAGGATGACCTATGTGGTGTTGACATGATGTCATTTGTTTTGGATTGCAGTAGAACAACAAGAAGTAGTGGATCTAGGGTCTGTCTAACAAAGCAGGTTCAACTTAGACAGGCTTTCTGATTACTCAGTCTCAACTTCACTAAACCTAATAAACACAGGCACAGTTACTCCTCAAAATCCCAGGCTTATAACATACTAAGACTTATTATTCAGTAACTACAGGGACTTCCATGCAATCTGGTAGAGGTGTTCTTAGGTTACAGAATTGTGTAATAACACTTTATAGCAATAAAATTAATAAAACATGACATTTATGACAAGCAACCTATTATGTAAAACATTAGGAATTGCCAAAGAAGCAAAAAAGAAATTGTTCTAGCTAAATATATAGACAGTAAAGCATTTGTAATAGCAATACTGTTTGCCATGAGTGGCCAGCTGAGTAAGAAAGAAATCATGCTCAGTAAGACAGATGCCTAGACTGAGAATGCTGAGAAAGTTATCTGCACTTTCAACTGTGACTTATTAGAACTCCAAATGAGCATCAAATCATCAGCAACTGTGACTAATAATGTCACCCCGACCTCATTGACTCTCCAGTAGTAGCCTTACAGTAGAGCATCACAAGACTCCTCATCATCTCCCGTCATCAACTGGCTAGCTAATCACTGCCTCCCACTGTGTTCTCAGCAGATGCTTTATTAACACCTCAAAGGGGATGCTATTCATGGATGCTTAAGAACTATTTCAGTGATCTGCTTCACTGCTGGCTCTATTTTCAGCACCATTCTGAGTACTAACTATAACTCCTCTCTCTCTGATCTTGACTTAGAAAGTATTGCTTTGGAAAGTCTTGCTTCCTTTTGTAATGACTGGTTCAGCTTAGATTAATGTGACATGGATATTGCAGAGAAATCCAAGGAGGTGGTCCAATGACGCATCTTCAAACATAAATAAGCTGTTTCACCATGAACCCTGTAACCTCACTTACACACCCACAGGAGGCAGCTTAAATTCTGCACTACAATAAAGATATCTTGGCAAAAGTGAAACCATCTTAAATGTATTTAAATGTAGGCAACATACCCTGAATTGATCATTATGTCAGAGTTGTAATAATTTAATACAATATATTAACCTTTATTTATTTTATTTTATTATAATTTAATACAATATATTAACCTTTATTTTTACTTTATGTAAAATCTGGGTAAAATGATAACTTTTCAAGAAACAATGTTTGAAGGACATAAAATTATTAGTACAGTTACAGCTCTTGCAGTAAAATAGTTACACTTGATAAGTTCACTTTATAGAAGTAAGAATGCCTAGAAATAAGTTAAATAATCTCATAATATTCTGACAAAAATATTTTCTTTTTTTTTGAGTGTAAAGGCTTGTTTGTGAGCCCAGCCTTTAATTCCTCACTTCACATACCTTACATGGCAGTTTCATGATACATACTGAAATATTTAAAGCTGTGGGTAATATGCTTTAAGAATAAGTGGGATAAAGATTATGACATCACTCCAAATGTACGTATTTGATATTGGGTTGACATCTATTACATAATCAATTAAAAAAATGAGTAGAAAATGCATACAAGCTATGTCTTTTATAGACTGACCAGACAGACCGAAGTCTCTTACAGTAGGAAATAAGAATCAAACTCACTAGTTTTGTTAATTAGTCCAATATGACTCTAAAGCTCTGCTCCTTTGTTATGCAGTACTGTACACTGAAAAGACAGTGGAGCAGTGGTGATCTTTGTGCCAGATCTTCAGTAGCTCTGAGTGTGCAGAGAGAGAGAGAGAGAGAGAAAGAGAGAAAGAGAATGGATTTGTCTGACTCAGCCTGGCACCACCAGGCAGCAAGTGACAGTGATAGACTGCCCTAAACTCCCTCACCCGTCTGCACTCCCATTCATTCATCTGTATCCCTGAGACAAGAGCAGAGATCCAATGACACCAGTTTCAGGCATTCGAGCCTGTATGCCAGGCTTACATCTGCTATACTGAGTATTGCAGTTACACAACCATGTACATTCAGCATACACTGTAAACAATTGCTGTAATGATACAGTAAATAACAATACAAGACACAATAACACATCATCGTCTTAAAGCCCCTCTCTATACATTTTCATGATTTTCTTCTGACTGTTATCACTAGATTTTGTGATGTATTGACAATGAACTGGGAGAGAAAGAATGCTGTTGGGAGATTTCTGTTGAGAGATCTGTGAAAATTTTGTACATGGTGATCACCTTCAACTTCAACAACACAAAGCACCAGCTGATCTTAATATTGTAGAATTAGAACTAAGAGCGGAAAGTTTGTGAAAGAACTTTAAGTTGGCTTGACAAAGCCATTGGTGTGGAATCCCACATGGTTGCTTTGGTGTTGCTAGACCATTGCTATGGTATCCCAGGTGGTTGCTAAGGTGTGTGTGTGCATTGCAAAAAATAATATCTTGGCAAGTGCTGTAATCATTTTGTCATGTTATTTGTGTTTTGAGTATTTTTATTGAGTAAAATTATCTCACTACATTAACAGATAATTTTGCTTATTTTAAGAAATGTGCAAGCAAAATTATCTGCCAATATTGTGAGATAATTCTTCTCAATAAAATTACTTTAAACAAGTAGACAACATCTAGAGATAAGTTGAATAATCTTATAATATTCATACAATAGACCTGTCAAGGATGTATCCTGCCTTCCGCTCAATGACAGCTGGGATAGGCTCCAGCACCCCACCACAACCCAGAAGGATAAGTGGTTTAGATGATGTGTGTGTGTGTGTGTGTGTGTGTGTGTGTGTGTGTGTATTCATACAACAACCTCAAAGTGAGAAATATGTAGACTAGATTTAAGATCATTTCTCTTATTAAGCTACCATTTTTGCAGTGTATATGTGTGTGCTAGTATGTGTGTGAGTCTTTACGTAATGTCTATGAGGGGCAGTGTGAGAGACGTCCTTTGTGACATAATTTGTGGAAGATTTGAATTTTCTCAACATTTCGCCTTTCATTCACTATGGAGAAAAAATAGCGTTCGAATGAATGATGTAAGAAAATGGTATGTGTGATCGATCCCAAAAGCACAAGCACACCATTTTTTTACGATCCAGTTTCATGATTATAGCTTTATTGTTCTAGTTCAAAAACTGCAGCATGGTGAAAAAAGTGTAGAGCAAAAGCTGGCTTGATCCTTCTTCAATCAAGTTACCATTTCAGAGATATAAGGTTTTATTACGACACCTATGTCAAAAAGTTGGTTCACTGATGAATATCCAGAAGATCTCTGAGGAGGCAGTAACCATCCTGTGTCTTTAAGAGGTTGCCTAATCAAACCCTTTATGAAGAGCAGCCCATTTTCTGAGAACAGTGGCCTGTTATTTAGGTCTCACTGAAAGGGGGTGTAGCTGTGGCACACAACAACCCCGAGCCAGCCTTCCACACACAATATACACATGCCATGCACAAACAAATGTATACACTACTGTTCTACTCTACTTCCTGCTATCCCAGACCACCAGCAAAATCTGTAGTTCATGCCCCCAATGACATCCCTTCGTCTGCACTCCAACACAATGATCTCATGCCGGAAGCTCAGCATTCTGCCTCCCTGAGAGAGGAGGCCTTTTGTTCCTGAGCACAGAGGGCCCCTCAACAAACAGCTCAGAGATTTTCTCACCCAGCCAAGCAACCACAGTGAGTGCGAGAGGAATGAATAAAAGAAGACTGAGAGAAAGAGGGAGGAGGGAGTGGTGGAGTAAGACTGGGACACTTGGGGAGAGAATGAGGATCATAAGCAACTAGACTCATAAAAATATAATTTGTCCCTAATTTGCATGTAGATGGTTGATGCTCCTTTACCAACTTGTACTAAGAGTGCATGTTACTAAATTTATGATTTTGGTCATGTTGAGTCTTGTTATATAAACACGCAGGGTGGCAGAATCACCATCCATATAAATGTTATGTAAACTAAATGAGAATGTAAGGGATTTTATGGTGAGATCTGCTGGTTCCCATAAGTGGAGCAGTAACAGGGTTCAGGCAAGTTTCCAGAAATGCTTTCCCCTTTCCAGATGCAATCCAAACAAAGGTTGCTCTGAGGCAGCAGCAATGACTTCACTTCTTACATGGTGGGTGTCGGGGTACATTTTTAAATTTCCACTTCATGCAGTGTTTTTTCTTAAGTCCTAAAGGTATAGAGGGAGCCAGGCGCAAAGCCACCTCTTTGGAGCCAGCAAGTCTGGCAAGTTCCACCAAGCAACAAGAGGCGATTTAAACCCGACAGATCCTGTCAAGTTTAGAAACAAAACCCTCATCCATCAACTTCTTCTGAGCTGTGAGCAGCCTTGGACAAGCTGTGTGTTGTTCACAAGTACTCTGCTAAACAATGTGCAAACTGTTCTTGCTAGCAATGCCTTGTCTTCTTTCACAAAAAAGCTTTATTTAAAGGAGTTCTCTGGGGTAATAGGAAATGTGTTTGCCTTAAACAAATGTAGCATTAAGATGCTGCAGTCAGTGTCTGTTTGATCTGCTCCACAGAGGAAAGATGAGAAGAGAGGCTGATAGAGAACTCAAGCAGCAGTCGCCTCCTTCACGCCTTTTGAAAGTGGATCAGTTTTACAGATCTGTAGCAGGACAGCTTGTGAAGCTTTATCATATTAAGCCAATGATTTTAGCGAGCTCAGTTGCACAAAGAACTCAGTCACCTCCCAGCCTCAGCAATGTGGCCCATGGGAAGTGACATACTAGCTTCTTTGGTAAATATATCATCTCTGTAATATATATTACACCAGAAGAGTTTCCATGCACTTTGGCACAGATTCTGAAAGTCTCTGGAACCATACTGGAGGGATGAAACACTGTTCTTCCAAAGGATATTCCCTCGGTTGGTGTTTTGATGATGCTGGTGCAGAGCATTGTCTAAAATGTAGGCACAAAATCTCTCATAGATTCAATTAGGTTGGGATCTCATGACTGCAAAGGCCATAGCAAATGATTTAAATCTTTTTCATGCTAATAAAACTATTCAGTGCCTCCTCGTTCCCTGTCAATGTGTTCCAAGTGAACAAGTAGACCCAAACCATGCCAGTAAAATGCCCTCCACAGCATAACAGAACCACTGTACACCCTCACTGTAGGGGTCAAGCATTCAGGCCAGTACCATTCTCATGGTGTATGCCACACATGTAGTCATTCACATTTTAAAGAATATGGTGAAGGATGACTTATCTGATCATATTCGTCTTTGTAACGAGGAGTTTTTGCACCGCAACGCTACTATAATATCAGGACAGACTTGCTGACATGCATGTACATATACATATAGATTCACACACACACACAAACACACACGCATACAAGTGCAATGGTCTTATTGCACATTATTTACAACAATTTATCTTGGCAATAAGTGTTTTTGCTTAGAATAAATGCAAACAAAAACAAACACATAAAGAATAACACAATATTTTTAATTTAAAAATATAGTACTAATTGAAGATATCTTATGAGCTAGATTCCAGATTGTTGTGACTGTTCTTTTATACACTGACTATTCTATTTTACGGCCTCTAGATGGCGCTGCTAAGGTTAGGCAAAAGTGTTCCTTAATTCTAATTTGCTAGTTAAGTCACATGATGAGGGTTAGAGGTCAGTGCAGTGCAGCCATCTTGGATTCAAGCTGTTTGTGTGATGAAGCAGGTGTAACTTCATCCCTGTCCATCCTCATGTTTTGTGCCTTAGACATCACTGTTTGTGAGTAAAACTTTGTGCATTATGTTTTAAGATACTGATGAGTAGAATATTATATACATTTTCTTGAGCTGTTAGTAATGTTAGATGTCTTTCTATATCACATACTGTGAGGATACAAAGCATGTTGCTTTACAAATATCTCAGTGGTCTATTTTGTAAGCATACTGATGTCTTCCGAAACTGAAGATATGTAATGTTTGTTTGCAGTTTCACAAAAAAGATTTGGGAATCTGGATAAAGTAAACACTGAAGACACTGAAACGCCTTTGGTCCAGCTCTTTATTCAATCCCAGCTGTTTAGCTATCTGTCAAGTTGTGTTAAGTTACACGCAATAAGGACAGAATAATGAAAAAACACTGCACAGTGGGCACCTAACACAGGAACAGTGGTGAAGCCTTCAGCTATGCCGGTTGTTCTCCCCTACATCAACCTTGTATGCTTGTAGAAATTGATAGTTATGGAGGGAGCGAACAAAACAGAGGCACAGCAAACTAATGAGACGAGGTCAGTCACCTCTAGTTCATCTTTGGCATCAAAAAGATCAGCGGCTAGTATGGCTGCTGCTCAAGCTCGAGCAAGAGCAGAGGCAGCACGTGCACTAGCCAGTTTCATTGACAAAGAAACTGCTGTTAGACTAGAAAAGGTTCGTATGGAGAGCTCCTTGATGGCTTTAGAACAAGAAAAAGAAGCCGCTGCTGCTCTGGCTGAAGCAAGAGTATTTGAAGAGGCTGCAGAGCTCACCTTTGATGTAAGTCAGAAGAACATTTCAAGCAGTTTACCTGCAGTAGATTCAAAAGAGCACACCAACAATTACATAGAACAGCATTTTCAAACCCAAGTACACCAGCTTCTACCACCTTCACCCCTTCCTCACCAAAGTTGTGTCAAACAGGAAGGTGAGGCTTATCAAGTCCAGGAAGGCTCTGAACCATGTTTGCCCAGTCTCTCCTTTTATGGTGAAAGGTCAGATCACTATGTTACATCAAAGCCCAAAGATGTGAAAAAGGAAAAATATCAGCAAACTTGAAAACATGATCCCACAGATCATCATCCTTCTGCACAAGCTTATACAGCTTCTCAAACACATCCTCCCTCACGTGGAGACACCTCCGTAAGTGACATTGCCAAATTCCTTGTCTGTCGCAAGCTGTTAAGTTCTGGGCTCCTCAGGTTCGACAATCGCCCAGAAAATTATTGGGCTTGGAAGACTTCATTCTTGAATGCCAAGGCAGGACTGAACCTCTCTTCAAGTGAGGAATTAGATCTTTGGATGAAGTGGCTTGGGCGTCAGTCAGCTGAGTACGTGAAGAGAATCCGAGCTGTGCACATCAGGTATCCTGATATTGGACTCAAGAAGGCTTGGGAGAGATTAGAAGAGACCTATGGATCTCCTGAAGTTGTTGAAAAGGCCCCTCTTGACAAAATAGTAAGCTTCCCTAAACTCAACAACAAAGATCCCCTAAAGCTTAGAGAGCTTGGAGATTCATTGATTGAGCTGGAGTCTGCAAAATCGGAAGGCTACTTGATGGGACTTTCATACTTGGACACATCAAGAGGTGTTAATCCAATTGTTGAAAAGTTACCTCACAATCTGCAGGAAAAATGTATTGCTTATGGGTCTCATAGACTACATAGAGTCACAATCCCCCCATTTTCCGTCTTCACAAAATTTGTCTGTTGCGAAGCTGATTCAAGAAATTGATCCAAGTGATCCAACCTTTCTTCTGGTGCATTACAAACAAGGTCAGACATGACTTTGCAGGGCCTTGTCTTTTGTCAGTTTTCTATCGCCACTCATAAAACAGAGATGGCACAAATGGATGACGTGTCTGTAACAAGCACATCTACTAAAAAGCTGACCGATGTTGAGAAACAGTGCCCACTGCATAAAAAGGCTCACCCTTTGAGACGTTGTAGAGGTTTCCGAGCAAAACCACTAGAGGAGAGAAAGCTATCTCAAGGAACAAGGAGTCTGCTACAGGTGCTGTTCCTCCACAACTCACATTGCAAAGGACTGTAAAGATCCTATCAAGTGCAGCAAATGCAACAGTGAGAAACACATTTTAGCCCTTCACCCAGGACCAGCTCTGTGGAACCAGGAAGCCTTGCCAAAGCATGGAGGGGAGGAGGAAAGAGTCCAGTCTGTGGATGTCACGTCAAAATATACAGAAGTCTGTGGTACCGGTCCAAGCCCCAAATCATGCTCTAAAATCTGCCTGGTTAATGTATACCCTCAGAACTGCCCAAAGATCACGGTGAAGATGTACGCCAAAAGTAAAAGATCTTTAGCCAAGTCTGTGTTTTTTTGATGTGTTTAACATTGAAGGCACCAACACTCCTTACACACTACGTACCTGTGCTGGTACTTCTGAAACTTCAGGGAGAAGAGCAGTTGGATTCCAGATTGAGTCCTAGATGGCGTAGTAAGTGTGTCACTACCTACACTTATTGAATGTGATCACATGCCTGATGATCGTTCTGAAATTCCAACTCCTGAAGCTGCATGGCACTTTGAACACTTGAAACCCATAGCACATGAGATTCCTAGCATAGACCCTCATGCCCAGATACTTCTACTTCTTGGAAGAGACACTCTTCAGTTACACAAGGTTAGGGAGCAGCTCAATGGTCCCAGTAACTTAGCTTATGCCCAGCGACTAGACCTGGGCTGGGTTATAGTTGGGGATGTCTGCCTGGGTTCTGCACACAGACCAGCTGTTGTGAACACGTTTCATACTAAGATCCTGTCAAATGGATGTCTGAGTATGTGCTTTCCATGCCCTAACCTCATTCATGTCAAAGAGAAGCTCAGTGTTAAGGTGCAGCAAACATCTCCTTCCAGCCTTACTGCTCATGTCACTTCAAATGCAACAAAAAGCATGTTAGGAAGCACAGTGTTTGAAAAGACAAAAGATGATGAAAAGATTGCACCATCCATTGAGGACAGACTGTTCAAGGAAATTATGGACAAGGAAATGTTCATTGATAAATCTAATAGTTGGGTGGCACCACTTCCATTCCGCATCTTCATAACAACAGAGATCTAGCCATGAAATGGTTGCGTTCACTTTGTAAGACACTGGAGAAGAAAAGAAACCACAGATGAAAGAACATTTTGTGGGCTTTATACAGAGAATCTTGGACCTTGGTCATGCAGAGTTGGCACCAGCTCTCAAAGATGGAGAAGTCGTCTGGTATCTGCCTCTTTTTGGTGTTTACCATACTCATAAACCAGGCCAAATCAGAGTCGTTTTTGACTCAAACGCACAGGACAAAGGTGTGTCCTTAAACCAGCTACTCCTGTCAGGTCCTGATTTGAACAACACCTTGTTGGGGGTCTTGCTACGCTTCCGTCAGGAGGCAGTTGCTATAACTGCCGATATTGAACAAATGTTCCACAGTTTTGTAGTGAGACAAGACCATCGCAATTGTTTACGATTTCTGTGGTTCAGAGAGAACGACATGACAAAAGAGGTAGCTGAGTACAGAATGACAGTCCACTTGTTCGGTAATAGTCCTTCACCTGCTGTAGCAATCTATGGACTCCGTCATGCAGCTCATGTGATGCCTTTGTATTCTGTATTACTACAGATGAAAAGCCCTTCACACGTAGTGGAGTTTTGGCCACAGTTACAATTCAGGGAAAGTTTCTGCTGCGCCAACTAACTTCTGAGTCTGTGGATTGGGACGCTCCACGACCATTAGAGAAAAAGGCTGAGTGGGAAGCATGGAAGAGCTCATTACAGCATCTGACACATTTGGAAGTGCCTAGAACTTATGTGAACCTTTCACTCTCCAAGGCCCAAAGAAAAGAGATCCATGTGTTCTCAGATGCGCCCCCTGTGGCGATTGCAGCGGTGGCTTATCTGAAGGTGACATGCCAGTGGAGCATGCAAGACTGGGTTCATTCTTTGGAAGGCAAAACTGGCACCTACCTCTGCACATACAATTCCCTGTTTGGAGCTAGGGGCTGCTGTTTTAGCTGCTGAACTGGCAGAGCTTATTGCAGAGTAGATGTCAAACCAGACTCGATTGAGTTGTACACCGACAGCAAGGTGGTTCTAGGATACATCTGCAACCAAACAAGACGCTTCTACATCTATGTCAGTAATAGAGTGCAAAGAATCCGAAGGTCTACCAGGCCAGAACAGTGGCATTACATACCTTCAAGTTTGAATCCCGCAGGTGTTGCTACGCATTCTGTAACTGCTTCAGCTTTTCATATCTCTGTCTGGCTATCTGGACCTACCTTTCTCTCTGATCCTGATGGGTTCTCCACTGAAGAGAAATCTTACGAGCTCATCAACCCAGACTCTGACTTTGAAATCCAGTCAAACTGCACCAGTGTAGCAGTCCATATCACTCATGACAAACTTGGATCTCACCGCTTCCAACACTTTTCCAGCTGGAAGTCCCTCTTGTGTGCCATTGCCTGTCTTATCCATGTCATTCACTCTCAAAAATCCAATGCAGAGCAGAGCACCTGCAGTGGGTGGCATTATTTGTTCAAGGCCTCGCAGAAGAACTGAAGAACTGTCTCAAGCAAAAATTGCTATCTTTGGATCTGTACAGCAAGAAGTCTATTCAGGCAAGTTAGCACTTTTGAAGGCAGGAAAAGAAATTTCCAAGAGCAATACTTTGAGGAAATTAAATCCAATCATTGATAATGAAGGTCTTCTGAGGATTGGAGGAAGACTGAATAATGCTCAGGTACACTTTGAAGAGAAACATCCAATCATCATCCCTGGCAAAAGCCACATCGCTTCTCTACTTGTGAACCACTTTCATGAGCGGACCAAGCACCAAGGCCGTCTTTTTGTAGAAGGAGCCATAAGAAGTGCAGGATTTTGGATCGTTGGTGCAAAAAGGTGCGTTAATAGAGTCATCCACCAGTGTGTTCAGTGTCAGAGGCTCAGAGGCAAAACCATAGAACAAAAAATGGATGATCTCCCTGAAGACCACCTCAAAACAGATCCTCCTTTTACCTACATTGGGCTAGATGTGTTTGGACCCTGGACAGTCATCTCGCAGCGCCCTCAGGGAGGCCATGCAAGTAACAAACGATGAGCAGTCATCTTCACATGTCTGTGTGTCCATGCTGTCCATATTGAGCTGATTGAATCCATGGACACATCTAGCTTTATTAACGTACTTCGACGCTTCTTTGCCCTTAGAGGCCCTGTAAGACAAATACGCTCTGATTGTGACTCCAATTTTGTGGGTGCTTGTAAAGAACTGCTCATGGTCCTGGAAGAAACAAGTATAAAAACCTACCTTAGCGAAGAAGGTTGTCACTGGATTTTCAATCCTCCCCATGCCTCCCATATGGGTGGGGCTTCGGAGAGGATGATTGGCATCTGTCGACGCATACTGGACTCTATGCTCTTGTATACTCTCCAGTTACGGCTCACTCACGAAGTGTTGTCTACATTTATGGCAGAGGTCTCTGCAATAGTGAATGCAAGACCTTTGGCTCCCATTTCTAGTGATCCTGATTCACCTGCTCTCTTGACCCCAGCCATGTTGCTAACACAAAAGGTCGGCCCTCTTCTTCCTGTGCCAGGAACATTGGACACCAAGGACCTCTTCCGGCAAAAATGGAAGTAAGTACAACATCTTGCAAATATTTTCTGGGAGCGCTGGAGGCACGAATACATAAGGACTCTACAAAGCTGCAGAAAATGGCAGACTGAAAGGTCCAATGTCAAAGAGGGAGACTTAGTTCTGATGAACTGCATGTTGACATGCAAGTTAAAAGGAAAGAATGGCCTATGGCTTGTGTGACAAAGGTTTATCCTGGCAGTGACGGGAAAGTCAGGAAGGTGGAGCTGAGAGTCACTAAGGGTGGAACTGCAAAGACTTTCCTCAGACCAATTTCCCAAGTCATTTATCTCATGTCACCATCGTAGACAGGAGAATAATGATTGACAGTGTATAGTGGTATTTTACAATACCAGACGGGGAGTGTCGTGACTGTTCTTTTATACATTGACTATTCTATTTTACGGTAAATATATCGCACTGCTAAGGTTAGGCAAAAGTGTTCCTTAATTCTGATTTGCTAGTTAAGTCACATGATGAGGGTTAGAGGTCAGTGCAGTGCAGCCATCTTGGATTTGAGCTGTTTGTGTGATGAAGCAGGTGTAACTTCATCTCTGTCCATCCTCACGTTTTGTGCCTTAGACATCACTGTTTGTGAGTAAAACTTTGTGCATTATGTTTTAAGATACTGATGAGTAGAATATTATATACATTTTCTTGAGCTGTTAGTAGTAAATGCTGTTAGTAATGTTAGATGTCTTTCTATATCACATACTGTGTGGATACAAAGCATGTTTCTTTACAAATATCTCAGTGGCCTATTTTGTAAGCATACTGATGTCTTCCAAAACTGAAGATATGTAATGTTTGTTTGCAGTTTCACAAAAAAGATTTGGGAATCTGGATAAAGTAAACACTGAAGACACACACGCCTTTGGTCCGGCTCTTTATTCAATCCCAGCTGTTTAGCTATCTGTCAAGTTGTGTTAAGTTACACACAATAAGGACAGAATACAGATTTTTCCTAGTCGGATGCAGCACCATCATATAAATTTGATAAAGCTGCACTATGTAAAGTGGAGAACTTTATGGTGTAATTGTTTAACTGCATGCAACATGTAACATGGGTTGTGCTTTGGACCCAAACAAGTGGATGAAGAGCACTGAATGAGAACTCTGTCAAAACTTGGTGAGGGACCTGTCTTCCGAGGATGTAAGTGAATTATCTACTATCATCATCATATCTTCATCAGTATTAAGTTAACTTTGAATTTGAGACCCAAACATCGTCAGACCATCTTTTGAGTTTCTGCATATTTAGTTAATACGAAGCTCTTATGAAAACACTATACACACACCATATTTTAATGTGTTGATTTTTTTCTCCTGACTCAGTAAAGCTACTTCTTTCAACAAAAAAAAAAACAAAAAAAACTTCTGTAGTGCTGCTTTAAATTCCATCATCAGCATACATTTAATTTAATGAAGTACTGATTAGCCAAACTTGGTGGTGGATGATAACTAAAAATCATACTGGGCTGCTATGAGGAGAGGTTTGGAAATGGTTAAATAAAAACACCTACATACATAAAATCACTACTTACTGTACAAAGGTTCTTTGTGTCTGTTCTAATAGAAGTGTTTTTCTGAACATATACATGCTTTATGCCCAGCTAAATTACTTTTTAATTATAATTCTTTAACACATCTAAAATGTTTGTACTGTACAGTACAGTACAGTACTATACTCTTGCTACTATACTATACTACACTGTTTCTATTGCTTTTTGTTTTTATTATTTTTAGTTGAAAATAACCACTGACCTTTACATCATTTACACATTTCACAATGAAAGGACTAACAGATATTGTCGAATTACATTGATTTAAATCTCATTTATATTATCATACATTAAAGTGACTTGGACTTGGTCAATGTTAAGGGAAGAGATCTCTGTGTGTTTGTGCGCGTATGTGTTAGAGGTGTTCAGGTAGGAAAACTAGTGGACTAAATAACTTGCATTATAGAGAAAACAAAGCTCAGTCTATTTTCTCTATCTGACCTTTGTAATTTCTTTTTGGTTTGATAGCAGTGCTTGGAATCAGTTGGTATGCGCTACAAAACCCAAAACGCTGTTGGGAGCAACACTGGCCAATCCCTGTTATTCATGTTAACACCATGACATAATGCCTGAGGAATCCAGAGCCATGGCACACACAGGGGGCATGCCAGAGTGGAATAACAGGATCAGGATTTCACTTCCCCCATCCTTCATCTGAACAACATGGAATAACAAGGACAGCAAAGCACATCCAGCATTAAACAAAAGGTTTTAACAATGTAGTTCCCATGCAAATATTCACAAAGCATGAACTTCAAATTAATGGTTTGCTTCACAGAGGAAATATGATACCAGACAAAGGGCATTCACAGAGTTAAAACACATTTGATGAGAAGAGACAATGAACAACAGCCTAAATTATTTCTCTTTTGTGCACAGTTTCTTGCTTGTCTTGTTCTTTGTTTGTTTTGTAAACCAGATTAAATTACAAAGAAAAGCTCATATATTGTGAAGGATATTAGCAGAATTCCTGATGAACACAGGTATTTAAAATTCCTGAATGGGGGCTATATTTTTGATCAGCACAGTTTTGGAAAATATTTAAAAATAGACTGCAATGACATTTATCACACTATGCTGTTTGAGAATGAGGAGCTGGTTTATTTACTCCTGTAGTATATCAAACATTTACTACGGTGTAGTGTAGTGAGTGAGAATAGCCGAGATGTCTCACTATGTTATATACTGTCACTTTTGTTTGCTTGATGCTTCTCCAAACTTTGGACGAAGTAGTTACTTAGCAGTATGAAAAGGGTGCTGTGTCATCGAATATCACTATATATTAAATAAAATTATAAAATAAATGTCTTATTTGAATGACAGACTGGCCAATACAAGTAATATTCATGTGTTCATATCTATCACAGGAGAAGAAGAGTCACAGTGTACAGGCTGTGATATGTGGAGATGACAGGGCTGAATGTCACTGAATGACTCCACACTCAGGAGCACAGCGCACTGCCAGCTCTCTGAGAGTAAAGCCTAAATAAAAGCATGCCAGAGTGTCGGAGGCAATGAAGGAGAACATGAATAAAAGAAGAAGAAAAAGAAGACTACAATGATGTTGAAAAAGAAAAGAAGAAAAACAAGAAGAAAAAAGACTAATGATGAAGAAGAACAAAGAGAAAAAGATGAGTAAGACTTTGATGACAATGAAGAATGAGAAGAAGAGGGAGAAGACGAAGAAGAATGAAGACTAATTATGAAGAAGAAGAAGAATGAAGACTGAAGAACAAAGAGAAGACTGAAGTAGAAAAAGAAGACGAGGAAGACTTTGATGACAATGAAGAAGAATGAGAAGAAGAAAAAGAAGAAAAACGTTATGATGAAGACTGCTGATGATTAAGAACATTGATGAACAAGACGTTCATGATGAAGAACACGTCTTTGATGAAGAAGAAGAAATAAGAGAAGACTGAAGAAGCAGAACAAGATGACGATGATGATGATGATGATGACGATGAGGACTTCTACAGCAGACTAAGTATCAGTGTCACTGTAACAGCAGTTCTGAGCAGCTCGCTTTGTGAAGGGTTTATAATAAGCTGTGTTAGATGTGCAGCTGGAGTGTGTTTGGTGTGTGAAGCAGCTGACTAATGGAGAATCCCAGTCTTCACTTTCCTCCTCCTCTCTCAGCATTTATGTGGTTTTACTGGAGTGTCTTAAAATGAGGGGGTGCAACATTCTCTCTCTCTCTCTCTCTCTCTCTCTCGTCGTCTCTCACTTCCCTCTCTCATCTCGCGCTGATCCAGTGCCAGCATGTCCTCAGTTAACCTGAGTGCCGTACTGCAGCACTCCGTCTTAAAGGAACACACTCGCTCCGGCTGCCTCCTCCCTCCACACGCTTTTCAGATGCAGTCACGCTCTCTACTACACTCTCACTCTCACACGCTCCACAGTTGGCAGCAGATACACCTCAAATGACTGCTATAATAAGCAGGCTTCGTATGTTAGTGCCATTGCTTGGTTCGTGTTGGGTTAACGCATTCAGCAACACTATTCATGTAAAGGTGGGTGTGGGATTTTTCCTGTCCATATTTTGGCTATAATGATATTTTTTGTAATACAGGACTAATCAATCAGGGGGGAAAAAATCACCAAATTAGCCCTTTCCATCTAAAGTGACATGTTTTAAATTGGTGACACATTACAGCCTGAAGTTTTGGTTTAATAATGAAATCCTGTCTCTCTTTTTCCGCTGTCCTTCAGGCTCTGTGGAGGAGCAGACAGTGTGTGTATGTGTGCTGTGGAGTGAGTTAACGGAGCGTCTGGGCGGTGCTGCAGGAGCTGCATTCCCCATTACCAAACGAACTCCCTGACCCTTTCAGACACGCCTTCCCTCCACACCAGACACGCTCTGAACGCAGCAACGAGGAGACAGACACAGGTCCCCTGCTGGACAAAAGAGGAGCTGCACCCATGATTCTGTCTGCACTTTTTATTGTGTACTGTATACATTGCAAATCAATATAGCCTAGATAGTCAGCAAAAACAAAGTTTACAGCCCCTGTCTACTCATTTTATTGATTTTATATAATTGTATATTGTTCTTGTGATGATTTTACAGTAAGCCGAGAAAGAATGCTGTTCTGTTGAGAGATTTTCGAAATTACTTTTTCTGAAGTTTTCTTGTGTTTAGTTTGGATTGGGCGGGGCTAGATTTGGCGCATGTGACGTCAGATCTGCCAGATCTACCAATCGGACATGTCCATATGTATACATCAGCTCTTCGCCTTGCTCTCCATCTCATACAGTGACTGATCTCCTACTGCTCAGGGTCCCAGACAAAACTCCCAGCTAGAAGGTTATTTGAGCTTTTCTAAATATGTTAACGTATATCGTTAATATCGTTGAAGCCAGATGCTGCTTTCTACTTGCATTAGCCACCTGTTGCTGGATCCTAGCGATCAGCTTCATTTATGAGAGTCATAGATAACTGAGCACCATAGCGGCGGCAATACATCAGCCACTTTCCTAACATCAAGACTCACAGGAGTTCCCCACTATTGTATTTTACAGGTGTGGTGCACAATGAGTGACACAGGAAATTTCTCCACCATATCTGCAAATATGACCATCCTGATTGATAAAGGGAGCTAATGTGACTTCAGTTTCAGAAACATGGTCCAGCAGTTAGCTAGCTAGCTATAGGTTATGGATGTCATTTGGTACTGCTGAATGTTTAAATAATAAACATGACATGTTCCTCATAAATGATCTACCCGTCATAAAATGAAAGAAGGAGTTCTCCAACATTATACGCAAAATGTGATCTCTAAACTGACCATTAGAGACAGCTTGTTCTCCATTTTGCACTTTTTAATCACCATTCAGAGAGCAGTCAAGAAGAGCGATGTAGTCTGTTTTTCAATGGAGGGAAGGCTCAGTCATGTAGGGCTAAACCTATGAATATAACCATTTTGTTTAATATTGCTCTTGTTGGAAGAAAACCTTGTGTCTCCATTTTTGACGTTTTTCAGTTTTTGACAATTTTAAAATACCTGTTACCCTTTATATTGTGTGTGAATTTCATGATGAATGGACTAAAAGAAATTACCTAAAAGGACTTGGAAAACAGTCTGGTTCCATTGAGTTACATTAAAAGTAATGTAGGTTTTTTCCTTCTCCGGTAAAGTTATCATTTTAGAGATATGAGGTTTTCTTGCGACAACAGCGATATTTATAATGACTTCTTCTTTTATATGTTATGTTGATAATGGCAATTTATGGGCACTATTTTGCCTTACAAGAGATGTGGTACCTCTCCGATGTGAATGGATTTAAAAAAAAATATATGTTTTAGGCCAAAACTTTTTTCTCAAATTGTGAAATAAGTCCCAGGGGTCAGGAAACATATTCACAACAGTGTTGTGTAATTTTGACTTTAACTTTTTTGTGAAGCAGCTTAAATGCTTCACACATCTGGTGGCCATCGCTGTGATCAATTCTGACTCGATTTCTCTAGAACAGTACATTTCACATCACACCACTCTGAATTACTTTGTTCACATCGTAAACATTTAATTATGCAGAATTTTTAAAAAATCAACAGAATTCCTATTTAAGAGGGAGTTTGTCCCCCTTTTGCCGCAGTAACAGCCTTTACACTTCTGGGAAGGCTTTAGATGTTGATGTTGCTGTGAGGATTTGGTTGCATTCAGACACAGGAGCATTAGCAAGGTGAGCTACTGATGTGTGATGAGTTCCGGATTGCAAATGACACTCTAAGCTCATCTCAAAGGTCTTGGATGGAGCTGCATCAGTCCAGAGAATGGAGTTCCACTGTTGTACAGCCCGATGCTGGAGGGCTTTATACCCCTTTAGCTGAGTCTTGGCATTAGGCATGGTGACCTTAGGCTCATGTGTAGCTGCTCTAGAGCATCCCATTCTATGAGCAAGCAAAACAAAGCAAAGCAAAGAGATGATGTTTGATGCTGAACCTGCAACATTTCTTCTAGACTGGTAAGTAAACAGGTGAGGAGTCAAGAGGGAGTTTTTTTCTGTTATATATATATATATATATATATATATATATATATATATATATATAAAAGTAGGACATATGTGTCCTGAAAATTTACAAAACCACAGGCACACACTGGTCATGACAGATTAGTGTTGGCTTGTTTATCTGTCTTGGAGGAAAAACGAACTTTCCTATTGTGTTTTAAAGCCCCTTTGTATCCATATGTTCAGTGAATGGTGACTCTGACAAATGTTCATTTTAATATGGAATTTTCAAGATTGCATATGTGCACCATTGTGTGTGTGGGATTATTTTCCATCCCATACAGTAGAAAACGCACTGAACCTGACAACTTGATTTGTGAAGCAGCACTGCAGCTCTGGCAGAATTTCAGTGCTATCAGCTAATTCATCAAACCCTGGTGTGCAACTATTCTGTTATGTTCTCTCAATACTTACTGAACTTCACTGTCTTCACCTCCATGCTATCTGCCCAACACACATAATCAAAGGTAACTAAAGACATTAACACTGCAGTGTAACATAGGCCTAGTGAAGCCTACTCCAGAAATATGGGCTCTTCTGGATGCAGCTTGAATCTAGCCTCAAAATACATCAAGGAATATCAGTCAATTCTTTCTAACATATCATATTCACACAGGGCGTGGTTGGCAGAGAAACAAACAGTGATTCATATGCAGCTGGTAAATGGCTCCCCAGAGGACAACCAGTTGCTCATAACCACAATGAGAGTCTCAAGCTTTTAGAAGAACCAGCTGGCATTAGTATACATGTCAAGCAGACCTTGTTTGGCAATCTTAAAGAGAGATGACAAATCTCTATTATTGAGTCTATCAAATTAATTTAATGTACTTCAGATTCAAACACAGGGATAGTCTCAAATGTGTCATTTAATAATGGCATAATGTGGTTTTACCTCTCACGTTTTTTTTTGTTGTTGTTTTGTTTTGGTTTTTTTTGGTCAAGAGGCCATCCAAACCTGTCTGTTGACAACTAAATCACTTTTCATTACATAAATTGTATATTTTAACTGTTTAATTAATAAAATATTTTAGATCTATTAAATGTGTCATTGTCAACTGCTCAGCAGCAAAGAGTTTAAAGAGTGTTTTTCTTTTCATTTTGTTTACACCAATATTAAGCATAAAATCAACATATACCATTTACTTTGTAAATAGCCTTTTGTTATCCAATTACCACTACTAGCAAATGCTAATTGACAGTAATGCTAGAGACCCTTTGGGATTCTCTATGGTATGTTAGCTAGTGTACATTCACATTTTATTGCATTTATTCTGGCATTCAGGCAATGAGGGCAAAATATATTTCAGTTATGGAGAATGTGGAGTGTAGAACAGTTAACTCTTTAACTGGTGTACACTCCATATTCACCATAGCTGAAATATTTTTCGCCCTCATCTCCTGAATTAGCCTGTTAGAATTTACACCATCCAGAAATCTCAAATTATTATGAAAAAGCTCTTTTGAGAAATTGGCATTCAAAAATGCTTTTACATGATTGGAAAAAAATTAAGCAATAGAACATGGGAGGCAGTGTGTTACCACAAATAACATCTCGACTGTGCTTTGATCACAGGGAGTGCTGTAGATCATTCAAGAACTTTAATGAACCATACACTGAAAGATTCTTTATGGCATCACTTCTATAGCATCACTCCAAACAGCCCTTTATTTTTTCAAGAGCGTAACCAGATATACAGGCAGATTTCACTGCGCCCTGTACTGAAACTTCAACACATCCATACAACAATATGATGCTATCTAGCTGTGCATAATCTGAGAAAGAATAAAATTAAAGCAAATTACAGTTATTGGCATCTTCTTCTGTTGTGTTTAAATAAAAAAATACTGTTGCGTCATCTAACCCTGAGCTCATGTTCATGCCTATGAACAACTAAAGCGAGACATGGAGCCTGATAAAAGCTACCTGACATTTGATTGACAAGCAGCATGACAGTTGTAAATGTAAAGGAGATGACTGACAGGCCTGAGCCTCCAGTGGCCCAGATGTGATTACAGAAAGCAGAACTGAGGGCCACAATGGGTTCCTCAGCATAGATTTCACCAAAAAAAAAAACAACATGCATGAATGATTGTGCACAAAGGAGATTTTATTTGTTGATGTAGAAAACAATTTCCATTGAGGACGTATTGTCTGCTGAGTGAACATGGAACCTGTTAATCATGTGCTGAGTGAACTGCTTTTGTTGAAATGGTAAAAGGATTGTGGTGGCATTCAAGAAGGATGGTTTCTATTGTTTGATGTTGTTTGTTTGGCTGGATTTCAACATAAATTGCAGAGTTATTGAATAATAGGACACGTTTACTGTGTTTAATCTTCACTAGAGTGATAAAACTGCAGCCTGCTTCTAGATTTAAATGCTGTGAATGTCACACTACATCAATGACAGCAGCCTGTCTGTTCTAATGCCAGTATACCATTCCAGTACACAGTGTTCTCTGACTTCAAAACAGACACACAGTGGGGGAGAGGGGCTTTACTCGGATCCTCTGACATTATCTGTGCATGTCTGTGGCTCTATTGATGTCTGCCTATGCACGTTAACTTGTTCTCAGAGCTCTTTTTCTTCATTTATGCCATCACTCAACCCTCAGCGACCCACAGTGCTACAATATTCTATCACTGATGACTGGAAAAGGTGGCTTTCCTTTTGCTGGTGATGTGGTGCCTTAGTGGACATACTGTGGTCCACTAAGTAGTCTGAGAAAGTGTTGTGCAACCTGATTAATTCAGGAGTTTTTAAGGAACATTAACTCACAGAGTTAGACACCGATTGGCTCTCTGGAGGCACTGCCTCCTCAGAACTCACTTAAAAAAAAGAGGACATGCACTAGCACACTTGCCAGGGTCTCCATGGCAACAGCTGGCAGTGCTCAGCTGGAATTCCTGATGGATGGCCCGAGCTCTTCCCACATTACTGCTGAGAGGAATGCCTCTTTCATACAAATATTGGAGGCATTGCTGGTGGTTTCCCTGTAGGGTAGAAAACATTCTTTTAAATCAAATCTTAGGATGACATAAAGATTCATGTTGAAATCAGCACCTGTGTGATATATGTGCCAGGTCTCTGAGGTGCTTCACATCTAAATATCTAAAAATGTATAATTATGTTCACAGTGTCACACAACGTGCAAGAAGAGCACAACTTTTACATAAAAAGAAATATCATCTACCTCTTTTTTAATTACTGAACCATACTGAATATGTATGTGTGTGTGTGTGTGTGTGTGTGTGTGTGTGTGTGTTTAGACTTATCATAAGTTTAATTTTTTAATGAAAAATACTGTTCGATGTTTTCTTTATTTTAGCCATGCCCCAGCATCTAAGAGCAGGAATTAAGACTGTATCCCTGCCCCTCATGGCCATATAGTGAGCAGTTAGATTCTATTGTTCTGATGTAAATGTGTCCCCAGATCTAAAAAAAAAAGAATGGTCACTACTGAAATACATATTTTCTGCAAATAAGTAAACTTTTTTGTAATTTAATTAAAAATGTTATGATTTTACATGCCTACAACTGTGCAAAACTGTGTTTGCTAGTCAGTGTGTTTGCTGGTCATGTGCTAGCTAGCAGTTTTTAGTTCTGCTCAAATTTAGCAAAAATGGTCACTACTGAAACAGTCACTACTGAAACATTTGCTAATGTTTTGAAGGCATTATTATTGAATTGGTAGTGACAAAATTGAATGTTCAATTATTTATTCAAATTTTTAAAAACATACTTAAAGTATAAGATCAAAGTATAATCAAAGCAAAAGGATTTTATTCAAAAGTCAAAGTCAGTGGATGGCCGGTGTCCAGAGCCTTTTCTCTGCTCCAACATACCTACCAAAGCTATTAATCATACTGATGAGATGAATCAGGCGTGCTTGAGAAAAGAGATCAACAAGACCAAACTAGAAAACCAAACTTTTTAGTTTCCAAAACGTTATCAATATCTTATGAGCTGGATGTCAGAATGCACACTTGGCTCCTCTTTTCCTTAGTGGAGCCCAGCCATTGCATGGATCTGTTCACTTCCTCCACCAGCACATCTGATTTATCTTACTGGGCATTCTCGAGGAGGGCTGCAGATATGGGCAACTAATCAAGCTAACTCTCTGAGAGACACTCAGGGTTTTTCTGAGCAAATAAAAACTTCACAAATAAACTTCTCTCCAATGACAGGTTCATTTCTTTTCTTCATTCCATATTCGTTACTGCATATCCATTGTCAAATCTTTATTCTTTAATTCGCTCTTGTTTTATTATTGGTTTTTCATTGTTATCTTGCTCTTAAAGAGTTTTTTCTTGCCACTCTTGGCTTGCTCTTTTGGTGCTTAGACCTGGATTTTCTGTAAAGCTGCTGTATAAATAAACCTTAAACTGAAATTAACCTAATTACCTGCCCAAACACATGGCTTTGTGTAATGTTGTTTCTTAAGTGGCCTAAGACTTTTGCACAGTACTACTGTTTATACAGTTCTAAGAAAAAGTTTGGCCACCCCTGGTCAAATTACATGTTTTGATGATTTTCTATGTGAAAACAAGTTAACACATCCTCTACAGAAAACACACTACTGCACCTTTTAATGCACAGTTACTGTTTATTTGCTGAATTTAACATGTTGGGGAAGAAATAAAACATAAAATGAGGCCTGAGCAAAGGTTATGGTGCATTTTCAACTTTATTTTTATGAAGAAATAGATATTGTGCATTTGCAGAAAATGGTGAAAACTTATTTTCAATTAGAAAATCAACAAAACACACAGTTTGCCTGGAAGTGTTCAAACGTTTACATACGACAGTGCTAAGGGGGCCCAGAACAATATTCTTTTGGGCCCCAGATGTCCTAGTTATACTCCTGACAAATTATACCATGTCATTTAGGTCTATGGGGAAGACATCAGTCAAAGGGATGGAAACTGTGGCCAAAAGCACACGTTCAATGACTGTTCATTAGTGTAATATGTAAGGAAAAACAGAAGAGCAAATGTTGCTCAGATGATGTGAGTATGCCAATGCAGGATGTGGTCAGACTATGTCAGCAAGAACAGTAGCTCCACTACAATCAGCTACATAGAGAGGGATATTAAGGTAAAGTTGTAGTGCATAAACCCCATATTACAAACACAGCTGTACATCTGAGAGTTCAGTGGTGCAAAAACCATAGTCACTAGTCTAAAGAGATAGTCTAAAGTTAGAGATTACAGCTCCTCTGTTGCTGCAGAGTTGGTGTTAGTCAGTAGTGGTCAGTTTCTGGACACAGGACGCTGTTGGCTGAATGTTTTTGTTGGTAGATTATTCTCAGTCCAGCAGTGACATTAAGCTGTTTAAAAACTCCAGTCAGTGTCACTGCAGTGCTGAGAATGATTCACCACCCATATAATACCATCTCTGTGGTGGTCCTGTGGGGTCCTGACCACAGATGAACAGGGTAAAAGTGGGCTAACAGATTATGCAGTGAAACAGATGGACCACTATCTGGAATTGCAAAACTTCACAGTGCACATATATGGTAAGTGGACTTGATGAAGTGGACAATGAGTGTAGATAAAAGGCAGCAAATAAAGCTGTCAGTGAGTGTATAAGTGAACAATACGTGTAGATAAAAGGTAGCTAATAAAGTGGTCAGTGTGTGTAAGTGGACAATGAGTGTAGATAAAAGGTAGCTAATAAAGCAGTCAGTGAGTGTATATACACTGTACAAGTTTCAGCAATAGCTGAAGAATGTTAAAATATCCTCACAGCCAAAAATGAGCATGTCAAGGCAGCAAGCTTCTCTGCTCTCCTTTCTCTTTTCCAATCCTCTTTTATCCTGTCTAACGTTCCAGCACGCTTAGTCACCAGACCTGTACGCTCTCTTAGACGAGCCAACTCTTCCCAGCAGCTTCTGTGACATTTAGCCCATGTCTGAGGCCACGTGTACAGCCCTCTTCAACCCTAAAAAAGGGCATGTTTCCCCTCGCTCTGCCTAAAGCACAAGCAGCACATGGAGCCTTGTGGTCAGCAGCACCAGCTGACCATGTAGGGAGTCAGCATGATAAGGCTGCCCACCCGCTGCCAGATGCTGCAGATGTGACTTATCACAGGCACTGGACACTAGGCAGGCCTCCTAAGACATCTACACACAGATTCAGTCTGTCCAAACACATCTTGGGAGGCAATGTAAGGGGTAAAATTTCCCTGAAAGGCAGACAGCAGTGAGTCAGGAACAGCTGGGCTGCAGTGCTGGCTCAGAGCCTGTGTGCTAATAGAGTGGAGGCCATCTGCAGACACTTTATAAAAAAGATATTTAGTCACAGAAGATGAAGATTGAATAGGAATTTATAAGCTTACGGTTTGAGGTTAATGAAATCCTTTTTTAACCTCATCTCTATTTGTCGCATCTATTGTTTTTCAGAGAGCAACTACATGCTACGTATTAAAAACACTGGTATATTCCTTCAACCTTATTTCAGTGAAGTCCTAGTTTGATGAACTGAAAACTGGATATCACATTGCAGACTGCATTGGCACCCAGTTCACACTGGATAGGTGTATTATTAACTTCTGGGACAAAGTGTCTGAGGAGAAAGAGAGACTATAGTTATAGTTCACCTGAAACATCATCAAACAGAAGTAATATAATCTCCTTCAAAATGCTGTTCCCATGGGAAAAAGACGGGGATACAATAGCACTACAGAGATGACTGAATGAGCTCATGGCACATACATGTGATTGAAAGTGCATATGTTTTTGTTTACTGTCTTATGTGTGGACGTCGTCAAGGAGACAGCGCCTTCTTCTCATCTCGACATGTTGTATTTCACATCTGGTCTGATGACGATGACCCTGTTTGGCAGCAGCGTACCAAGCAGACAAAAGCATCTTTTTTCAAATCCATATTAAAACATGATACACTAACGAGAAAAAAAGTTTTGGAATTATCTGGATTTCTGCCAAATGTGGTCTGATCTTCATCCACCAATCATAACAAAGTCATACGGATCAAATGAGATCACTGATGAAGAAAGGTTTGTGAAGCCTTATATTTAGTTACTAATGGAACCTCCTTTCTTGACAGCAGCTTCAAGCAAATGTTTTCTGAAGTTGCTGATCAGTCCTCTGCAGAACTTAGCAGCTATTTTGGTCTGTTTCTCTATACAAATCAGTCTTGGTTCATGCATATCTTTAAGATGTCTTGCTGGAATGGACTGCTTCTGATTACGCCACAGCATGAGACTGAGTACTCTGACTTGACCGCTCTAAAATACAGAATATCTTCTGTTTCAGACAGTCCATTATTGATTTTCTTCTGTCTTCTGGATCATTGCCATGCTGCATTACTTGTTTTAGTTTTAGATCAAAGACAATCTGAAATTTTGCTGTAGAATTTCCTGATTGTACACTATGTGGCCAAAAGTATCTGGACACGCCTCCAAATGACACCCACTGGTAACAGATGTATAGAATCAAGCAAATGCAATCTCCATAGACAAACATTGGCAGTAGAACAGGTCATACTGAAGAGCTCACTGACTTCAAACACACTATTGTCATAGGATACCACCTTTGCCAGCCAGTTCATGAAATTTCTGCCCTGCTAGACCTACCTGAGTCAACTGTAAGTGCTAATATTGTGAAATGGAAGCACCTAGAAGCAACAACAGCTCATCCACACAGCAGTAGACCACACAGACTCAGGCAGCAGGGCTGCTGACTGCTGAAGTGTGTAGAGCGTAAAAAATGCATATTCTCTGTTGTATCACTTACAGAGTTCAACATCAGTACAAGAACTGTGTGTTGTGAGCTTCATGAAATGGGTTTCCATGCCTGAGCAGCTGCACACAAGCCTGAGCCAAGCCCTTTTAGACTGACTGAATGGGTGTAAATTCCCACAGACATACTCCAAAATTTTGTGTAAAGCCTTCCTAAAAGCGTGGAGGCAGTTATAGCAGCAAGGGAGGAGGTAACTCTATATTAATAACCACGGTTTGAAATGGGACGTCCAACAAGCTCATATAGGTCTGATGGTCAGGTGTCCACATACTTTTGGCCATGTGGTGTAACTTAGAGTTTGTTGGCCCCTTAATGCCTGTAAGCTGTTTAGGCCCTGATGCAGTAAAATAGCTCCAAACCTTTGCACTCCCACCTGCATGCTTCACAGCTGGGATGAGGTTTTAGTGTTCGAAAAGTCAACTTTTGTCTTGTGAGTCCACCGAACAGATTTATTTTGATATAACAGTGATTTCCTCTGTGTTCACCTCCCATGAGGACCCCTATTGTTCAGTCATTTTCCTATGATAGAATGAGATGAACCACGTATTTGTATATGATAGAGCAGGATAAATCCACACCTAAACCCACTGGAGCACTTGACTTGAAGTGCTCTGTTTTCAAGAAGTCTTTATCCCAGAAGTACACAAACTTTTTCCATCTCTATCCTTAGTTGTTTTAATCTTTTGTTCAAAAACGTTATGTGTGCTCTGGCATTATGCATTATTCTCACAATTGTAATTGTAGTGACCATTAGAAACTAAAGTCATTTTTCATCTGTAGTTGTAATCCATGACAAGTAGCTTTCCAAATCCTGCTTCCATGCATGCTACACTTCCCCTCTCCTATTACTTGGTTTATGTAGCGTCATACAAAGATACAGACACAGAGACACAGAGAGAGGGAGAGAGTGTGTCATACATTTAGAGAATTGGAAATAGATGTGTGAAAGTTCAGCACACCAGGGAACAGAAAAAATCTGTTTGCTTTGACATTAACTTCTTCTTTGCTGTCTGAAGTAAACATTTACTCTTGGCACCATGTAGTAGAATTCTTCATGATGTACAATATTTTCCCATGTTATCAGTTTCCCCAGTTCTGGAAAAAATAGAAATACAGTAGATACTCAGGAAAACGGGGTTCTCAAGAAAAAGACACCACACCTTTCTGGAGAAGTTCTTCTGTTTTTTTTATTTCATGCAGTTTAATATGAAGAGGTGTGTCTGAGTAGTCCAAACAGGTTTTTATGCATGTAATCTGTGTTCTAGATCAACCTCACTCCTTCAAGGCATCTGTCATTATACTAGAAATAAAAATATGATGCAGCTAAAACACCAAAACATGCTTCTAGGATCCAGACATCCTCCATGCATCCCCCTCCTTGCTGCACTCAGTCCCTTGATGATCAGAGTCTATTTTCTCAGCTTCAGGTAGGATACCATATCCAGGTAGTTTTAGCTATGTCAATAAAGCTTAAGCTAGATTACATAGTTCATAGACACTTTCATGGCCAACTACATCAACTATCTTAGATACATCAGCCACATAGTTTAGACTGAAATGTGTAAAACCAGCAGTGGCAGCTCTGCTGAAACCAACAAACCACCCTTGTTTTACAACAGAACTCCTTCTGTAACATAATGCTTATTTGCACAGCTGTATAAATGTTCATTTTTACAAATATCATTCTATAATATTCTGTATATAATAATTATTATATGTCTCCTCAGACCTGCATATGTACAGGTATTTACATATATGGGACGCTAGCATTACTGCTACAGAGTGCTGATTGGTTGGCATTACTGCAACTGAGTGCTCATTGGTTGGCATTACTGCTGCAGAGTGCTGACTGGTTGGCATTACTACTACTGAGTGCTGATTTGTTAACATTATTGCTACTGAGTGCTGATTTGTTAACATTATTGCTACCGAGTGCTGATTTGTTAACATTATTACTGCAGAGTGCTGATTTGTTAACATTATTACTGCAGAGTGCTGACTGGTTGGCTTTACTGCTACTGAGTGCTGATTGAATGGTATTACTGCTACTGAGTGCTGATTTGTTAATATTATTGCTACTGAGTGCTGATTTGTTAACATTATTGCTACTGAGTGCTGATTTGTTAACATTATTACTGCAGAGTGCTGACTGGTTGGCATTACTACTACTGAGTGCTGATTTGTTAACATTATTGCTACTGAGTGCTGATTTGTTAACATTATTGCTACTGAGTGCTGATTTGTTAACATTATTACTGCAGAGTGCTGACTGGTTGGCTTTACTGCTACTGAGTGCTGATTGAATGGTATTACTGCTACTGAGTGCTGATTTGTTAATATTATTGCTACTGAGTGCTGATTGGTTGGCAATACTGCTACTGAACTGCTGCAGAGTGCTGATTGGTTGGCATTACTACTGCAGAGTGCTGATTGGTTGGCATTACTGCTACTTAGTGCTGACTGGTTGGCATTACTGCTGCAGAGTGCTGATTGGTTGGCATTACTGCTGCAGAGTGCTGATTGGTTGGCATTACTGCTACTTAGTGCTGACTGGTTAACATTACTGCTACCGAGTGCTGATTGGTTAGTATTAATGCTAAGTGCTGACTGGTTGGCATTACTGCTACTGAGTGCTGATTGAATGGCATTACTGCTGCAGAGTGCTGATTGGTTGGCATTACTGCTACTTAGTGCTGACTGGTTGGCATTACTGCTACTGAGCATATGAGTAGCAGATTTGTTAACATTACTGCTACTCATCGCTGACTGGTTAACATTACTGCTACCGAGTGCTGATTGGTAAGCATTAATGCTAAGTGCTGACTGGTTGGACAGCTGATCAGCTCATTGGCTGAGTGTAGCTGTTTGCACTTACTGACTCATGTACATGAGGCCCATTATAAAGTCCTGTAACTGGAGTTTAAAAGTGATCAAAAATATAACAGCAGTGTTGAAATTTTGAATGTTATTCTTGTTGAAATTTTCTTGTTGTTCAGAAAATTCCTGCACTTCTAAACAAAAATAATTAAACATTTACAAACCATGATTTTGCACAAACTCCCCATAGGAACCCATTTATTTTGGATTTGCTCTGGAGCAGCAACATGTATATAAACCCCGCCATATAAAAAGGCAGTGTACACAATGGAGCCCTCTACAAATAAGCCCTCTACATATGTGGCTGCTGCAGCTTGGTGTACGCAACAACTGAAGATGGAAGAAGACATGTGATTTGTACTTAAACTCATTTCATCAGGCTCTGAAAATTCTTCGAAAGGGAACAGGGTACTCTGTGGTAGTTCGATTTTGTTTAGGTCTTTCATCATTTTAAGTATACTGAAGATATTGTAGGTAGTGGCAGGATTAGCAATATCGATATTATTTCCCCTGCTATTTCTTCAAAAACTAACCAGCTGTATTATCACAAGTCAGGTTTGTAGGTAGATACTTAACACTAAAGCTAAAATATAGCTGGCTGTAATGTGACATCTCTTTCTGCAGATTTATTGAGTGGTTGTTAATGGTCCACATAAATTGTTTTTCTCCCCAAAGAGCATGGTGCAGCCACAGAGACTGGAGTTTCCTCTTCTGAGCATGTATTTTATTAGCACCTGCCTAAAATGTAAGGAGAATTTAGCTAAATATTGCAAAAAGTGTTCTGGCTTAAAATTGCTGATCCTACCTTTAAACATCCTGTATGTGTGCGTTTATGTGTTAGGTGGTAGAGTATCTGGAGACCTCACTGTCCTCTGTAGTGAGATAATTAAGCTGTAAGAGTGAGTGCGGTTGCTCGATCCCCCTGTTCTTCACTACTTATCCCATCAGGTTGCCTTTGCCCTGGTACAATAAGTAAATAAACTGCATATATTTGTGTACACGAGCATACAGTGTTATTCATTGCTCGGTAGATTTCATCTCTTTTTACCCTTTTTGCTGCCTATCTATATCAGGATTTGCATAATTTTCCATGTAACTGGCAGTTGTTTGGAGCACTCTTGGTATGAAGCAAGGAGTATGGAGTCTGAAACACAGATACAGTGGCCAAACCGTGGTTTGTGTTCAAGCTTATTCAGAGAAGTTTAACTGAGCGGAGATGAGGAGGATGTTTTTGGGTGGTTGGGACATGATTGGGTGTTGGGGGTAGGGTTGGGGAGGGCACTACACCAGAGACCATCTGGTGAGGCCTCTCACTGAACAGTCCCAAGGGAGCCTACAGCCTCCTCCCGCAAAAGGAGCGAAGGGGTCACTAGACATGGGCGTGTCCCCTCATCCTCTCCAATAAACCCATTCAACTTTGACAGACCAGAAGTATAACCCAATCACAGACATAGGGAAGCAAAGACGAATCAGATTTGCTACAAATACACTTTATATTGTGTAATCAACATAGTCTGTACAGTGCTGAAAGCCACTAAGATAAGAACGCCTCCTTGAAGCAGAAGCATGACTGCTGTTTAGGTGGTAAGTTTCTCCTTTCTCCTTTCTTTGCCAGCGGCTGCTAACAGGTGTCTACTCTATTGTCCTCTTTGTTTAGAAATGAGACACTGGCCCCTCCCCAATTTGAACAACCAGACAATGATGAGAAGGAATCATGAATATCTGAAAAGTGAGTTTGAATATTGGGGCGGGGGTGGGGGTGGGTGGGGTGTTGGGGGTGGAGTCTGTGCTATACATCTATTTCCAAATGGCTCATTCATCACTGCTATCATTTACTCATCTGTTTATGCAGGACTGTTTAAGGAGGGGGGCAGTGCAAGCTTATGCTGTGTTCTAAATATTTGGCAATTGAGGTAGAAATAAGATTGGAATACAATACTTTATGAAGACATAATAATGTTGCTCTCTCAATTGTTTTAAATGTTAATGCCTTCTATCTGAATAAAATGCACTTGGTAATTGCTGTTTCTGCATGGACATGAACTTTTCTGTGAAGGTACATTATTAATTATTAGCCAAAGCAGAAGCCAATTATCTCAACACTTCCAGTATGATGCTTAGTGATTTGAAGCATCACTCTCAACCCCCTAGGGACCACCATCCATTAGCAACTGCAGGCTCTACTGGGAGTACTGACTCACTTTCTAGGAAATTCATTTTGGAGACACCATTTCTTAGAACAATTATTTCCGGTGGGTAAATCACATGCACTGACAAACATGTGTCACAACACATTTTACTGCACTGTTCTGAAACTGTTATGAAATGGAAGTGTGGGTTTGTATATAGCGTACATGTACTGGATTGGGGGGGGGGTAGATAAGATTGTTGGAGGTTATGTCACAGATTGAGCAGTAGGCAAATAGTTAATTTGATGAAATCTGATCATAGTGAGTGTTAAGCAAGGTACTGTATGATGACTTTGCTAATGCTATTAACAATCTGTTTAATGTCATGAACAGCACTGACTGGATTCAGATGAATCTGATTTACTCTTTCAGATTTATTTATTTGTGCACACATTTTTAGAAAAAAAAGTTGTCCCATTATTAAGACTCATGTCTATGTCCACTTTAGTTTCTGCGTTCAGTTTAAAATGAAATAGATTTCCCAGAAGTTCTTATAAGATATATGTAGAGATGCTAAAGGGGAATTCTACCATTTTTTCAAAGGTTTCTGCATAATTAAATTATGTATACATGATTAAGATGCAAACAAAGTCATTCAGAGTGTTTTGTTATGAAATGCTCTGTTCTAGAGAAACTGGAAAAGAAAAGAAAACTTATTTTGTCAGGCCACTATTTCACCATTATTTACCATTGGTGGTTCTGGGTAGTAAATAAAATGGTTCTACATGCACTGTAGGCTTCTCAGCCTTTGAATCCTATCAGCGCCAATGTAAAGAAAATGTAAAGAATCAGTGTGTTTCTCTGGAAAGGAGCATTTCATATTAAGACATTCTGAATGACTTTGTTTACATCTAATAGACTGAATTATTCAGAAATTTTAAAAAAATGGTAGAATTCCCCTTTAATGTAATCACATATATTTATTCGATTTTTATCAAGTATTCACTACTTGTATATCATCAAATCTGTCTTTATTCTGTTTTTTTTGTTACTATTTTTCTCTTTTTAGGAATGAAAAAGTTGTACCCTAAAAAGAACCAGAATCATAACTATTATTTTCAAATGTGTCAGAAGAGGTCCAGGACAGTTATTTTTTAATGGCAAGACCTTTGAATGGGATTCAGCAACTGAGATGCCAATGTTCCGCTGACCATGAATGAATATGTCCTTTCACACATCAACTTAACTGACCTCTGGCCTGTCCACCCTGGAGGTTAAAGCACACTCTAGCAGCAGATGGGAAAATCAGTGGTGCACTTTGCCACCAGTTGTGCGGTCAATGTGTCTGCAGCTCGTATATGTTACTCATTTCAGAAGGGGCAGCTAGTGCCAGTTGACCTCCACAGAAGGCACTATTATGGTTAGAAAGTATATTCTTTGCTTGGGTTAAATTGTATCAAATCACAGGACACTCCACTGCCCACTGTGAAGGAGGCACAGGAAAGGCAGTAGAGTGTATGTAGGGAGGTAAGAGCAGACGCATAGAAAGGAGGCTAACAACAAGTTACATTTACGTGTTTGGTGTATTTGTACTTCTCTGAGTATTTTCAAATGAAGATACTTTTACTTCCACTTGAGTATATGTGTGATGAAAGGAGTCTATTTCCTCCTCAGTTCCACTTTTGCTGGTTCCTAGTTGAATTAAATTGAAATTAATAGTTCAGTTCCTAATTCCTTTTAAGTAGGGCTGTAACGATACACATATTTTCAGGTTTGATACGATTTTCAGTACCAAGGTTATGGTTAAGTTTGATGTTTGAAAACAAAATAAGCCCAACAAATTGCTACCCCTACAATTTATTAGCAACTTCAGAGAAAGCCCAGTTATTTCAGCATGAAGTCTGTCCTTTATTATGTTTTATCATTGACAGCGGTTTCCACAAAAGATGGCAAATCACACTCTAAGGCAACACAGTTTCTAAAGTTCAACACACTGTTTCCAACAATCATTTTCCTTTTTTCCCCCTCAATACTGTATTATAATCATTGCACTGTTAATATTTAGGGTTTTATTTAATTCTGTTCTGTTGTTTCAGCACCTGGACTGTTTGTTTAAAGTTTAATTTAAGCAAACAGTCCAGGTTTTGTTTCATTTTGTTTCAGACCAAAAAAGGATGAATTACCCCTAACAGACTTCAGTTACTATGCTTATATATGCTGGATATGCTAGGAAGTTCCCCTGCAGCTCTTGGGTTTTTGGACTAATACTTTTCTAGTCCTACTCAAGTTGTTTTTGCTAGCTTACTTTTACTTCTACTTTACTTCTACCCCCAACCTAACATTAATGTATCTGATCCAGGCAATTAAGGACTTCTGAGGAAGTTAAGATTGAGGTTGAAACCACACTCTGCGGGAAGGTAGATCTCTAGGACCAGGGTCGGTGACCACTGCAATACAGTGTTTGTTAGTACACTGACTGGGGAACAACCATAGAACATCTGCAAGATTTATTGATAAGTATTTAAACAGCATCACAAAAAGAATGTATACTACATGGTGCAACATTTCACTAATAGGGAGCGGCCCTGAACGCAGAGATTACTTCACTGAAACAACAACACTTTTTCCTGAGTATAATTTAAAGCTGTTCTACTGACCTCTGATGGAAACTATCAGAAGAGAAAGTCTCCCTCACAGCTGAGCCCTGAAGACAATGAGATCACTGGGGCAATTACTTTCTCATGGCTCACTTTCACAGTGTTTACCACTCCCCAAAACATTGTGCTAGCCCTCTCTCTCACACACCTACACACACACACACTGTTGGCTATGCTTCATGAACCTAATGAACCTTCTATCGTACTCTGCGAACTTACAGTTAGAACAAATGTTTGCAAAAAATGTTGACGTGTCAGCACCTCTAGCCAGGTTATATAATGTTATATACACCTTCTCTTTACCACTCTAAGCAGAATGGAACTTTGAACATGCATAAAACATGTCTGCACTCACTCACCTCACTGCCTTTTGCATCTGCCCAGCATTTCTGGTTGGGTTCCATTGTGTAGGCTTTATTCCATCCTTTAGGAATGTTTTCATCAGCAAAGTGCAGAGCTTTTTTCAATCAAACCCTCCTCAAACCCCAACCCTGTACTGCACACTCTGGAATTCATTAATGTATGCTACACTAATGCGAGCTGAGATGTTTAGCAGAGGCAGCTAAGTTCAGTAATTCGCTGGAAACTGTTAATATTACAATTATAGTTGGCAACACATTGACAACTGACCTGTCCATGCTCCATTCACAGCTGCATTATTTGGAAGCAACTGTTGCCAGCAGGCTCTTACCTAGAACTACTTAAGATAGAGGCTAGCGCCAATCAGAGTGGATGGGTTTGTTTACAGTTGCCTAACAAACAAGAGTGTAAACATTCAGAGACGATATGAATTTGTTCATTGAATTAATTTTTCAATAAGCTGCATTATCCTTGTAATACCTTTGTATATAGGGGGGGACCACAGGGCTTAGCACCCCTCTGGGACAGGCCTTTACACTATGAAGGCCACAATTGTTGAAATGTAAGTTACTCTTTGATTGTGCGCTACAGTGTGCATTTCCATGAACCGCATTTAATAAGCTTTTTCAACATCAGGTTGAATACTAGTACACTGTGACAAAAATGAGCCTTGCAGAATAACATGTAGGCACTGGATTTAATAAAAAAGCGATGGCATGTCTAAAACTTTTGTTTAAAGCAGTTAGTAGCATATAAACAAGACATCTTGCTTGTTTGCTGACCGTCACATACACCACTTTGTTCTATGCAGGTCTGTTTTTGTTGTACACTCTAAAAAATTAAAAGTCAGATCAACTTAAAATTAAAAAGACAACTTTTTTCAGTTGTATCAACTTGAAAGTACTTGAGTCCCCTAACTGAAACTTCTTAGTTTAGTTAAAAGTTCTCCTAACACATTTATTATTATTTAATATTATTTTTTGTGCTTATCTCAGTTAGGTAAAAACTACAATTTAAGATGAGCTTATTCAAAAAAACAATGACTGTGGTTGCCTCCTCATAAGCTAAAATTGTTTACACTTTACTCAGTTTCCCCATATCCCTAAATGCCTAAATTTGGTCATTGCTAATTTCCACCCACAGGTTAGGGCTCCCTCTCACACAGTGTTCCCTGCCTGAGAGGATGTGGGCTGAATGATTCCCTCTTTTGGACTGGGATTTGAACTCATGACCTCCTGATGACAGGACAGTTGCGCCACTCAAGAGCTGTGAAAGTACATACATTTCATGCAGAGATGCCACAGACCTCCACAGTTGGGACTGAGCGAGAAGGAAGCACTCAGCTCCAACAACAGTATAGCACTGCTTTGACAATCATCTGCGCCTACACAAAAACAATGGTCTGAGATTGGCTGGTGTGCACTGTCAGTCAATTGGCCCCTTCCTGTCAGGTGGGGGTTTAGATTTGCTACATAACATTAAGCTTCCAGTTTTTAATGCTATACTAACGAGCTAGACTGCTGTTGTAACTAATTTCCTTTACATAAAAATCACATGACTTCATCTTGTCAATAACCAGCTGTTTTTTTAGACACTTAACATGTTATTTTTCACACTTTTTCTACTTGTTGACTTTACACATTAAAGCAAATTTTGATTTTTCATTTATGATTTTCTCACATCTGGATTCATCCATTTACACTTTTCACGTGTAATTTATGGTGTAACGTTGAAAAAGATTTCTACATGTTATCAGATGTAATCATGCAAAACATATAACAGATGTACTTGAGATCACATGAAAATATGTAATATGTTTACTCGTGAACATGTGCTTTTTACTTCACATATAAATATGGAAAATGCAAGTTATTATCATGGTGGGAAATTTCTTTGTAATTTTCAACCTAACTAGTTACAACATTTTGTATATATATATATATATATATATATATATATATATATAATGTTGTAATTAGTTAGGTTGAAAATTACAAAGAAATTTCCCACCATGATAATGTTAGCCTGATTATACGACCAAAAAGTACACCCAATCTATCCTAACAGAGTGACCTTTCACACAGGTAATTTAGCAAAAAAAATTCCCAGTTTCTCATTATGTTGAAAGGGATTTTTTGGCAACATCTTGTCAGGTGTTTTCAACCTGGGAACAGTTGTTACAATAGAACATTTATGGGCGGAGCATGGATAAGTCAATTTTTTACAGAACATACACAGGATAGTTCATGGAGTAGTGAATAAATACTCCAGCTCTCACAACCTATAATGTCTGTTAGTTGACCATTTCTGACCCAGTTCTTGCGACCACCCATTTGTGATCTAGTTGTAGTGATTACAAGGGACACACTCTGACACTAATACACTCTTACTCATACACTACAGACAGTAGAGGATCAGTTCTTACAGCAGGTACAAAGTAAACTGTAAAACACTGCCCTCTGCAGTATGTGCACTGCAGCAGTTTGTGGAAGTGGAGCAAAGAGATGGTGAGAACACAGTTTATTACACCTGCTGCACATGCAGATAGAAAAAGAGCCATTTAATGTACAAGTTCAATAATGTCAAACAGTAGTCTACATTATATGAGCCTATAAACAGTTCTGGTTTTAACAACTTCAATCTTTCTGTACAGTTTATAGATGACAATGTTTGCACTAGTTTGATGCTCATCTATATACAGCATTGCAGAAGTATCCAACCCCCTTAAAAGTCAGATTTATCTGGATTACAAATGACACGCAAATTGTTCCAGACAGTATTTTTATTCAAAACCAATGTTCTCAAAGTAAATTTTTGAGTCAAAATTCATTATTTGTCAGCAGATCTAAAAATAAAAAATGCTGCTTGGAGAAGTATTCAACCCCTTCAGGTTAGTACTTGGTAGAACCACCTTCTGCTGGAATAACATCTTTAATTCTGAGTTTCTTCCAGCTTTGCACACTGGGAGAGATTTTGACCACAGATTTTGACCACAAATTCTTGATTAGACTGAGATCTGTACTTTGACTTGGACATTGTAGAACTTTCACCTTTTTGTCTCATCTGACCACAAAATCTTATCTCGCGTCTAAGTATACATATGCTATGTTGTTTTTCTTCAGTAATGGCTTCTCTCTAGCCACCCCCCCATACAGGTCAGTTGTATGCAGAGCTCTTGATATTGTTGACTGCTGCACCTTCACTCCAGCATCAGCCACTAAACTCTGTAGCTTCTTCGAAGTAATTGTTGGACTCTCTAGTCGCCTTCTTGCTCTGATGCTGAGTTTTGACAGGTGGTATGATGCAGCTTGCATTTCCACACAATTGATCCAAAAGCACTCACTAGGATATCCAAACACTTGGATTTTATTTTGTAGCCTTTTTATTTTTTTTTTGTGCATGTTCATAACTATCTCTAATTTCCTTAAAATGCTCTTTAGTCTTCATTTTTTACAGCTTTCCTTGAGATTCACAGTCTGACCAAGGGTACTTGTGTGAACTAGGAGCTTTCACAGCACAGGGGTAAAATACTTATGCAAACACCATTTTTCAGTTAATAATTTTTGTCACAGAATAGGTTTCTAATAAAACTGATACAACTTGAAGTTACTTAATTTTCAGAGTAAGTCTTTTAAAATAAAATATAATAGAACAAAACATTGAAGTGTCATTTGCAATCCAGATGATTAAGGGGGTTGAATACTTCTGCAAGGCACTGTATGTGTGTGTATATATATGTGTGTGCATCTGCACTTTATGTAGTTCTGTGTAATGTGATGTTGTTATGTGTTTCACCATGGGGCCTGAAGAACAACATTTCATTCCAATGTACACAAGTTACACTGAGGAATGACAATAAAGACCACTTGACTTGACATGAACTAACAATTGTAATCTATTACTAATGAGAGAGAGAGAGAATGAGCAAGAAAGAGAGAGACAGAGAGACAATCAGCTTTTACACCCAATGACCAAAAATAAAAAAGCTGGTATAGACATACCACATAAAACCATGTACAGAATATGTAATCATATTCAGAAACACATTTGTGAGTAATGTACATTTAAAAGCATAACTGTGAAAAACATATAACCTGCGAAATTCAGACCAAGATGATCAAGGCGCCAAAACTACTTCTGTTGGCGGCTCCACTTACAGTCTCGTATTGCAGCCAAACAATGATCACCCATAGCCTTAGGCCACACGCAGCCCTGTATCCATGTCCTCGCTCACTGTGTGGATCAGGGTCTCTGTTTCTGACACAGGAAGGAAGAAAGGCTTAGGTGGCACATGTTCACATTAAAGATTCTAAAAATATTTCCCTCTCTACTGTTTCCTTTCCTCTACCAATCTTAAAAATCAGAATAAATTAAAGGCCATTTTTCTTACCTGCTGCAGCCCTGCATGTAGGGATTTTGCCTGGTTTCTGCTTTCTTTGCCCCCAACCACAGACTAAAGAACACAAACACCAGTGACAAATAACATTTTGCTAAAGCCGCAGCCTGCATCAAATTAAATCTGCACGGCATATGATTAGATTACAGGGCAACTACTGTGCCATTCTAAAATTCCACCAGTCTACCAACAAACTAATACAATAAAAACTATATCATGTCATTTCATATAAATGCTCCCATTCTTGTTGCTCTACTTTTCCATGGGTCAGTTTCGCATATCTGATTTCATTTTTACCATCAATAGTGCTTTATATGGCAAGCAGAGGTGTCAGACTCAGGTCCTGGGGGGTCACAGGTCTGCAGAGATTCATTTTTTCTCCCTTCTAAAACTATGAATTTAACTTATGAAGGCTGTTGTAGCTGATGAGTTGAATTAGTTGTATTAAATAAGGTAGAATCTAAAGTATTGTGACCTGACAGGACTGGAGTCTAACACCCTGCTCTATGTGGAGCACTCTGACCACTTGGATGACTTGAGAAACTAGTTATTGATTCACTAGTTTATAAAATAATAGTTTAATGATCATTCAACATACTGAAACACCATGAATCTGCTTGTGACGCTCAGTAACAACACAGAAATCAATTTATTTTACCTTTCAATGTCACATTCCCGACCAAAGCAGCCATCATCAATGCTATCACACAGACAATGAGTGGCAGTGCGTATTTCTCAAGAGTCTCACTGTAACTCCACTGATCAAACCGCTGGTCAGCTGCATTGAGAAAGATTGTATTGTATCATGATCCTGCCATGCTCGTTATCAGGAGCGCAACATTACACATATTTACTGCATATTACCATACACATATTTCCAAGTTCAATACAATTTTCAGTTCTCAGGTCAAAATTTTATATGATTTCTGGCATTTGTGTTTAACATGTCTTGATTTGACAGAGATCTAATAATATACTACACAGATTTGTTCAACTCAGAAAAATAGAAACTTTATTCCAGAGATAGTAAAGCAGCATGTCCTTTGCCTAATAGTGATCTTTTAAAACAGTGTGAGTGAGCTATAAACAATACAGAAACGTGAAATCCTTCTTATAAAATCTGTAAATTCTTATACAGCATGTCTCTATTTTGAACACTGCAAACTGAAACATCAACATCAATATGTCATAAAAGCACAATTACAATATGTGCAAAATCTATACTAAGCGTTATCTTTAAACTTTAACTTTACTCTTTAAAGTTACTGTTTCAAAGTTTCACATTTGTTTTATTTGATCAATAAAAAGCTGATCACAGATTAAGTAAGTAAGAGATGAGAGGTATGTAATTTATGCAGTTTTGAATTTTAATACGCCATTCTGAATGCTTGTTTTTTTGATAAAGTATTGAAATTGTAAAACCTATGCTATAAGTCACATGTGTCAGGCTCTAGTCCTTGTGAGCCAAAACACTGCAGACTTCTACACACTACCTCATTAAACACACCTGATTCAACTCATCAGATAATACTCAAAGCCTTCATAAACTGAATTCAGAGTGTTAGATGAGGGTAAACACTAATCTCTGCAGCACTCTGGCCCAGAAGTTTCCCAGTTTGACATGCCTGCTGTAAGTAGTATAAGCAGTCACTTTTAGGGCCACCAGGGGGCCCCAAGTATACATTTGTAAAAGTTTATTTAATATTATCAGTCAGAAAGAGTTGTAAGACGAGAGATTTTCTTGCATTGTTTCTTTATCGAAATTAAATATTAATTCTTGTTCTATTCCTGCACACAAAAAAATGTGATTTGGATGGGTGGGTTGTGTCTAGGGCCCATCCAAATAGGATGTCACTTAGGGCCCCCACAAGTTATGTCCTGTTTATAACATTGTAAATAATAATAGTAAAGAGTTAGAACAGCTGGTATACGCAACGGCGTCAACATCTAATGTAATTGTAAGACTCCTCATACTTGGCTTGAACTAGAACTGACATAAACTTGAGACTTGAGCTAGTACTGACATGGTCAAGCAGGATCCCTGTTTAAGCATGTGCACACACTCAATGTAGCCTACTCACAGCACTGGAGGTTGCATCGCTGTTCCTGTATGGCCAACAGTACATCTATTCTCCTCACCTTAAAAAAAAAAAATATATGCATGCTGCATATCAGTCTATTACAACAGACCTTTATTCACATTCACACTGCGAAAATGCCTCTGTCAGTCACGTACATGCATGTGGAGAATTAGGAAAAGAGCTAATGACATACTTTCTCCCTTATTTCCTTTTACATGCTCTGAATGCCATACCTGAACACAAATACTTGAGTTGCACATACTCGTCGACAAGTTGACAACTGCAGGCTTTGTTTTGTCCTTCAAAAAGAAATTGTGGCATATCAAGGCACCTTCAAAAACAAATACCCCTCCCCCCTTTCTGTACTAAGGAATCTGTGAGGCCTTCATTCCAAAAGACTTTTTGTTTTCTCTTGTCATTACTTAAGTTAGCGCATGAATGATGTCTTTTCTGAGTACAATATGGCACTGTACTTAAAAGGAGCTCTCCCATGGGACCCCATCCAAATACAACACTTTCAAAAAGGCATTCAAAATATCTCGTATATTAACTATGGTGTTCCTAAAGGCATGTAACTATGTGAATAAAACTGTTGATAATTTCATACCACAGAGACTATTAAAAATGGGTTTTCTTCAGCTGGTTCGCAAGTAGTGGAGCTGGATATCTTGCACAGACCCACTGAAAACCTGGCTGGAACCCATGACGTTATCTCAACCCAGTGCTGATCAGCTTTAGAAGCCACTTTCAGGTCCCACACTAGACAAATATGGACAGACACCATATAAGTAGTGCAAATTGTTCAGTCAAAAGGTCAATAATTTAACATGCATGCTATTATTTAGTGTAGCAATAAGTGAAATTACCTGGGAAACGTTCAGAACTGAATGGGCACTCTATCCAAAAGTCTGCCTCAGTGGTGAACTGAAACAGCGCACATTTGCATCACTCAACAAGATAATAGGTTGCCCTTGTTATGCGAGCTCAGCAAAGTCATTTCATATCTATGATGTCATCACATTTAGTTTGCTTTGCGATAAAAAAAGAGAACATCATGCAAAACAGAACCAATCTGCAAAAATTACCTTCATGCAAAGCAGTGGGTGTGGATCCACTGTTGTAAATATCACCTGAAGTCAAAACATGCAATATTTACAACAAGTACCCCCTAGCAACCAACATTTAGAAAGCAGATCATTCACCGGCATTCATTCATACGATAAGTTTGCCTTTTTTCATGTCTGGGCAAAGGAACAACTGATGAGAATGAGTTTTTTGGGCTATCTATACCTAATGTACTGCTCTGGCTTTAATGCTTATTAAAGACCAATGTCTCAGACAAACAAATTAGTTAAATAAATAGTAAAAAGTTGTAGAATAAGAATGAGCTTACGTTGTTCCTTTCAGAAGACAGAGACATGTTTCCAATGTCAAGGCACATCTTTGGTCCAACAGCATGACACAGCGAGATGACTGCCTTGACAGGACACATGGGTTTCCAAGACAGAGCCTGTGTGTAGTGGTCATAGGTCACCCCTGACCACAACTCCTGCATGTCTGAAAGAGGGAAAAGGGCATATACATTTCTTATGAATGAAAATAAGCAGGGCACAATTTGAATGTTTTAAAATAAAATAGTATCCAGACAAGTAAAAGGTTGTAAAAACTCCCTTACTACTAGTAGTAAGTACACTTACTATTTTTAAATGGACAAACTTGAGTTCTGTGTGCATTTGCAGATGCAGGCCAGCCCTGTAACAAATCAGTGTGACACAACGTGTCGGGACAAAGATATGCTTGATGTGTTAAGACAAGTCAGGAATGGTACCTCAATGCACAAACAAGGAAGAGCCTTGGAGTACAGAAATGACTCATTTCTATTCAGATCTTGTCTTTTGATCTGCAGGAAACAGAAAGACACACACACACACACACGCACACATGCAAAACCACAGGTTTGTAAGTTAATGTGCTTGTGAGAAAGTCTGGCTCACAGCCAGTGTGAAATAGTAGTGATGCTGGGCTCAAAGCTAGTGTGCCTCTTATACTAATTAGAAGCAAGAAGTCATTTTCTATTTTTAGTAAATGTCTGAATTCTTCCTTGTAATGATGACATCACACGCATCGGTAAATAGTGTTCAGAGGTTCTACGTGCTACATTTTCTCCTTTGCATTAAAAAAAGGAAACTCATATAAGCAATGTTGTACAAGACATAACATTTAAGAGTGAATAGTCCTCACCAGTCTGTGTGGTCCTGTTCCTATGCAAGTATGGCCTTTGAGACAGAGTCTAAGGTTGTAGTCTGTGTCCTTAGGGGCCTCCAGCACCATCACTGTAATTTCTCTCCTGGCAGCGTCCACTGTGTACGTCAGCTCTCCAGCTACAATAGCATATATTAAGACATGACATTAGTTGTACTGAACTGTACAAAAGTTATAGCACCTGAGACAATTAGACTTAAAATCTTTTTATCTAGTCAATAAGCATGTATTTGCTCAGAAAAACAGTAATATTGCAATAAATACAAATAATATTAATACAATAACCAAGGGTTTATTTCCAAACCTTTTAATCATAGCAGCATCACCCAATACCTAGCGTGGCTCAATCAATATGTCATTATGTTAAATCTGGTGCACTGCTGGTGGAATTTAAGAAATCTATGCAATGGCTGGGGGCTTTGGGAAGAAATTTGGAACCAATGTTTGTTCTTCAAACTAGCTTACATCAACTACTGTATTTATGTTTATTTCAATTCATTCCTAAGATACATTAAAAATACAAAGCACACTAACTGCCAAAATAAACAGTGTTGAATAATGTGCTTTTGCATGGTGCTGTATTTCTGTAGTTCATATAATTGGTATAATTTTAGGCCACATTACTTATTCAAATTAAAAATAATTTGAATAAGAATTGAGTACGTTATACTGCATGTCCCTAATACAGTAGGTAAAATGATTAATAGCTCTCATTAATATGCTACTGTACATAAGCACCATGGCTGAGAGGAACTCACTGATGCACTCCGTAACTTTTCTCCTGAAGTCTTCATGAGCACATTCTGACACAAGAAAGAAAATACAACACATTTAATGGCAAGTTTCTGTTTTATATATCTGCACTGAATATCATGTCAGATCACAAACACAACCCCCCAGAAAATTACATCAACCAACATACCTGGAATGGAGTATTTTTGTGTCCAAACATTATTGCAGAAATTTGGGGCAGTTTTCAGAGTCACAAACACATCTTGTTCGGGCCTGACTGAAAAACAGTCATACTGAACCTCAACCTAAGAGATACAATACACAACAGTTTTAATTCAGTTTACTGAGTTTAAAAGATTGCCTCTTAATAGTCTATACTTTATTTGAAATTTGAGAAATATGTAAACATAGACCTATAAACTAATAAAGCTTAAAGCAACTGAGATGAGTCAAGTCATTGTTGTCGAAATCAATTTCTGTTGCAGTAGCTGAATTACAAAAAGGACCCTGAAAAAGCAATTGACAAAACCAATTTACTTTGATCCATTCATTGTGAAATGTTCACAAAAAGTAAAGGACAGCTGCTTTGTTCAAATGAAGTAAAAAAACATAAAACTGATCTAAATGGCAATATTTTTTGGTATTTTGGTTAGTTGAGCAAACTCAAATTATTTTTACAGGAATGCTGGTGCATTTGATGTTCAGATAAAAGGAAATCTGTACCTTTTTCTCAGCGACATGTTTTCTGGCCTTGTGAGGAAAGGTTACAATCTGGCAGCGTTCCAACATCCCAGCAGAGTGCACACACATTACAACACCACGGACACCATCTGAACATCATAAAGTTGCATTTACTTAAAAAAAAAACACATACAAATGTTTTCAAACATCAGGAAGAATAAATGTCCACCTCTTTATGGTTGTATATGATAAGAACCATGTTGAAGAGCAGGGGTGTCAAACTGGGTTCCTCCCAGGCCACAGCTCTGCAGCTGTGCAACTCACAAACTTATTGCTAATTAGCAGATAAGTTGAACTGGTTGTGTTTAATGTGGGAAAATGTTCAAACTCTGCAGTGCTGTGGCCTGTCAGCATGATTTATGTGTTAAAATATATTGTGCTACTAATGATGACCAATATTGATTGGAAAAAGATGTGCTAGATCTACTTCCTCTTTGAGCAAACGCTACCTCTTATTGAGAAGCTGCTGGAAGATTCCCTCAGCAACCACATTCACATGCCAGAAAGAAAAATAAATATTAACTTCTGCCCCGTCACTGGTGACAAGAACTATCAATGTGGGTTCTTTATACAAGCCTAGAAACAATGCTCAAATTAATGCTGTTGTAAAAATATTTTACAACAGTTCTTGCCATGTGCTTGTTCAAAAACATCCTCATAGTTGCAACGTTGCTCAAACTATTTAATCTATTCAATCACTTGCTACAGATTATCCAGTGATGGCTCACTTAATATTCTCAGAGTTGGCCACACAAGCGCGCACAAAAAAACTTGTATTTTTAAGATTGACCATTTTGCTATACAAATTTTCCTCTCCACAGTATTGAGAAAATGTTTTTAAGTGCAAAGCAAATGTTTCGTACATAGAGGTGTAAATGTAAAATTATCAATGTGCATCCTAAAAAATACTAACAATAGCCCTCAGGCACTCCATCTTTGAAGAAGTATGAGAAGCCACTGTGACAAAATGTGTACCAAGATGAAGACCTGCACAGGCCACAGTGTGCCGGAACTTTCTTTTCAGTTTGCTATGTGTTAATAAAGGCTATTTATACCTCCTCAAAAGATGGAGCATCTGGGATTATTTTTGCTCTGGGAGTTATTGTTTATAATTTTGGAAATGAACACGGATATTTTACTTTTGCAATCCCTGGTGTGAAACTCGTTCTTTGAATCTGCATCATCCAGGCCCAAGGAATATATTTTTCATGACCCCACGCAGCACTTTTTTCTTTTTCACTTCTTCATTTTTCATGTTTTTAAGTGCTTTCATCTTTTTTAATTCACTGTAAGTTACTTTTAGAATTTATATTTATTTTTATCAGCATTTATTCTTGTATGTCCTTTCAACTACAGAAAGCACTATATACTTGATACTATATACTTAAATGTGTACAAATGAGTGCAGCTCTTACGAATACTGTTTCAAACATACCGTAAAGTGTCATCATTATGACAATGTTGAGGTTGAGTGAACATTTTTCTTCTTCACATTTCATAACAACAGACAGATTGACATCATCAATGGTAGTGGCATTGTTCAGGTCTTGCTGATTTTTGCAGCGAGACAGTGACACTGGAGATAGAAACAGAATATTGTACAAGTTGTATTAAAGGGCCTATATCATGGACATTGAACAGGTAAAACTTAGTAAACTTTCTAAACACACCATTCACTCCTCATTCCATTTATAGAAACTATGCTGCAAAAATGACCTACTTTGAATTCATTGTGTTTGTGTTGTCACAAAATTAATGCATTCACATACCAGTCAAACACCAATTCAGAATTTCCTACAGAAATTTAGCTCTGCTCATTAATGCTGAAGGTATTAGGGACTGTTTTAGCCTGGACTGCTTTTTGAATGAGGTACAATACAGGGCAGCATATCAGGAACAGAGCTCATTTACATGCATCAGTCTTAGGCTGGCTTCACGTGATGAAACTTTCTGTTTACCCTGTGAATAGTTTTGTTTGGCATGTCAGACAACACTGAATGTGAATTACCTTTCTGTTCACTTACCTTTCTGTTCCCTGAGTATTTTCACTTTTGGCACAATATTTAGTGATGTATTAATGGCCAAACAGGCACACAACAAAAAAGCAACCTTTTATTTTGAAGATTGGGAATTTGGCTACACAATTTCTCCTCTCTAAAGTTGCCTCCAACATAATTACCATACAACCAGACAGTTAGATAATGCAATTCAATAACAAGGTTACATGCTTCACATGCCAATATTCCACTAGATAGCCAAATTAGCAGCTCATATTTGTGATTCACCATAGTTCTCACTAAAGTCATCTACAAGATATAATTTACGTTAATATAAGTTTTATCATCTTTTAGCATTTTCTGGCATTTTTATCATCTTCATATTTTTCCAGCTTTCACTGACATTTTTTCTAAATATATCTGTCATTTTTTATCTATCTACTTCACAATATATTTGCGTTTTTGTATCTGTTGTGCGCGTGTTACGTCTTTAAAAATGAGCCATTGAGGTTACAGACTTGATGACTAGCTCATCCTGTTCCAAAAGCACAAACAGTTCATCTCAGAGTGGGTCTCAGTCTCCCTTCTGTTATCATTTTCATCCTTTGGATCTAAAAAAAAATGTGCTCTGTATAAAATTAGGGGCCATCAAAAGACAAGAAAGTAAATAGCTACATTAATGAAGATAAAAGCAGGCTAAAAAAGTAATTGGTGGCACAAGCAGCCATTTAAACAGCTGTTAGCGTTAGCTAGCTAGTTAACGCAGCTAGTTACAGAAACGTTAGCTTTGAGAAGCTCCTGTTTGTTGTCACGGCTCTGGAAATGGACAAAATTGAAAACTACCACCCTTGAGTCAGTCAGGAGGGGGATTCTCCTCTCCAACTGCCCAATAAACCTGTTTCTGTATTATTATTTTTTATCATTGATCCGGTGAAATGAATGGCTTGAAAGTATGTTGTTTAACGTGATCACGTGATGTGTTATATGAATTTTCATTGGCTGTTTCATTGAAGTTGTTTCACAAAGTTGAGATGGTTGCAACTCTGCGTTTTAAATGAGTTGCAATTTAGTTTCTTGTAGGTTTCAAGCCACTAAAATTGAATATAAGTTTTAACATATAAAGCACAGTAATAAAAACAGTCTGTTTCATTCTGAGGGATAAAGAGACATTAGACAATGCTCAGGTAAAATTCAATTAACATAAATTTTGATACATAAATGTAATTAAATGAAAGAGAATTCTATTAATATATTGTTTACTATGTGTGTAGTATGTGGTGTGGGGAAAGGGGATGTCTGAGTGGGATATGTATATCTTCAAAAAAAAAAAATAAAGACAATTGATAGCGTAAGACTCATCTACTCACAGTGATGCCTGGATTTACAGTGTAGCCCCTGTTAGAAAAAAATGAAAAGGAGATTTAACATTAAAAGCTACAAATACTAGCAGAATTCGGCCACATAGAGCATTTCACTGAATCAACACGTAGCCCAGAGTGTTGATAATTAATTTGTCAGAAGGAAATGTAATCTACGGTAGGATAATGACAGGGGTTTCCCACATTTGATTATGTGGAGACTGTAGTTCCTGGTTGTGCAAAACGGAAAATAACTCTAAACTACTGTCAAATGACTACTGTTATGCTTTCTGTCTGGATACTTCAAAGTCAACTCTGTCTTCACTTCAACTGTTTACAGTTTGAAATACAACCATGCACTTCTAATGACCTCAACTTAAATAAGCTGAACAAGATTCATTGCACAACATTCTGTCATGTGATCAAGATATGTCTTTCAATTTACTTTTCACTATGAAACAGGCACAGACCTGGCACTGACCCTAAATACCAATGACAGTACTCACTAGTTTAAAAAAGTGAATGAAGCTTAAAGCCCCATTCAAGAAATACCACAATACCACCAAGACTGACCCATGATAAATAACAGAGAGCATAAAAAACACAAATATAGTCTATTTTGGTGGTTACATGTTTTGTTATTATTATTAATAAAATAAACACTTTTTCTTTCAATATAAAGAAATGGCTATTGCATCAAGTATGAAATGCTAATTTGATCTTTAATGGACTAATTATTACAATCATAAAATAATCTTAAAAATAATCTAAAAATCTAAATCTAATAATCTAAAAAAATAATATTAAAAACCTGAATAGTTTAGTGAATGGTTAATGTCCTACACAACACTATGAGGTCTCCACAAACTTGTTCAGCCTAATTTACTGCCCACACAGTGGTATAAACATACCTTAGAACAGTGAACTCCACACTGCTGGATCTGCTTGACTGTGCTGTTTAGGGGCTCAACCTGGAGGATGATAAGAAGCAAGAACAGAATTAACTTCATCTTCAGTCCAGTCTCCATGTGCAGCCTAGTACAGAGCACTGCTGCCTGCTGCTCAGCTGAGGAGACCTCTGATGAGGAAGACAGCACTCTCAGGGACACTGTCACACTAAATCCTTTTGCAACCTGAAGACATGTCTATACCACAAATTAGACAATTCTTCCTTGTCTCAGCCTCAAGATAGCAGTGCCCTCTAGCGTGCTTCCTTATGCACTTCCCAGAATACCAAAACAGCATTGTTTTATTTGCAAATGTGGTGGGAAACATCAGAAATGGGCTGTAACTACTTACATTTACTCAGTTGCATGTACTCAAGTACGCTTTTGATGGATTTGAACTTTTTCAAATCATAATACTTTTACTTGAGTATATTTTTGAGAACTGTACCAGTTTTAGTCTTTAAAATTTAGTTACTTATTCATTGTTTGCATGTTTATTTCTTTTCTTGTGGCTCAGTGCTTAAGTAGTTTTTGGTCTGCTACTTCAGGAAAGGTACTTTTACGTTAAGTCAAACACTTTTACTTGAGTATGGGTTCAGACTAGTCTACACACTTCCAGTAATTATACACACTACATATGAATGGTGTTGTTCCAAAATGCATTATAGACCTCTTTTAAGAATTTTATTTCATGATAACAGTTGTGGAGTGTGAGCTTTACACATGCAAGAAATGTCAGTGCTATATTATGATTAATACCACCTTTATTAGAAAAATAAAAATGTGTTTTCCATTTTAAACCAGCTGTTATTCTTTTCAAAAATGTGTTATATCCTCTCACATGGATATACAGCATTTTGGAATGAAACTCTTTATATACAGATCTATGACCATTTTTAACATATTCACTCATAGCAAGACCAAAAGTGAAAGCCATCCAGTTCTCTATATCTACACCACAAATCAGGAAATAATGAGGGAAAGAAAGTCTCCTCCAAAAAAATGTGATAACAGAAAACACACACATACAATTAATAATTTGTGTTTCCATTCATAAATTGCTTAATACAAATGATAATCATATCCAGACCTGCAACCACAAAATTGCAGCTTGTATGTATTCAGTGGGTGACAACTGCTGATTTGCAAACTGGGCAGGCAGTGAGCTTTACCTAAGGAAAAGAGGGAACGCATTCGGGCCTGCATGTTGTCCCCCTGCTTTGAATCAGTTGGCAAGCTGGAGCAACATACACTAAACAGTTTAGAGTTGACATGACACCACCGTTCCATTCCCAACTGATACAGAAGCTTTAAGTATAAGCTGATGTGATCTCTTTTTTTCTCTCTAAAAACTACTAAACTACTAACGACCTGTTTTTAACTAAAGTACTTCACCTAAGATGATCACTCAGAAGTAGACCATCATACTGAAACTTCTCAATCACTCTACTGCCCCACAGGAGGAAATACGCACCAGAACATCACACAGTGTGACTGAGTGCTCTTTCAGGACAGATTTGTTACAGGATTGAATCACATTCATTCTTTTTTTCTCCTTTGATATCAGATCCAGCCTGGTTTGCTGATACCCGGTATGGGATCCGTGTCATCTCTAGTGCAGTTACAGTACGTCATTTCAGTAAACCTCCACAAAGGGAGAGGGGCAGTCAGACTCTCAGTGGTCTCCCTCACAGTTTACAGAGCTCGACTGTACTCAGTACCATCCGACCACCCAACAGAAGAAGAAGTCTGCGCTTATTCCTGCCCCCCCCTCCCTCCCTCCCTCCCTCCCTCCCTCGCTCGCTCGCTCTCCTCCTCGCTCCTCTCTCGCTCTCTCTCCACCCCATCTTTTGTTACCCAGTCCCGGCCGGCGCTGTAAAAACATACAGGCACTGAACTGCGCGGTCGCAGTCGTTAGCCAGCCAGCTAGGTTAGCAGCTGCCCCCTCCCCCCGCGGCCTGGCTGGAGATGAGTGGAAGATGTCGGTTTCGGGGCTGAAGGCCGAATTAAAGTTCTTGGAGTCAATTTTTGACCCAAACCACGAACGTTTCAGAATTATCGACTGGAAACCTGATGAACTTAGCTGCCAATTCAATGTGACTGGGGAAAAGCTACTGATCATTCACTGCAACATTACGGTAAGGGGAGACGTAGGAAGACGTAACGTTAGCTTAGCTAAGCTAGCTGCTCAGCAATCGAGCAGCAGTTAGCTAGCTGGCATGCTAAAACAAGCGTCGAAATAATAATGTCACGTACACTGTTTGTTGTCGTGTTGATAAGAAGTCTGTAGGCCAGTCCAGATGAAAAAGAGATCACTAGCTTGACGTATACATTCATGTTATCCTCAAAATTGGCATACTAATCACAGCCATTGCGCTAATTTAGCTAAGTTAAACAAGTTCTCACAAGTAGTTAGCTAACGCTAGCTGAGTTACCACGAAGCTTAGTTGATCGCCACTGGTTAGCTAGCTTAGTTTGTTGGCTAACTTTCATACCTTCACCCATAAAGTGTGCAAAGCCACAGGCTTGTTTCCGAATGCGCGGTATCGCTTCCTTTGTTATGATTATTAACGCAGCAGTAACATAACATCATAGCCTTAACGTAGGTTTTGGCTGTAGCAAACAACACAATAAGTTGTCGCAGCCAAACAGTGTGAGTGAGTGCTGTACCTGGCCAGCTGGTGGTCAGCTAGCTAAGGCTAATGGTGGACGTGTAGCAGGCTGACCGGCGTTTGGTAGTCTTTGGTAATGTTGTGGTTAATCTGTGCTGGAATGTGACACGTTAGCGAGCCAGCTAACCGCGCTCAGCGAGCTAGTTAACTAGATGACTGACGTCTGTTTTCCAGTCTACGTTTTGGTTTTTTACGAAGAATTAACGTTAATAAAGCAGTAAGCAAACTGTCTAACCTAGCTACACACTCATATAGGACAACTGTGATTTCATATTTGAGCTAGAATGTTCTGACTTCTGAATTCCCCATTTAAAATGTACAACAAGTAACATAAAACCAAAATCGCAGATAAAAAAGGAGAGATCGGTTTCACTGTGGCCTGTCAGCCTGTTTAACAGTGCTAGCTAAGTTCTGCCTGCTAGCTAGCTAAGCTAACGTTAATTAGGTAGCTTAATGTTAGTTAACACCAGTGACGTGAAGTTGTTACATTTGGTGCGTGATCTAGTGACTAAGACAATTTCTTGCTCACAGGCGGCTAACAGTGTTCTTGGGCTGGTTGTTAGTAGTGCAAAACACATGAACTGCTCAGTCGCGGAGTTGTTACACTGTTAGCTAGCTAGCTAGCCAGGTTTGCGCATCGGTGTACTGTTGGTGAGCGTAACGTAGCTACAGTTTGTAGAAAGTTACACTTGCTAATTAACTTGCACCCTAAAGAAACACTAAAGTAAGGTGTCTAGATTTTAAAATATATTTCACATAATGTGTATAACATCAGTGATTCGTGATTAACTAATGATGGTAGAATTTACATGGACAGTTTTGGATCTATTAAAAATAGTCCGGTTGTTGAGAAGGATACCATAACTATTGATTTGTGGACTGCTGTGTTGACTATTAACTGTGGATGTTTCTAAACATGATCGTCCTACTTATGGTTTGCAGTTCGCAGTGAAGTGGGAAAACAATGTAGGGAGGGGAGCAGTGGGGTTTGGTGGGTGTTCACTTAGCAGGAAGAGCAAACACGTCATTACCTCTCTAGTCTGTACTAAACAGCCTGTTCTGAAATGCAGCTTACCTGGCTTCAAGCTCTACTTCTTTCATTTTAACCACTGCGGAGGGCACAGACTGTTCTACTTCAGCCCCTTTTTGTTCTAATTTTCCACAACTCGTCTTGCTTATAGGAGTCTTATCCTTCAACTCCACCTATATGGTTTGTGGAATCAGATGATCCAAGTCTGACTGAAGTTTTAGAGCGGCTGGAGGATGTCCGCAAAGGCAGTACATTGGTAAGTAAGCATTTGAGACAGGTTTCCTTCTCATTGTAGGGTTGTTGTGTGTCCTTTGGGTGTCACTACCCACACTGTGACCTCATGGGTTCGTCCCTCTTGATCTGCTCTTGATTCTGTCTGTGATAGTTGCCAGCTGACAGTAGAAACATTTAGTATTTGGAGGATTAGTAGTAGAAATGGTGTATTCGTTTTTCTCCCTCAGCTCCTCCAGCAGCTGAAAAGGTTAATCTGCGATCTGTGTCGACTCTATAACCTGCCCCAGCACCCTGATGTGGAGATGCTGGACCAGCCTCTTCCTGCTGGACCCATCACTCATGACAGAAAGGTTGGCCAGATAAACCTAGGCACTAATTTACTCTTCTTTTTTTGTTTTTTGTCTGTGTGTTAGGTTCTGGAAAGCCACATTTTTATTGCATTTTCATTCTTTCTTTTTTTGCTGTTGCTCCTAGCATGTAACAACAGATGAAGTAACATCTGAAGAAGAGGAGGAGGAAGAAATGGCAGAGGTTTTTATTGTTTTTCAAGTATTTTACATTTTTGACCACTTGTCCTTTGTATTTGGTCCTGTGAATGCTCTATATGACTGTTTTTTTTAACACATTTCTTGGTCTCTCTGTGTTAGCAGGACATTGAAGATCTAGACCACTATGAGATGAAAGAGGAGGAACCTGTAGATGGCAAGAAATCAGAGGATGATGGGATAGAGAAGGAAAACCTTGCCATCTTGGAGAAAATTCGCAAGAACCAGAGGCAGGACCACTTGAACGTAAGTGTCAATTTGGTAAGGTAATTTTTGTACTACTATGGGATCTTTTTTGTTTGTTTGTCCCCTGCACCGTTAACCAAACATGTCTTTGAATTATTTGTTTATTTATTTATTTCATTCGTTCACTCAGGCTATTACGATTGGAATTCACTTTATTTCCGTATTCTGTATCTGTTATGATTACAAGGTACAGTCCTGAGAAATGTTTTTTACTTAAGTAAGTTGAACTAGAGTGTACTTATGCAATAAATTTGATTCTGGTTCAGTATAAACCCACACAAATATCTGTGCTACTGCAGAACCACTTTTTAGTCAGTGGAAATGTTAAAAAAAAGAATTTGCACAGGACATACATTTTTATAACAGTGCTTGATTTTGATGTAGAAGGCATACTGCTGCAAAATATATTTATCAGCTGGGTCACTGCATTGTTCTGCTAAAATCAAGGTGTTTGGTTGTTTTAGAAGTACTTTTCCTCAAAGGTCTGTGTTTCTTGTTCTTTAGGGTGCAGTCTCAGGCTCTGTTCAAGCCTCAGACCGTCTCATGAAGGAACTCAGGGAGATCTATAGGTCACAGAGTTATAAGACAGGTCAGTGTGCATGTACTTTTGATGTCTGTATGAATTACTTGAAGTCCAGTCTAATCTGCAAAGGGCTGTTGTGGCTGCAAGTTTTCATTCCAGCGATGCAGGAAACCAACTGATTAAAAAAGTAGAAAGTGTGCTCCTGCATGTGTGGAATGAAAATCTGCAGCCACACCAGCCCTTTGCAGATAACATTGGACACCGCTGCTCTATGGCTATGCAACATAACTATCAAATTAGGTATGCTTTCCTTTTTTGTCTATGTGTTTTGATATTGTTCAAGGACAACTCTAGTGGCCTCATTATCAAATGGTCTTGGAAGTCTTGGTAAATTATGTTGTGGTGAAAACCCCAAACTGTTGTGCCTCCACAGAAGAGGTGAGGGAAGTGTTGTTGGCAGAGCATATGATATGATTTATGTGTCCTTTTTGTGTTCACATAAGTTTGACAAGAGGCTCCTGATGCATGTTAAATGTGTTTGGGTGGGAGGTTGATTTAAGATTTTTGAATACTTACGGTTTCCTTTATGCAGAATGCAAAGTAGTGAAGCACTTCATGGATCTGGTTTCTGACCCACTCAATTCTTCATTTTTAGCACTCAAGTAGTTTTTAGCGCTTCACAAGAATACTGCATCAGTGACACTGTGTTTTTGTTTTTTTATTTTTTTTTTAGGTATCTATTCAGTGGAGCTAGTAAATGACAGTCTATATGAGTGGCATGTGAAGTTGAGGACGTAAGTACAGTCTTTCTTTGTTTACTTAGTGGTCTGATTTGACAGCTTGAATGCTAAAGCGTTCACTAAACTGTTAAAAAAATAATAATAATAATAAACTTTATGTCTCTGGTTGTGTTACAGGGTAGATCCAGATAGTCCACTGCATAGTGACTTACAGGTTTTGAAGGAGAAAGAAGGGGTGGACTACATTCTTCTCAATTTCTCTTATAAAGTGAGTTGTTTTTTTTTTTTTTTTTTTCACCCCCTCTAAATCATTTTGTCTTTTTCGCTCATGTAAAACAGCTAAGGAATTTGCATCTTCTTTTTTTCCTTTGCAGGATAACTTTCCTTTTGATCCTCCCTTTGTACGGGTAGTGTCTCCTGTTCTTTCTGGAGGGTCAGTACAGGAATGTTTTCTTGCTAATGTGTTTGGAGTCGTATGAATTCTTTCCTAAATTTGTTGCTTGGACTCTTATTATTTTGGTCACTTTGCTTCTTTTCATTACTTTTGCCAAAGAACCTTTAAAACATCTTTTCAGGGGAGTAGAAAATACTTGCACTTCACAGTGTTTTGCCTTAATAATCATAAATCATATTTAGCACCTAGAGCTGTCTGCCTAAAGTGTATAAAGGGAGCTGATAATGTTCAGTTCATAGAGGGGAAAAAAATCAGTGATGCCAGAAATGGCAATGCTATGCTGCATGGATTTTTTTAACTGCAGGGACATGTTTGGTTAAAAATGTCTTCTGAGTGGTTTTCAAGGGGCAGATTTTAGGTAACATATTTCATGGATCACCTTTTTCTTTTTAGTCTAACTGTGTATGTTTCTTCTAGATATGTTCTTGGAGGAGGAGCCCTGTGTATGGAGCTACTAACAAAACAGGTGAGAATTTTACTGGTAATTTGTCTTCAGATCACATCTCCTATTATGACATATAAAAATCATTAGCCCTTTAAAATAAGACCACCTTTGTAAAAGAGTTTATGAATTGCTTGAGAGTGGTTTATTAATGGTTCTTACTAAACAGCTACACATAATTGAAAAGGGCACCGGTGATCTGTTATTTGGCTAATGGTTGGTGGTCAGCTTATTCAGATAATCATATTTATTAGATATAACGGGACACTTGCTCTTTTTTGCTTTTTAATCATGAACTGTTTATTAATGATTTAAGGTGTTCATGACCTAATTAATAGCCATGTATAAGCTACTTTTTAACCATAAAACCTTTGTAAGGGTAGACTTATTGTAAAGTACAACCTGTAAATCTTAAACACACCATCTTCGATGCACCCTCAGGGCTGGAGCAGTGCCTATTCCATAGAGTCTGTCATCATGCAGATCAATGCCACTCTAGTTAAAGGGAAAGCTAGAGTACAGTTTGGAGCTAATAAGGTTTGTACCAAGTGTCTTTGTCCTTTCTTGAACGCTTAAATCTAACATGATTTTGTGCTGCAACGCTGATATTTTTTTTTTCTTTGATAGAACCAGTATAATCTTGCCAGAGCACAACAGTCATACAAGTCTTTGGTCCAGATCCACGAAAAGAATGGTAAAGAACATGTCCACACCTTCACAAAGGACTCTTTCCTCTATTTGTTTTGGATATGGATTGACACTCACCTCATCCCATTATTAAAAGGTGATTTTGTATCCCTGTTTTTTTGCCCTACAGGCTGGTACACACCCCCTAAAGAAGATGGTTAAGAAGGTGGCCGTTGTTCCTGCACACTGGGAATATGGGATTTCTGATCAACCATTTGCTTTTTTATTTTTGTAATATTATTCCCCTCAAATCTTTCTCTTCACCTGGAGTGTGAGGTCCCACTGGTCTCTGTGGAAGTTGTGTGCGTGCGTGTGTGTGTGTGTGTGTGTGTGTGTGTGTGTGTGTATGTGGGCATGTGTGTGTGCACTTGACCTCTCTCTGTTTCTGTCTTTCCCCATTACTTGCTGTCTCTCTTGTAATCACTCTCTCCTGCTCTCATTTCTTATTTTCTCCAGTTCGCTGCAGGGAAAAAGAGGGATGTGTGAGAGACACAGAGCCGTGGTACTAATGGGGGTCTTGCACAGAATGATTTTAGATGCCACCAGACTCAGTCTGGTTTTACTGTCTGGAGCGACAGGTACGGCTCTGTCGGATTAATACCTGAATGGAGATAAAAAGAAGTTTCTGGATTTTTTTTATCCCCTTTTTCTGCCTTTAATGGATGTTCTTATGACCATGACTCCAGACTTTTGGCAGAAGTTACTGAAATTCAAACAGGAATGGATGCAATAAGAGACAATATGAAGATGTGCCACTTCTCTTGTATCTGCTGGCACTGATCTCTTCTTTACCTTCTGCATTCTATGTTAACATGTACTGGTACATATAATGCCGATATTGTTAAAGAATCATTATTTGCCAGAGTTATATGCTCATGCTTCTCAAGCAGCCCTAATTCTAATGATTAAAGTCAAGATAAGGGAGAGTGTGTGGCGGCTGTGTCTAGATTCAGTTCACAAATATTAACTGTGGATGAATACCACTCGCTTTCCTGTCTTGCTTTGTAGCCTGTGGCTAATTTGGCCAATAACGGTCAAACGCAGGCCTTGATTGGAACGGGCTAAAGAAGAGAATGTGTCATTGTTCTGTAGTTGGACAGAGGTCTGCTTGTAAACTTGTAAATGGATTTGAGGTGCAAGTCATCTTTATTGTGCCGTTTATGTGAAGTAGGTTTTTATTTTCAGCCTTGGGTTGTGCCACAGTACTCAGTCAGTCATAGAGTTTTCAGCTGAGGGTTTAAGACCTCTGTGTTTAATTGGATGTTTTAAACTTGTGCAAAATGGAGATGGGGGGGGCGAGCACCGAAAACTGTATTTATTCAGGGGTTTTGAACCATGTACTCATGTTTCTGAAGGTGTCAAGATATTATTATTCTTCCTTTACTCATTTTAATGGTGGACATTCACTTGTACTTCATTTAATAGCCGCTGATACAGATTCACCAGTGAACCTTAAGTTATCAGCAAATTAATGATTCCATATTAGTATTTTTCGGTTGAGTGAGAGAAAATCACATTCAGGATCCATTAGCTAGCGTAGACGCTTAAGGTAAAATGAACATTGACAAGGAGGAATATTTCTTTTTTTTTTTTAGTACTGCTACTTTAACTTTTTTAATATCTTCCAAGAAGCTTCCAAGAAGTCTGTTAGACTGACATTGTTACAGTGGGTAAAACTCGTGTCGTGCTGTGTGCTGCAACTGGTTGGATCAGTGTTTCTTTGCACACCATAAAATCCTTGTACTTTCAGTGCTGACTGCAAACAAGCTAGTCTTTTTTGAGGGCATCTCACAATTCGAAGTGGTAACTCAGGACAGAAAACCATTGCATTGCCACATTTTATCCCCATGCATTATCTGTCAGCCCACACTAATGAAGAAATATGGCGCTCTCTCTGTCAGTGCTGTGTTTGTTTTTAAATGAAGAGTTTAGCACACTCTTCAGTACGTTTTCAGGTCCTAGTACAGGTTCATTTAAAGTGGAGTGAGACAGCGTCAGCAATCAGGTCTTCAGTATAGACATCTGTTCTTCTCTCATTCCCATGAAGTTCAACATGTCTGATGGCTTGGTGATATGTATGTAATACACAGTCTTAAGAAATGGCCCTGGATGTAAGAAATCTTTCTTGATCGTTTGGCTCTTTTTGCACAAAATTTTAAGAGTGTGCCTCCTAGATCACTGCAAAGGGTGGGAGTTGTGTCCAGACTCTGAGCCAATCATGATTACCGGAAAGCCATATCCTAACACTGGCTTGCAAATCTATAAGTCCATCACCTAGATGTAAGTTTCCATATAGAAATGTTAAGCATTGTGTGTTGGATTGCTTTCAAGCGTATGTTGGTTGTTTGCGCTGTAAAGAGGATCTTGTCATTCCTTTCCAGCACTTCTCTGACTCATGTTCTCTAAGAGCAGCACAGCTGAGTACTGTTATCTCTGACATTGATGCTGCTCTATTTTCAGACCTACTTGCTTTGGTTTTTAGTTCATCTGGGAATTCGACACACCTGCACCTCTTAAAGTTAATAAAGCTGGTTTGTTGTCCAACTGGACTGCTGTCGGTAACATATTCTCCATTGTGCTACCACGTATGACTGGACAGCGATGGCTTTCTCTTGTTCTTTTTTTCCTTTGGAAGACCGACCTCAGATTGACCGATCACGGTGTTCTTTTCTGGTGCCATCTCATGGTGGACTAGTTATCATACGTACTCTAGGCATGCTTTCAGGTTGTTTTTCCCATTGCAAGAGAATTTTGACCATGTACAGTAAAATTTGTAAACTTGCATCAAGTTTATGAATAAATTAATTTTACGAGGGCTATTTGTAATGTTTGTTTTTTTTGAAGCATCACTGAAGTTTTTAGAATGACCTCTAAAAGAAACTTTAACCCCTTAAAATTGTGTGCGCGTGTGTGTGCGTGCATGCATGCGGAAGTACGTACATCTAATAGGTGTGTGTGTGTGTGTGTGTGTGTGTGTATGTGTATGTGTATATATGTACATGGGGACTCTGGAAGGGTGTCAAGTATGTTTAACCGTTTGTAAATAAAGTTACTAGCACATCCTGCCTGTATCTCTTGTCTGCCACAAGAGGGCGGACTGTGTGCATTTCTACACCAGGCACTAGCTGTTAGGCAGTGTCTCCGTTCTTCACTTCTGAGAAGAAATACCACAGTACCACTGTGGAGAAATGTTTGGCCTGTTCTCCATGTAGATTTTGTCAGCAATGTTTTCTGCAGGTTCTTCTACAGTAGTTTATTGGAGATCAGGCCTCTGCTTTGATTAGACCAGTTTAAAACATTACATTTAATGTTTCATTTAGTCTCGTAATGTATCGTAGTCTTCTCTGCATGTTGCCATGTTTACTCTTATAAATTATAGCAGGTACTGCTGGGAAAAAGAAGCACGAACTTGATGTCTATTTTTTTTTCAGAATCAAAAAATGCCTGCTTGGCAACAACTGTTAAATTTGACTAAGAAAAGCAAAATCAAAGAAAAACTATGAAACAAAATGTTGAGATGTTTACTTAGAAAAGGGTATATATCTTTTCCTCTCTGTATTTACAGTTACCACAAGAGCTTGACTCAGAAATCTCTCTATCACACACACACACACACACACTCTCACACTGTGTACATCACTGTTTCTCACTGTACATTTCTCATTGTACTACTACATATCTCTATCTCACTGTATCCCACGCTGTACATATTTCTTGATGTACATGTCACTGTATTTCTCAGAGTACATACCTCACTGTACATATCTCTCATGGTATCTCACACTATACATATGTGGATTACCTAATTAAACTTACACTGTAGAGTTCTGTTCCAGATGGTGCAGTCAGTCAGGAGAGGGGTTAACTCTGCCTCCAGCGCTGGGATTGGCTTGTACTCTAGATTTAGTCTTGTTTTTCATGTTTAGGAGTAGCTATGAACTAGCCTGCCAATTAATCCCAACAAAACAAAGCAAGAGCTTTCATAGTGTCCTCAGAAAGGCAGGAACATAATGGCCAGGTGTTTTTTTGCAGTTTGCTAAGTCAAAAAATCTGTCTCTGTTAATTTGTCATCACTATGATGTTGGCTAACTTGTCATTGAATAATAATTTATATAATAAATAATAAATAAAAATAAGCAGTGGTCTGTGGTCCATACTGGATCTTTATGTGCTTTAAAAGAATTCAGAGACATGTTATTGGACACGCTGTGCACAGAAGGCAATTGTTCTACATCCTGTAGAACAACTTCAATCCCAGATTTGGTTTCCCTCCATTCATATATTGTGTTACACAATATCCCTGAGAGCATTTCCTTTCATAACCTCCCTGGCATGTGGCTGAAAGTGGGTGAGAGAGCTGAGGAGTAATTCTACCTCACTATTTTTGAAAGTCTGACTCAGACAACACCAGAGGCCAGGTAGGTCAGTCCTATTGCTGCTACCAGTAGCACATTTATGATCAAAGTTTACTTGTTTTAAAGGACGTATGTGCTGTACTTTTAATGGCAGCCTTGTCAGATATTGATAAAAGTGGTTGGCTGTTTGTAATGAAAAGGTAGACATGCTCTTTTACAAGTAAATACATGTTGGCACTTGCGGTCTTTTCAGCATTACCTGAATAGTTGTAAAGCTTTTAACGCATGTACGTGTCAGAATATGTATACAGGTACTTCAGAAATTGACCTTTGGACATTCTGCAAGTAGAGCTATGTAGTGGACCCAGTTCAAAGAACCCCCTGACCTCACTCTGCTCATACATTCAGAAGGACTCTTCACCTACATGCACTGATTACACGGCTGTTTGCAGACTGCATCCAGTCCACGGAAGACTTTCTCTCCTGACACTTGAGGCTGAAATTCTGGACGGCCAGTGGAATTTGCTAAAGTTAGGTAAGTATAATTACTTGTATATATGCTAAATTGTGTCTCTTCTGCAAGTTATGTAAAGTCTTCCACGGTTTCAACACAGTAATCCAGTTTCTAATCCACGTTTCCAGAAACTCTAGCTTTAGGGTCTCGGCACATTTTATTACTTAATTTTGACAGGCCACAGGCTTAACTTCACCAACCCCATTTTGAACTTGACTATGAGTTATTTGTTGGATAAGAAACCCTTAAACTCTGAAGGATATATCATATTATTATAGTTATAGCAATTAATTAAACGGTGTTTGGCTAAATAAAATAGGAAATTGCTAAGTGTCCAAAGAATTGCATGAAAACGGACATCAATGCAAGATCCAACAAATAAATATCATTGACTATTTTTAATTATTACATTTATGAAATACTTGCCTTTTAGGACTGACTGACTCATTGTGCTCAACTTTTTTGGCATTCCTACCAAATTATATAATCCCAAAATCTTTTCCAGATGTACTTTTTGCACTACTTTGACATAACAAAATCTCATACACGCACATGTACCAGCACGTCACATAAATCTTTTGAGGATTACCTGTGTAGATGAGAGGTAAGATGTTTTTCTTACTCATTCATAAAATCTTTCTTAGTGCTAAAGTGCTTTGACAGGATGTTTTCTAAAAGCATTAATTAATTACTGTTTTAGCTAGATAGCTAGACAGCTAGAAAGAAAGAAAGAAAGAAAGAAAGGAAAAAGAAAGAAAGAAAAAGAAAAGAAAGGAAAAAAGAAAAGAAAGAAAGAAAGAACTTTATTGATCCCAAAGGGAAATTGCAGTGTTTCGGTAGCAACACATATAATTTCACTACCAGTAGCACATTTATGATCTTTCTATGTTTTATTTTCTATGCAGAAAATAAAACATAGAAATAAACCTAGACATAAGTTAAAGTACAAGAGAAATAAAATAAAAGTATACCTATTTGCATATTTACATGGCATATGAGACAGATTTGTTGTATTTACATGATAGCAGGCACTAAGTGGTATGAGGTAAACTAAAAGCACAATGAGTATAGACATAACTAACTCGGAGTTGCTTCAATATTACAGTGTAAAGTGCGTGTTGAAAGTGTCATTACAGTAGTAGTTATGATATATTGCACAGTGTGTATTAATCGGAGAGGAGATACAGTGATGTGGTTCATCACAGTTCAGATAGCAGGAGATCAGTACCATCTCTGCAGTAAGGAGACTCGTTGTAGAGCATTATAGCAGTGGGTAAGAAGTAATTACTGTGTAAAGGTTCAATTAATTTTTGTCCTCATTATTTACAAAAAAGTGCACTCTGCCAAAATAATTTTCGCATCGAACAGACTGACTGTTAAAAATGATAGTGTTAATTGTTGAATGGCCTTATCTGCAGTCGAATGCAAAAGTTTGGGTGCCCTGGTCAAATGATGTTTAAATAAGTGTAAATAACCTAAATAAATGTAAATAAGTTAACACATCCTCTACAGAGAACACCCAGCTGCACATTTTAACACACAGTTACTATTTATTTGCTGAATTTAAGACATAAGAAAAAAAAAAACAAAACATACAATGTGGCCTTTGCAAAAGTTATTACACATTTTATGTTTTATGTTTTATTTTTGCCTGGGTTTGATTCGCTCCTCCTTGTTTCTACGCTCATTGTCCATTTTATCAGCTGCACTTACTATATAGGTGCACTTTGTAGTTCTACAATTACAGACTGTAGTCCATCTGTTTATCTGCATACTTTGTTAGCCCCCTTTTACCCTGTTCTTCAGTGGTCAGGACCCATATGGACAATGTGTGTGTATGTGTGTGTTTTATTTTTTCCAATATGTTGAACTCGGCAAATAAATAGAAATTGTGCGGTAAAATTTACAGAAAAATGCCATATTTAAGTTTGTTTCCTGCAGAGGATGTGTTAACTTACTTTTACTTACAGAATCATCAAGAAAGCATGCAATTTGACCAGGGGTGCCCAGACTTTTGCAGACAACTGTAGGCTCCAGGTTCTGCATTTCGCCTACTTGACTATTTAGTCAAATCATAACAGTTCATGGCCACATGTTAGAGAAAATTCAGCATGTTTTTAGAGAGGAAGGTCATTAATTCATAATGTCTGAAGTATTTCATTAAATTGTATAATGTAATCATAAAACAGAGTTATTTTCTCTTCACAGTGCTGTGAATGAAGATGCCTCAATCAGTACTAGTCACATTATGGGCACTCTTATTTGCATTGTCAGGAGTACAAGGGGGAAAGGTATTGGTGTTTCCTCTGGATGGAAGCCACTGGGTAAATATGAAAGTCATCATTGAGAAACTCCACTCAAGAGGCCATGATCTGACTGTGATACGAGCTTCTAACAGCTGGTATATTAAGGAGGAGTCTCCCTACTACACTTCAATCACTATTCCAAATGAAGGCGGGTTTGATGAGAAATTCTTTAGTTCATTTGTCGGACGGATGTTGGAGATCCGGAGAGAGGGGAGCTCTTTTTGGACTCAGTTTCTTCTTGAGTTAGAAATCATCTACAAATTCAGTGACCTGCATGAAGATATGATAAAGATAATGACAAAAATATTTGAGGATGAAGGCATGATGAAATCAATCCAGGATGCCAAGTATGATGTAATCCTAGCAGATCCTGCTGTTGGAGGTGGTGCAATTTTAGCATACCGCTTTAATATTCCTCTGATTTTCAATGTTCGGTGGACGGTCCATGGAGAAGGCCACTTTGCAATAGCACCCTCTCCTCTCTCTTACGTACCTGTCCCTGGAGCAGAGCTAACAGATAAAATGACATTCTCTCAAAGGGTTCAGAATGTTTTGTGTTATATTTTTACCCTCTTCCAGGCGGCAGTGATCACAGGTCCTCACTACAAAGCCTTCTGTCAGAAGTACTTTGGGCCTGATCTTGATTACTTCTCCCTCTTTCAGGATGCAGACATCTGGCTCATGAGAAATGACTTCACTTTCGAGTTTCCAAGACCCACAATGCCAAACGTGGTCTACATGGGTGGCTTCCAATGCAAACCTTCTAAACCACTTCCTGATAATCTAGAAAAGTTTGTTCTAAGTTCTGGTGAGCATGGTGTCATCATCATGTCTTTAGGGACTATCATCAGTCAACTTCCACAAGATATCACTGAAGAGATAGCGGCCGCCTTTGCCCAACTGCCTCAAAAAGTCATTTGGAGGTACACTGGACCTCGACCTGCTACCCTTGGCAACAACACGTTGCTTGTGGACTGGATGCCACAGAATGACTTCCTTGGTCATCCCAAGACTAGGGTGTTTGTAGCGCATGGAGGGACCAATGGTGTTCAGGAGGCTATTTACCATGGGGTGCCCCTTCTAGGCCTACCTCTGCTTTTCGATCAGCCTGATAATCTCTCCAGGATGTGGAAAAAGGGAGCTGCAAAACTTGTGGACATTGCCACTTTGGACAGAACTGTGTTTTTGCAGGCACTGAAGGAGGTGCTGTATAATCCATCTTACAGAGAGAACATACAGAGACTGTCTAGGTTGCATCGAGACCAGCCCATGAAACCTCTGGATCGAGCAGTCTTCTGGATTGAGTATGTTATGAGGCATGGAGGCGCTCCTCACTTGCGCACACAGTCTTTCAGGATGTCGTGGGTGGTCTACCACTCTGTGGATGTTATACTCACACTGCTGGGAGCCATGATCATTATTCTGTTTATTACTGTTTATGTGAGCAGATATTTTTGGCATCATGTTTTATTTAGAAAGAAAATAAAACATGAATGATGTACTATTCTACAGTTGTAAATGCATTAGATACTGTTTATCTACATCTCATTTCAAGTTTTGTGTTTAGTGCAGCCTAACATGGTCTAGATGTGTCCTACTTAAAATAACTACCTTTGTTTGTTGGTCAGAATTTAGATGATGTTAATAAACTTCATTTATATACAAGCCTATGCCATGACATTCTTTGACAAAGCTAGTAGGAGCTTGAGAGGGAGAATGATCAACCCTGAGATATTTTATATACTAGTGTGCAGAATTCTCATGCATAAATATTAAACATCAGTAACAGAAACAGAGAACACAGCTCCCTATCATGTCTGCCCATTGTCACACAATGTTGCCTCAACAAGAAAGAAAAGAGAATCAAACATATATATTTTTTAAAACTGCTCTCATAATGGATGCAGTAGATGGTTAAAAAAGTCCAAACCTATTTCAATTGTTGTTGGTTTTAATAAATGTTTTTTCCCTCTTTTTTTGGTTTACTCAGTGCTTTTTAATGAAGTATTTGTTCATCTATTCCATTAGAGTGTCTTTATCAAACAGAACCACGTGAAGGCAATTTTCAACGTTATGGCTCCCAATAAGCATGTACTGCAAAAAAACAATATATTTGCAAGTGAAATCATTATAAATCTAGTTGATGTATCTAATATTTATCTAATATATATCTTATATGTATCTAATACGTATAGTAGCTCCTAAACAAAGCTTCAACAGTTTGGAGTCTTACTGATACAGACTCTCTGTAACAATGTCTCTATATCAAAGTTTTAAATAAAACTAAAATCTCTATATAAATATAACAGTCTCTCTTCCTCTGTTCACAGAGACTAAGGGCTGGTTTCCCAGACAGGGATTAGGTCTAGTCTTGGACTAAAGTGAAGTGCCAATGTTGAATCACCATTGGAAATTCTTTGAGTCTAGGATTAGCCTTAATCTGGGTCTGGGAAACTGGCCCTAAATTTATTACATGTGCAGCTGCTACATACACTGTGATTGTGCTTTATTACGATTCGTCTGTAATTCCCTGCTCTTTCTCTACTTTTTCTCTACTCTTTCTCATGCTACTCTTTCACACACTTTGCTCAGCGCTAGTCCAAGCTATCCTCCTGCTGATTTACTACAAAATTTAAGACACTGTGACTCTTTTCCAAGTTTCACAGCCAGTCACCCCTCTGACACCAAAACCTAGTATTTTAGAGGATGAACATCCTGCAAGCTACAGAAATTTACTTCAGTGCAACTATTATAAGTTTCAATTATTATTTTATTGCACATACCAAGATAGCTTATAAAAACAACAGAAATCGGCAGGTTTTACTGAGCACAATCACTTATTACAGTACACATCGTCATAATTTTACAATGGATTTTAACATAAGTTAATTATAACATAAGTATTAATGGCACATGATCTGTCATTGAGAACAGCTGCTAATACTTCTGCTAAGTCCCTGCATACTTCTGGAATTACAGCCCTGCGCAGTGTCCTGTGCTTGCACACTTCAGATTTTGCCTGGATACAGAAAAGCTTTTGGACACTTTTTGTTCACCATTTGCTGACTGTGGTGTTTTTAGACATAATAATCATCTTAGAGTACTATTTAGGTGTGTTTTTTAGCATTACACAACTTTACCAGCCTGTTGCCCCCGTCCCAACTTTTTTGGAACGTGTTGTTGGCATCAAATTCAAAATGGGTATATATATTTTTGACATTAATTTGTTAAAAATTTGATAAGTTGTCTTTGTACTATTTTCAATTAATTATAGGGTTTAAATGACTTGCACATCATTGCATTTTGTTTTTATTTACATTTTGCACAGCGTCCCAACTTTTTTAGAAAAGCGGTTGTATGTTAAATTGTTTACTTTTTTTTAAATCATTACCTATAACAAGTTCTTTTATTCTATCTTATTGAAGGTTGAAAGAAGATGCATCACTCAGGACTTCTCACCCTGTTGTGCCTCTTATCCATCCCATATGGGGCTTACTGTGGTAACATTTTGGTATTCCCAGTTGATGGAAGCCATTGGATTAATATGGAAGTTCTCATTGCAGAGCTACATTCAAAAGGCCACAATATAACTGTACTCAGAGGGTCAAATAGCCTGCATATCAAAGAGGAGTCTCCCTACTACACTTCCATCACTTTTGAAATGAGCAATTTTACTGATCATTTCTTCAGCAACTTTGCAGTACGTTTGTTGCAAATTCAAAAAGAAGGAAGATACTTTTGGAACGAAATCATGCTTGGAGAAGAGGTCCTGCAGAAGATCTCTGAGTACCATGAAGAGATCTGCAATATGACGGGTCTGATGTTTGAAAATGAGGCCCTGATGAACTCTTTTCAGGATGCTAAATACGATCTGGTTTTGACTGACCCTGCTTTTGGAGGTGGCGTGCTACTGGCACACCGTCTTAGCCTCCCACTTGTTTTCAATGTCCGTTGGACTATCCATGGAGAGGGTCACTTTGACATCGCCCCCTCCCCTCTATCTTATATTCCCGTTCCTGGAGCACAGCTAACAGACAAGATGACTTTTATCCAGAGAATCAAGAATGTGCTGACATATGCTGTGACTCTCTATCAGCAGTCAAAATACTTTGGCCAACCTTACAAAGCCTTCTGTCAGAAGTACTTTGGGCCTGATCTTGATTACTTCTCCCTCTTTCAGGATGCAGACATCTGGCTCATGAGAAATGACTTCACATTTGAGTTTCCACGACCTACAATGCCAAACGTGGTCTACATGGGAGGCTTCCAATGCAAACCCTCTAAACCACTTCCTAGTGACCTAGAAGAATTTGTCCAGAGCTCAGGGGAACATGGCGTCATTGTCATGTCTTTAGGAACCATTTTCGGACAGTTGTTAAGTGATGTGGCTGAAGAGATAGCGGCCGCCTTTGCCCAACTGCCTCAAAAAGTCATTTGGAGGTACACTGGACCTCAGCCTGCTACCCTTGGCAACAACACGTTGCTTGTGAAATGGATGCCACAGAACGACCTTCTTGGACATCCCAAGACTAAGGTGTTTGTAGCCCATGGAGGGACCAATGGTGTTCAGGAAGCTATTTACCATGGGGTGCCCCTTCTAGGCCTACCTTTAGCTTTTGATCAGCCTGATAATCTCTCCAGGATGTGGAAAAAGGGAACAGCTGTAATTGTGGATTTTTCCAAGTTAGACAGAACTGTGTTTTTGCAGGCACTGAAGGAGGTGCTGTATAATCCATCTTACAGAGAGAACATGCAGAGACTGTCTAGGTTGCATCGAGACCAGCCCATGAAACCTCTGGATCAAGCAGTCTTCTGGATTGAGTATGTTATGAGGCATGGAGGCGCTCCTCACTTGCGCACACAGTCCTTCAGGATGTCCTGGATGGCCTACCACTCTGTGGATGTTATATTCACACTGCTGGGAGCCGTGTTCATTATTTTTTTGCTAACTTTTTTCTTGTTGAGGTTTCTCTGTTGTAGATTAATGTTTCAAAAGAAAATCAAACGGGAGTAATATTTGATTTTCTGCTTTTCTTTTGTAAACAAGATCTTTTATTTTTGAAACAATGATCCTGTATACACATTATTCAGTTATCTTAGCCATTTCCGAAGTATACAAAAGTTTTCTTTTCCATTTTCTTAATTTTAGGTGTGAAATTAGCCTAATAAGTCCTTATTAGCCTACACTGAAAAAAATGATATCTAGGCAAGTGAAGTGATCTTAAATGTATGTGGATATATTTAATATTCTTCATGATGAAATTGCTGTAAGCTTATAATAATATTATTTAACTTATTTCTAGACATTTCTGTGTGTTTATAAAGTAAAATTATCTCCCTATATTGGCAGATAATTTTGCTTGTTTCAAGAAATTTGCTTGAAACAAGCAAAATTATCTGCCGATATAGTGAGATAATTTTACTCAGCAAAATTACTTTAAATGAGTAAAAAACATCTAGAAATAAGTTGAATAATCTTATTATATTCATACAACCACATCAAAATGTGGAATATTGTATATTTACACATTAATTCTCTTGTTAAGATACAGTTTTTGCAGTGTATCATGTAACTTTTCACATTATTGTACCTCATTGAGCTGAATGAGCAAGTAATCGTACATTCATGCATCGTACATTCATGTTTTTCTTTAAATGCTTAAAATAGAGAACAGAAAGTGCAATACTGTGGTAAACTACACATGTGAACTGTATGTCCAAAAGTATCCAGACACCCCTTCTGTTTAGTGAATTTAGCTACTTTAAGGTGCACTAATTGCTGACACAGGCAGGTCCAGCAGGTACAGTGCACGTACAGCTTGTTTAATCTCTATGGTTGTGCATTCCCTGGGGAGATGGAGCACCATCGAAAACCTTTGGGATGAGTTGGAGTGGCATGGTGATCCTGAACAAATCATCCAACATCAGTAGCTGATCTCACTAATGCTCTTTTGGCTGAAAGCAATCAAATCCTCACAGCAATGTTCCAACATCTAGTGTAAAGCCTTCAGAAGAGTAGAGACTGTTACTGCAGTAAAGAGGGGACAAACTCAATATTAACATTCTTGACTTCAGAAGAAATGCAGGAGGAGCATGTGTCTACACACTTTTGGACATACAGTGTATTAGTATCTATAATAACTGTATCTTGGCTAGAACTGTGTCAATCACCTACATAGTGAATAGTTTGATGGTGCTATAGATTCTACAAAGTGGGGTATGATTATTATTTATACATCAGACATGCATGTATTTTGTATTAGGTGGGGATCAAGCTTCAGTGAAGACACTGAGACATTGCTCAAGAAAATACAATCCTCTAGTCCAAAGGCTGAATGTTTTTGTGAATAGCATGGTACAGGCTGCTTATGCTGTCCAAGGAATCAGTGGTCAGAACATTTTGAGATTTGTTTCTGCTGCTTATTCCTCTTTGTAGTTAAGCAAAATGATAAGACGTTTACCTATAACTTCATTAAAGAGCTTATAACTATTGCTCATTCAAGCCCGGAAGACAGGTCATCTCACCATAGGTGATGTTCTTGGTACGATTCTCTCATCTGGACAAACGTTCAGCTCTGAACCTGCTGTGCTGGATAATATAAAAGACAATAGGAATTGTACACCTTGATTCTCTTTGAATCATAGTGAGAGGAGTGGGCTACCTCAGCTTTAACGGTCTTCACTCTGTCATTCATTGAAAATGCATTGAGAACAGCATAAAGTGGTGACTGTGGTGCATGCAATTACACATTGAGATGTCTCTTTCCTGTTTTTCTGAGGCTGGAGTGGGGAATTAGATGTTGATTACTAATAAAGTCATTGAAAACCACAAATGTTTGAGCCATGTTTGACATCCAGCCAACATTACACAGCAAGACACAAGCTTTGAAATAAGTAGTACTGACTTAGAATGATACTTGGATAGTTTTCTCACTCATAAGACTGTAAATATGCTATAAAGTGTGTAAATACACTGGTAGAAATAAAGGTACTGTGCAGGTACATTTCTCGTTCATTAAGATACAGGCAATGTAAATACACTCTCAAAGGTACAACAGTGGGGTTAAGGTCCAAATGTGGACCTTAAATCATTTTTACCAGTTGAAAAGTATGTATTTATATATTTTCATAACCTAATGTTGTAAAACAGAGCAATAAAATAAAAAGCCTAGAGACGAGACGGGGTGTGTGGAGTCAATACAACTTAAAAAAAATGTCATTTCAATGGATTATGGTACTGTTATGTTCCCTGACTAAAGGTACTGAGATGTACCCTTGAGGGTACCACCCCAGTGACAGTTTCATACCTTTTTTTCTGAGAGTGTACATGAAGTTTAATGTGGCACTACTTTTTTTCTTAGAGGAAACAGTGGGTAGAACTAATAAATATATAATGCATATTGAATTTCTTTCCCAATACTTGAACGCACTCATTCATGCCAACTTTTTAAAGGACACCGTGTTCAGGATTTTGTGTTGCACAGATAAGTACCCCACCTTTCGCTTACAAGTTTGTTCAGGCCTATTGTACACCTAATCCCTTTTTTTAGAATTCATGAAACTCTATCACTGTCCCACACAAAATAAAGCTGCTTAAATTGTTCATGGCTTGCGTGTACAGGTCTAAAATCTCTCTCTTCCTCTTTCAGTAATTCTTATCTGAAATACACTGAGATCGTCCTTCGGCCCACTGTAGTTTCATTCATCCTGTTATCTTCATACTTCACCTGATGTGCACAAGTTGCACTGATTGTATCATTCCTGCTTACAAAGACTGTTAGTGAAGCTTGTGTGATAAAAACCCCATAAAGTTTTATAGACTGTCATTCATCTTTACAAACATGATCATCATGACCTATTATAAATTGCTAGCACCATGCAGATTCTTAATTGTCTTAGAAAAGTAAATATCTGGAGCTAACCAGCTCTAACTAAATTACAAATCAATGCTAGAAATATTACTGTTACCTGGCTAGTTAGCTGCCAAGCCAGCTAATAACATTGTGATGGTAACTACTACAGTAGCTAGGTAGCTAACATTTGAACTTGATTTCTTTTTATGCCTATGAGTTTTAAAGTAAAATACATTGTTGGAATTTGGGCTTTGTTTATTCCTGTGTTTCGTCCTTTACATTTGGGTTTTAACTTATTGAAGAGCCATCTGAAACTGGGAAATCTTTTAAGGATCAGCTTTTAAGGACAGCTTCTTCAAAGAACCCTTTTGAAATAGTTTTGTAAAGAACCACCAAGAGTTCTCTGTGGAACCAAAAACTGAACAGCTACCCATTAAATGTTCTTCAGGGAACCAAAAGTGGTTATTAAAAAAAATGGTTCCAATTAGTGCCTTTATTTTTCAGAGTGTAGCAGTTCTGAAGAAAGACGGTGAGGTTTCCACTCTCTTTACAAGCCCCTCTATGGTAAAAAACCAAGTGTGGTTCGTGTGCCGTCTGGATGGGAGAAAATGGCTCTGGGGAAGATGAAATTCCCCAGTGTACAGAGCTAGATTCTTGGCACAAGTGCTGCAGCGCAGCTGAAAAAACAAAGTTTGCTGCTTCATAAGAGAACAGCATAGAAACAAATGGACCTGTTTTATTTCCCCTCATTATCATACTATGATATTATTAAGTGTAAGGACATTAAGTGACCTAAGAGTAAAGAATCTGGTATTTTCTATACTTTTAAGTATACTATCTATAGTATAGTATCTATACTATACTTTTAAGTGCTACTAACTGAAGGTGTATCACTAGTGACAGTGTCTATGACTCCGCTTAGTAGACTACTGGATATCAATAAACAGCCTTTTTATATGTAAATTATTTCATGCTATTTCAATTAGCAAAAGATGAAGAGAAGAGTAACACCGTTGTAACTTTTACGTGCTTTTTTTATCACAGCCACGGGTGAATGTTTTTTAATTCTGGCTTTTTACTCTGTACGTCTAACTCATGAACATGCAAATGCTTGACCCCTTTTTAGGACTGGTCATCATGTGCCGACATACTGAAAAAAATCTGAAAGTCACAAAGGAGACAGGAAAAAACATAAAACTTACTAAGGCGTTATATTGTGGACTACTTAAAGACTTGTGCTTTTTTGCTGGGATATTAAATGTAGGTGTGTTGGCTTTTCCTCCATATGAAGGCTGGCTCTAAATGTCCATCCAAATTACTGGCAGTCAGGATCCGCATTTGGGTGATCTCTGCACACAATCTGTTATGAAGAAAGCAAACTAAGTACTAGACAGACCAGACCCATTTACTGTATGCATCATTGCAGCCTAACATGCCATTACCCCGAAAACTCTAGAAGAAAAAAATCCACCACAATTTCAATCCGGTTTACAGCGTGATTTAAAATGCTGATATGGATCCGAATAAATTTAGGTTATTTGCAACAATCATAACTGCTTAATTGTGTCCCTGTTCATTGCACATTTTGTCCATCTGCAGGTTCTGCTCACTGTTCAACAGGTGGCAGCATAAACTTTTAAGAAAGAAGTCCTTGAGCTCTCCTTGCTTGAATGCAGTCTGGGAGTGGTAAGCAGTGTGGTCGCAACTCTTAGACAAGGGGGAGAGGGGCAGTATAGGATATAATGTATAGTTCTTTGCTTCCAGAGGAAATCTGGAACTCTTTAGTGAGTGAATTAACAGAGGATATGCACTGTGCACTTCAGCACTCGACAGCCCCGCTCTGTGAGTTTGCATAGTCTGCTACTTTGTAGCTGAGCTGTTGTTGTTCCTAGATGTTTCAATTTCACAATAAAAGCATTTACCGTTGACAGGGGCAGATCTAGCAGGACAGAAATTTCACAAACTGACGTGTGGCAAAGGTGGCATCCTATGACAGTGCCATATTTAAAGTTACTGAGCTCATCAGTATGACCAATTCTACTGCCAGTGTTTGTCTATCGAGACTGCAAGGCTATGTGCTTAATTTTATTCACCTGTCACCCAGATAGCAGACAGTTTTGGGCCGATTATGACTTTTCTATGTGAGTGTTGGTTGACTACTGGGTAAATGTTAGGTATATGGGCCAGAATAGGGCCAGATCCTGGATAGCTTCATACTGTTTTGCCTCGTGTCTACATTTGTGGGACAATTCTGGCATGAATTTTGCGAACCAACAATGTAGTTGGGGTAGATTGGGACCAGATTTGAGCCATATCCTTTAGTGCTACTCCTTTTACAGCGTGTGGGCCAGATCTGGGCTGAGGAACCAGCTGTATACCGGCCCAGAACAAACCAAGGATCTGGCCCACAAGTGAGTCAGACAAAGTTGCTAACTGAGTAGCAATGGATGTGGCTGAAAACTCTGAACTCAGTAATTAGGAGGTGTGTCCCAATACGTTTGTATGTGCTGAGTGTAAAAATCTGTCTGCAGGTTTATTCACAAGACTTCAACATTTAAAGAAATCAAAAGGAAAAATATTCCATATTACGTTACCTTGTCTCTTTGTTTAATGATTTGTTGTTAAGAATATTAAAAACTTAATGTTTTGCTATTTTTCCCACAGGAGTATACACACGTATAAGTACACTCACACTCACTCACTCACTCACTCACTCACACACACACACACACACAAATACATTATGTATGTATGTGTGCGTGTGTGTGTGTGCGTGTGTGTGTGTGTGTGTGTGTGTATGTGAGAGAGAGATTTAATTTCATTTCCCTGAACGTGTTTAGTATGAGGGTTAGAACGGGTAAGTTGTGGCTTTTAAACATTACTAATTTATTTCCCTGGCAGAGCTCGAAGGACGCATCCAGTCCAGAACAAGAAAGTATCGCGGGATTTAGTGAAGATCACTTCACTTCCATCGCCTCCTCCACTGCCCCTATCGCTTCCACACCGACTCTGTCTGTGTGTGTGTATATGTACCGGTGGTCAGCTGATCCCGCTCAGCGCGCGCTGTCGCTCAGCTTCTCCTCGAGACCCGCTGCAGCACCAGCCAGACGAGGCGTTTAGTACTTTAGTGCTTTAGCTCAGAAGAGCAGAGGAACCCGCCCGGCGCCCGCCTTCTCCCTCAGAAAGAGAGAGAAGGAGAGAGAGAGAGAGAGGAGGAGGAGGAGAGAGAGAGAGGCGGCTCAGCGTTACCTGCCGACAGAGAGAGAGAAGGGGAGAAAATGTCGAGTCCAGGAAATCCAGTGCTGCTGCTGGTGCTGCTGGGAGTGCTGGTGCTGCACTCGGTGTCTGCACAGAACGGTAAGGTGTGAAATCAGCCCGCTGCTGCTGCCGTTGCCGGGCTTATCACATTCGTTCATTCGGCTCCCTGTGTGTGGAGCCTGCGGTGGTTTGAGCTCAGTTTAAACAGGTTTAAACTCAAACGGCTTTCCTCTGAGGTGTAACACCTGCTAACGGCGCCGAGTAAAGACGAGAGAAGGTGGCTAAAGGAGGGGGTTTAGCTACCGTAATTAACATTCTTGTTTTTTCTTGCTCAGTACAGCGGTTATACTCACCTACCGACCAACTGTCACATCATTAATTCAAACTAACGGTAAATTAAGATTTAAACGAGCTTTTTACGACATGTAGCTACCTGCCACAAACAGGTTAGGCTGTATATCCCTCAGTATGCCTGTTTGGCTGTCTTACGCCTCAGATGAAGCCCACATTATCGCCTTTGGCTGATGTTAATGCACTAAGCCCTGCACTAAACGTTGAGAAAATGATGGTAGACCGAGATAACCGCGTGTTTTCCTGTCCTCTGCAGCACCGAAAATAGCCCCACTTCATTCTGCTGCATGTTTCTATTTATAGAGGCAATGCAGCAGTGGGATGCATGGCGGTAATGTCCTTCTGGTGGTCCTGCTCAAGTCCTCATAGTGGAGCAGCCGTGTCTACCAGGACATTGAGGCACAGAACGCGTTCTCACCGAGCAAATGAACCTAGCCGAGGCTTCTTGGTGGACCTGAGGAATGTGCTCGAGTCGCCCCATTTCACAGATCTGGGAGCAGCTCCACCTACTCCAGTTCTAGCCTTGATCATGGAAAGAATGCTGGTAGGCTGATCTCAGATCAGCAAAAGCAACTTCCACTGGCCCCCCCCAAGAATATGGCCGTGAATGCTCTGCAGTAGCCTGCATCAGTCAGGCTGTGCAGCACATTTGACATGAGTGGTTAAAGTTAGGCCAAGAAGGTGGCTTAGTATACATAGCGCTTTCGTTGACCAAATTCGAGGAGGAAGAAAACCCTAATGGAGTCATCCTACAGTTTTGTCTGTGAGATCAGGTTGCAGCATTTGAATAGATTTTTCCAGACACCATCTCTTGCAACTCTTTCTTCCATCCTCTCGCACACAAGTGTGCACAAATCTACTGACCCATTTCAGCCTCTGAGCGAGGCTCATTGCTGCCTTGAAGGCAACAGAGTTTCTGCATTCTGTTTCTCCTAAGGCGTGTATGCATTAGGCCTACTACAACATGCAAATCCTGCCCACATATACATTAGCTGAGTCCACTAGCTCTTCATATGTGCCTACACCCTTTATTAACAAAGGCACCTGAATGCTTCTTAGCTTGGATGTGCCTTTACATTATGTGGAGGTTTAAAAAGTTTCCTCACACTTGCACATCTCATGTATAAAAGGATTAAAGAAACCTAAACTGAAAGAGTCTCTAAGGAAGTGGTTGTTCTGGTTCATTACTCCAAAGAACCCTTTTTGGCACCTTTGATTTTTAAGAGCGTAGCACGACTTCAGAACTGAATTAGAACATTATGTTCGTAAATTTCAAACAGGTTTTTAATAGACTGAACAAATATGCTTTTAAGTCATTTCCCAGAGATGGTTTTGTTAATTACCTTCTTAATTAATATAGGTGTAGAGGTCAGATATAGTGTTGGATTTCTTATGCCCTCTGGTACATTTTAAAAGGGTAGGAATTGCTACTGGCCTCATGACATCATGATGTTGTCAGGGTACAGTGCTGTCATGGTATTTACTTGTAAAATGCTGATTGCTTCATGACACATTGAGATTTAATTATATAGTGTTTTGGACTGCAAATGATCATCTTGGTAATCTTTTTGTTTAACAGTGGGCTTAATGCATGTTGAAAACGTTAGTAATGAATCCCAGGCCTTTGTGTATCGATGCTATTTTAAACTACAAATATCCAGATGTCACACTGTCTTGATTTTTTTTTCCCCTCACCCCTAGTATTAGAAGTGCAATTATTCATTTGGTTCTGTATTTCCCTTCAGTGTTTAAGAAAACAGATATTACGCATTACTGGACAGGTTTATAAAGCAGGTCATTTAAAAACACAGCTTACAGCTTTGTCACTAATTGTACAAAAGCAAAGAAAAAATCTGCCTATACTTTGTGTTGACTGTCCTTAGTAAGCTGTCTGATAATATTCCAATTATTCCAATAATTTGGCAATGATGTACATGTCAGCCTATGACAAAGCCTCTGATTTTAGTTTGTTCTTAAAGGCATCTTTGCTTTGACTTGTCATAAACTACTGTATCTACACATGGTAGAAAAACCATGTTTATGCCTTGCCAAATGATTTCTATTCAACAGCTAAACAATGTCAGAAGTGACCGAAGTGTGACAGTGTTGTTCTTTGATTGGCTTATAGTGTTAAAAGTAATGACGCCTTATGATCAAAGACGTACACTCTCATTAAACGATTGATTCTGTGTGTTCTTCTTTAAATGTGCCTTCAGATTCAAAAACATCTCTGTGTAGTGTAGTAATTACAGGCTCTTGATCCTGGGTGCTTTTGCACGTTGGATCTGCAGTACAGAACAACACTGGTTTTGAAAAGTAATTGTTGTGGTTTGCAGTGCAGTTTACTGTAATGGGATTGCAATGTAATGCTACTGTAATGGGATTGCAACTTCTATTGGAACTTCTATTGGGAAAAAAATTGTCATGCATCTAGCACTTTAGGTGAGCTGTTGCCTTCGTTTTCTTCGAAGCCACAGTATACATGTCCTCTGAGGATATTCAACGTTAACAACAGTCCCTCAGTGCGTGCCAAAGGACAACTTCCTGGTTTCTCTTTACTAATACATTAATAAAGGCTACTTGGTTCTCGGATGGAAAATAAGAATTAAGAACTTCTTTGTCTTTTGTACCGTGGTGGTTAAATGCTCATTTATGCTTGCTGCAGTAACAGTACTCAGTCTCAGTATGGTATATTGAATTTAGTTAATGTGGGGGAGGCAGATGTGTGTGGAGACTGTGTGGCTCTCATCCCTCCCCCAATGACATGGGTACCTACCTGCTCAGTTGCTGTAGCATGCTTCTATGGAAACGGAGTTTGTCTTTCAGAGCACACCCACACAAGAATAGTGAGAAATCTCAATGAAATATGCAACATCAAAGCATTGTGGATACAGAAGCACTGTTCAAGGTCATTGTGCTTCATTTGTGGAATTCATTTGTGAATTTTAAGGGCTGATTTCTTTTTCAAAACTGTCTTTCCATTTTTCTGTTGTGCTCTGTCTTATTTATTGTCTTATTTTAGTTTTTAAACGGTATTTTTTTCTTTCTTTTCTTTTGAAACCACTGCCTTTTCCCCTCCCTTTTCCATTTCTTTATGTTGTCTTTTATATCCTTTCCTTGCATATTCTTTCGTCTTCTCTTGCATGCTACCCTGCCCTTCTTCAGCGGGCTTTGTGAAGTCTCCTCTGTCTGAGACTAAACTGTCCGGTGACACGTTTGAGCTGTACTGTGACGTTGTTGGAAGCCCCACCCCTGAGGTCCAGTGGTGGTATGCAGAAATAAACAAGGTTGATGGCTTCCTTCAGCTCTGGGATGGTGCACGTGAGCGCCGCGTCTCCATCAGCACCGCATACGGAACCAATGCTGTTAGCGTTCTTGCAGTCATGCATGTCATCACAGAGGATTCTGGGATTTATGAGTGCAGAGCCAGTAACGACCCACATCGCAATGATCTTCACCAGAATCCATCAACTACCTGGATACGAGCCCAGGCAACTGTTACTGTGTTGCAGAGTGAGTCCATTAAGTATAGTGTTTCCAGTGGTAACACAAGCCATGCACCCCCAGCTTGAGAATCCTTGTGTAGTATAGTGTACTGCCCGGTTGGTGTTATTGACCAAGACCAAGACACCTGTCCTGCCCTTGTGTCCTCCTTTCAATGGAGTAAATGTCTGGATAATATCCCTAGACAAGCTGAATAGCAGACCTCTTGCATCCCACACCACTTGAGACAGAAACATTCAAAACCAAGAATCGTATCTGTGACCTTTCCTGCTAGATTTTGAGCTTATTGAGAATATGTAGCAAAATCCTGCCTAGTTTGTGTTCTGCTGTAGTGAAAAAGCTCACTAGCAAGCCGTATTGAAATAGCAAGCCTCAGCATCTCAGATAGTTCCCAGTCCTGTGTTTATTCCTTTTAAAGAGTTCTCTTTTTTCCTAAATTTTAAGGTACAGTACAAGGCTGTATAACTGTTAGCTTTGGAACATTTGTATCAAGTGATCAACTTTGTAAGAAAGAAGTTACTTAAGAAGTTATATATTGTTGCTGTGTGTCCAAAACCTTGTAATTTTTTATTACATCACACTATTTAAAAACTTTTTTGGGGGAGAGAAGGTTTTCTTCAGACAATGACGATATATAATTATATAGTTGTTGGACAAAATAGATAAAAAGCAGTAATTTTTTTATTTTTAACTTTTTTCCCAAAAAAAATATAATTTTCACATTATTGTCGCGTTGAAGAGACACAGGTTTGAGTGACTTTTTACATAATTTTTTAGAGAATTAATGAAAATATGCAAGCTCAGCTGCATTTCAGTTTTGTTCACAGTAGGGAATGTGCTGTTGCCCAGTGGATACTAAGTTCGCCTTTCTTATAATAATGGAAAGCTTTAGAAGGAGTTCCCATCATCATTCAGTCATGCTTTTAGCCTAGCTTCATTCAGTGTGTTCAGCTGTGCACAGACATTTGTTCTGAAATGAAAATGGCATCAGAAATGCATCCTTACTCGCCCTGAAAACCTTCAGAGCCCATTATAGTTGTATCGATTTTGGTGTGTTTTTAAGACCACCACAGTGCTGTTAGTCTTTCATAACCTGCTAGCAGTGACTGAATTCAATGAGATAAGCCAGACATTGTGAAACATAAACACATTGACATTGAGGTCTTAGATAGCTTTGAGGTTTGCGGCCTTCTTTTAAAGGTCACCTGTATAGACACACGGACACGCACACACACATACACACTAGAATTATTGACGTCCTTGGTAAAAATTTGCAAAAAACAAAATCTTTGTTGTTTAACTGCTTGATTTTGCACTGGAAATGAAAGAACAATGACACAGGCTTAAAAATAGTTCAAAAACATATGCCATAATTAATGGCACAGCTCAGTCTTTAGGAGCTCTGTTATTTTTCACCAGGGAATGCATATATTGTGATACACCTTACGCCCACATCATCCATCAACATGGAAAAGATCAGAGAATACATAAATGAAGTAATACCAGTGGTTATTGATTTAAATAAATGAAGCAATGACTATAAAAATTGCCTAACACCTAAAAATGCCCAACTTATGAAGTTACTTGAAGGGAGATCCCAAATATATTATGCCAAATGTGTTCATGCACAGTCAGAAGCATGATTAGAGAGGCACAGCTGGGGTGCATGCTGGGGTCACCAAGTCTTCAAATTAGACACCACGTTTATGCCAACAAACATAAGTGTCTGCAGTTTACAATCTACAGTCACTGTAATGTTGCAGCCAGATTTCATAGTCATTTAAGCCAAACTTATGGCTTTTTGGCCACAAACACTAGAAGGTGTGGTGGTGAACCTGAGATGGTGTAAAGCTGTTTTAATTCCTAAGGCCATATTAATCTTGTTAGTATAAATGGCATCATGGACTTAAATATCAGGTGATTTTACATATCTAGCTGTCCCTGCCTCAAGATGAGAGGTTGGTGTTCATTAGATTCTCCAGCACGACAATGATCAAAAGAATGCCTCCAGAATCAGGCAAAAATGGGTTTACTGACCACAGAATCAAGCTTTTTCTTATGGCCTTCCCAATCTATTGACCAAAACCTCAAAGAAAAGCTGTGGGCTGAGCTGAAGAAGAGATTCCAGACAACCAAAGATTGTGGAGGATCTGAAGAGATTATTTATTGAGGAGGAAAGGTCTCGGATCCCTGTATATGTGTTGTCTTACCTCACCCAGAGGAGGAGACTCAATGCTGTTATCTTGGGAAAGTGACAAAGTACTAAATATAGCACAAAGTGCTAAATATAGGGGTGTAAATAACTATAACTGTATTTGTCATGTAATTAAATCGAAAATACTATATATGCATGTGTGACAATTTTGGATTTTTTGAGTTTTTGAGAAGAAGAACAGCTGACATAAAAGAACACATTTGCATTTCTGTAAATCAGTAGTAATCATAGATCATCAGATCTTTCGAATTTTCTGTGCAAGATTAAGCTGATAAATAACAAACAACTTTTTACTAGGAGCGTAATAATTCACAAAATTCATTATTCAATCCAATATGATAGAGTGGTGTTTTGTTTTGATCAATTTTTTGATTAAATAAGGAGTGGCTGGAAATTTACCATATGTTAATATGTTAAAGTTTACATTTTGAGTTTATTAGAACATTCAACATTATAAAACTACCATACTTAAAACAAAAGTTGTCCCTTCCAGTACACCTTTACATCTAATCCTTCTGAAAGTGAACGTCCTAGTCACTATACAATGATTTGATATGGTACAGTACAGTGTGCTGTATATGCTCCATATGCTGTATATACGGCCTAATTTTAGCATTGGTGCCAATAATTTAATATACACATACATTCTTGTAAATAATTGTTGCAGGAAGTACATGTATGTCTGCAGTAAGTACATTTATACATTATAGTTGTAATAAAACCATTTTATACAGCAGAACTTCACTGACTTGACAGTTTTGTGCTACATACTTCCGTTTTCAGCAGTTGAGGCCATGTAGCGTAGTCTCCTGCCTCGTATTGATCAAGTGTCTGTGTTTTCAGAGCCATCAATCAATGCATCAGACCACATCACCCTACCCACGGATACCTATCTCCCACAAGTCACGCTGCAGTGTAACCTGACTACCGCCCAGTACAACCACCGTGAGAGCTACTGGACAAAGAATGGAGAGGAGATCTTGGCCACGCGGACTGACCTGAGGACTACTGAGTACAAGTAAGGGCCATGTGTGCTTGTGTTTAGGTATTGAGATTTATTTTAAATTCTGACAGCACATTTCATCTCTGTAGTATGTTTGCTTTGTGCAACTGTAATTGTCCTGTTGACAGTATGAATTCCTGCATGAATCAGTTTGTTGCACAAAATTTAGTCAGTATGAACTCAATTCTTAGACCTTGCAAAATAAAGATATGGCCACTCTGTTTTATAATAGGCTCTTCGGGTTCCAAAAGAACTTTTCAGAAGATTTAAAACGTAGTGTATAATGACCATTATTGCTCCAGGACTTGATTTGGCACACTGTTTCTTCAATATTAAACTTGACACAAGCAGCATGAGAATCTATTGCTGCTCATCTGCGTGAGTCGAATCCATGGCCTCCTTTAGTCCCTCCCCATGTTGTTAATCCTGCGACCTGACTCCTAATTGAATCAGACTGACCAGATACACACAGGCACACGTTCTGCTTACATTTAACCTGTCCTAGTGATCTCTGCCTCACAGATCATGACGCTAGGACTGGAAACACATTAGTGTGGGCTAAGCCAACGATTAAACCCACTGAGCAGTGATTCACCTCATAGTGTCTCTGTGTCCGCCTTCATTAAAGAAGGCTCTGGTTGTTTATTTCTCTAGAATTCTGGTGTCACCATTCGCAGCAGGATTTAGATTTACTTTAGTACACGTACATGACAAAATAATCAAAGCACATGGCACTGATAGCAGGTCTTTGTTTCTATTTAGGAAACAGTCTGGAGGACTAAATAAAGCATTAAGGGGAGTTTGCACTGGAGGATGAAAAGGCTTCAGGCAGCTGACAAAAATAACAGAAGACAAAAAAGAGCCTCCTGCATCACACTGAGCCTGTTTAAGATTATGTAAAATAACAAGTGCAGTAGTGCTGCCGTGTAGTTAAACAGTACCTAAACACTAATAACTCTCATATGGCATGGATGTCTAAGGGGGGCTTTTTCCATTTAAAAATTATAGGAGTCATGTTAGCTTTCAATCCCAGATGACCAGACACAGCTGACTGGTTCTCATGTTTTCATACAGGTCATTGCTTAGGAAGGTCCATGTGGCATAGTCCAGTGGAGAAATGATCTGTAATGTGAAGTTATAAGCAAAGATACATTATCTCTACCCACCTAAACCCTTCCCAAGGGAGTGAACGAATCATCTAATTCATCTAGTTAAAAGGAAAGTTAAGCATAGTTTTCCTGACTATTTAAGAATGATTCTTAACTGGGCTAACCCCAGTTTCAGCAATTCAGTTACATGTGAATGTGTTTTAAATTAATATCTTAAAGCAGTTCAAATGCTTCTCTCTCCATGCTAAAGAAGAAACAGCACAGCATTTGGCACATGCGCCCCTGGACTTGCAGGAAGCATATCAGGAGCCAAGGCGCAATCAACTTTCATTAATATTAATAATATTAAAGCCTATATGCACCTGTCTGATTGGTAATCAATGGTATACAAGTGGAATTATTAAGCTGCACTAAAGATTTTATGGCAAGGGGTTGCTAAGCAACATCACACACCCCTCTCCATGTCTCAACTGCAGATGACAGTGAAGGACAAATGTTAGCATCCTTTTTTTCTGCCCCCCCCCACAGGATCATGAAGCCAAGGGCAGAGGATGCAGGGGAGTACATGTGCGTCTATACATTTGACATGGCACCTCCAGCTAATGCCACCATTGAGGTGAAATGTAAGGTTATCTCTTTATTTATCTCTTAAAAGATCTTAAAAAAATCTTAAAAGATCTAAGGCTCATGTTGTTTATTCTTTCAGGTGTGTAACAATTAGGCCTGTCAAACAATCATATCATAAAATAATTACAGATGATTAATCATATTATTTTGTGTAGTTAATTGGGATTAAGCAGATTTGTCTTGTTTGCCCAAATTTGACTCTAAAGAGTTTTTTTAAAAACAAGCACGTTTTATTATAGCTTCATGAGAATGTTTTTACTTTCAATAATTCAGTAATATTCTGACAAAGTGCAAACATTACAGTGAAATATTGTTAACATTGCAGCATCAGCATTTAAATGATACTTCGGACGTCACATACTTTGGTGCTAAACAGATTCACCATGGTAGTAGCTGGAAATAACTTTTTAATCAAGAGAGCCATCAATAAAACTCTGCATTTAAAAGCTGTTTTTGAACAAGACGACCACAGCCATGAGGTCAATACCAAGTTACAGTTTGCGAGCTGATGGACTTAGGCTGTTTAGACTGGAACTACAGGTGGTTCCAAGGATCAAATAGGAAAATGTGTTAACGATGTTTAAAAAAAAAATAGTGGCATTAATAATTTGTATTAATGGGTTAATAATGCCTTAGCTTTGACACCGCTAGTAATGACGTAAATCTTTCCCAGTCCTTCACACATTTGCAAAGGTTTATTTTTCGGTGGGCCATTCTGTGTCATCGTATGTAAATGAGCAACATTTGTCGTTTCCTGACAGACACTGGGTGGGCTACATTTGGTGAGCTCAAACTGGCGCCTAATCTATGGCTAGGATTAGGAGTAGCAGTCAGTTTTAGGTGATTCTTTTCAAGTAAATTATACTGAATGCAGTGGTTACTATCTCAGGTTTTTTTATTACTATTTAATTTAGACATTCAGACAACTCCACTTGGATGATAAACCTGGACAGTAATGTAAGGTTAGGTAAACAATTATTAAATTAAAGAATTATCTTGATAAACGATATCATGATAATCCAAATTTAGTTACAAAGTACTACATGTGAGCTTAACACAACCTTACACTATAGCTTGCGTTTTCACTGATGGTAATATAATTCCCTTATATTTACCATTTGGGCTAGCTTCTAATATTACTCAATAATTTATAACGATAACTACATTTTACACAGACGGCAAGTATCACTGTTTATTTATTTTATTTTATTGTAAGATTCAAAACAATCTGAATGACATAGTAAATGACATACATTACTCGTTGGATACTATGAGTGAAGCACCCAAAGTGGCCAGTATTTCATGGAATAGAGTTTCATCATGGATGTAATCTTTTTTTATCTATGCAGTGTCTCAGTGTGTCACTACAGTGATGTGCTGGTACAGATTTTATATCACACAGTTATACTCCTCCAGAGGCATGAAACTCTGCAATAAGATGGAGGCCAAAATGTCTGTGCAGGCGCCTTTACTACTTTTAGTACTCTCTCTGTCTCTCTCTGTCTGTGCTTCAGATGCTGCAAGACTAATGATTAGAGTCAGTGTGTAGCTGTGTTTGAGGTGCTAGGCTGCATTTTGCTCTGCAGCACTTGCTGAGTCAGAGATGCGAAGCTTGGAATCTGAGAAAGGGCATGACGACATGACGCTCAGTATCAGTGTGACAGCATGCTCCGTTTGGCTGGAAGGCCACATTTACTGGATCCTTTGCCATTGGCAGAGTAAATTTAAGCCTTTCGTGAATATGATGCCTTAGTAAAATGTGCAGATAAGAAGAATGAAATAGTATAAAATGTGAAAATCCTCTTTCGCATCAGCTACTGTCATGCAACAGAGCACATGTTCTTAAAAGAGAGACCTTATGAGAAGTGTGAGAGGTGAGATATGAAAAGTGTGAGCAGTAAGATAGAAATGGAGAGGCCGCAAATAAAGGTGTGTGGAGTTCTAGCAGAACCTGCTCACCTGGCTCTCTTTCCCCACTCTTCACACTGTGATCTGCAGTACCAGATGGTGGCCTGTCTGAGGGGTTGAGGATTACACTTCCTACACCCCCACCCTCTTTCTTTCTATCCCTCCCTCATATGGATGGCATTACAAATTTTTTTGTAGTATACCACTATGCAGTATACCATGGTGGTAAAATGGTGCTTATTGTACCTAAAATGTCTTCTCTTTAAAATGTTTTATTTCATTTTGGTTCTTATGTAAACAGTTGGTGTCTTCTTATGTAAGCAAAATACAACTGTTGGACACAATACTGTGCAAAAGTCACAAATCACCCTTCATTTATTCATTTTCCAGTCAAAATGGCCATTAAGTACAAGTTATTCATTTTTCAGAAGATCTTTCTGAGCAGATTAAATATAACATAATCCACTTGCACAAGGAAGAGGAAGGTAAGGGAAAAATAGGGGGTCATGTGATGTAGAGAAAATGGAACCCCTAACAGCCATGCAAGACCTGGTAGACCACCAAAACTCTCACTGTCACCAAGCTTTTATCTCTGAGAGATGCAGAAAATCAAGCTCTACTTTTGCTTCAGATCTGAAAAATCCACAGGTGTTTCTGTCCATCCTTCCACTGTGAGAAGACCACTCAACACTAAGTCTGAAAGGATGTGTAGCTGTTAAGAAGCTGTTACTGAGAAACGAAAATAGACAAAAAAAGGGATTTTTTTTTTATACCAAACAAAGAAGCTGCTGGTGTTCTCAGAACAATGGACTGACCACCTCAGAGTCCAGACCTCAACATCACTAAATGTCTTGGATTACCCCTGCAGAAAAAGAATGGAAGCAGAAATAAAGGCAAAGTGTGGACACAATAAATACTGAAAAAAATATTGTATTTATTGCTTGATGCTTCTGAATATTCTGTTAATAATCTGTTAAATATCTTTTCTACTTTTCTACCCTGGTGCTGAAAAAAATAATAACTTATACTTGATGTCTGGTTTGACTGTAAATTAAATAAATGAAGGGTGGTCTAAGTTCGGCGCAGTACTGTATTTTTTACGTTGTTGCAAACCAAATGCAGACCCCAATTCCGACAATGCCAGTAAATCATCAACATTTTACTCTTTCATATTCTGTTTCATGCGTTTCCCACAAACCTGGTCTCATGCTCTTTTGATGGCTCATTGTGTTCAGCTGAATGTCTTGAGCTGCTAGACTAATCTACATTCAGATTCTGGTTATTAATAGACCTCCTAAGCCTTTAAAGCTTTGTTCTATTATTTCATGAGAGAAAACAGCATTTCCTATCTCTGCAGCAAAGAGCTTTGGAAATTGATTGCTGTCTTATTAGATATCTTTAATATCTATAATCTTTCAAGTGCCTTACATTCAAATGTTTTCCTTTGAGAGGTTAATAATTTTATGTGTAATCATTGTGTTGGGTTAATTAAAACACTGAGGAAAATAACACATAATTTGAGCCAAATCATCTTTATTCTGTGCAGTTTGCTCATAATGCAAATACCCTGGATAGCAATATTAAAATAAGTAACACTGTTTCACACTTGGACACATAAAGTGTCATTCTCTGCAAGAAAAAAAGGTGCTTAATAGATTTCGTGAAAAAAGAGCTGTGTTGCTGTCGACAATGTCTTTATGTCCTTTTGCTTTTCTCCTTCAGCTGCTCCAGACATCACAGGACACAAGCGCAGTGAGAATAAGAATGAGGGAGAACGTGCTGTCCTTTACTGCAAGTCCGTGGGCTACCCTCACCCTATCTGGACCTGGCGCAAATTAGACAACGGTGCCTCCTTCGTACGTTTCACTTACTTGCCTTGCGGTATTACAGAAATTTAAAGCTAACATGGCCGTTTGATTTCTCTGAACAAATCTGTGAACTGAAAACTGTGCCTTGAAGCAGTGTTTCCGACTCTCAGCACCCGTGAGTGATATCATTAGCTAATTATTACCCCATTCTTGAGCTGAATCAGGTGTGTCCGAGCAGGGGAAAAACAAGACTACGCAGTACAGGGTGGGGGTTTGGCAGGGTTGGAGTTCGGAAACATTGTCCTAAAGAAGTTGTCCAATGTTATTGCAGTGACACAATACTCTTTAACAGCTATGCTGCAATTTACATCATATGATAAAACCTGATAAAATAACAGAAAACATGTCATCTTATTACTCCCCTGGAACACTGCTCTGCACTCCTTTGAATGTATTGGTGTATGTCTACATCATTGCTTTCCACTGCAGTTGAGTACGTACTCTTCAGCCTCTTCCCTCTCAGGTGAAAACAGTTAACTGAAGCTAGTCTAACCAGAATACTAGCTGTCAAAGTAATGGGTCAATAGCGGTAGTATTAGTGAATATGTTAGAATACTTATTCATAGTTCAGACAATAACCTCATGCTGTTCTGCACCCTGTAGAAGGTAATTTTTGTGCCTCTATTCCATCACATTTCACATCAAAAGTCCACTCAAACAATGTTTTTCGACTAAAACTGTCAGGCGTTTCCTTTTATTATGAAAATTGAAGGACCCTGTTTTGACAAATTTCAAACGTACATTTGACATAAAAATATGATAAATAAATAGTGAAAATAAATAAATAAATGAATAACTAAGAGGAAGGTAAGAACATCATAGAGTGCTTGTAGAACATCTGATTTCATTACACAAAGCTTCATCCTGAATCAGTGACCATGATTCTCACTTCTATTCAATTATAGCAATTAAACTTAATGCTGTACACTTGCTCTCCTCTTACCCTCGTATTCTTCAATCCCCTTTCCGTATTTAAATCGACTTGCAGGAAATTGACAACTCCTCTGGCCGCTTTTTCATCAGCAACAAGGACAACTACACAGAGCTGTCCATCATCAATCTGGACATCAATTCTGACCCTGGGGAATATGAGTGCAATGCCAACAACATTGTTGGAAACTCCACCATGACCTCAGTGCTGCGTGTCCGGAGCCACCTGGCCCCCCTCTGGCCCTTGTTGGGGGTCCTAGCTGAAATCCTTGTTTTGGTCCTGATCATTGTTGTCTATGAGAAACGCAAGAAGCCTGATGAGGTGCCTGACGGTGAGTTACTATTTGAAAGCTGGCCTACAGTCATGAGGCAGTTTTTCCGTATTTTTGTGATTCTCTTATGTGGATAGGGGTTTAGGTTAGAAAAAAAAATAACAGGTAGGTTAACATAAAGGTTTTACTGAATCTGAAATGTACTTTAAAAGTGCTAGTAGAGACCACCCTTTATTTATTTAATTTCTAGTCAAAACGGCCATTAAGTACAAGTTATTAATTTTTCAGGAAATAGCTCTGAGGAGATCAGATGTGCATAAGAAAAGGGTAAAGTCTCTTCTTTTTCAGATTGGGAAGACTGAAAGTCTCCTGAAAAGAATGGGAGTGTAGTAAAGTTAAATATGGAAAAATATGGAAGAATAAATATTGAAACATTTATATTTATTTATTGTGGCTTCTGTGTAATTTTCTATCAAATATGTTTGGTTTTTTTTTCGTTTGCTCTGAAAATTGAATAACTTGGATCTAACGGCCATTTTGACTGGATATTAAATAAATGAATTGTGGTCTGTTGAACAGTACTGCAGTGGAATGCTTTATCCTTGACATTTAATTAATCAAGTGACATTCTTGAGATGCATCTCACAGACGTGTGATGGTCACTTTATAACATCATTGTTTTTCCCCTACAGCCTCTCAGAGCAAGCTCTTTGGAGCAGTCTGACTGTTATCTGATACTGACATTTTCACACACTTAATAATTCAGTCTGAGGAAATCCAGCCCAAACACACACAAAGACAAAGACACATACACACACACAAACACACGGTCCAGTAGAACAGCCTATGTGAGCTCGGTCATCTGGCCATAATCCGATATTCAGGAGAAATATGATTCCAGAGTGTATGGATAGCTTGTGGTCATTAAATTATTGATGTCTGCTGAGGTCTAGTCCCAAGGTATTTTGTTTTCACCTATACTGGGCCTGTATTAATAAAGTGTCTCAATGAAGTAGGGCAAGGTTCTGTTCCTGGCAGTAAGGTCACAATAAGTAAGAGAGGGCTCTGATCCTCAATCAGCACTCCTACTCTGAGAAACTTTATAAATACAGGACCAGCTCTTATGAAATCATATCTAGGCCATATAGCACCTGTAGTTCATGTGAATCTAGAATGAGTTTTGCTTGTGTCTGGATACTGTTTTTGGAGTAGATAAACTTAATATCACTCTTTCTGAAATTTTACAAGTATAAACAGGGGTGCTAATAGTAATGGGTTTGGTAAATATATGCCCTATTGAACACTGCCATCTAGTGGCTGAGAATCTCCTTTCTCGTATAAAACAATGAATTGTTGCTTAAGGTGGTAGCCTTTAAAATCTCCTCAGATGTTGGATTAGGTGATCTTAACATTATTTGATATTATAACGCACCTCTCTCTCCCTGATTTGCATGACCTTAAACACTGGGTGGTAAGTGAGAGAACCTGCATGATCCTTAAGTCTGAATTTGCTGTCCGTCTAAACATTTTCCACTACATTCACCCATATGACGATCTGCATTATATGCTCTCTTTCTCATGGCTTGAATCCAATAATTTATGTTGGATTCATCCTTTTTTCTTTGATTGAAATAGAATGCTTCACTCTTTGTTAGTAATTTGAGTTTAAACTGATGTTATACAGAATTTGTCTTTTTTGTCTTTACATTGTCCAGATATTTTATTTCTGTTCTCATGAGCATGAAATTTGTAAATTACTCTAAGCTCTAATTTCATTATCATTGTCAGTTGATTTCAGTACAATAAAGTGCATTTTCTGAAAGAGAGCCAGAGAAAATGACAGTATCAATGATGCAACTGATACTGCAACCCTGTCATTACTGTCATTCCTTGAATGGCATCTTTTGAATGACTACAGAAACCAGCATTTGTGTTTTGTCTTTTAATAGCAACATGACATTTTGGTTTTCCTAACTTCTAGCCCACTGTGTAACCATGTTGTAGATACATGGATTGAAGTTATGCATGATAGAATGCACTGCATCAGAATGTGTCTGCCATGTTGTGTGCCTTCAGAACATAGTGTAATTGCCTTTGAATGTAAGGTGAGTTGAGATTGCTAAAGGTGCCAAACTAACATGCTCAATGTTTTACTTCCCAATCTGCTCAAGATGATGAACCAGCTGGCCCAATGTAAGTATCAGCCAATCTGTCTCCTTTCTGATTACCGTTAAGGGCCTGGTTATGTTAAGACAGTCAGGAGCTTTACTGCTGGAGATGTACCTCACCCCAGCAATGCAGCACAAATCTAACACACCTGATCCAACTAATCATGGTCCTCTATGTCAGCTGTATCGAATCAATGTGTCATTGGAGTTATGATTTAGAAACAATGTGTAGCAGCAGGTAATTCAGGGAGACAGGCATGATGTGCTGCAGGGACTTATAGGAGTAATTTGTAGGATTACAGTCTAAAACTTACACTGCAAAAATGGTCAGTTCAACCTTAAAAATACTTGTAGTAACAAACAGTTTAACTGGTTTTATTCAGCTCAAATGCTCCAAATGACACAGTGAAAAGAGAGTTTGTAGTTCACATGAGCAAAAGCAGTATTTTCCATAAATTTAAACCTAAAAAAACACATCTACTCAGTTCCACTTTATTGTGTATTTATTACACTTACTGTTCAGACCTTAATATGATATATTGTACATATTTTTGTGAAATATTTTGTCGTTTATACCATTTGTCTGTAGAAATACAACACTGTGATTGTTTTACACTGAGTGAGCCTGTTAAAATTGATACCCTTCAGAGTTCTCAAAATGCTTTCAGACAAGGCCAGTCTTGACCTACCAATCAGTCACTGCCTTCTAAAAATAGCTCTGAGGTTTTGTTTGACCTGTTGAATGTAATTATGACGTTGTCTCCCAGGAAAACGAATTCGACTAACAACCACAAAGACAAAAACCTACGTCAAAGGAATACAAACTGAGCTGTCTGCTACTAAAGTAAGTAAAACTGTACCTCTGAATCTTATTAATAAACATGATAAACAGTATTGATGGTAGTACTTAAATTAGTGGCTACTGAGACAAGTGCTGATCCTACCCCCTTCCCTTTGTGTTTCTATTTGTTTTGTCCAATTTCCATTTCTGTTTGTTTTTTCAGATGAAGACATTCATATCATGACCATATGAACGTAACATGAAGGAGTTCATTGTTTAGGGAAGCATATCAGGACTAAGAAAGAAGTATCGGTGAGACAAAATACATACGACCACTCAAGGCATGCCTTATGAATGTGATGTGAAGAGGATGTCTGCTGAGAATGAAACATGATTGTTAATGGCGTATAATATTACAAACATTTTATTGCATGATTGTGTTGCTTTCTATTTATCTTTTATTCATACTGACTTTTCTTTACCATGTCAACAAATAGAGACCTGTAGTGCATGCAAGATATTAACCTGCTGTTTGATACAGATACTGGGATTTGGTTTTTGTATTTCAGAGTGACTTCATGTAGATAATATTTATATTTCAAGTAAAACTTTGCAGTGTACGCAAATCTACCACTATGTTTCTGGTATGACAGTTTTTGTACAGTTTAGCTTGTCACTGCATACCATTTAGTAAAGGTGGTGTATGATTTTATTTTTCTTTTTTTCAGTCATTTTCGTTTATTTATGTTACAGGCTTCAATAAAAGATAAGGGCTTTTCAATGTCCTGCTATGTTTCATTTGTACATATGTTGTACATTTTATTTATTTACTAATTTATTTCTGTATGTATCATGTAACTGGAGATGTCTAAGTTATCTGAATGTTAGTCATTCTGATGCACTTGAGTGTTCAGAAGTAATTACGGATCAGTAATGTCATTTTCTAACTCTAAACCTTATCTATCTGTGACTCAGCTTTTTACGTATGCATACTATACAGCATGGCTTTTATCCTATGCAATATTTGTTCATATATAGTAGAATAAGCATTTTTTACTATTGGCTTTTGTTTGCTTCTTGAAGCTTTAATATTATAGGTTAGTCATGAATAGCGAAGTGCACTGTTCAAAACATAAATGACACCTGACGATGTCCAGCCACACGCTGAACCACTCCATCTGCATGAGCTCCCTGCCAGTGCAGAGGTCCAACTGTGCAGAGAAAAAAAATCAAAAGTGGACGATCATAAAACACATCCATATAATTTTTAAGGATTAAAAATTCCAAAGTGATCAGACTGTCTGTGTTGTTCTTTTCTTCTTATTGTTGTTTGCAACCCTCACTCGTTTTGATTGACTGCTTGAAAGATGTCCACCCAAGAACGCAACACACTCATAGCACAGGCCTGCCTTTGCTTTAGCGACATGCTAATCCACATGTACACTTACAATATCATGAATTAGTTTAGTGCAGTGTAGGCCCAGATGTTTGTGTTGACAGATGTGTAATGGTTGGATAATGTAGCACAGTCAGTGAAACTCCACTGGCAGTTATATCAGCATGCCAGAAGGGGGCGTTGCCGGCCAGCAGTGAACATGCTCAAAAGGCTTAACTGCTGTTGCACCAAAATGAGCTGCAGAGCCTGCAATATATCATTAATATTCAAATATCTTTTCAGTTTAGCTGTTTATGTTATTACTTCTTTTAATGAAAATACGTGATTTGTGTTTGTATGAAGACTGCCAGTACTAATGGTTACTTGATGAGGTTTCAGAATAGCATAATATTAATGACTGGTTGGATGAAGTTCAGCTTTTCAGCACTTTGATGACATCAAACATGTTTACATCAGGAGAGAAAAGTGAAAGTCTATATGTAGAGGCATGATACACAATTATTTCTCTCATCCACCAACAGCACACACTGTTGCACACATAAAAGCAAAGAAGATCCTCCAAGAAGACACCTACAGCCATTTTTCTCCCACTCTGCACAGGAATGGAGAATTACTGGACAGGCGGTACTTCTGACTCATATGCACACTGTGCTCTAAAGGCCAGAGGCTTTATCTGTTCTAGTGCAGATTACGCTGGCATCCTTCTTTCGGTGTCTATCATCCAGATCCCAGCAGCCTTGTTAAAGCACTTGATACCATGACCTCAACATCTGACTTGTGAAATTGTTTTCCAGTATGTGAGGTCACAACACAACTGCATTATATAATCTTATACTAATGATGACCAGATCAGAGGGAGCAGTTTGTTTATGAGGCATTACATCAACATTTACTAAAACCCACCACTTTTGTCAACATTAATGGTATGAGGTCACTAATTACAGCAGAGAAATGAAACCCATAACTTTGTCTTTGCTTGTTTAGACACTGTGATTGCAGAATATCACAGTCGAGATGGGACGCATTGCGTAAGACGTGTGATATTTCTAATGTCCACCTGCACTGCCCCTCTTGTCTTGTTTTGCACTACATTGTTTCAGGTGGATCTATACACACACAGAGCTACACCAAATCCAAACATCGTTGCTGTGTGGCAACAAAACAATCCTGATATTGAAAATTTGGATCATTTTATAATTCTTATTTTTATTTATTCAGTCATTCTCTTCTCTTCCTGACACCACAGTCAATAGACATAATATTTAGATGTTAAACACTGTCTCTAATTGGAAATTACCTGCAAATATAGACTGAAGACTTACTATTTCCACCTGGCTTATTCAGAATCAATAAACAAACTATTTGCCTCAATTCTTCTATTATTTGTTTTATATTACTTTGGAGTTTACTTTTATTATGGAGTTTGTGTTATCATTAATGATTTTTTTGTCTTCTCTGTTGTTCTTACTGTTTATGACTGTGGTATTGTTTTGTGTTTTGCTGTGTGTTTATTCTTTGCATTTTATTTTATTTTATTTTATTATTCATTTCATTTGTATGTAAAGCACCTTGAGTTTTTGGGCTCAAAATGAGAGGTGCTAAATAGACTGGTTATCCTCTTAGTCATTACACACTTGAAAAAGAGGGTTCCTCAAGGATTCTTTAGTAAAAGAAATGATGTTTCATGAGTTCTATATAGAGCCATTTCATGCCTAAACGGTGCTTTGCATGGTGAAATTGTTCCTCAGATTGACGGAGAATGCGTTGTATATGGTTCTATATAGAACCTTTTTGAAAATGGTTCTCTAGCAACATAAAGGGATCTGCTGTTTTTACGATGCCAGTCTTGTAACAGTAGATGGACCTTTTTTGGTGATATAGAGAACTGATGGTTCTTGCCTTTACTAATCCTTAAAGAACCATCTTTTTTTTAAGTGTGTACATCAGCATCCATAGGTTACATACCACAACTGCCATCTGCACCACCACATTGTGTGGTTCCCTCATGATCTGACCACATCATGACCCTCCGCACTGCATAATTAATACGCATCGTATTCAAGGACACTACTGCTCGTGTCAGTCACAGATGAACGAGCGCTTTTTTCCCCTAAAAACGCGCTGGGGTCACCTGATGAGCGTCTCTAGCTGTGCTCTCCATCATGTTATCGCCATGCTGGAGTGTGTTCCTGTGTAAAATATCCATCCCCTGCACACATCAGCAGCATCAACAGCCCAGACGCGAGCCCGTGTCGTTTTTGCAACATCCCTCCCTCCCACCCCCACCCCCTCCATCCCCTCCTCTCCCCTCCGCCCGCGTTGGTTTAGGTGCTTCGAGCTTATTTGCTGTGCCACCGCGCGCGCGCTCCGTCTCCCTCCTCTCCATTCACTCATTCACTTCGCCACAGAAGCTGCGGGACGCTGCTGGATTAAGTGCTGCGTGTGGCTGGCTGGCTGGCTGGCTGGCTTCGCCCTGATCCCCGTTTATTTTTGGAGCTCTGGTTTCGTTTCGTCTTTCAGGTCTGCTCTGAGGTTTCTGCTCTTCGTGCGTCGCGTCGTCACGTCGTTTGCCGTAACCGTCCATCCATCCGTTCTCCAGCATCCTCTCGACGCTGCCCGCTCGCGTGGCTCCTCTATTCGTTGTTCTGCTTGCTCGCTCTCCCTCTCTCTCTCTCTCCCTCTCTCTCCCTCTGTCTCTCTCCCTCTCTTCCAGTGGCGGGATGGACGGCACGCGCTGCTCTCCAGCTTCCTCTGCCTGTGTGATCTGAGGCTTGAAAAGACCGTAAAGAAGTTGTTTCTCGCTTTCTCTGCTCTTTTCCATTCAGCCTCCGTTTCCTTGCGTTCCATTCGACATGGACCGGCTGCACTCGTCCATGCGCAAGCGCCTGTATAGCCACGGGGACGCGGCGGAGGAGGAGGGCGAGCAGGACGCGCGCAGGAAGAGCGTGAGGATGAAGCAGCTGTTGCCCTCCGCCTCCCCGACTGGGAGCAGCGGAGAGAGAGAGAGAGCAGGAGGTGAACGCGGAGGTGGTGGAGGAGGTGGAGGTGGTGGTGGAGGAGGCGAGGTGGAGACGGACGTGGGCAGCAGAGCGTTCAGCAGGGCCAACGGAGACTGCCGGAGGTTCAGGGGCAGCAGCAGCACACCAGAGGGAGATGCGGCCGAGCAGAGGCGCCTAATAGCTGAGGAGGAGGCCAGCCCTGAGGAGGAGGACGAGGAGGAGCAGGAGGTGGAGAGGAGGGAGAGAGAGAGGAGGAAGAGAGAGAGGGACGATGAGGAGGTGGTGGTGGAGGAGAGGGAGAGGGAGAGGACACCCAGCCTGGTGAAGTTGGAGAGTGGCGAGCAGATGGATGAGGAGAGACTGTACCAGGCCGGCTTCATGCACAGGCAACTGGGTGCCATGCTTCAGCCCGGGGTCAACAAGTTCTCCCTGCGCATGTTCGGCAGCGAGAAGGCCGTGGAGAGGGAGCAGGAGAGGGTCAAATCGGCCGGCTTCTGGATCATCCACCCCTACAGTGACTTCAGGTCATTCTCTGTCTTTTTCTGTGAGCCAGTAGGCTGAGCTGAGCAGGGGCCACTCTGTTGGCAGTACATCTTCCACTCAGGTCTAAGGGCTTTTACTGTGCTGGATCAGCTAATTTAAAAATATAGTCCAAAACACACTTTCTATTCTGTTCGATGGGTATATGATATACTAAACCAGCTAATCAAAAGTCTATAGGCCTAAAGACTACCATTCAGATCAATGTGGGTTTTTATTTAAAAATATAGGTATCCACATCTTCCATTCAGTTCTAGGTTGCTTTTACTGCACAGATAAGCTTATTTAAAACATAAGCCTAAACACAATTTCCATTCTCTTCTATGGAGGTCTGCTATATAAAATCAGCTTATTAAACAGCGTAGGCCTAAAGACATCTACCATTCAGTTTTAGGGGCTTTAAAAGTACAGATATGCTATTTTAAAAATATAGTTCTCCACATCTTCCTTTCAGTTTTAATGGGCTTTACTGTAGAAATAAGCTAATTCAAAATATAGATCTAAACACACTTTCCATTCTATTCTAGGGGGTTTGCTATATAAAATCAGCTAATTAAACCATTGGACTAAATACATCTTCCATTCAGTTCTAAGCAGCTTTTATTGTACAGAGAAGCTAATTTAAAAATATAGGCCTAAACACACCTTCCATTCTTTTCTATGGGGGTTTGCTATATAAAGTCGGCTAATTAAAAAACATAGGCCTGAACACTTCTACCATTCAGTTCTAAGAGGCTTTTACTGTACAGATAAGCTAATTCAAAATATAGGCCCAAACTCACCTTCCATTATGTCATATGAAGGTTTGCTATATAAAGTCGGCTAATAAAAAATATAGGCCAAAACATTCTTCCATTCAATTCTAAGGGCCTTTTATTATACAAATAAGCTAATTTACAGATATAGGCATAAACACACCTTCCATTCTGTTCTATGAAGTTTTGCTATATTACGTCAGCTAATTAAAAAGACACATAAATACACATCTACCATTCAGTTATATGGGGTTTTGCTGTATAAATCAATTTATTAAAAAAACATAGGCCTAAAGACATCTACCATTCAAATCTGTTTTAACTAGTTTAATAAAACATAGACCTAAACACACTTGCAATTCTGTTCTATGACGATTTGCTGTTTAGATTTAATTAAAAAGCATAGGCTTAAACATCTACCGTTCAGTAATTAGTTCGGTTTAATTTAGCTAATTAAAACACTAAACGCTTCTTCCATCAGGCTTTGTTGTATAAATCAGCTCATTTAAAAGTATGAGCTTAAACACATCTTCCTTTCAGTCCTAAGGGATTTTTGCTTTATAAATTAGCTTATTAAAAACTTGGGCATTAACACATCTTCCATTCAGTTTTATAAAGTTTTGCCGTATTAACTTATTAAAAATATAGGCCTAAGGACATCTGTGCACTCCTAAAAGTTTTACAGTATCACCTGTACACAATACAAAAGTCTACAAAATGGATTTGACATCTGATGTCTTTTGTGTTGTTTTTTCCTTATTTTATCTTGTTCTTTGTCTTTATCTTATAAATAAGATTATTCATTTGTTGGGATGCTTTATCGATCATTCGAAATTCGATCATTCATTTCTTCTAACCCTTTAGAACCTGAATACATAATGTGTGTGTATATATATATATATATATATATAGAAGGAGCTTTGAAAATCTTCTAAATGATCTATTGACAGTAGAGTGGCTATTATGGGACAAGGAAGGTAGCTTGGTGAGAAAAGGCACTTTGAATAAGCCCAGCACTACCAGGTATCAATCAGCCTCAATTGCAGCAGAGATCAAGGAAGTCTCTTGTTTCTTCCATTCACACTCATGTGTTATTATTCTCTATTGCTTCAAACAGACTAGCAGGCTAGCAGTGCTTCTCATGGGTTATGGAGCCTGGAAATGGGGTAATCAAAATGGGTTAACATAACCACGGGCATTATTAGGAGCCAACATCAGAGGAGATTATAACAACACAATTTATTTAATGGATCTCTCCTGGTGTGGACAAGGAGAGAGGGATAGAAGGGGCAATAGTAACAGCGGGGTGATTGAAATGGACCACATGGCCTTGGCACGGTTATGATGGAGGGCCTAAAATAGGCCAAACAACTTCTGATGCTGTTATTAATGCACTGTTTATGGGTGATCGCTTCATTGTTTGTTTGGATATCACTTTAAGCACACGATTCGGGATTATGCTGACGGTAACAGTGGAGTTTCATTTACGCTGCGCTAATAAACTGTGTGTAATTGATGCACCAATATTGAGAGAACATCAGCTATTTTTCTGCCATGTAATTTTCGCTCTTAATGCTGTGTGTAATAGGGACTTTTCTTCCAAACTGTTGTGTTTAGAACTTGATGAACAAGAAAAGAAATTACTACTCAGATAGTTAGTGCAGACAAATGCACATCGAGTAGGGATGCATCAATCCAACTTTTTCCACTTCCAGTATTGATTACAATATCTGATCTCAGAATATAGGTCAATATTTAGTTCAGATACCCATGCTCTGTTAGGGCGCTTATGTTTTGTGGTAGCAGAATAAATAAATGTAAAAAAATGATAGAAGACAAGGTATCACAGAGAAGACTATATAAAACAGTAAAAACAGTCTGTTACTATTTTACAATTACCATAAGTGATAAACCATATTGAATGCGGATCGGTCACATCTGACTGATATCTGATTAAAAAAAAACATTTAATGAGGTTAGTATCAGTTCTGATACCAAACCAGTGTATCAGGTCAGTGTAGAAATGGATATTATGGCAAAAGTATAATATCATGATACACAAAATTTCTACATAATTCAATGGTTGAGATGTAAACAAAGTCATTCAGTGGTTTGATGTTAAGTGGATCATTGTAGAGAAACTTGCTGACAAATTTCTTTACAGTGGTGGTGATAGGAATCAGGGGTCTCAGTGTCTACAACACCACTGTAGCCATTTTATGTACTATCCAAAATGACCACTGAACCTACACGTGTCTTCTGAGTTTTATATGTAATGTTGATGATGGTAAATTAGTGGCAAAATCTAAAAAAATAACTCTGGGTACTGTTTTCCCCTACAACACCCCGCATGTACCTCTCCACTATGAATGGATGTTAAAAATAAGTTTTGAGCAAAAACTTTACCTCAGAACTATCGTAAAACAATGTCTCAGGCATCAGGCACTGCATTCATGACCATTTCATGTAACTTTTTTGTGGGGGAGCTTTTAGAGACATAAAACTCTTCAGACGTCTGGTTCCTATCACCAACACTGTGAACAGTTCTGACTCTGTAAGTTTCTCTAGAACTGAGCCTTTCACATCAAACCACCCTGAATTGCTTTGTTTACATCTTAACCATTTAACTATGCAGAATTTTTGGAAAATCAGTTGAATTCCCCTTTAAAGACATTTTCACAGTACATGATATGTATCACAGTAGTCCCACATTTAAAACCTGCATCAAAAACTCTGGGTTTAATGTTTTTATTCAGCATCTCATATACTGTGCTGCACTAAATCCAATTAAACAGGACTAATTATGCTGTCCTTATAATGAGACATGCAGCTGGGCAGAGTTCTGCAAGAACTGACAGTATATGCTCAGAAAAGCTACTGTTTATTACGACAACAATAAAATATCCTCATATTGCATTTCTAAAATTGAGATGCCTGTCCTTTTCAGGTTTAGAATTTAGTTGGTAGAGTTGCCCTGCATTTTCACTGATTTACATTTCCTGTCCCCATTCTCTGTCTTTCTCATGCTCTCTGACCTTTCCCTCTCCACCACGTTGAGCAGGATAGATGCGCTTTTGCAGAGACCTCCATTTACTGATTTCATTACCTGTAGCAGGCATAGAGTGTTGGCAGGGCAAAGAGGCTGCAGTATGTGCCACATAAATTTAGGCTGCATGTACAGGCTGTTTGATTCCAGCTGCGCACTAAACATCTGGGTGACAGAGATGACGACTGGTGCTGGCAACCAGAGATGACACACTTTCCTGAGAGAGCTCATCAGAAGTGCTGGAATGGGGATTGGCAAAGACAATTAGGACCCATAAAATGCTCAGCAGTAACAAATAGAGATGGAGAATGAGAGTGCATTTTTGGCAGATGAACAATAGAAAGCTGATTATCGCAAAGGCTTTAGTTTGCCTGAGCTGTGTTCATGTTCTAGAGTTTATACCAGTTTTGTTTTTTCTCTTTTTCAGGCAGCCTTATTTGACATTCTTAATGCAGATGTCCGGCTGTAAGACTGTACAATTGTGAGAGATTACATCACTATGTGTGGTAGCAGCAGAATGCCGTTGTTTGGCCCATACTACTATTATTTTGTTAATTGAATCCTTCCTGAAAACTTTACAACAGCAGGGGATCTTCTCCAGTGGGCTATATTTTAGGGTTGCATCTTTAGTTTTACATTGTCGCTGCTATATCAAAATCATGTAAGTTTGTTTTTTCGAGTTTTAATGTTGTGCACCAGAGCAGTTGCCTTTTAGGTTGAGTTAAAGGTTTTCATAGTGAATGGATGATAGAAATGGTCCAAAATTAATTGAAATGAAATCTTGATACTTTAACTTGCATTGAAGTCAAGCATTAAACTTACAGTGAAGTTAAGAAGATTTTTTTTCTTCTTATAAAAAGTTACCCTTTCAGAAATACAAGGTTTTGTTATGACAGTGACTATGAGTATGAATCAAAAATCACAATTTATGCAGTTTGAAAAATCATTAGCATATCGATAAAGTGCAGTGTGCCTACTTACAACAGGGTCCTGGACAATAAAAAAATTTTGTGACCACAGATATTGAGATAAAATGTCCAATAAACAATCATTTTTTATATTCCTTTGCACTGATACAGAGGAAAATATAAAATTATATATATTCCAGTCAGCAAAGTAGTAGTCACTCAAAGTAGTAGTGCAGTCGTGAGTCGTTGTAGTGCAAGGTGCGGAGCTCTCTGATACTTTGTCTGTCTGTTAATTACCTCTTTTTTTTATCAATCTTTGTCAAAAGTTTTTTATGTTACTATATGATATCCATAAGCAAAACTGATTGAAGATTCTCAGACGTGAATGCTTTTTTTCACATCAGAGGTGTTCCTTCATTACAGTTAGGGCTGAAAGATTAATCCTTTTTATATTGATTTTTAATAATACCCTACATTATCCACAACGCTGCCTTAATAAATTAAAAATAGGGGAAATTACTCAATGACACAGAGCTCATGAGCCGTCTGTAGATGAGTTAGACCAATGAGAAGCAATCAAGCATTCCTGTACTGTGTTAACAATGTATCCACGTCTAACTGGCAGTCTGGCATTCCAGCCTCAATCCAGAAAAAATGGATATGCTGGTGTTCTAGGACAAAAAAGAGGTCAGGATATTAGATATGGATAATAAAAATAATCACAATTTAAAATGCAGAAACATTATTAGAAAAAAATCACAATTTGATATTTTCTCCAAATTGTTTAGCCCCAGTTACAGTATGAAACAGACTTCTACATATCAGTGTTTTATTAGCAGGATTTTTGCCGATACCAATGAATCTGTAGGACCTCAATATTGGCCAATATTATCAGCCAACCATTATCTAGGTTGGACCATAATACAGAGAATAGAAATGTCTTAATCGCTGCCAATCAGAGTGACCAAATTCACAACAACAATGGCACTGAAAACAGCTACAGTGATTTTATGTAGCCATTTATTAACTGGATTGTTAGAAGAAAGCTTTTGTGTGGAAGCAGTAGAGCACAACAGGGAGTATGTCATGCCTACGATTTGGTCATAGTGCTGAAGATCATCACAGCTGTCATGTTGTTTGCAATAACACATGACCTCGAGTGTTTTTCAGTTTTGCAAAGTAAAGAAAATAATTAAGCAAAGAAGCCCTGAAAACTGTTTTAAATATCATTGTTTTCCAAAAGAAAACATGTATCTCCAAATTTGTAACTTTACAAGAGAATGTAAGTTAACTTATTTTAATGCAGGTTTGTGTTAAATTTCATTCCAAGTAATTTGGAGCATTTCTATTGGTCCATTATTCATGAAATTTGACAGCATGTATAGGACAGTTTGAACTGAACGTGTATAGGACTATATTTGAACTGTGTTCAAATGAAGTTGGAAAAAGTGGAGTTTTTGTTGTTGTTTTGTTTATTATTTTTTTAGACAAGCAACAATATGATTTCAATACTGACAATTTCTTCTAATAAAATGCAGTTCTTCTAGAGGACAACAAAGACAACCAAAGTTATCGGTAACAACAGGTTCAAAATTTGACCTACTAATGTCACACTCTTCTTCCAGATCTGACCAAAAGACTGCAAATTAAAAATGATCTTTTCTAATACATCAATTTAAAGTGTGGTTAATGGTTAGCAGCAGCTTACAGTAAAGCTATCATTGTTATTACATATAGTAATCAGTGGTCAGTGGAATCATACAGATTAATGCAAAACAGTAAAAACAACAAAAAAACACAGATAAGGTTTTTGCATGACAGTGAAGATATACTCCAGTTTGGATAGTTGGAGCAGTTCAGTAAGTCTTCTGGATGTCACTGAATTCAAGACTAGTATGACTGCTAAAAAGAGACATTTACGTACTCCGACAGCACTATTCATGTACTTTATGAGGACCTGAGTGCAGGTAGTAGACTTACGTTTCTACGGTTGTGTTAAATTTCTCTATATATTTTCAAATCAGCAGAATCAGCAGTGTTTTAACATTTATTTGATTGAGTTTTATGTGACTGTAAAGGTCAGGCACTGAAATTCATTCTAATGTCAATTGTAGTTGACAGACGTGGTGACAGGTTTGCATAGTTTTCATAGTGAGATGTGGTGATGCTGCTGAAGTCCTCAGATTACTGACAGTATATCACTTTGCAGAAGGTTTACATGCTGTAATGTGATTGGATATTTTTGATCATTCCTTTTATAGTGACTGCAGAGTATAGAGTAACGAGATATGTGACACTTTCCATAAGCTCATAGCTGTAGTAACTTCATTCTCCTGCGGGTTTTCTCATGACATGATGTAGTGCTTCTCATAAAGAAATGGTTGTACCTCCTTTGTCAAGTTTATAGCTTGTATTGAAAAGCTGGGATGTGTGGTGTTAACAGTAGACTGCTGTATATGGTAACTGTCGGTGTAGTATTGTCTATATAAGCATAATGAAGAGATTTTTAGATAGTTATATGATGCAGACCACAGATGGTCTCATGGAGCTCTATGCACAAAAAGACATATCAAAACAAAAGAGATAAAAAGTCAAATAAAAACATGCAGCTATGGTCAAACAACTATATTTACACATATAAATACGCAGTTAAAAAAGACAAACTATTCAAAAGAAAATTGGTGTGATTGACTGTGATTAGATTATACTGAATATATTATAACTGAATGCATGAAGTATAATTCTCTTTGATCCCCATATGGTCATACAGAAACATAGATTTCTCTTTAGGTTACAGGTTTGAGGACTGAATGATATTGTTCATAAAGCGCTGGCTTGAAAAAGAGAGTTTCATTGTCTGTCCACCTGTTTGCACAAAGCAGAATGTTTGGTCATGCTTACTAAAAATGACATATTAATGTGCAATTTTTCCGGTAAAACGTTTCTGCACAATTACTGTTTCACTTGTTCTCTTTCTACGGACTGTTCTGACCACTGTAGCATCTGCCAGAGGGCAAATGTCAATGGCAAATCCTTTATAATCTGAAAACTGAGAATAAGCTGACAGCTTTACTGACACTTTGTATAGATGGTTTGTTCTTGGGTAATCTCCTCCAAAGCTCAATTCAAGCAGTGCTGGAAAGAACGCAGCTCTGGCAGAGCCAAATGGTCGAAAAAGTGGTGTGGTATTATTTAATGGAGCACAGAGAGCATGCATTAGCATTAGTACTTTAGAGTATTTAAAGTATGGTAAATAACAGTTGGTTGTCCTGATGGATGCATATGTGAAGATTGCCCGCACCAGCTGAACATTACTGTTAACTAATATTTCCAGTGTGATTACAGTTTTGTAGATCCCTGTGGAGGAAAAGCAGATTTGACCAGATATTTTTGAACGTTCACTCTTTGCACTAGCCTTTTCTTGCAAATAGCAGGTGCCTGTAGAATGTTTCAGGGGTTGCGTGCGTGGTGTCATTTTTATTAAGCATTTATCCGAGTTAAACCTCTAATAGGATTTTTACATTTTTGATTGGGATGGATTGATAATCCCCACCGGATTGTTTCAAAATGCTGCGCATTGCTTTCTCTCACTGCAATCCATACTGGTCTATAGAGCATATCTAACCCTGCGTGTGATCGATGCCTGCTTAATTACAGCAGAGCGCTGGACTAGAATTTACTATTCACACATATGAGTCGAAAAGAAAACCGGCGGGTGCTCTCAAGATAGAAGTGAGCAAGGGTAATTAAGGACTTCAACACTGTGTACATACCAAAATGAATTTGCACTCCACTCTTTTTCTAAGCTATGTTATGGTTACCTTCTAACTACTAAGGGTGCATTAGAGGCCACTGAGCAAAAGGGAGGGAAATAGAGACATGAAATGTCAAAGTATCAGGATGTTTATCACTTTGTGTGACTCATGAGCTGAGGAAACCAAAGAGCTTAAAATCTTGGAGGCCTGTCAAGGCCAGTGAGGTAATTAATGCTGGGGAACAGCAATTACACTGTCTTTCTTGTAAATGTTTCACCCAGCAGCAGATCTTTTAATGATGAAACGGCAGGCTTGCCTGAGGTCTCCTGGTCGGCTTAAATGTCTTTAATTTACATATGCCCTGTACATTCAGTTACTGAGGGGAGAATTTAGTGCAAACGATAGCGGAATAATGACAAGGCCAAGCTGCCAACTTCCATCTTCAGGCAGTGTCTGGTCTCCTAGAGCGGTTTAGAGACCGGTTAATGCTCAGCATTTTTAAACATGATTGTAATATTTTAATCATTACTTTCTCACCTACTTTTCTCCTTTTGGGCCAGTTATATGTAAGTAATGAGCTTCCAAAATCACTTTAAAACTCCCATATCCTACATTTGTCTTGTGTTTTATTCTTCCTCTGGGGTCTACTTATGACATTTGAGTGGGTTTATGTTCCAAAAAAAATCATAATTCATTTTTACATGACGATTTTAATCCTGCCTTTATGTCTTTGAATTAAACAGTCTTCTGTTGTTACTGTGCAGCCTTTTATACGGATGTATGTAAATGACGTCTGTTCTGATTGGCTGATCTGTATTGTGCGTTGTTTAAAAACCGTGAATGTGCGGGGCTAAACTGCTGTAGGCAGATGTAAATGCATTCATTTCCATAATATCACAAAAACACTTGAGTTGAAAATGGGCTGTATTTGCAGCTTAGCTTCAATTAGTAGTGGACGATATACAGATTGAAATTCTTTTTAAGGATATTAGTTTTGTCATTACCATTATACCAGTATGCAAATCAAGTTAAATGCAGATAACACAACATACAACCAGTACTAAACACGCTGATTTCCTCACCTCTCGTGTAGTAAGTTGCAGCCTGAGGTAAGTTAGTCCAGTTTATTGTCAAAGGAGCAGACATCAGACTGTAACGAGATGATGAGTTGACGGAGAGGAAAGAGAGTGGAAGTAAAAAGCCAGTCTCTTGGGGTTAGCTGTTAGCCATTAGCCTAGCATGGAGACTAGCTGGCTTTCTGTGTACGCTGCCTGTGGCGCCCCTCGCTCAGCCAGCTGCTTCAGGCAATGTCGCAGTCTCAGGATACAAACCGGAGGGCTTGTAATATTTACTAAATTCCAACAGCATCTGATGCTTGTAGATTAAAGCTCGAGTCTAAGAGACAGAGACAAATGACTTCCGAACGCAAAACAACGTTCAGGACTGTTTCTGCTGGCCTCAGAGAAGCTTCTGTGGGCTTTTCATACACTCACCTGTATCTCATTAGAAAGCAATATTAACGTCTGTCTATATATTGCTAATTTCTGTTTTTACTTTTTCACCCAATAAAAATATTTTATATTTACTTCAGTTGTTAAATATGGTTCTTATTAAAGGACAAGGGACATCCAGAATAATACGCCATTGTTAACCCTCCTGTTATATTCAAATACACTAATATCTTTATCCATGGGGTCAATTTGACTGCAGCAATTTAAGCCTTCAGGAAATGATTATTATTAAAATTGCTACTCAAGGTTATGTGTCAACAAGTACTTAGTTTATTGGGAAAATAAAATTGCTAATCATTTATTTAGAGATGTTAAACATTGAATGGGGTCAAACTGACTTCAAAAATAATCAGAGCATTAATCTACCAAAAAGGTTTACTTAAGCATCCATAATGGTTATATTTGAAAAAGAAATACATAATATCATGATATATACCAAAAAACATTAGACAGTAAACTATATGGGGAGCGTTTGATGTGCTTTGTATCTTTAAGAATGTTTACATACTACATCAAACTCTTTTATTTCAAAAAAGCAAAGAAATTTCAGATCTCCATGACTTGGATCCTTTAAGATGGTTTATAAAACAATAGTATATGAAAGAAAACACCAATTAACATTTTCTGTCTGGCAATGTGGGTCGTTTTGTCCCAGTGGAGTTCTAAACCTGCTCCCTTAAAGCATCGCCTTATTTTGATGCATTTTCACAGTTGCTGTCTTTGTCTTGTCCAGGTTCTACTGGGACCTGATAATGCTGCTCTTGATGGTGGGAAATCTGATCATCATCCCAGTGGGCATCACCTTCTTCAAGGACGAGCACACTCCAGCCTGGATCGTCTTTAACGTGGTCTCTGACACCTTCTTCCTAGTGGACCTGGTCCTGAACTTCCGGACTGGTATTGTGAAGGAGGACAGTACAGAGATTATTCTGGACCCTCAGCTGATAAAGGTGAGGTACCTGCGGAGCTGGTTTGCTGTGGACTTCATCTCCTCCATCCCTGTGGATTATATCTTCCTTATTGTTGAGACACGGATCGACTCAGACTTCTACAAGACGGCCAGAGCTCTGAGGATCGTCCGCTTTACCAAAATCCTCAGTCTGCTCAGACTGCTGCGACTGTCCCGCCTCATCAGATACATACATCAGTGGGAAGAGGTAGGTACTGCTACTACCTGCTAACGCAAGTTTGAATACTGCTAGAACAAACTCAACCTTTTATTATAATAATGACGCTAACAAGAAAGAAGAAAATTTAGTGGATCCAATCCAAGAGTCTTGGTTCCTCACAATGTGTTTTTCTTTGCCACTGTAAGTCTGTGCCTGGTTAAATAAAACAAGTTTAGTTATTTCCTGAAGGGTTAGATTTCCTTCACGTACACTCTCAGAAAAAAAGGTATGAAATGGTCACTGGGGCAGTACCCCTTTTGTCACTGGGGTGGTACCCTCAGGGTACATCTCAGTACCTTTAGTCAGGGAACATACCTGTACCATAATCCATTGTATTACTTGTAAAACTTATTTAAGGTACACAATCAGACCTTAAAACCACTGTTGTACCTTTGAGGAACATTTACATTGTTTGTACCTTGATGAACAAAAAATGTACCCGCACAGAACCTTTATTTCTGACAGTGTAGGGAATTGAAATGAAAATGTTGCATAAATTATCTTAAATGTTTTCATTAGGTTATACTGCAGATTTCTCTGATCATTGTCACTGTTAAATACATAGTTTGATTGCTGGTGTGGAGATGGCTTGTTTTCAGGCTATGTTTTTATGTGCTAATTATTGCAGTTAAGCAATATTAACAAAAAAGACTAAAGAACTTATAATTTGTGCAATGTTTTCTCTTCACTTGTTTCATTTACAATGCGAACATCATCATCATCCGATCATACTTTGAAAAATCCGACTGAAGGCACTTGTATAGTTTATTTTAAGAGTTTACTAGCCTCTGTCGGCAGGCCCCCTAGTGGCCATTTGACTGGCAGAAAGAAAGACGACATGGATATTTTTAATGAAATTAAATCAATCAAATTATATCTGTTTTGTCTATAATCTGTAGGTTCTCAGTGTGTGAAACATTATGACTGTGTTGAGCTACTAGTGAGCAATGAAGGGTGAAATTGCAGATTTTTCATATCAAACAATCATGTACAACTGCCATAACAAAAAATAGCATTTAAACACAATTAAAGCACTGTCATAAGTGTTGACTTGTTTGCTCAGCTATGAAAACAAAAACCCAGTTTGCTCCCAGTTTTGTAAATCATAGAGATTTCCATCATACAAATATATTCCACCAGTGTTACTGAAGAGAAAAAAATGCAGACAGAAAATGTCTTTTCTGGCTATTGTGAAAAAGGGTTAAAGCAAGTGCACGCTTAAGGTATGTGACAAGCTTACTGAAAAATTAAGAAAATGTGTTAGACAGAACTTAAGGTCTTTTAATGCAAATATATGCTCCTTTATACAACAAGGCCTTGGACACAGGCATTTGTAAAGCTGCTTCATGACAATGACTGTTGTTTAATGTGCTACATAAACAGAGCTGAATTGGGAAAAAAGTGAATCTCTTAAGTACAGTTAAGGCTTTGAAAAAAAAAAACTAAGCTCTTAACACAGCTTTTAACAAAAGCTTTACAAAACCAAGCCTCACTTTTCCAGCCCCCATCCCTGGCTTTGACCATTGTTAAACGCCTGCACTTTGACATTTTAATTGTCCAGATCAATCAGGCTCATCAGCCCAAAAGCTCATGAAGTAAAGGAAATCTATGCGAGGGAGAGAGGGCGATACATCACTGTCTGCGTGGATTGTATTAAACGCCACGTATCTAGCCGATCTTTTTTCCTGTGTCACTGATCTCCTACGGACCATTAGTAACATTAGCAGAACAGATATACAGTACATTATGTAACACGTCACATCCACGAGCATTCTCTAGCCTAAACCAGCTTAAGAGCGGCGTGGCCCAGAACAGAGCTTGGATTAAGCCTTAAATGTGACCCGCAGCATACTGCGGTTCTGTCGTCACAATCGCAATCTCTATCCCATTCTTCCGTTCCCTTAGATTTTCCACATGACCTACGACCTGGCCAGCGCTATGGTGCGTATAGTCAACTTGATTGGCATGATGCTGTTGCTGTGCCACTGGGACGGCTGCCTGCAGTTCCTCGTGCCCATGCTGCAGGATTTTCCTTCCGACTGCTGGGTTTCTAAAAACAAAATGGTGGTAAGTAGCAGCCGTGGACCCTCATCAGATTATATTATCACTGTGCTGCACTGACACTTACACTTTAGGATAAAAATGTCTTGTTTTTCCAAAATCTGATGTTTCACTACTCCTAGTTCACTGGTTTCAGGTTATAAAGAGTTTAGTCATTAGCTCTTGTTTCAAATCAGGCGTTTTGGAACATCAGGCTAAACAAACTCTCAAACCTGGTACCACATACATGTTAAACTCACATTTCTAAAATAAAGCACTGTGCAAAGACAGAGACAGAGACCCCCTTATGTGTTTAATTTCTGATCAAAATGTCATTAGGTATGAATATTTATTATTTTTCTGCATCAGGAAAAAGCAGAAAAACCAGAAAATTATATGGAACAGCTAAATATATAGTTTTCAGTATTTAGTGTGTCCACTCTTAGCGGTATTTTTTGACAACTTTAAAGTTCAGTTTTAGAAGTTGGTTGCATTTTCTGCTTTTCACAATCCAAATAATCCCAAACACTTTTAGAGATGTTAAGGTCTCGACTCTGGGGTGGTCAGTCCACTGTTCTGAGAACACTAGCAGCATATTTGTTTTCTTCTTTTTTGTTTATTTCCTTTTCTCTGTTACGTCTTCTTAACAGCTGCGCATCCTTTCGGACTCATAGTGTTGAGTTTTCTTCTCACAGTGGAAGGATGGACAGAAACACCTGTGGATTTTTTCAGATCTGTAGTAAGAGTGGAGCTTGATTTTCTCCTCTCTCACAAAGATGAAAGCTTTCTGTTTATCTAATGGTGGCGGTTTTGGTGGTCTACCAGGTCTTGCTCGGTTGTTAGGAGTCCCATTTTCTTTTAATCCTTTTTTTTTCAAACTTCAGTTTTTTCATTTATTTTCCTCTGACTTTCCACTTCCTTATGCAAGTGGATTATCTAATATCTAATCTCCTCAGCAATATCTCCAGAAAAATGAATAACTTAATGGCTTAAGTTATTTGATGGTACTTAACGGCTGTTTTGACTGGAAATTCTATGGCTTTTGCCCAGTTCTGTGTGAATTCCAGTATTGTCACTGTCATAAGAAAACCTTGTGTAACAGTATAAAAGAAAAAAAAATGTCTGATAATATAACTTTAAAATGGTTTGCTTCTCAGAAAAGTTTTTGGTACATTTGTTTTGAAATGTGTAGACAAGGTAAAGGGCAGCTGGCATTCCCAAAATGGGGTTACCTGAAGCTCCCCCTCTCTCCTATTTTACTTACTACAGATGTCCACATCTACTGTATGTGCTCCCTATGATGTTTTTGCATCCCACCATCTCTTCATCTCCTCCCTGTCTTTCACTCACATCTCTTAGTCCTGTCTCTGTTCATCAGAGGGGGTCTAGAGGGGTCCACCATTAAGCAGAAGCCAGCAAAGAACTTCAAGCCAAGTTCTCAGTGTCCTCTCATTTCCTACAGTCCCACAATCTCTTCTTATTCTAGAACCAGGTTGAGGACGTGGTCTGAACTAACAAATGTGTAACAAAAGAGATGTGAGGTTTTCTTATGACAGCAACAATGTGTTAAATACAACCTCTAGTTTTGATTTCCGAAATGCTTGAAAACAGTCCTAAAGCAAAATCTTACATTTCCTTCCCTTTCTTTCTGGAGATCATCCGTCCCAAAATCACTTGAAGCACATGTAATGCCTCCTTCTGCTGTCAGTGAAGACATGATATTTCACTTTCTTACTGCCCTTTCTGCTCTTCTAGAGTCCTGTCAGCAAAGAACAAACTCTCTCTCTCTCCCTCTCTCTCTATCTATCTGTTTATCTATCTATGTGTCTCTATCCCTCTCTTTCTTTCTTTCTGTTGTGTTTTCCATGGTATCTATTCCTCATTTATCCTGCATTTGTTTCTGCACTCGCTGTCTTTCACATTTAAAATGGTGCGCATAAATTATTTGTGTTCTTCTTTCATCTGTGCATTTTTCTCTCCTCCCCCTCTCACTCTCTTCTACTCCCCCGCTCTCTCTTGTAACTTTTTCTCTCTCTCTTTCTCTCTCTCTCCTCCTCTGCAGAATGATACGTGGGGTCAGCAGTACTCTTATGCTCTGTTTAAGGCCATGAGCCACATGCTGTGTATTGGCTATGGCATGTACCCACCCGTAGGCATGACGGACGTTTGGCTGACCATCCTCAGCATGATCGTAGGTGCCACCTGCTACGCCATGTTTGTGGGTCATGCCACTGCCCTCATTCAATCACTGGACTCCTCACGAAGGCAATACCAAGAGAAGGTTAGTGAAGGAAACGAGAAGTTTATAATATTCATCTTAAAAGAAAATGCAATCGAACAAAGCAAAAGATATTACAAGCAACAGCTACTGATCATGTGTTTTATAGGGGCTGTTAGGATACACATATTTGAAGGGAAATTTCACAGTTCTTTCAAAATTTCTGCATAATTAAATGGCTGAAATGTAAATAAAGCCATTTAGAGTGGGTTATTGTGAAATACTCTGTTCTAGAGAAATTTATTCAAGCAGAATTGTTCATGGTGATGATGCAAACCCAAACATAGGAACCTGAAGAGTGTGATGCTACTAAAAGCAATGAGAAGCTGAAGTTTCTCTACAATACATTGTTTCACATCAGACCTCTCTGAATGACTGTTTACATCTCAACTTTTGAATTATGCAGAAATTATCAGCAGTTTCCCCTTTTATGTACATTTATACAGGGGTTGGGGCAGTGTGCTCTATGAAAAGAAAGTTAGATTTCGTGCTATAAAATAAAAAATATATATATAAAACATTTCTGATGTGACAGAAACTGAAATGCTTTCCACTGTTCTTTTATGTTCTTTTACTCCATGATATTCCTAAAAGAGACAACTACAAAAGTAAGACAAAAACTCCCATTTATCATTTGAAACCATTTACACTCACATTCACATTTATTTGTGAGAATGACTTGTTTGTGTTACTTGTGTTGATTTTCACCAGACATCTTGTTTTGGCAATTGTACAAAAAATAAAGCAAAATTAAAGCTGGCAATTCTTTTTTACTATCGAAAATGATCTTGGTGCAAAAGCCACAATGCATACTGTATCGTGAAATTTGCGACACAATACTTGTCATAAAAGTCAAAGTTGTCTAATTGCTCACAGGCAGAAATATAATATAAAACAATATGTGTAGCAAACAGCTAAAATCTAAAGTTATGTTGGTTCCTATAGTCACATTTGTTTGATGACCTCCATGGTGATCAATGCGCAGTGTTTTGTCTTCCATGCCCAGTACACTTGGAGTGTTAATTGAACTGTTGCCATTTTTAATGAGAAGGCGACACAAGAGCTTTGACCTCTGCTGTGTCAAAAGACTCGAGTCAATTCAGCCCTGCTGCAGTTGCTATGGCAACGTGCATTGTTGATACAGGACGGTTTTATTGATGGAGCTGCAGCGGTTTCCTTGTGGATTCTTCAGCTCGCCTGATGTGCTGTCCTCTAAGCACGCTTCGTGAAGTATCGTGGCACAATATCGTGTGACACTGGCTTCTTTTTCTTTACGTTTCGTTTCCTGCAGAAGGAGAAGGATGTTCTTGTTCTTGTTCTGAGACGGTGCTCGCACACCGATGACTTTGATTCTGGTGTCAGAATGCAGAATTCACTCTTCTCCAGCACTGAAGGCTCAAGGGAAAGGAAGAGAGAGGCAGAGAGTGAGAGAGAGCTGCAGGGGTTAGTGAGGCTTCAACAGTGGCCTAATGCTTAGCAAAGTTAGTCATTTATTTCATTACCTGCTGTAGCCAGGCTTTTTCACACTTTGATTGGATATCCTTCTTTGATGGCAATGCGATTACCAGTAACCTGCTGACAACAGCATTATTCATTTCCTGAAAAGGACAAATTCCAATGACACTCATATTTTTTTCCTCTTTTTTCTGACACCATGACTCATGCTTAGCCTACTTTATCCTGACAGTTTTGTATGTGGCTCCACTCCCCCCCACTCTCTGCTCTCCGCAGTGGAGCCCAACTGTATTGTCTGACATTATTTCCTGTTGTCTGGAGTCATCCCTGCCGGCTTTGTCTCCTGTCCTTGAATATGATAATGGCGGGCCCATTTGGAGAATCGGCGGTGGTACATGTGGGCAGGCGGCAGGGCTGCATACAGCGCTGCTGAAACAGTCACAGCTGATATGGCAGGAGCATTAGCATGTGGTGAAGGGCACGGTGGAGCCAGGCTGCAGTCGACAGTCAGGACAGGAGTTCAGAGGAGGGAGGGAACTGAGGGGGGGTAGGGTCGGAGGGGGTTGCTTATTATGAGAGGGAGAGAAGGGACAGGAAAGAGAGAATAGGGAAAAAGGTGTTTGTTCTGTGTGGGAAGTTTGTAAGTTAGAGAGAGAGAGAAACGGCGCAGAGAGAAGGGCAGAGTGAGGAGGAGGAGGTACGGAGGAGGGCTGAACGTTTCAGGGCTGCAAACGCTCTGCCTTACACAGAGACATGAATAAAATAACAAAAGAGACAGCAAGAGGAGAGAGTGGGTGAAACAAACCCTATCAATACTATATGCCCTTCCTAGAAGTCAAAGAGGCAGAGAGAGAGAGAGAGAGAGAGAGAGAGAGACTGGGTCGCTGATTTCAGGAGCAATATGGGAAAGCCACATAAACATGTCTCTCACTTCCTACACGCCTCAATCTGTTTTGGTATTAGAGCATTAGTCAATGTTGATTTATTAGTAAACAGTGTAGCTGTGGAACTCGCACCTTCTGTGCAGTTTAAGATTCTGTTTTGCCTATTCAGATGTCGTCTCACGACTAGTATTTTCTTTGGCCTACAGTACAAACAGGTGGAGCAGTACATGTCCTTCCACAAGCTTCCTGCAGACATGCGCCAAAGGATCCATGACTACTACGAGCACCGTTACCAGGGCAAGATGTTTGATGAGGAGAGCATTCTTGGGGAGCTGAATGAGCCACTCAGAGAGGTGAGGTCTTCACACATTACACACTGTACATATGTGGCCTCAGAAGTATTGCATCAGTGTATTGTGAGGCATCGATCTGAAAGTGGTAATTCATCTGCTTCACTTTTGTATTTATTCATTCGGTAAATGATCATGAGGATTTTTAAATGAATTATTCCCCCATTTTGTTGTCAAAAAATAAATAAAAATAAAAATGTATTTTAAGCTTGGACAGTAATGTACAATAACATTTATCATCTGCAGAATTATTGTGATAAACAAGGTCAGCCTGATCCAAATTCAGTTATGAAATACCACATGTGAGCATCACAGAGCCTTACTCTATGGCTTGCATTTTCCCTGATGGTAATGTGATTACTATACATTTACCAATTAGGTGAGCTTCTAATACTACTAGTAATTTAGAATGATAACTATATTCTGCATAACATCCAGTGTTTCTCTGGGTTCATTTGGTTGAAAACCAAAATATTGCCAAACTGATGCATTGACACACTTCTTCTGGACAAATCTGTCCATTTTACTCTCAACCTGAGAGCGGATCTCATGTACCAGAGTTGTTCAATAATATCGGTTTTCAGCCCATAGTGTATTGTTTTTATTGTCTTTATTCCACTACTGTGCATATTCAGAGAATTAAAAAAGCTATGAATCATACCAAAATAATGTAATAGATTCAGATCGTGGTGTTTCATGGTGCTTTGAATCTTTTCCTAGGCAAATTGTGAGGCCCAAGATTTAAACCTTTAGTCCTCAGTGATGCTAGCAGTCTACTCAAAATGTATGTCTTTCTGCTTTTTCCTTCCTCTTAAAGGAGATCATCAGTTTTAACTGTCGAAAGCTGGTGGCCACCATGCCCCTGTTCGCCAATGCGGATCCCAACTTTGTGACCTCCATGCTAACCAAGTTACGCTTTGAGGTCTTCCAGCCGGGAGACTACATCATTCGAGAAGGCACTGTGGGCAAGAAGATGTATTTCATCCAGCATGGGGTGCTAACAGTTCTGACCAAGGGCAGCAAAGAAACAAAGATTTCAGATGGATCTTACTTTGGAGGTCAGTAGCTACTGCAGTTAGAGCTCAGCTGTGATTGAAAGTTCATAAGGGACTGGGGCTCAAATCCTTTAACCTATGACCCTGAAGATTAGGTGCATTAGGCTGTGGCTTTAAAGGAGAGGCTTCCAGCGTTTTACTTAAATGCGTAAGCTCACATATAAACAACAATTAGTTCAGACCAGACAGTCTGATTGGTTGAAAAGCACTCTACACATGTTGTTATATCTGATAACTGCACTTTTTTACTACCATATTTGCAGAGGTGGGCGACATGGCAAAAAAGTAATATTGCAATACTTTAAGATTTTACGATGCACAATATGTCACAGTATTTATTGTTTCTGACGTCTAATCAGTTGTAACAGATAAAGTAGGACCCTATTTGAAAAATGCAGCAAAAACTATGAAAACAGTGATTTGCATTTCACTAGTAACATACTGAGCTGTACTAAATCCAATTAAACAGGACTAATCATGCTTTCTTTGTAATCAAACATGCAGTCGGTGAAGTGTTTTTAAGTACTGATGATAACCGCAAAATACTCAGAAAAGCATATTGTGACATATTGTGATGTATTTAATCATGATAACGATAAATAGTGTTTTGTTGCCCAACATTACATACTTGTATCACTTGATTTTTGGTTGCCAAGTAACAACAGTGGTCACTTTACTGCAAGGCCTGTTCCTACCTGGTCCGTCTCCAGTGAGCTGATCTCAAGAGTACAGTGAGATGTGTAACTGTTTACACCTGGAATTTCCATCACTCTTGAATGCATCACCAGTGGTCATTACGACTGCTTTTTTGGGCAGAAGTCATGGCCAGTATTAAAAACATTCATTTGAAGTAATATAATTTAAAATAATGCAATGTGTTGTCACAAATGATCACAAACTACATAATAGTTTACAGTTCTGCCATCACAAATAACAGCAGTGCTTTTTCACAAAAACTGTATTTCATTCCACTGAGCACTGGTTGCTAAGTAACAACTCTCTTTATGCTGTAGCTAACCGTAACATTTTTTACTTTTTTTCTCAAAAACAGAAAATGGATACATTAGATAACATTTCTAAGATAATATTTGACCCACACTCTGTTTGATCAGACTCTGGAAAAGAGTGCAGGACTACATGAAATTCCAAATCTGTCGCTGCCCCTAAACAAGCTTTTTGCTCGGCAGCTGTGGCAGTGGAACAATTAATGTGAATTAGCTAGAAATAAAGTGACTAATCAGCAAAAGGGGTGGGTTTGTGAGATGCTCTACAGACCGTCTGGAGCAAAACAACATTCACGTTAATCTGGCAAATTGAACTGAGCTGAACCTGAAATTGCACTGGTTTTATGGCTCTATCTGTACAGAAAAAGGCTGATACTGTTTTTGCTGGAAATAATTACCAATAATAAAGCACATTTGATTGAATGTGCAGGGCTTCTTTTCAGTACTTTTTACTTTATTTTGTAGAACTGTTGTATAAAAGCAATAAAACACACCACATCTTGTGTTATCACAGCTGTGATGATGTGTGGTGCTCACCTTCTGCTTGTGCCTGCAACCAAATCACAGCCGTGATGTTATTTACTATAACATGCTCCATTTTGTATTCTACTGTGTAATTCCATCACTGGTGACCAAATCGCAGTCGTTCTAAGCATGTCACAAAAGTGATTTCACAATAACCACTGGAATAAGCAGGTCACAGAAGTGAAACTAACAAACAACAACAAAGGACAACAATTACAGAGTACTCAACAGGAGCACTGACAATGTGATGACTCACTGTGTTGAAGAAGTTGTTGGCCTACACCTTGTCTACAGCAGTTTAAGCCCACTAGATCTGAAGTGGATGAAGTCATGTGTCATCTTTTCAATTCACTCCAATAGACATACACCTGGGTATTAGCATCAAACACATCAAAACCCAGCTAGTCACAAAGAGAAGTCTGAACTGCAGGCTCACTTAATGATGCATTCCAGTCAAATACTGTAGGATCCAACATATTATGCATTATGTATAACGTTTTGAGCAGAGCTGTTCTTTAAGTGAGCTAGGTGGTTTTTAGCTGCAGTGTTGTAATGAGCTTAAGTGCGCAGGCCGGTACTGTGGTGTTCCAGCAGTGTTATCGGCTAGTCCTTGGGGGGGAGCAGAGGCAGCGAACGAGCGCATTTTAAGAGCCTTGGGAAATTCCTCACCCAACATCAGTTAGCCATTCATGAAATTAATTTTCCTGAACTGTCGATCAGTGGGACTTGCAACGACGGCTCAGTGGGAGCCTTACGATTCAAATAATAGATGAAGAGAGAAGAGAAAGGAAAATAATGAATTGCTGATAATGGATAGCTGATGTGGAGACTTGTTATCAGGCTGTTCATTGCAGCTTTTCGTCACAGCTCAGACTTATGATTATTTTAAACTGAGCTAAAATGTCTGCAAAGGTTTTAGCGTACGTGTGGAAAAGCATCAGTTATTTTAAATGTCAGCCGTTGAATGGATTTTAAAGCAGCCGTGCTTGGCAGTAAAAATGACAATTCGGAGGCCTTGCAGATGGTGAAGGTAGCAGATACAGAAACCTGCTCTATTTCAAGGGGATGATGTTCATACAAATATTTCCTGGCAAATCGTAGCCCACCTGCTCTGAAAACGTACCGTAGGCTCATTTTTAGCATTCTGTGCCGTGTGAAGCTCTGTCACCGTCTCCTCTGTGGTTTCAGGATCACAGCTAAGTAGACCCCGTTATCAGCGAGCTGCAGATTTATTCAAGGAAAAAAAGTCATATTTTGCAAAAACCCCTTCCTTCTGCCCAGACTCATTTGAGGTCATTACATGTTCAACAAGCCGCTCATAATCTCTCTCCCCATAAACCCTGCATGTGTGTGTGTGTATGTATGAGAGACAGAGAGAAAGAGAGAGAGAGAGGGAAAGCAGTCTGGATAGTGGTGTAGTTCAGAGCTCACTCAGGCTTTAACACTATCTCTCTTTTACCTCTCTCTGTCCCTCTCTTCTGTGTCTCTATATCTCTGTCTCCTCTCTCCTTCTCTCCTGTGTCTCTGCATCTCTATCTTCTCTCTCTTTTTCTCGCTCTCTTGTATCTATCCCTCTTCTCTCTCTCAGCTTCTCTTTCTCTTTTTTCTCTATCTCTTCCCCTTGCTCCTCCCCTCTCTCTCTGTCTTTCTCTCTTTGTCTCTCTATCTGTTTCTCTCTTTCTTCTCTTTCTCACTCACTGTTTCTCTCATCTCTTTCTCTTCCATCTTGCTCTCATTGACTCCCTCTCCCTCCCTCCCTTCCCCTCTTTCTTTCCCCCTCTGTCTCTCTGTGTACACTCCTCTCCCTCTTTCTCTGTCTATCTTTGTCTATCCTCTTTACTCTCTCTTCTTCCCTCTTCCCTCTTCTCTATTCATCTTCCTCTCTCTCTCTCCCCTCCTACCTTTTTTGTTTATCCCCTCTCTCTGCCTCTCTCCTTCTCTCCCTCTCTCCCTCTCTCCCTCTCTCGTTTTCCCTCTTTATCTCTCTCTGTTTCTCTCTTCATGTACCCCCTTTTCTGTTTCTCCCCCACCTCTCTCTCTCTCTCTCTCTCTCTCTCTCTCTCTCTCTCTCGCTGTCTCTCTCTCTCTCTCTCTCTCACTGTGTCTCCGTCTCTCTGTCCCTCCTCCCTCCCTCCATGTATGTGATAGCGGGTGTGTGGAGTGGTTCTTGGCTGCTTGTTGTTTATGACTCTGGCCGTGACGGATGGAGAGAGAGAGTAATCCCTTAGGCCATGTCTGCTGTCCTATCTTATCCAAACATCCGCACTCCATCTTGCTCCAGGGCCCTGAAGGCCCACAGGCACCTTATTTATTGCCCTACTGTATTTTTATTCATAAACATACAGCTTGTACCAATCAGCAACATCAATCACAGACCTGTGGCTCTGACCACCGCAAGCTTTTCATTTCAAGAAACGCCTCATTTTCCTAACATGCATGTGCGCGCTGCAGTTGCACGGCTGCAGGCCTTTGTCTTTTGGACGAGCACCGCAGATGGTGAAGAAGTCACCCGCTGCACCCTTTGGAAAGAAAGGTTAACTGAGGACCCCAATTACAGTGTTGAAGCTGACGGGTGTTGTGCAGCTGAGGCTTCCCTCCACGCTCCCTCCCACGCCACCATTTAGAAGTCCTCCTCAACTTTACTCTGTGATTTTTTGGAGCTTTACTCTGTGATTTCTTCTGTAACCTGCCTTAGCGGATCATACTTTAGTAACTCTAAGCTTTGAAAATGACATTTTAGTGCTCCGGTTATGGATTTACTAAAAAAAAGGAAGGAAAAAAAGGGAAAAAAGCCACTTCTATGAGTTTGCTTTTTGGCCTTTCAGTGAACACATTTGGACACTCTCAATCACTCTGCTGCTCACTGAATCAAGCACTGAATTATTATTGTGTGTCCTCATGTCACATGGTCCTGCTGATGTTCATATGTTTAATATCCTGTGCAGAGATCTGTTTGCTGACCCGGGGCAGGAGGACAGCCAGCGTGAGGGCAGAGACGTACTGCCGTTTGTACTCCCTGTCTGTGGACCACTTTAACGAAGTGCTGGAAGAGTACCCCATGATGCGGCGCGCCTTTGAGACCGTAGCTCTCGATCGACTTGACCGCATTGGTGAGAGCTGTCATTAATAGAAAATGCCATTTGGAGCACATAAAAACAGAAACAGTGATTAGAGATAAGAATTGCCTTTCTTTTCACCCCAGTTTTATCCAAGACCAGGGTTTTATTAGGATGTGCCTTCAGAATCATACAACTCAATAGTGCCTCCATTTTCAAGTGCACTGTTCTCTTGTGATCAGCTGAAATATATTAATGCACCATCTCGTAGCAGATGGCAAACATCAGTTAACTGAAGAGCATGAGCAAACATGTTTGTGCTTTTGTGTTTTAATCTTCCTGTTGTAGTCATGAAACTGCCAAGATGGAATCTCAAGGTAGCATCATGTGGAAGACTTTTTTCAAGCTGCTATAAAGATTATGTCAGACGTCTCTGTTGAAATTTCAGCAAATGTCAAGGCCGAGGAGCAGCAGCAATATTTTTAGTTTTTTAGTAATGTCAACACACTTTGAAATAAATTTCTCACTCTGCTCCACTAGGCTTTTCAGCAGTACATTTTGTTGATATTCAGTTGAAGCAGACCATGGACCAAGTTAGAAAATATATGAATATTATATGTTCTCAGTGTAATGTACAATATATATTGTAGCTGATTAAAATAGCATATTATTTTATGTAGTTAATTGTGATTAATTGCATTTGTCTTATTTGCTCAAATTTGGCCCTTTCCGTTACAAAGCAGTGCATTTTTTATAGCTTCAGTCGTATGTAAACACTCCATGTTTTGTTGATTTTGTAAGTGAATATAAATTAACACATACTCTAAAGAGAACACATTTAAATATGGCATTTTCTGCACATTCCAGTGCATAATTTCTAATTATTTGCTTTTGTTTATCATATTGGGAAAAAATAAAACATAAATTCCAATAGGGCTCCATGCACCTGTGGTGCTTGGACCCCTAAAAACCAAACAAACATGAGCAGCTGGGCTTCAGCCTGGCCTACTATGAAAGTTTTGAAGGGACAAACTAGGAAAATGTATTAATGGCATTCAAACATTTGTGTCATTAATAATGCATTAACTTTGAGAGCCATAATATAATATAATGTAATTTTTGCTGTTTTATCCTTACAGGAAAAAGAAACTCTGTTCTTCAGCACAAAGTGCAGCGGGATCTCAACTCAGGTGTGCTGAACTACCAGGAGAACGAGATCATCCAGCAGATCGTGCAGCATGACAGAGACATGGCTCACTGTGCCCACCTAATGCAGACTCCACCTCCAGCTCCACATATACCTCCTTCCTCACACACCCCAGTCATCTGGGCTCCTCTCATCCAGGCTCCTCTCCAAGCTGCTGCTGCCACCACCTCAGTGGCCATCGCCCTTACTCGCCACCCACATCTGCCCCACACCCTCTTCCGACCTCCTGTGCCCTTGCTAAGTTCACTCAAAGACCCACCAGGTCATCTGAAAAGGTTCCCCATGCCAACTATGGCTTCAGGTGCTTCCACAATGGGTGGCACATCTTCTGGAGCTAGTTCTCAGCTTGGCTCTGGTGTGGAAACCCCTATTCTGGATTCTCTCAGAGCCAAAAGTTCTGCAGCACCTCTTCCACCTTCTGCTTCCAGCTCCCTGCCGTCTTCTACCACAACCACAATCACCACCACCACATCCAGCATCAGTGATGCCTCCATCTTATCCCACAGGCCCCTAACCGCTTGTGTTTCTAGAGACTCTAGTGTGTCTCAGCTCCACACCCAACCTCAGTTTCCACCAGCTTCCTTCTCCAACATCACTGCTCCACTGCCTGGCTTCTTCCAGCAGGGGGCAATAGGTGGAGAAGCAGCTCACTTTGGCATTCCCCCTGCTTCTACCCTCACCCCTTTGATAGCCCACTCCATTAGTCCTATATTGACCCAACTGCAGTCCACTCAGCCTAATCCTCTTCAAATCAAACGCAGTCAGGAGTTAAGCAAGCCAGTCAGGACAGCCACTCCATCGCCATCTACCGGCTCTCCACTTTGCTCAAAGAATCTTTTAGAGCAGTCTTCCCCAAAACCCCAGACTCAGGACCCTCAGAGCAGTCTCCAGCCTGATTATCTCCCTCAGCTGTCCCATGAACCATCTGCCCTGGCTTCACTCGCCCAGTACAGGTCTGGAAGTGCCTCCCCGTGTAGTACCCCACCAGCCTGGAGCCCATTATCCCAGAGTCCACTGGTGCAAAGGAAGAGGACGCCCCTTCATAGCAACCCCTCCAGCACCTCCGGATCTCAAAGCTCTCTCCTGTCCCCTCAGACCCTCTGTCCACCACCCTCCCAGTCGCGAGAGAGGGGTGGGTCACTGGTTGATCTCCCCTCTCAGGACGTCAGCACCATCTCCATTTCACTCCCTTCTCCACGACCTCTTGAGAGACCCAAACTGGTAAGACAAGTCTCCCATGTCCCAGATCAGTCCCATCTTGTTTCAGCGTCAGTTTTCTCCAAGACCCCCTCGCCTACCCCTGTTACCAAACCTTACAGTTCAATACCAGGCCATGTGGCCCTATCTAGACAGACTTCAAAAGCGTCTATAGTTCTTCAGACTGGTTCTTCTAGTGGCTCACCAGGCCCTGGGTCTAGAGACAGATCCAGTCCAGGGACGCCAAGCTTACACCCCAAACTCCCATCAAACTTATGAAACCAGACTGTACCCTTGTCTACTGTACAGACTGCGTTTATTTTTATCATCTAGTGATATCTATGGACAAAAAATAACTTTTATGGCTGAGAAGAGGATCTTTGTCTACCTGCATTTATAACCGTGCAATGACTACTTTTCAACTCATAATGCCAAATGAAGGAATAGATATTTGGCTGATGATTGAACGAGCGTGCATGAGAGTGACTGATTGTACAAGTATACAAATTGACTGTGTCTTCCAAGTTCTTTTAGCAATTTTTGCAATACTAATGTCTGGCAGTGAGATTATGTAGGGATATGCAACAAATAGCAGTTTCCAAAAAAAAGAGGAAATCATTACAGTAATAACAAAATTATGGGTGTTATTGTACCAATAAAAAATGCCCCTTTCAAAGGAGGGAAATATGCTGGGGAAAGATGCAAATATACTCCTTGCTATTCATCATGACATCTATTGTTGTAAAAGAACATGTAGTACAGATCTCACTTATCAGGTTGCACACAAATACATACAATTGCACACACCCGACCCTCATCATCTTAATGATCAGACACAGACTGATTATTCTACTAGACCTTGCCCCCAACCATACTTCCTTGTTGACCAAGGCGCACTGCTCAGTATCTATGGCCTTTCCTTTTTTTAACAAAACTGCCTTAGAGCCTGAAAGACCAGGGAACGATCCCCTCACTTCCACTACAAAAGAGATAAGATAAAGAATGTATGGCAATCATTTTGTATGTGCTTTCTATGTGTACTCGTGCGGTACCTAAGCAATAAAACTGTATGCTTGATTTTGTACATGCACAGGTTTGTACATTACAGCTTTCTTCCTAGCAAACAAAAGATATTGGTCCATAAAAATGATTACGTACTGACACAGTGATATGAGCCCATTTGGTATGCCAAAGCTTGTGTTTTTGGAACTGCAGCTGTAAATTTGTGTTGTAAAATTCTTTTTCTGGCATTGAAATGACTTGCACATTTTGTAAAATGCACACATGCATATTCCACATTTTGCATGACATGGTATACTGTCTGGTTACACAATGCTTTGTTTTGATTTGGCTAATTGAACGGTATATTTCAGATCTGTTTGTAAAGAAAATATCATTTTGACCCTCACAGGTACATCTAAAATAATGGGAATTAGGTAGAAAGCCTTTGTAGCCAAAGTCTTAACATTTGACTTAGACCTTGCAATGACATGGAAAGTCTAACTGATACAGTATTAAATGAAGGGGTAGTATTTTCTAAGTGTCCTTCCCTTTGACTATCCCATATACAACAATGAAAACACCCATGCAAATGCTGATCTTTCCAAAAGCATTCTGGGGATAAACATCATCTGAATATCTAATAGGGCAGTTGATCTTGAGCCTAACAGACTTTTAGGAATCTCAGTCTAGGACAGTCCATTCATGTTATAAGGTTCTATTTCTGCTAAATGATTTATGTATTCATATATGTATTTATATATTCATATATGTACTTATTTATTTATCTTGTTTATTTCCACCAGTGTTGTGAGAAAGATGTATATCATTGAGAACTTGCAGTCATTTTTGCTTTATGCGTTTATGATTCTTCTGCATTTTGCATCTGAAAATCATCATGCCATTGTAGTATTCATACTATGATTACCTTTTACACTACCTCAAGTCCCCATATTTCCATCCAGAGAACTACAAGGGAAATGCAAATGTAGGGGAGACGTGGAATATTGAATATTTATAGTTTAACTGTTCCAGCATCAAAGAGCCTATTTGTCAGTACTAGAGAGTACAGAGTTTAACTGAAATACTGCTCTTCATAGACTATTATATGTGCATCTTTGTATGTGTGTTTGAGAAAGACTGAGTGTATTTGTGTGTATGTGCATTATTTTGTGCAATATTTTTTGGGATTATACAACTATGTGCATCTGTTATTTCTCATGAAAAAAGGATAGCATTATTAATGCTATAATAGCAGCTTTAATGGCTGTAACCACACAGGGTTTTTTTTTCTTTTTTTTTCATCCCTATTAACATTCCAGAGTTTTATTCCAGACTGGCTTTAAACAAGGTCATATGGAAGAGACCATGTGCATCAGAATTCATTTTTAAATGTTTGTGTCTCTCTGGCTTTTCATGGCCAACTACAGTTTACACACAACACATAATAATGACAATGATAATACATCATGATAAATGTTTATCAAAATACAGATGAATTACATAAATCTACATGATTACATGAGGCAAAATAAAGTTTATTTGAATTAACTGTACTGATAGTTTAAAAACTGAGAAACTGTAAGAATTAAAACTTTATGTCCCCATTATTTAGTCAGTTGTTTATTCTCTCTCTCTCTCTCTCACTCACTCATTGTTTCACACCTCTAGCCCACTCTCTGTTTCTTTCACTCTGTCTCTCTCTCTGTATGTGTCTCTCTGTATCTCTGTTTTTCCCTCTGTATGTGTCTCTCTCTCTCTGTTTCTCCCTATGTCTTTTTGTATCTCTGTCCATCACTCTGTATGTCTCTTTCTGTGTCTCTCTCTGTCTCTCTGTATGTGTTTATCTCTCTCTGTATCTGTTTCTCTCCCTCTTTTTGTATCTGTATCTGTCTGTGTCTCTCTGTCTAACTGTATGTGTCTCTCTCCGTATCTCTTTCTCTCTGTCTGTTTCTCTCTGTCTCTGTATGTGTCTCTCTATCTTTCTCTCCGTATGTATCTCTGTCTCTCTGTATTTCTTTCTGTTTCTCTGTATGTTTCTCCGTTTTTTCTCTGTCTACATGTATCTGTCTCTCTGTTTCTCTCTGTATGTCTCTATGTCTATTTCTCTGTCTCTGTTTTTCTGTTTTTATCTCCGTCTGTTTCTTTCTGTTTCTCTGTCACTCTCTCTCTATCTCTCCTTCTCCTTCATATTAGTGTATGCATGTGTTTAAACCCTGTGTTGACTTTCATGATTGGTTCCTTTAAGCGTTTACATACATACAGCGAGTCAGAAGGTCACGTCCTTGAGAATCCAATTCAGTGTACTCATTCAGTTATAGGGCCTTTATATTGAGGCTTTAGGGCATGTTCTGGAGCCTCTGTCTCCTTCTGATGTTGCTCCAATAGGGAATAGAGATAGCATCGTCCACTTCCCAGACACAGCGGCCACAGCTCTGGATCAATCTCTCTTTCTGTCTCCCTCTCCATCCCCCCCGCTGAGCTCACTGACTGACACACTTGAATGTTTAGCCTACACTCCAAATCACAGCATCACCAGAGCAGAGTCATACAGTGAGGAGGGGGGTTCTATCTGGACGTGTCTGGGAAAGGAGTGAAAGGAGTGATCACTGTTGAAAATAGCCCAAAAGGTGGTAGTAGACCAAAACAGATTCTAAATTCTGCATACAGTGTGACACCTGGGTTAATATGTTGTTCAAAATGAAGAGATATATATGTGTTTTTACCTTAGTGTCTATATTTTTGTTGAGAATCTTTCTTAAAATAGCTCTTCCTGGGAGAAGGGCTGTACAGTGCTAGCCAGGCTAAGCCTCACCCTATTTGCATACAAATTGACCAGCTGATCCCTGCCATCCTGACAATGCAGTCTGTGAATATGCACACTGCTATTTCTGCTAATTATGGCATGATCAAACATTTCCCTTCTTATGACCAAGATTTTCAAATCTCTGAGCATTTGCACTGCACACGGCTCCTCCTCTTCTGCCTCTTATTTGAGTGCGTAGCCTGATGCCCACGAAGAAGCGCTGGAGAATTCTGTTACCATTGATTTATTGGAGGTTCCTCTGGAAGTTTGAAAAGTTTGAATGTTCCTAGTACATCCCAGTGATGTGAATATTAATGGGAAATCAGAGTGCTGACTCATTCTGCATCTGAAACTGGCTGCTTGAGCACACACATGCATGAGTTAAGAACTGGAAATACACTTGACCTCTTACTGCCATTTTCATTTCTCGTATTGAAAACTTATTATCAGTGTGTAGTTTAGGATATCAGCATCTGACTGGGCTAAAAAAAAGCAAAATATGTTCATTGCTTAATTCTGAAGTGCTGCATTGTGGCTGGTGTTTAATTACACACTGCCATCTAGTGTTCATTTACATCATTTGACACTTACTAAAATTGAATTGTTTGGTAATGCTTGTGCTGAGGATTTGCTGTGCATTTAAAACTCTGGCTTGAAGAACATGATGACACACTGGAGGTAAAAGCACAGAGTATCAAATAGCCGAAATAAAGTATTTTGTTGCTAAAATCAGTAAAATCATCTTACTGTCGACAAAGATATAGAATATACAGAAATATAGGCATGACTGCAATCCTGTGATTCATTTGAGCTTGTATACTGATATAGGCAGACAAAGAGGAACTGCAACATACAGGCTACAAGGAATGATCTGCAGAGATTTAAGCAGTGACATTGGGCTGGTATGAATGTCAACACTGTGCTTCCCAAAAGCTCCACTAGATGGTGATACCCTGTGGTGTGGAATCAAATCTTTGTCCTACATTAGCCTATCAAAGAGCACTCATGCTAAGAAGTTGAGTCTTGTGTTGCCACATGCTCCCATCTTATGATTCTGATCCTAGTGAGTAATATTAGGTTTAACTGCGGCCAAGAAAGAAACTCGCATTTCAGGTGATCATCAGTTTAATGGATGGTAATCCAGCTTCAGAGCACTTTCTTCACAAGATATGCATCTTATCAGTCTCAGTACACCAGTGGTCAGTGAGTAGAGGACCAGTGTGAGAGTGCTAGAGGGGAGGAGTGTATGTGTGTGTGTGTGTGTGTGTGTGTGCGTGTGTTGGGGGCAGGGGAGTATCCTGTGCTTTCTGAAGTCTCAAAATCCCTCACCATACCCCACACAATACAGGACTTTGTGTTGATTTACAGCCAACCGTCTCCCACAATACAACAGCTGGCACCCTGAGCTTTATTATAACTCTTTGATAATGGAACTTCCTATCAGCCACAACACAGCTTCCCAAAAAAGTGTGCGATGCAAAACCCAGTGTAGAAGACTGCACTCCCACTTTCTACTGTAGTGCTCTGAGGGGTCTGGATATGGAGGGATGACTCACCAGGTGGAAAGGAATTAAAGAGGAGTGTAGAGAACGGTCACAGTGTGAACGGCGTTATGATGTACTCCAGACAACTAGGCTAATGTAAAGGGTTTCTTTGTTGCTTAAATATATGCATTGGCTGATGAGGGAAATGGTATCTACATGGAAAGGGAGAACTGGGAATGGGGGTTGGGGAGAGAGGTGCAGTTTTTAAAGTGGAGCTCAAGGCACCAGAACAACACGCATTGTGTTGGTGTAGCCGGAGCCAGGGCGCCAGCCAGTGACAACAATCACCACATCACCAGTTTTGAAGAACTTCCTGGCTTTGCCTGAAAAACAGAAAACAGATGGTTAGTATCCAGACCACTGAAACATATAAACAGTGTTAACCGAAAGCCTCTAGATAAATATACAGAAACACAAGTTCAAGTACTGTCTAGAGAAGGGATGTCCAAATCCAGTCCTGGCAGGACGGAGTTCAGTACAGTTTGCTGATTTCCAAGCTCTCACACACAAACTAGACCTGCTAACAAACACGTTTGAGCAGGAAAATCACCAAGCTCTGCTGGACTAAAGTTCCAGAGCCAACAGGTAATTATTCCCTGGCTACACCTACACCATTTCACCCAAATTAAAGAAGTGTCTGCAATTGTCTAGTTGAGGAGTGTAGATCACCATTGATGATGAAACATTCTGTTCCTACAGCTCTAGCATGACAACCCTTCACCAACCCTTCATTATATCTGTGTCCTTACCTATGTCCATGGCGAAGTTGACACGCAAGTCCACGTCCTCAGCCCACACATCATGGGCTGGCTTGTTGTAGAAGATGGGGAAAATGCCACGGTACAGATGGCTCTGACGTGCTGTCTGTCCATTACGGGTCACGGCCAAGATGGGGGCACGAGGTCTGTATTTAGACAACAGATGAGCTGACCTAAACAGAGGGACAGAAGACAAGCCTTTAGACATAATGGGAAAAAACAGCTATAAAGCTAAACTTAAATAATAAAAGATGACAAAATTACTTTATTTTCATTAGGAATGCACTGATTTTGGAACTGTGGGTCGAGGCCAATATTTGATATGTTTTATGATTGGTAAGTGTGATCAGTCTCAAAAGCACAAGGGCACTATTTTCATATAGGATCCTTTCAAGTTTCATGGTTCTAATTTGAGGCCTTAAGAGACCTCTGAAAATGTTCACAGGAAGCTTTTCTCTTCTACTGCTTTGTTAGTAAGTCGTTCACTAGTGTAATACAGATAAATGTGCATTTGAATGTCCTTTATGAAGTAGCGATACTGTTTGTAACTGACTGTACCGGCTGCACCGCAACAGCTGAATGAAGAGTTTAAATTAGACTGCAAAATGTCAGGGTTCAGGCCAGCAAAGGTCAAGTTTGGCATGAGGGAGCACATTTCACATCTCACCCTGGCATGAAACAACACAGAGGACGCGTGTGTGTCTTTGAGCGTGTATGTTTGTGAGTATATATGAGTATGTTCAATATATGTGACAAAATATGTGAGAGTCAAATACATTATACATGAATCATCTTTTTTATTAATAGAATATAATACACTTATGCTGGCTGAAGTACATACGTGCACATACTAATACAGGCTTGTGTATAAATTGTGCATAAAAGTTTTTGTATTTAAACCTGAAGGGTGTATAATTATACTTATACTGTACGTATGTGTTAGTGTGTGCAGATGAGTACACTGTGCTTCTGATCGTACCTGCCAGATTTGGTGAGAACAATGATGGCGCTGGCACAGCACTTGAAGGAGGCTTCCACAGCTCCAATGGCCACAGACTCGCAGGGGTCACGGGTCAAATGGGTGATGCGGCGCAGCTCCTCAAAAACCTGCCTGTGGAACATGGCTGCCTCAGCCTCACGAGCAATCTGAACACACACACGCACGAACAAGGAAGAAAGGGCAGATGAGAATACTGTACATATGAATAACTGACACACACAGTTACTCAACTTATGCCTTCATCTGGACGACTTCTCAAGTAAGAAATGCAGCTTTCTCTGTGTGCAACATGGCTGTACTTTTTGATGGACTGATGGATATTCACTAATATGAGACCTTTTACATACGGTGGCCCTGTAAAAGTATTTGAACATTTAAGCCATACTTTAAACTGTACTAAGTTCATTGTGTGAGGAAACCAAGTGTCAAACCGAGTGGCATTTATTTTAAATGCCTTTTTTTTTTTGCAACATTTTAAATTTTATCAAAAGGCTTCTGGTGTGTTCAGTTATCTGTTGAGCACTTCCTTTGCAGATTTCTGTAGGCTAGCATCCAAAATGCCTTTGAGTTGACGATCACATCAATGAACACAAGCTAACCAACACCATTGTAAGAAAAACAGCCCCAGAATTTACCCTTAGTGCAGTCTGGTTGGAATTCTTTGATGTTTGATGTTATGCTAAAAGTGTTTTTCTCTGAAATTAATATAATTTTGTTAAGCAGTTTACATGTTAAACAAAGTAACCTAAAGAAACTTTACCACTGGCTAACTAGATAAGGTGTCCAAATATTTTTTGAGGCCACTGTCAGTAAGAGCATGCAACATGCAACCATCACATTTCTCTTCATGCTTTAAACTTGTTGAAGTTGTATCAAATGATGAAAAACCTTTGACAACGTGCCAGGCTGTGAGTGAAGTACTCGGAGCGGTGGGGCCTGTTTTGTGGCAGCTCCTCAAAAGCATGCGAGATCAGTACCACCACTGCCTAACGGACAATCTGAGTGCATGTTCCACAGAGGAGATCAAAACACACGAAAAAAAAGGGGACAAGACATGGACAGAAAGAAGAAGAGGAAGGTAGACACACATAGAACAAAGGATTATGAACATGAGCAGTTAGTAAACACTGTAAACTGGCAACAGCACTTGTTCATTTCATTGTTTACATTTATTAGCTGTAGATTATGTTAATTCATTTTTGTACAGGCTACTATAGTGACAATTTTGGGGACTCTAGAGGGCAGACTTACTAATGCCATATTACATTAATACGATAAACAATCTAAAACCAAAGACTGATATTTCCTAAAACTGTAGGCATATTTTAAAATAATATCAAAGAGCAGGTTTTGCCCAAATAATGACTTGACTTGAATGACTTGAAATAGTTTTCTTTTCTACACAATGGTTAAAAGCACAGTGAAACTCTTCGCTCTGCTTTTCTAAAGTTACTCATCACTTTGTTATTGATGCGTGCTGTGGCTTTGTGTGTCAGACAAATAATGTCTTATTTTCTCAGTGATGTGCAACAATACTTTCTCGACGAGTAATGACGCGTTTGTTTTTTTACTTCATTTCCCTATTTTGTCTTACTTAGTCAAAATTATGACAAAATAAACTTCCCTTTTCTCCCATCTCTCAGAAACTGGCTTTCTTACAAAAAGCATGTGAGTCAAACAGGGGTTTATATTGCCGTGGTCATGTTAATTATGATGCTGTTCAGTTGCACGGAAGTACACAAGCGGCTAAATTGGCCACCCCATGAATGCAAAGTGTCAGTAGACCGTTGATCTACTTCTCTTAGTAAATCTGCCCCTAGGTGGAGAACTGAAAAGGCATGTTTCCTCATAACTACAGACTAAAGCTAAGCTTTAGATAGGTTCTTATACACTAGGAGCCAGAAGCATTAGTAAATTAATCAAGATGCAGTCAGACTTCCAAAAAAGAGCACAGTCATTCTAACCTGGTGCTGTGTCCTCACAGATTCCACAGGGTACTCTCCCTTGGCAGTCTCTCCGCTCAGCATGATGCAGTCAGCACCATCCAGTATGGCATTGGCCACATCGCTGCTCTCAGCACGGGTGGGACGTGGTTTCTTAATCATGCTCTCCAACATCTGCCATGTAGGGAGAATTGCCAATCAGAGGACATAATATGCAAACATTTCAATTAAAAAATGTCCAAAAATCAAACACTTCTATTTCCACTTCTACTAAAAAGTGTGTCATTTGTATTTCTTCACCTGCGTGGCACAAGTGATGGGTTTGCCAATCCTGTTGCAGCGGCCAATCATCATCTTCTGAGCCAGAAACACCTTTTCTGTGGGGATCTCGATACCCATGTCTCCACGGGCAACCATGATACCATCGCTAGCCTCCAGAATCTCATCAAATCTGGGCAACAAGGAGAAAAATAGATCCTACTTAAAACAACAGAATCAAAAGAAAACCTAGCCTCTTCACACTGTTGATTTATCTATTTTGTCAGACATAATGTATTAAACAAACCCTCTTCTAGGAACAATGCCAAGGAGGTAACACTCACCTGCGCACACCCTCATGGTTCTCCAGTTTGCTGATGATCTTGATGTCCTTGCCCTTCTCTCCCAGCACTTTCCTGACAGCTTGCACATCAGCAGCCTTGCGGATGAAGGAGGCGAACACCATGTCTACTCCCTGCTCCACACCGAACTGCAGGTCCTGGATGTCCTTCTCTGAGACGGCGGGCAGGTCGATGTTAGCGCCAGGCAGGTTCACACCCTTCTTGCTGCCCAACATGCCACCATTCTCAATCTCACAGTTCAGGAAGTTGTCACCTGGAGCAAAGCCATGGAATGCATTCGATTTTGCACAAATAAACACAGAGGAAAAGAGAAAATCCTGGAAAGCTAGGAACAAAGTCCACCCAATCTAATCTAATCTCCAAATCTCATTACTATGAGCTATTTTCAAGGTCTTTCTGAAGGACAACGTTATAGATGTACATCAGTTAGCATCTCTTTTGCTAGTTTGCTCAGAACTGAACCAGCAACTGAAGCTTACCAATGTCCAGGACCTTGAGGGAAATGAGGCCATCATCAATATAGACCTTGCTGCCCTTCTGAACCACCTTGGTGATGTTCTTGTAATCCAACCACAGGGTTTTCTCATCACAGTTGTCCTTGAAGTTGTCATCCAGTGTCAGCTTGATTTTCTCACCCTTGTTGAGCTTTACCTCCTCAGTGCCACTCTAAAGAAAGAACATAATTTGCATAGATGTTTGAAAACATTAACAAAACTGTCAATATTATATGGTTGTTGCATCTACTCCTCCATTACAGGTATCTCTAGACTGAAAGACTCACTAACGTTCACATTTTGTAATCATTTTATCGATTTATTTATTGTTTTATTACCTTAAACACTTTTTTATTCAATTTTTATACTCAATAATAACTTTTACAATGTAAATGTAAAACTTATGAACTAGACTCAAAAATTTAATTTCAGATAATTTATTCGATATTTTGCAGATTTTTATTTATTATATACAACTCTTAAGAATAAAGGGTTCTTTTCATGTTTCCACAGAAGATCCACTCTTGGTTCTCTAAAAAAAAGCTAGCTTCCTATTAATTATCTGAAAGCTATAAAATTGGACCAGCATACTGAATCCATGTTATACATTTTTCTATAAACCAGATTGCTTTTATATTGTTAAAAACACTGATTCCAAACTTTTGAACAGTGTAGGAAGTAGAATTAAAGCAACAATGTGTCAGTTATAATTATAAGCCAAACAGCTGACAGGAAACCAGGGGTAGCCATGGCTGGTGGTGGGTGCTGAGGGCTAAAAGAAACACTCACGCCCTTGATGAGCCCGGTTCTGATCTCAGGACCTTTGGTGTCCAGTGCAACGGCCACAGGTCTGTATTCAAGGCTCCCAGGTCCAAAGCTCTCGGTGGCTTCACGCACATTCTTGATGGTTTCAGCGTGGTACTAAAGAACAGAGAAGAAGATCTGTCTCACTGAAGTTAAACACTAAGCACTGACTAACCACATCTCAGGAACAGTATTCAGTGTGCTTTAATATCTTAATAAAGACTACAGTGACCTATGATGGCCTCATCCAAAGTGAGGCATTTTTTGTATTGTTGATATTGAAGGTCAAACAGTCCTAGCTATAGCTGTTTTACGTAATCTAAAGTAATCCCCATGTAGCATCTTCATCTTGGCATGTCAAGATAGATGCCATAAGTTTTTTGAGAAGCAATTTATCCTCATGTGACCTACATACATGTTTGCGCTAAGCACATTTGCCCAGTGCTCTCTTCTTCTTTTACCGGTCAGTCTATAAATACACATCAGTGACCAAGTCTGAGTTTTAAATAAGACATATTTGAATGACACCATGAGTACAGTGGTGTGTAACGTGACTTGGGATGGCCTGACTAGAATATCCGAGCTGAAGTTGAGACATAGGTCTTTGGGTGTGTGTATATATATATATATATATATATCAGCACAGTGTGTCTGTAAAGATAATTTTTCCTGTGCTATAATTAGCAGGCCAGCTGACCCCCACACTACAAAGATTTATCATCACTCTCTGTTTTCCAAATGAGGTGCAAAGCCCATATCAATGCCTAGCACAATTTGATTAGCTTCATATTAATTCAGTGGAGTTCAAGAAAATCAAGAAACAGATGAAGCTCATTTTACATTCGTTATGTCTGGCTGACAGTCTGTCTGTAGCACTTAAACTGGCCCCATCACTTTCCATCAGCTTTCACTGCCATTTGTTCTCAGTATAAAAAGCTGTCTGTTTCCCAAATTTAGTTTGGCTGTCTACTTCTCATTTAACCCCTTTTGTTTCTGAAATGTAGCTACATTATATGTTAGAGTAGGGGTGCACAATCGGAACCAGACGAAACTGACAGATTTGTACTCAAAACACAAAATCAGTCAATTTTTATTTCGGCAGATCTGTGTTGTTTATAACATAAATAACATGCAGCAGGCATGTGCACTTGTGCTGTATCTGAATGCTGCTACTGCACCTTTACCAAAATACCACAGCATCATTATGCATGACTCATTGTGCTAAATAGCCAGTTGCCTCTTACTTTTGATGTCTCGCCTTTGTTATATATAATATTTAAACATTTAAATGGCAATTTGGCCCATTTAGGAGCAAATAATGTTGTTTATGTTACAAGTTTGGTTAATAAAAACTACTGGAAATAGTTTCATGTGTTCATTAACCCCACAAAGAGTGAGCTTTGGGTTAAAAAAGGCTAAGGTGCATCCCTAGCTTATAGTAGGTCATAGTACACACTACACATTATGTTAGAACATAAAACATCATTTTCTACCATTTTAGGAACTTGGGAGACTGTGGCCACACTTAGCCAGCAGGACAAGATACCCAGTTCTTCTTCTTTATCAGATGCATTGCATTAGACATGGAATCAATATGTCATCATTTGAAGTAAATGGGTCACTGTATGAATAAAATTCAGTGTGGTTGCTGCTTAGACTTAGAGCAGCAAAGCAGACACATGTTAAGTACATAAATGAAGTCAGTTTTGACTTTCTGTATGAACAAGTTATGACCAAATGAACTGGGAGCTACTGGCTGTGACTTCACTATTAAGAGATAATGAGTGCTCTTGACCTTTAGGAGTCCTCGAACTGAAATACCAAATGTATCACATGAAGGAAAGATGTCAGAGTTGATGCAGTGATGAAATGCAAAAACGGCAAAAGTCACAGCTTTTAAAAGCAAGAGGTCAGAAGTCTACACTAAAGTCGGGAATGACGCCCAAGTCCTCCGTACTATTCTGGAGAGTAAAGTCACTATACGGAGTTCGGAGATCAGAGGGTGAGAAAGCAGATCAACTTACAGCTGCTGACATTTTCAGAGGTGGAAGAGAAATGTCACAATAAAAGAGGCTCCACTACAGAGGACTTGGATCAGGATTTCTATAAAGCTACTTTTACTTACATTGTAAATAATCAGTGTATAAATAAATTTGAATTGGAGTAAATATGAAACATGAGGAGAGACTTTGGAGAACTGCCTTTAGTTACAGAATAAGTGACTTTGCTTGCAATCATTCTGAGCTTCTCTTAGAACCAGGTAAGCTTAGAATCTCTATAATTTCTACAAGGAGGGCCACAGCTGCTGGAAAGAGTTCTTTTTAATTTTGAAGTAACTGTTTTAGTAATACGACACAGGGAGCCTGCACTCATTCCTGAGAGCACCAACCTCGTGAGTTCCGTGAGAGAAGTTCAGACGTGCAATGTTCATGCCGGACTTGATCATCTCCTTCAGCTTCTCCACAGAGCGAGAGGCTGGCCCTAAATAAAGATATAAAGCAAACACTTCAAACTTAAATTCATTGTGTCTGGCGTGAGCATGATATGTTGTACACAATATTAAGCAGAAGGTGGTAAGATTAGAAAGTGTGCATAATGGAGAATAACTAATTCATTCACAAGGAAACTGGTAATAGCAGTAATTGATGGTGAGGGTGTTGCAGATGGCCACTGACCAATTGTGCAGATGATGCCAGTGTTGCGGGACACTGCGGGCTCGGAGTCGATGTCCAGCAGGCACAAGTGCTCCAGGAAGGTGTCAGCCATAGCAGCATGGAGCTGCTGGGTGTGGATGATGGAAGAGCCCATATCCTTAGACTTCGACATGATTGGAGCTGTGTCTGCTGGAAAAGTCCTGGGAGATTAGAGAGAGAGTAATACTGTGATCAGTACTCCTAAATATGAACACCAAATGCAAGGATCATTTTATTCTTGAATAAAAAAGTATCAAGTAGAACTTCTTTATTTACATTTCACTAAAATATGTTTATAAATAGACTGCAAACAGTGAATTAAAGTCACTAGTAATCATTTGTCCTCATAAGAACTTCTTGCTAAAGTGATCTTTCAAAGGCAATGTCTGGCCCAGTCAAATTCATGAAACTGCAACAAACCACATGGTGTATATTGTTAGTACGATAAGATGTTAACTGAATATACAGTGACAGATGGACAACACAACTCACACAAAGTTTGGCTTGAATTAAAGGTATAAGGAGTACTTAAGCCTACTCCTGGACTGGACAGCATTCTGAATGGAGATTCTCCATTTGAAAGTAAAGTACAGTCCAGGACTAGGCTTACTTCCTATCCAGGAAAGTTTATAACAAGTCTGTGAAAAATCTTCATGAGAGTCACCACCACCCGACCTACACTATTCCATCCCAAAGCTGTGTCTAGTCTAAAAAATTTGCAACTTTAGAATAATGAAAGGCTCTGAAATTGGCTTGAACTCAAACTAAATTCAGACTGCTACCAACTAGACTTTAGATTATAGATTTAACACATTATATAATGAACAAAATACAAAATGTACAAAAAAAAATCTATGTTAAAAGTAAACATCCTTTAAGACAGGTGCATTATGAGCAGTTATGTAATGCCCTATGACAGCAGCATGCTGGGAAGCTAACAGGCGGTGCTGTGGGAAACCCCTAAGTATCTAGAGGGCTGGAAATATCTCCATACAGTTTGATTATACAGTTTTTAGGCTGCAGTTCTGAACACTGGTGAAGCAAGCTGAATAACCTGTGACTGAAGTAACTACAGGCCGGTGGCAGTGCTATGTAAGCTGGGTGAAACAAAGACAGGGAGTGTGTTTAAATGCATGACTGCACATATACTCACTCTTTCACACACATACACACAAATCCCAGCACAGGCAAGAGTGGCACGTACTGTTCTTTAGTGTTTTGAAAAAGAAAAAAACAAACGTTTAAACACAGTAATGCCAGCTGACAAGGGTTTTCACCTCAATGCATCAGAAAAGTTCTGATTAGTCTCAGAATGATTTCTGCAGCATAACAAACAGAAATGTCACTTGTATAAATCACAGGAACACACCATTCATACAGCCAAGGCATGCCATTAATATCTAGCAGTGTTAGACTGCTGTTATTAATATGTTCAGTCCTGTTAAATTTCCACAGTCTACTGAAATGCACAGCAGAAAATATAAATCCATAATAGGATTAAACTAAAGCACCACTGATTACTGTCTCAAATTGCAAGACTGCAAGAATTTTTGAAGTATTCTTACATTAAAACTATGATAAATGTGACGGCATGTTTTATGTATTAACTAAAACTAAAAGTAAGTGTACAGAGTCGCTGTTTCTCACCTACCGTCACAGATGAGCGCTGACAGGACGTGTGCCCTTCCAACAGGCGCCGGCCGAAAATAAATCCCTCTACTGACCGGCACTACTTCTCAGAGGGACCATGTTGTATCCTTCCGCGAGTGTTCAGGGTGCTGTTACAAAAAATGAGTGCCTACTACAATTTCTTTATATATATATATTCTATTCATAAAGCGGAATGGTACGTTCAAGGTGAGAAGTGTTATGAGGCCTCGTCAGCGACCAGTTACAGAGGACTATATGATATATTACCCAGCAAATGGATATTTGGAGGTCAGTGTGTGAACTTTTAAACAATGATTCTGATGAATGATCATGTGAATGAGTGAATGTATGAATGAATGAATGAATGTCTTCCATATAGACTTCTTGAAACTGGGCATTTGGGCTAGAGGAGAAAGTCATTTATCAACTGGACATTGTTTTCCGTACGCAGTAATGGCCTTGGCAGCAGCGCAGTGTCATTTTGAAATAATTGTTAATGGATTCATAAGAATAAAAGCAAAGTTAGGCAGAATATACAGCTTTATTTGAAGGTTCCTCTGATGCTCTATAAACCATACATATCTGAGTGTGTGTATTAACACTCTGTGTTTTAAACATTGTATATATACAGGCATGTACATATCGTAGCCCATAGTCATGTAGAGTGTTAATAACAGCTTAAAGGGGAATTTCACCAATGAAAAGAATGAATGGAAAGAAAAAAAGGCTTTGTAATAGGTAACAAAACTGATTCTCTACACTGAGCATATATATAATTTCCATTAATAATATTATTTGTTTTTGTGTTTTAATACTGACATATATAGGGCGAGATATCAATATAGTAAGTGTAACTATAGGCATACATGCTTACACAGTTGTATGTTTGAATTGCTGTATGTATGCTCTAGCATCCTGACATTGGTCCCCTCACTTGTCAGACCAAATATGCACCCTTGCTTTATAGTGTAGGCTGTTGGGAGATGTAGTTTTAGTGGTATTAAGTCACACACACACACACACACACACACACGCACACACACACACACACATCATCTAAACCGCTTATCCTTCTGGGTCGCAGGGGGGAGCTGGAGCCTATCCCAGCTGTCATTGGGCGAAAGGCTGGCATTACTTCTTGAGTGCCACAACCAGGCCTTTATGGTTGGCAGTCTCTAATCTCTACAAACTGAGGTTAAAACCTCCAACCTTTATAAACTATAGATGGCCAGCCTGACACATTACAGCTCCTCTGCTGTGTAAGAAGGGCAGTGTCCTGGGTTCAGAGCTAATTCATCCAAATGTTTTTTTGTTGTTTTTTTTTTTTTGCGTGTGAGTGTAGGTTGGTGCATGTATGTATTTGTGTCTGGTAAGTGTGGTAGAATGACAGAAATAGGAGAACATCCATCAGTAGATGTCTGTCACAGTGTATGTTGCACAGAATCCCCCAAGATGTCATCGGGTCATGCGTGAACAGACGCAGGGTTGGGGTTGGCGGAAATGTTATAGTAGCACAACCAATGATAACACACTTTTGTGTACTATCTTGCCTGCTTTGTTGGTGTTTGTGCCCATTAACTTCAAACTCACAAACTGTGTTAATGGCACAATAAAAAACAACCAGAAAAACAACCAAAAAAGGCATATGGGCACTTTGGGTGGTTTTAATGATATGTGAAAGAGTTGCTCAGTGATTAATAGGGAGGTGATCACATGGTCAGGGATGTTAGACTGTAACCAACTGTATGGACAGATATTGAAGTAGTTCATCACTGTGTGATCAATGTTGTCTCACTGAATCTGTCAGAGATAGAGTATGATTTGCCAGGCTCCACATTTCTAATTCTAGAAATTATTTCAAGGCAGCTTTTATATCTTGCAAGAACACTATCTCCCTCTAGTGGACAGCATTCAAAAGTAGGGCATTCTGTCCTGTACATTCTGTTGTGGCTGTATGTCTATGCTATGCATACAAACAAGTGTATGTTGTCCACTGTACATGCACAGTCACTATGCACTGAGTATACACCCACAGTGTTCTCTGTTCTTCTGCACAGCCTTCAGTGCTGACCTGTTTGAGTAATTTTTCTCTCAGCCTGGTCTCTGATATTCTGATTATTCACCCCACCATTACTCGGTGGCCTTGACCTTTACATTCATTTACATTTGACTTGGCTTGAAGTGGCCTTGGCCAATGCCATTCATTTCACTCTCATCTACTTGCCTGTGCATGTAAATCACAGTTTCTCAATAAAGACTCTAAAACCTAATTTGTGCACCGCTTTCTTGTGGAGAAACTTGCTGATGATGGTTCTTCTGCCTGTGCTCACAAATAAGATCAGCAGACTATAAAAAGATCTATTATAGCCTATGAAAGACCTACACTGTTAGAAACAAATGTACTGTGCAGGTGCATTTACCCTCAAAGGTACAACAGTGATTTCAGTGATTTTGGGGTCCAAGTTAATGTAAAATTATTTTATTCCACTTCATTCTGGACAATATCTGTTGGTCTGTTCATCAAGAAATTTTTACAGAGTGTAAACAACAGCAGTCAGTTTTAAAGCATGTAAAAAAAAAACAAGTGGAGATATTTAGAGCATATATTTTTAATATGAACAAATATTCACTGACTATCTGCTTCAATAAGGGCACCTCCTTGTGTCTACAATGATTGTCTATTTTATCAGCTCCACTTACCATGTAAGTGCACTTTGTAGTTCTACAATTACAGACTGTGGTCCATCTGATTTTCTGCACACTTTTTTAGCCCCCTTTCACCCTGTCCTTCTATGATCAGGACCCCCACAAGACCACCACAGAGCACTATTTGGGTGGTGGATCATTCTCAGCACTGCAGTGATACTGATGTGGTGGTGGTGTGTTAGTGTGTGTTGCACTGGTCTGAGTGGATCAGACACAGCAGTGCTGCTGGAGTTTTTAAACATTGTGTCCTCTCACTGTCCACTCTATTAGACACTCCTATCTTGTTCGTCCACCTTGTAGATGTAAAATCAGAAACAGTAGCTCATCTGTTGCTGCACAATTTGTGTAGTCTTGGTCATCCTCTAGTCTTTCATCAGTGGTCACAGGACACTGTTAGCTTAGGATATTTTTGGTTGGTGGGCTACTCTCAGACCAGCAGTGACACTGAGGTGTTTAAAAACACTATCACACTGCCACCACATCAGTGTCGCCACAGTGATGAGAATAATCCACCCCACTCTGTGGTGGTCCTATGGGGGGTCCTGACCATAGAAGAACAGAGTAAAAGGAGGTTAACAAAGTATGCTACAAAGAGGTGTACATAGTGTAATGTGTATGTACACATATTTTTATTCCATTTGCAAAACCATTGTTGTTTCCAAATTATATGTCCAGCTTTAGTTGCTGCTTCATGTTGAAGGACTGAACTATCCCCCCACAGTTCATCCGAGGGGATGTCAGGCCAAAACTGTCATATGAACAAAAAAGAACGCATTTTCATTATTTAACATTTACAGACCACCAGGACCCTACTCAGAATTTCTAAAAGAATTTAGTGATTTCGCTGCAAACCTAGCTGTGTGCAATGATAAAGTAATGATTGTAGGAGATTTTAATATCCATTTTGAGAAGGCAGATGACCCACTAAAAAGGCATTTACTTCAATCCTAGACTCTGTTGGTATTACCCAAAATGTAACAGGGCCTACACACTACTGTAGTCACACTTTAGACTTAGTTCTGACACTCAGACTTAATATCCTACCGCAAACCTCAGTAATCTCGGACCATTACCTAATTTCTTATGAGCTACGTCTTAGCCATAATACATGTACGTCCCCTCGCTATTCTACAAAACTTAAATTCAAAAGGATAAGACAGAAAAAGCTCGCCCCGTGGTACAATGATAAAACCCGTACCTTAAAACAAACAGTACGGAAACTAGAGTGGAAATGGCGATCAACCAAGCTGGAAGTGTTCCACTTGGCCTGGAAGGACAGCCTTATAGAGTATAGAAATGCTCTCACCAAAGCTCGCTCAGCATATCTGGCCTCGCTGATCGAGAATATTAAATATAATTCTAGAGTACTGTTTAGTGTGATTTCCAGAATTACAAAAAAATCAGGCAGGTATTGAACCACAAATTCCGGCGACTCTCACCAGTGAAGTTTTTATGGACTTTTTTAATAATAAAATCGAAAATATTAGACAACAAATTCAACCCACAGTATTAAATCCAACTTGGCTGTCATCTGACGTGGCTGATATAAAACATAACATAACATAGCTGCAGAAGAAAGGCTTGAAACTTTCTACCCACTCCCACAGCTAGAACTAGAGAAGATTGTCTACTCTGCAAATTGCACAACCTGCACACTTGATGCAATTCCCTCAAAATTACTCAGAGAAGTGCTACCAGTTATCATTTATCCTCTTTTAACTATAGTAAACTCGTCCCTTAGCCTGGTCCATGTACCCAAAGCTTTTAAACTAGCAGTTATTAAACCTCTGATCAAGAAACCAAACCTTGATGCTAGTGTATTGTCTAATTACAGGCCTATTTCTAACCTACCATTTATATCTAAGATCTTAGAAAAAGCTGTAGCCCAACAACTTAGTTCATATCTACATAAGAACCACATACATGAAAAATTCCAATCTGGATTCAGGCCACATCACAGCACTGAGACAGCTCTAGTTAAGATAACAAATGATCTTCTTCTTCCCTCTGATCAAGGCTACATATCCCTGTTGGTGCTACTTGACCTCAGCGCAGCTTTCGATACGATAGACCACAATATTCTCTTAGAAAGGTTAGAAAACATGGTTGGAATCACAGGGCCGCCCTATTATGGTTAAAATCTTACTTAACGGAACGTTATCAGTTCGTAAAGGTAAATGACTTATCTTCCAATTATTCACAAGTAAGATTTGGAATTCCGCAAGGCTCTATTTTAGGACCATTATTATTTACATTATACATGTTACCGTTAGGCACAGTTATAAGTAGCCATGGCATTAACTTTCACTGTTACGCAGACGAGACGCAATTGTACATATCAGCCAAGCCTGATGACAAATACAGGTTAAAGAAAATAGAGGACTGTGTAAAAAATGTGAAAGGTTGGATGTTACGTAACTTCCTCCTTCTAAACAGTAACAAAACAGAGGTTCTCCTTCTGGGTCCAAAAGTGGCAAGAACTAAATTATCAGATTTAACTTTAAATCTCGCTGACTTCCCAGTTATACCAGGTTCAGCAGCAAAAAATCTTGGTGTCATACTTGATCCAGATTTATCATTCGATCAACACATAGGCAGTATCACTAGGACAGCTTTTTTACATCTTCGCAATATCGCCAGAATAAGAAATGCCTTATCGCTGCACGATGCAGAAACATTAGTACATGCCTTTATTACTTCAAGGCTAGACTATTGTAATGCACTACTATCAGGATGCACCAGCAGGAATCTAAGTAAACTTCAACTAGTTCAAAATGCTGCAGCCAGGGTTCTCACTAAAACTAGAAAATTTGATCATATCAGTCCAGTTCTATCATCACTTCATTGGCTGCCTGTTAAATTCCGTATTGATTACAAAATTCTTTTATTGACGTATAAAGCCCTACATGGGCTCACTCCTGAGTACCTGCAAGACCTTATTTCCCATTACGAGCCACCACGATTACTCAGATCACAGAGTGCTGGCTTTTTAATAGTTCCCAGAATTCAGAAGGTTTCATCTGGGGGAAGAGTCTTTTCTTATAAAGCCCCCAAACTCTGGAATGATCTTCCAGAAAATGTTCGGGACTCAGACTCAGTCGCAATCTTCAAATCTAGGCTGAAAACTCACTTGTTTAGTTTAGCTTTTGGTAGTTAATGTTTCCCCTTAGATAAAGGCAGCAGATCCAGGGGTCCATGGACGCAGGGAATTATAGTAAACTGAGACACTGGTGCTGTTGTCCCGCCGCTCGCACGCGATCACTCAGGTTTGTGGACGGTGGAGCGGAGGGATGCCAAATTGTTTCAGGGTGCTCCCGTATCTGTGTGTCCTTTTGGTTCTCTCCTTTTAGTTAAGCTGTTATAGTCAGATCTGCCAGTCATTAGCCACACTCTGGAAATGTTTTACATATTATTATACATACACCCATACAGAACTAAACTAACTCCATCTCCCTACCTTTTTTCCGAGTAAATGACTGCCTACCTGTCCGGCCGGACACTGATGGATGATTGTCTGTCGAGCTCTCCTGCTACCCGCTTCAGACCAGTTGTTCACGCCCCAGTCACCGCCACTTGCCCAGCTACCGCCACCTGCCTTGGACTAGCTGCCCACCCTACACTGAAGTGGACTCCTATTACTCCTATAACTATTACTACTACTACTACTATTACTATTAGTAGTATAATAATTTTGTAGGTAGTTTGACCAGAGGAGGATGGGTCCCCCCTTGTGAGCCTTGGTTCCTCCCAAGGTTTCTTCCTCAGCTCTGAGGGAGTTTTTCCTTGCCACTGTTGCCCCTGGCTTGCTCAGCTGGAGGATTTACATTTCATGTTAAAACTTTGTCCTTAATGGATTTCTGTGAAGCTGCTTTGTGACAACATCAGTTGTAAAAAGCGCTATACAAATAAATTTGACTTGACTTGACTTGATATGATGCCAAGTGAAAGCTCATGCATTTAAGTATGAGTATATAAGGCTGCAGTAATATGCCTTCTGAAAAGGAATCACCTCCATCAGGGGTATTCAGTTCCAGTCCCTGGAGATCCAGCACATTTTGGTGATTTTTCTGCTCTTGGTTTGAAACATTGGTGCAAAAAATCTGTCAGTCACTGGGTTTAGTAGGTGTGTTAGAACAGGGAAACTAGGCTGGACAATGGCCTTCCAGGACCAGAATGTGTATATTGTTATGTCACAGAGTTTTTAGGTACTAAGGAAGATCACTCATGTAATCAGTTGTGTAACTTGTGTGTTGGGTGGACTGGTGAGAGTATTGCTTTCATGGAGAACTTAGTGTGCTATCTTTGGCTCCTGTGCCTGTCACGTGAGATGGCTTTCTCTGCTGCCTGTGTGGGACACAAGTATGAGATTACAAATGCCAAACATATCCTTGACTTAAACGACATACTCACAAGGTGAATATGTTCACTTCTGTCACACAGTCTCCACATCAGCTTTCTGTTTCTGACTGGCTCTGCTCTGTACTAGCAACCCTCCTTATCACATCTCCTTGTGTTTTGATAACTACTCATGCACACCATCACTTCCTATATAAATATAAATATTTACAATTTATACTATTTGCTGTACAAGGTCCTGTGTATCTACACTATATGGAGAAACTATTGGGACACACCTCTTCATCATTGAATTGTTTCATTCAGTCCATTTGCCACAGTATAAAATCAAGCACCTAGCCATGCTGTCTGCCTTTACAAACATTTGTGCAAGAATGGGTCATTCTTGGATGCTACCATTGCGACAAGTCAGTTCATGAAATTTCTTTCCTCTTAGATATTTCATGATCAGCTGTGAGTGGTATTATTGACAAGTGGACGCATTTAGGAATGACAGCAACTCAGCCACAAAGTTGCAGACCATGCAAAATTACAGAGCAGGGTCGCTGAGTCACAAACGCTCTGCTATGTCAATAACTGCAAACCTCCAAACCTTCTCTGCCATTATCATCAGCACAAAAACTGTGTGTCGGGAGCTTCATGGCATGGGTTTCCATGGCCGAGTACCTACATGCAAGCCTTACAACAACAAGCACAATAACAAGGGTCGGATGGAGTGGTGGACCACCACTGGACTCTGGAGCAGTGGAAACGTATTCTGTAGAGTCACAAATCATGCTTCTGTATTTGGTAATTTGATAGACGAGTCTGGGTTTGGCGAATGCCAGAAGAACATTACCTGCCTGACTGCATTGTGCCAACTGTAAAGTTTGGTGGAGAAGGGATAATGCTATGGGGTTGTTTTTCAGGGCTTGGCCTAAAATCCTCAGTTCTAGTGAAAGGAAATCTTAGGTCCTCAGCATACCAAGACACTTGTATGATCAGTTTGGTGTGGAAGAACTTGACTGGCCCTGACCTCAACCCCATCAAAAAACCTTTGGGATGAACAAGAACGAAGATTGCAAGCGAGACTCTCTCATCCAACATCAGTGTCTGACCTCACAAATGCTCTTCTGGACAAATAGGCAAAAATTCCAACAGACCCACTTCAAAATCTTACAGAAAACTTCCCAGAAAGATGGAAGCTTTTATAGCTGCAAAGGTGGGACCAACTCCATATTAATACGTATGGATTTGGAATGGGATGTTACAAAACTCCTGTACGTGTAATGTGTAGGTCTCCCTATACTTTTGCCCATATAGTGTATGTGACCATTGATTTTACCCTTTACCAAATTTATTGAAACTGATCACTACAAAATTCTAAGGGCCATTAGATGGCTAGTCACTATAAAACATACTCATGTATAAACATGTAATCTACCAGAATTAACTGATAATGACATATCACAACCTCTGAACACTATGTGAGAGACATATAGAATACAATTGTACAAACATATTGCTCTACCTTTAAACACCTTTGTTTTAGTTACCATTTTAATTATTTTTATTATCTACTGTTACTATTTCGTTACATTACTATTTCAGTAATACCTTAGAAAGAGAAATTAAGGAGAAATCCTACTAAAGTTAAGTCCAGAATGTGGCTGTAATTTAAAGGGGAAGCATTGCTTTCACAGCCACAAATGAGAGCACAGTTGTGGCTGTGCTTGGAGCAGCATATGACATTAATCAGTCAGGACAAGTCAGGCTGTTAGCAGGCCATGTGCCTCTTTTCTCTGCTGCCCTGGCTCTCTCTGTTTCACTGGACCCTCTACCTCGCAGTGTATCCTACAGCCTCATACATCTCTCTGCATCTCTGTCCACTGGATGAGTAATTTTCACACAGATATTGGTCAAGCTATTGTACAAAATATATATTTCATTGAACAAAGACCGGTGAGACCTGTTTACAGGATATTATTAGAACCACCACATTACAAGTAGGCAAATAGGAATAGAATAGAATAGAATAGAATAGAATAGAATAGAATAGAATTAGGTAGAGCAGAGCAAAATCAAATACAGCAGACAAATACAATAGAATAAAATAGAGGGCAACAGAGCAGAATAGAGTAGAATAGAATCTAGCAGAGCAGAACAGAATAGAACAGAGAGGACTAGAATAGAACAGAGGAGAATAAAATAGAATATAGCTGAGCAGGATAAACCAGAGCAGAAGAAAATAGAGCATAACAGAGTTGAACAGAATAGAGCAGAGCAGAATAGAATAGAGCAGAGAGGACTAGAATAGAACAGAGGAGAATAAAATAGAATATAGCTGAGCAGGATAAACCAGAGCAGAAGAAAATAGAGCATAACAGAGTTGAACAGAATAGAGCAGAGCAGAATAGAATAGAGCAGAGCAAGGTATAATAGAGCAGAAGAGAATAGAATAGAACAGAGCAGAATAGTATAGAGGAGAATAGAATAGAGCAGAGCAGAATAGAATAGACTGCCCTGAGATGGACTGGTGACCTGTCCAGGATGTATCCTGCCTTCCACCCAATGACTGCTGGGATAGGCTCCAGCCCCCCCACCCCGTGACCCAGAAGGATAAGCGGCTTAGAAGAAGAAGAATAGAATAGAACAGAACAGAACAGAGGGGAATAGAATAAAACAGAGCAGAATAGAACAGAGGAGAATACAACCCCATTTCCAAAAAATTTGGGACGCTGTGAAAAATGTAAATAAAAACAAAATACAATGATGTGCAAGTCATTTAAACCCTATATTTCATTGAAAATGGTTCAAAGATAACATATCAAATGATTAAACGGAGAAATGTTGCCCATTTTGAAAAATATATGCCCATTTTGAATTTGATGGTAGCAACACTTTCCAAAAAAATTGGGACAGGGGCAACAAAAGGCCTTGTTGTTAAAAAGCCTGGTGTTTAATTGGCAACAGGTCAAAAACATGATTGGGTATGAAAAGAGCATCTCAGAGAGGCTGTCTTTCAGAAGTGAAGATGGGGAGGGGTTCACCACACTGTGAAAGACTGCACAGGCAAATAGTGCAACAATTCAAGAATAACGTTTCTCAACGTAAAATAACATAAAATAGCAAAGGACTTTTGCTTTTCATCATCTATGGTGCATAATATCAATAAAAGATTCAGAGAATCTGGACTAATCTCTATATGCAAGGGACAAGGCCAAAAACCAGCATTTGCTGGCCGCACTGCATTAAAAACAGATATGATCCTATAGTGGAAATCACTGTTTTCACTGTCTGTGAAAACAGTTCGTCGCTGCATCCACAAATGCTAATTAAAACTCTTAAATGCAAAGAAGAAACCATATATAAACAGGATCCAGAAACACCGCCACCTTCTCTGACCCGAGCTCATTTAAAATGAGGCGAAGTGGAAGTGTCCTGTGGTCCGATGAATCAACATTTGAATTTCTATTTGGAAATCATGGACACTGTGCCCACCAGGTAAAGACCAATCAGCTTGTTAGCAGTGCACGGTTCAAAAGCCAGTATTCATGATGGTACAGGGGTGCAGTAGTGCACATGGCATGGGTGATGTGCACATCTGTCAAGGCACCATTAATGCTGAGCGAAATATACATGTTTTGCCAACATATGCTGCCACCCAGACGACGTCTTTTTCAGGGAAGGCCTTGCTTATTTCAGCAAGACAATGTCGAACCACATTTTGCATGTATTACAACAGCATGGCTCTGTAGTAAAAGACTCCGGATGCTAAACCGGCCTGCCCGCAGTCCAGACCTGTCACCACTGAAAACATTTGGCACATTATAAAATTAAAAATAGGACAATGGAGACCCTGAACTGTTGAGCAGCTGAAATCCTATATCAAACCAGAATGGGAAAACATTTTACTTTGAAAACTGCAGCAGTTGATGTCCTCAGTTGCCAAACGCTTACAGAGTGTTGTTAAAAGAAGAGGTGATGAAACACACTGGTAAACATACCCCTGTCCCAACTATTTTGGAATGTGTTGTTGCCATCAAATTCAAAATTGGCATATATTTTTCAAAAAACAATTAAATTTTAGTTTCAACATTTGATATGTTGTCTTGGTACTATTTTCAATGAAGTATGGGGTTATATGATTTGCACATCATTGAATTTTGTTTTTATTTACATTTTGCACAGCATCCTAACTTTTTTGGAAATGAGGTTGTAGAATAGAACAGAACAGATCAGAATTGAACACAGCAGAACAGAAATGAACAGAATAGAATAGACCAGAGCAGGATAGAATAGAGCAGAATAGAATAGAGCAAAAGAGAACTTAGCACAGCAGAACAGACCAGAATAGAATAGAACAGAGGAGAACAGAATAGAGCAGAGCAGGAGAGAATAAATCAGAATAGAATAGAACATACCAGAATAGAGCAGAGTAGAATTAAATAGAACAGACCAGAATAAAATAGAGCAGAGCAGAATAGAATAGAACAGAACAGAGATGAACTGAATAGATTGAAGCAGAGCAGAATAGAGCAGAACTGATTAGAATAAAGCAGAGTAGGATAGAATAAATAAATATATAGAATAACAACAAATATCGACCAAATCTTCAGAGTGGCCTGAGTGGACACTTTCTTCAGTAACCTGTCCATCTTCCTTCTTGCTCTTTTCTTTTCCCGCGCCGTCCCTCGTGGAGCTCGCGCTGCTGTGGGCATGCTCTGTGATGCTCTCTGTCAGATGGCAGTCTCGTGACCCGGCAGCGCTCACTGAGCATGCTCGAGCCGTGGTGTGTTGTCAGGGAGAAAGCAGACAGCCAGTCAGTAAAGGCAGAAATAAACAGCGACTATTACCAGACACAGCCAGACACAGGGACCAGACACAGACAAATAAGCACACAGAAAAGCCTGCTCATAATGACACTCTCATAATGACACTCTCAGTAAAAACCGCCGGGGTCGTTTTGAACGGTTAAAGGCGCACAAAATACGAAGAAGCGTCACTGTTCTGTCAAGAGGTAAGGCTAACATTCACCTACAGGGTGCTGAACTGAAACGCTCCTAATATTCCTCATAGCTCCTCACAGTCCTACAGACACAGGCATCGGTGTCGACACAGGTGCACATTTTTATAAAACAATCAAAGGGGCAAAGCAAAGACAATGAATGCACTGCCTAAATAAACGTGATATATTAGATGCTTTGGCTCTTATATAGTTAGTTAGCTGCTTTGTTCTTGTCTGCTCGAGCCAGTATAATAGTCTACAAAGAAAAGAAAAAAAAACCTAAGCATTTTTCTGCCAAAGTGCTCATCAAACATGTGAAATGCATCTCCTTCACACAGAAAAACATCAACTATTTTTGATTTGTAGGAAATTAAATATGGTTATTTAACTGATTTCATTGTTCACGTATGCCCTTTGTTTGTGTGTGCCCCTTTCTTATATGTTATACTGATAGAATTATTTCATGTCTCCTGAAATGTTAAAAAATCTGGCTTTTAACATCTTGTCAGGATGGAAATAAGATAAATGAATCAATCAACACATAATTTTCTCCTTGCGTTTCCACAGGTTGTTTTGGGGACAGCTTTACTGAATGAATTTGACTGAATGAGAGTAATCTTCAAGCTGATCCTAATGCCTGACCTCATCTGAAAGTCTAAGACAGATCTCAGCATACTGTTTTATTGCAAACTTAACTTTCTTATTTCCTTACTGGATTAGATGGGAAGGGTGACAGAGACTCTCGGGAGCTGAAGTCTATGAACAGCATGGTAAGGAAATCATAACTATTGACAAATATGTCAAACATTTCAAATTAATTTTATATTTTATGGTGTTTTTTCATCTGTTGTTCATTGGTTTCTTAAAGACATATGAACAATTATATAAAATGAGGAATAACTTGGATAATTTAAGTGAACATTGTAGATCCTGTGATCCTAGACTTAGGATGTCCTACTGACACACTCACCTCATTGAGTAGATTAGTCAGGCAGGCTGAAGCAGACCATCAGGCATCTACTGAAGGAATGGATGGGGGAGGGAAGAAGAAGAGAGCAGTTGAATCACAGAGGGTTAAGGAGACAGAGAAAGCCGTAGATGTGTTAACCTGTCTCTAACCTGTGTTGACCTGTCTGTTTCTCAGAGTGTCAGTGAGCAGTGCTGGACTGATGAGGATTCAAATGGAGACAGTGACTGTGAGGAGTTGTTCTACGGAGCACAGGTAATTCTATGGCAAAATGTTAAATATACGGGCAAACACACACACACACACACACACACACATATATATATGCTGTTGGCTGATTTTTTTTGTTGGTGCACTATTCTCAGTCCAGCAGTGACACTGAGATGTTTAAAAACTCCAGCAGCACTGCTGTGTCTGATCTGTGATGTGTGTGTGTGTGTGTGTGTGTGTGTGTGTGTATGTGTGTGTGTGTGTGTGTTTATATATACATATGCTGTCTGGTATGAATGGCTTGGAAAGGCAGTTCATAATTATGCCTAAGCATAAAAGAATAAATAAGGGTTTAATGGTGGAACATCACTGGCATTGATTGCAGTTTAGTCCAGGATCAGACTAAAAGGGAATTCCCCCAGTTGTTTCAGTCATTGAGAATTATGTAGAAACTGCATTGAGTCACTCAGAGTTGTTTGATGTGAAATGGTTTAGGATGCAGGAGTCGCAATGTCTATAGCACAAATATAGCCATTTTGTTTACAATTCAAAAAGAGCAGTGAACCTGCACATTCTGATTTTTTTATATGTAAAGCTGATAATGGTGAAAAAGTGAGCTTTATTTGGATATTAATTCGCCTTACAACACCCTGCATGCACTTCTCTGCCATAACTGAATTTTAAAATGCCAAAATTATGTCTCAAAACTATCATCATAAAACAGTGTCTTAACAACACATTCGTAATCATTTTGTGTGATAACTCTGATGTAGCTTTTAGAAGAAATCAACTCTTCTCTGGTTCCTGTCACCACCACTCTAAACAATTCTGATTCTAAGTGTCTCTAGAACAGAGTGTTTCACATCACACCACTCTGAATGACTTTGATTACATGTTAATCATTTGATTAATCAACTTTCAAAAATCAGCAGAATTCCCCTTTAATTCATGTCTGAGAAACCAACCCTATAAGAGTACTTATACATCACTCATATCAATTCTGTCTTGAAAAAGCCAATTCCTTGCATTGCTTATACTTCACTCATATGCAGAGCTTTATAACTGAGGAATATTCAATGCAGGGACATTATGTTGCTGACCTGTATTGCCACCCTCAGTTGGATACAGACGTTGGAGCTGTGAAAGACATCTACTCTGACAGTGCTGTTTCTGTAAGGTACTGAAAACATAAGATATAGTTGCTAAACTATATATATATATATATATATATAACACTGTTATTATTAATGAGCAGAAATTAGTCATATAGTTATTAAGGACAACCTTCACATACTTTGAGTCTATATTGCTTTTACCTATATTGCTCATTTTGATCATAATCGCTGTTATTATGGAAATTAGGTGCTCAACTTGCCCCCCTTTTTTAGGGAATATGAGACGATTGATGATGTTGACATTGACCTACACATCAACATCAGCTTTCTGGATGTGAGTTTTTTGTTTCATCAGATAATTTACCTCCAAATGCTTCTGTAAGAAACATGGAACTAATTTGAGAAAATGGTACCACTGCAAATCTCTTTAGTAGAACTAATCATCTGCTCTGTTCGACAGGAGGAGATAGCTTCAGCCTGGAAAGTCAACAGAACAGAACCTATCGTTTTACGCCTTCGCTTCTCATTATCTCAGTACCTAGATGGACCAGGTAGGAATGCACATTTGTATGCATAAATGTTAGTGGTGTAAAAATGTGATTCAACTGCATCAATTTTAGAATAAATTAGAATTTAATACAATAATATTCAGTAAAGTATGTGCTAAATAAAATTTTGATGGGTATTTTCAAATAAACCTCAAAGGAAGGAAAAATAGAACCTTGATATAGTCTATATTACACTACATCATTCATCCAGCCACATTTGTGGTGTTCTCAAAAATTGTTCTGAATCATACCAAAATAATCAAACTGAATTGTATCTTGGTGAAATGTAACATTTCATGATACTTTGATTCGTTTCCTAAATCTTAATAAAATCCAATCATTGAGGGGTCAGAAATTTACACCTCTAATAAATGTGTGTACACTGTACAGCCCCATTTGTTGGGACGTTGTACAACAGAAAGCAATGATGTGCAAATCATTTCAGCTCTAAATTGAATTGCAAGTAGTACAAAGACAACATATCAGATGTTGAAACTGAGAAACTCTTTTTGTTTTTATTTTAAATATATGACCATTTTAAATTTAGTGCCAACAACACGTTTCAAAAAAGTTGAACCGGGCAACAAAAGACTGGTAAATTTGTGTAATGCTAAAAAACAACTAGTGGAACATTTCACAGTTGATTAAGTTAATTGGCAACAGGTCAGTAACATGATTGGCAATAAAAAGAGCATCGAAGAGAGGCTTTTAGGTCTTTCAGAAGTGAAGATGGGGAGGGGTTCACCTCACTGTACAAGACTGCAAATAGTGCAACGATTTAAGAATAATGTTTCTCAAAGTAAAATAGCAAAAAACTTGGGGATTTCATCATCTACGTTACATAATATTAAAAGAGAAATCTCTGTATGCAAAGGACATGGACGTGGCACTGCATTAAAAACACATAATTCTTTAGTGACAATCACTGCATGGGCTCAGAAACACTTCTGAAAACCACTGTCTGTAAACACAGTTTGTACCTGTATCCACAAATGCTAGTTAAAACTCAAATATAAACAAAAACACATATCATGCAAAGACAAAATCACATATAAACAGGCAAATCAAAATGTGAAATTCTTTTTGGAAATCATGGACGCCGCATCCTCTGGACTAATGAGGAAAGGGACAGTCTTCCTTGTTATCAGCGCACAATTCACAAGTCAGCATCCGTGATGGCATGGGTGGCTTGCACATCTATGAAGGCACCATTCATTCTAAATGACACTTACAGGTTTTGGAGCAACATAGGCTGCAATCCAAACAACAACTTTTTTAGGGAAGGCCTTGCTTATTTCAGTAAGACAATGCCAAACCACGTTCTGTACGTATTAAAACAGCATTGCTCTGTAGTAAAAGAGTCCTGGTGCTAAACTGACCTGCCTGCAGTCCAGCCCTGTCACCCACTTGGGCACATTATGAAACGAAAAGTACGATAAAGGAGACCCCGAACTGTTGAGCAGCTGAAAACGTATACCAAACAAGAACAGGAAAACATTTCAGTTTCAAAACTACAGTAATTGGTCTCAATTTCCAAATGCTTACAGAGTGTTGTTTTTTTAAATGTGTTGCTGGCATCAATTTCAAAATGGGCATATATGTTTAAAAAAACAATAAACTTTCTTAGTTTCAACACTTAATATGTTGTCTTTGTACTGTTTTCAATGAAATATGGGGTTTAATGATTTGAAAAGGGGACCGGAGGGTGTGTGCCAACTATCGGGGTATCTCACTGCTTAGCCTTCCTAGGAAAGTTTATGCCATGGTGCTGGAAAGAAGACTCCAATCGATAGTCGAACCTCAGATTGAGAAGGAACAATGCGGATTCCGTCCCGGCCGTGGAATAATGGACCAGATTTTCACCCTTTCACAGATTGTTGAGGGGGCATGGGAGTTTGCCAACTCAGTCTACATGTGTTTTGTGGACTTGGAGAAGGCTTACGACCGTGTTCCCCAAGATATCTTGTGGGAGGTCCTCCAGTATGGGGTGCTGGCATTAAGTCAAGCTCGTTCAGTGTTAGTGTTGGTCTCCACCAAGGTTGTGCCTTCTCTCCGCTCCTGTTCGTGATATTCATGAACAGGGTGTCAAGGTGTAGCCGAGCTCAGGAGGGCATTATGTGTGGAGGCTGTAGGGTGGCGTCTCTGCTATTTTCAGATGATGATGTTCTTTTGGCTGGATCGCATGGATGCCTCCAGCGCTCACTGGAGCAGTTTGCAGCTGAGTGTGAAGTGGTTGGTATGTGGATCAGCACCTCAAAGTCTGAGTCCATGGTCCTAGCCCGGAAAAGGATGGCATGCCCACTCCAGGTAAGGGGAGAAGACCTGCCCCAGGTGGAGGAGTTTAAGTATCTCTTGCTCACGAGTGATGAGAAGAGGGATCGTGAGATTGGCCGCAGGCTGGGACAGGCGGCAGCAGTAATGCAGTCGCTGTACTGGGCTGTAGTGGTGAAGAGGGGGCTGAGCCATAAGGCAAAGCTCTCTGTTTACCGGTCGGTCTACATCCCGACCCTCACCTATGGTTATGAGCTGTGGGTAATGACCGAAAGAATGAGATCGCGAATACAAGCGGCGGAAATGAGCTTTCTTCTCAGGGCTACACTGTACTTGATAAGGTGAGTAGCTTGGTCATCCGGGAGGAACTCGGAGTAAAGCCGCTACTCCTCCGCATTGAGAAGAGCCAGTTGAGGTGGTTTGGGCATCTGATCCAGATGCCCCCTGGACACCTCCCGGTGGGGGTGTACCAGGCACGGCCCACTGAGACGAAACCCCGGGGTCGTCCTAGGACCCACTGGAGGGATTATATCTCCAAGTTGGCCTGAGAGCGGCTTGGGGTCCCCCAGAATGAGGTGGAGGAAGTTGCAGGGGACAGGGTCATCTGGGATTCTCTGCTCTCCCAACTGCTACCGCGACCCTATCTGGATTAAGCGGTTAATTATGATGAAGGAATGAATGAATGAACGATTTGAAAATCATTGCATTCTGTTTTTGTTTACATTTTGCAGTGTCCCAACTTCTTTGGAAACAGGGTTGTGTGTTGGCTACATATATTTGGTTTTCTTTTTCTAACTGAGTGCCAGGGCTGCACAATACAGACATAAAATGCGATGTTTGATAAACCTGTTGGATATAATGAGGACAGTATGAGAGGCAGTAGTAAATAGTTAAATACTATACCTCTGACTGGATGTGCTGCAAGTACTGACTCTTTTTTTGTTGTTGTGTGAACAGAAATCTAACTAACTTCTCCTTTAAGCAAATTTAAATTTAAGAACCATTAACTTAAAGCTCCTTTAAGTTAATGGTGCCCTCTTGGGAGGGATTTGTAGTGTGTGAAACATAAGTGAGTTCCAGGAGGTGTTTCAATCTCAAGCAGTCAAGATTCCCTGAACAGCTGTTTCTGCAGTCAGGCTGCAAATACGAATAATGTGTAGATTTATTTTTTAAATATAGGTATATGTATATATACCTATATATATTACCCTTGATATGATGCTTTTTACCACTGAGAGTGAGCATAGTCATCACGTTTTAAGCATTTTTACAGGCTAGTTGTTTTTGGGCTGTGTACCTTTGTCTTTTGTACCTGGCTGTTTAGTCTAATATTTAAGTTACTTGCTTTGCCTGTGGGAGATCAGGGTTTAAACCCAGTGAAACTTTTTTTGGGCTTCTATTGCCACGTTCCTGCCAATCTAGATAACATGTGAGATAATTTCTGTCATTGCTGCCCTTAACAATGTGTTCCTCGTGATACCAATAAAAATACGATTTATCGTGCATCCCTATTGAGTGCATGACGTCTTTAATGATGTGTACATGTCCAATTGTTTTAGAGCCAACAGTGGACGTGTTCCAGCCTTCCTCTAAAGATGGCTTTAATCTTGGCATACAGCTTAAGAGGTAAACATCTTTAATACAATTTATCCCTGTCAGTTTATTAACGAGCACCTGAGATATTAGTATTACTTGACTTCATTAGTTTATTGAGGTTGTGATTTCTTATCATTATTAGGGTTATTATTGTTTTGTTATTAATGGTAAATGTTTATTTCTTTCTTGCTAGAATTCTTTCCTCATTCATATCTAATCAATGGAAGCACCTCAGCAATGAATTTCTGAGAGCTCAGCAGAAGAAGAGACACAGCTGGTTCAAGGCTGGAGGAACAATCAAAAAGTTCCGCGCCGGCCTCAGCATCTTCACACCAATAGCCAAGTACAGTTTCAACTCATTGTTCTTAAAGATCAACACTATTATAGTACATTCAAGGGATCTCATACAAAACTTTTTAAATGAGATCTCTTGAATGTACACTAGCAGTCAAAAAGAATGAATCAGATTTATATATGTCATATTTACTTGATGTTTAGTAGCTGTTTTTGTTGTGCTTGAAGGCAAATATCACACAAAAAAAATGTGTAGAGAAGACAAATTCAATAACAATGGATTGTCTAATTATTTGATAATAAGTTAATAATAAGAATTTTATAAGATAATAATAAGAATAAATACATTTATTCTGTGATTAATTAATTAATATCACTGCTTTACAGCCATTACGCACATTAAACTCACTGAAGGTAAAAACATATATAAAAACTGTAAATCCCTGAAGTTCATTTAAAAAAAAAATAATTAATGTAAGAAAAGGTAGTGTGAGGTGGTCATCAAGACTGGAGAAGGATTAGTGAGGATATCTACAATATCGGTTTCTCTCTGTTTCTGCAGGTGCCCCAATGTTCCTCTGATCCAGGGCCCCGGGGAGAAGGGCAGGGCTTCCGGGCCGGAGCCAAGAGTGACTCGGCTGATGAACCGCTCAGTCTCCTGCACAATGAAGGTGCCCAAAGGAGAGTTACTCACTTACGCGCCTAACGGACAGGTGAGATTATTAAAACTAAATTCTGTAAATTAATGACACTGTACAAAAACGGTTTCTCACATTATAGCATAATGGCATTATAGCTGTCAGTAATGGCTGTTGAATTATGACATTATGCTAGATGCAAATGTTTACTAAAGGACACATGCTAGCTACATATTTCTATACGAGCACATGTAAAGAACACAAAGCCTTTCGTTTTATGATTGACTCTGGGCCTGGTTTGGAGTCTGTTGTTAATAGTGGTATGGTGCGTACATGCATATAACGTGTGCCATCTTGCTTGGGATGTTTCTTCAGAGTGTGGTAGTCCCTGGCTCCAGGTCCACAGTGCAGATCACCACCAAGCAGCTCATTGAGCTCTTCTTCTCTTCACAAGCTCTCCTCCACTGCAAGAGTATACCTACTCTGGAATATGGCTTTCTTGTACAGGTAAATTATAGATTTTTTTCTGTTATATGCATGTACATATGCATGTACGTTTAATGCAGTAAATCTGTCTCTTTAAATCTAGATCATGAAATACTCAGAGCAGAGAATTCCCACTCTGAATGAGTACTGTGTAGTCTGTGATGAGCAGCACGTCTTTCAGAACAGCTCCATGCTCAAGGTACCCACCTTTGAAAGAAATTTACAGTTGTAATTTTGTATTCTAACTGATTTATTAATCCCTACCGCTACATTGATTAAATATGAAAACTGGAGATTGAAGCTCTTTTATGTCCTTTATATCTTTGTACAGTGTGTTCAGAATTATCCATGTATTTTCAGCTACAATGCAATATATCTTTTTATTAAGTAGCACTGCTGCTCCAAATTAATTCATAATTGGTCCGTAATTGGTGTCTGATGAGTTACCTGACTTTCTTTTGCTGTTTTAGCAAACCACGTCATTTTTGTTTGCACACAGTTGTTGTGGTGTTCACAATTATTAAGCAAAGCTTGAAAATGGGCAGAAAAAGAGATCTTACAGCAGAAGAAAAGAAGGTAGTGAAAGCTGTATCTGAAAACTATGGAGAACCAGATTTGCCAAATTGAAAAATAAATAAAATAAAAAAAAATGACTTAGTAAATTAATATATGAAGTAGAATTGCAAAGAATAATGATGACAAATCTAAAAGTAAATAAATATACATAACAATTAATATATTAATAAATAAAATCTTACATAAATGAATATGTCTGCATATATATATATATATATATATATATATATATATATCTGCATTTATTTATGTCTATTTCGTAATTTCCCCTTCTGACTAATTTTTGTATTTATTTATTAATTAAGCTACAATGCAATATATCTAATTAATTTTATTATTTATGTTTCTTTATTAACATTTTTCTGTTTTTCTATTAATTTATTTTATTAATTTATTTCCATAACTATTAATTTCTATATTTATTTATTTCTCTATTTATTTTTGTATTTCCTTGTCCTTATGCTAATAAAGGGGCTGTCAGTGAATGATGTCACAGCGTCTTAATATTCCTATTGGTTGATCGATGTCAGTTTCTGTAGATCGATTGTACATGTCTTGCTCTCTCAGCTGTAACTAAGGACACGACAGTACCGTAATGGCTTCTTACAGCAGCAGACAGTCAGAGATCTGAGAGTCTCGGCTGATCTGACTGAAAATGAAGGTCCGGATTATGTACTCTTCCGTCTGGAGGCTGGGGGGACAGTTTCTCCATTTTGCTGCCTCTGCTGATTCAGAGGTCGACCACGTAGTGTTCAGAACTTTGAAGGAGGTGGTTCATCGTCTTTTTCTGTAAAATTCAGATCAAACTCAGACATTTGGACGCCCTTCTCACATACTGCCTGTGGAAGCCATCGACAGTTATTTGTCGGCAGGTTTGTCTGTCCGTGCAGTTCTTTATGGAGTGAAAGAACAGTTTAATTAGCTCTTCTCCTCCTGGTCTTGATTGCTAAGCCTCATTATCATATGAACGAAGAAATACAGAAATAAATAAATGAATTAATGAAAAAATAAATTAATTAATGAAAAAAAATAAATTAATACATGAATCAATGAATAAAGTGAACAATTGTTAAAAATATAGATATGGAAAAAATATAAAAATGGCATTAATAAAACAATAAATAATACAGAAATAAATGAATTGAGAAATATATAACTGCAGAAATTTTCAATTTGGCAAATCTGGTCCTCCATAGAAAACGCCTCAACACTGGAAATATCAAAGTTAATTTAACGTGATCATCGCACATTAAGAAAGTTTCTGCAGAAAACTGAAGGTGGTCGGAAGAAACGTGTGGAATGCAGTTCTTGGAAACTTAAAGCTCGGAATCTCTGTAGAATAAAAAGACCGGAAAAAGAATGAAAAAACATCTGTGTCTACCAGCAAGAAAATGTTTGAAGCCTGTGGATTGAGAGAAATGAGGAAAACAACTCGCTGTAAAGTTTTCAATGATATAGCAAAAGATGAAAAAAATGCCCCAGTTAACAAAAAAACATAGAGAAATGAGAATAAAATAGGCTAAAAATACATGAAGACTAAATTCTCAAAGGTAATATTTACTGACCAAAGCCATGCAACATAATAGTTTAGACCATAGACCACATGGTTTGGCTAGTGGCTGGGTCATGAATGGCAACAACAAGGCGGTGGTGTTGTCATGTCATAGGTGTCATCAATGATGAACTTATTGGCTCTTTTTGTGTGCAAGATGGAGTGAAACTGAACTCAGAGGGTTACTGCACCTTGTTGAAGCAACAGTTCTTGCCATGGAGGAAGGGTTGTAATGCAAGAGTAAGGAAAACACTTATGTTCATGCAAGACAATTGCCCCATCTCATGCTTCCCACTCGTGAATGGTTCAAGAAAAAGGGGTTTGCTGATGACCAGATTATGGAGTGGCCTACTTCCTCACCTCACTTGAAACTATTGAAAATTTCTGGGCAATTCTGAAGCAGCAAGTTTATTCAGGTGGACATCAGTGTCAGCCCAAAGATGCTCTCTGGAGGGCAATCAGTGATGCTGCAAAAAGTTTCAGCAAAGACACAGTAAAAAAAAACCTCACCAGTTCTGTAGATGAGAGTCTTTTGACTGTTTTTGAAAGGAAAAGATCCTACATGATATATTTGAACATTATATTCGATTTGTGAAATATTATTTTCATCTTGTTTGAAAATTGTCTTATTTTTATGACATTTGCATAACTTAACATAAATCTTGCTGAATTTCCACATTAGCTGACATTGTTTTTATGCATTGTCTGGCATAATAACTGTGAACCGTGATTTTTTTTTGTTGAGTTTTAAAAATAGGAGAATACACAAAACGGTGCCAAAACTCTGTGAAAACTGGCACTTGCATGATCATTCTGAACACACGGTATTTGACTATGTTTTGTTTGTAGTTTTTAATAACGTGTGCCTTGTGCTGTTATGAAGGTAAAGGCAAATGGACAGTAAATCAGACAGAGTATTTAGATTCTACAGAGTCTAAATATTACATTTAATTCAAAAACAATTTTCAGTTCCATACGTAATCAGTTTTAGCACCCATGAGCCAATAATGATACTTGTTTTAAAGTTGTAGACTGCTGATTGGCTATGTAACTTGCACTCTGCATGCATGTTATTAATGTCTTCACTTGTTGATTAGTCTGTAGTCAGTTACAGTCTGTAAATATGCCCATGTCCAGCATCTCACATTCATTTCTGTTTGTAATTTAAAAGAAAGTTTTTAAAAATATTTTTCAGCAGGCAGTTTCAAAATCAATGTATGGGTATTAGTATCAAGACTGATACTGGAAAATTATAAACAATGCCAAGCCCTATGTGCATGCAGTGTAGTTAGGTTATATTTGCACACTTTATCCTTAGATGTTTAGCACTGTGTGAAAGTCATAGACCACTCTTCATGTATTTAATTTACAGTCAACACAGCCATTGAATACAAGTAATTCATTTTTCAGTGTAACGTGGCAGAATAACTCAGACGCTTGCGGTTAAAAAGAAAAAAAAGAGAGTGAGGCTTTAATGTTTGAGTCGTAATCCAAAATCGTGGTCAAAAAACAGGCAAAGGTCAAATCCAGCAGAGGCAAGCTACACGAATAGACAAACATAAGGCGAACAAAGTCCAAAGGTCAAAGGCAAAAAGGGCAAAAGTCAAAAACAGCAAACAGAGTCGAAAACCGGAAAATCACAACAGACAGAAGAAAATACCGCTCAGTAGCTCTTGAATAAGAGGCAATACCTCACATTGAACTAGACTAAAAGCCCGGGCTTTATACTAAACTAATTATATGAGAACAGGTGTAACCAGTTAATACTCAGGCGACAGAGAGCGGTGATTGGAGCGAGGTGGAGGGCTGAGAATCATGTGATTCCCCTGGGGGTTCGGGGAAATGGAGTCCCTAGAGACCTTGGAGCCTGAAGGATGTGTGACATTCAGTGTCAGGAAAAAGCAGAAAATATATGTTTAACAGACAATTAAACAGAATCCTCAACAACTAATATCAACATTTTTCAGTATTTAGTGTGTCAACTCTTTGGCTTTAATACAGCTTCCATTTGTCTGCAGGGATACTTTTCCACACTTCCAGTTCAGTCTTAGAAGTTGGTGGCATTTTCTGCTTCTTGTTATGCCAGTTGCAAATGTAAACTCATCAGTCTGTTAAACCTTACTCCATATCTCAGATGTCTAGGTTCAGTGTTCTAGTGCACATTGTCTCCTTTTTTCACTATGTTTGGTCTTAGACATTGTTTTTAATGGCCGTTTTGAAAGGAAATTAAATGAATGAAGAGTGGCTCTTGCACAGTACTGTTTGTTAGAGATGGTGGTATTTTTTAAATTATTTTGTCTGTCTTTGCAGCCTGCAGTGTGCACAAGAGAACTGTGTGTGTTCTCTTTCTACACACTAGGAGTTATGTCAGGAGCTGTTGAGGATGTGGCAACAGGAGCAGAGGTAGCACGTGCACACACACACACACACACACACACACACACACACACACACACACACACACACATACTCGGATACTAATAAACCCTAAAATGTTTTTGATGTGTCCTACTGTCTTCATGAAACTCTTCCTAACAGATGTTGGTGACAGTGTGTTGACTTTTGAACAGGTAGTTGACTTGCTGGTGGCAATGTGCAGAGCTGCCCTGGAGTCTTCCCGTAAAAGCATTATCTTTGATCCTTATCCATCTGTGGTTGACCCATTCGACCCCAAAGCTTTGGCGTTTAACCCTAAGGTACAGGATGTGAACTGACATCATGACATCATGATAGTATGACAGTTTACATAAGACTAATAAAGCCAAATTGATCTTAGTCTTTCAATCTATAATTCATGCTGATCTCTCATGTCACCATGCCTGCTTTTTCTTAATCTGCTGACAGAAAAGAAGCTATGATAGGCTGCAGAAAGCACTGGACGGCATCATGTCTATACGAGAAATAACACAAGTAAGCAGTGCATGGAACAGTGACAGCATAACATATTTATCACTGCCTTTTGTTTTGAACCAAAGACTGATATCATACTGCCATGTCCTTACAGGGCTCATATGTAGAGATAAAGAAACAGATGGACAAGTTAGATCCACTTGCACATCCTCTCTTACAGTGGTGAGTGATACTTGATGAATAGTGGCATCTGTCAGCATGATTTTGCCTTTAAAGCCCCAGTGGTATGTGCTTCTTGAGCTAATCAAGTTGCTCCAGGCATTTCTTTTTCACAATTTGTGATTCTTTGTCCAAGAACATTAATTTTTATGCTAGACCTGTCATAATTGTTACATAATTGCCTAATTGCAATTATTTCCGTTGATTGTGATTGTGAATTGGGTGCATTTTCATCATTTGAGGCAAATACATGCAAATAAAAGAAAGCAGAAAACACATTTATTGAAACCGTCATGGGGCTTATGAAAACAACAAAATTTCTAACTTCTGTCTGGTGGCTGGCGCTATAACATTTTAGAGGGCAGCAATGAGTAATGTTTTTTTATTTGAGCTCAAGCTGTGTCTGTTTTTAGTTGGAAGCTACAAAGTATCAGCTGATTGGAATCAAGATAGCTAATCAGTCAATTTAGTCACCTTAAGCTTGTACTTAGTTACATACAAAAAACAATAAACGACAACCAAATTGTTAATTGCAATTACATATTCACAATTACATGATTGTGACAGACCTAACTGACACCTACTTTGCTTTATAACTTTATAGTATATTCATAAATTGAGCTGAACCCTGTAAAGGCTAGCTCCAACGGTCTATGAATGGCTGTTGTTAAATAGGCACGTTTGTAAAAAGGCAAATATTAAGCCATTGTTAAAAAGTCACATTATGTTTTTAGTAAGAATAATTTTTTTCCTCTCTTTACTTTGCAGGATTATATCCAGCAATAGATCACATATTGTCAAGCTACCCGTAAGCAGGGTGAGGATATTTGTCACACCGCAGTGTTGCACCCCTCTAGTTATTTCCAATTATTAGACAAACAAAGCCTATGAGAGAATTTATTTTCCTCTTTTTTTCTCTTTCTTTTGATAGCAACTCAAGTTCATGCACACTACCCACCAGTTCTTGTTGCTCAGTAGCCCTCCTGCCAAAGAAGCTCGATTCCGCACAGCTAGGAAACTATACGGCAGCACTTTTGCCTTTCAGTGGGTATATTCCTATGAAACCTGTCACCTAAAACTCACTTCGTGTTGTAATTTGAATTTTTGTTGTATGCTGCATTTTCTGCGTGGTTTGATGTTTATCTCTCACTTTCTGTCCATGCCAATGTATACCAGTGGTTCCCATATAGAAAACTGGCATTCTATTCTACGAAATGGACTAGTTAATGCCTCCTACACAAAGCTGCAGGTACAGTATATCTTACTTTGACTTTTTGAACAGATAATATGGGTGTACTGAACAATCACCTGATGGCCAGAAATCTGCAGATTATGTGTGTTGGTGAATGTGCATTCCTGTTCTCTCTAACACAAGCTGCATGGGGCAGCCTATGGGAAGGGCATCTACCTCAGCCCCATCTCAAGTATCTCTTTTGGATACTCAGGTAGGAGAAACTTTGCCTGTGGCTACACATCAGATCTGCTCTGTGTACTTAAATGAACAGTTTGGCCAAAAATAATACCATGGAGACAAACAGAAGGTAGTAGGTAGTCTGAAAGTATGTTCTTATTGCTTGCTCAAAATCAGTTGATCAGGCTTTTTTCAAATATAAAAATCTCCTCCTATAAAACGTTTATACAACTCAGACTCAGTATTATATAAATATAATACTGAGTTGTACCAAAAAGATTGAAGTGAATTGAGCTGTGATGAAATCTGAGATTTCATTATGCATTGAATCTTTTGTCAGAGGTCAGATATTTACACGCTTGGTGCTGACTGTATAGTGCTGTGTAGAGCTAACTGCATTTTTGGTTGGACTGTGTATTTAAAAATATGGATGAGCTGTGATTTATGCCTGCAGTTGTAGTGCCATTTGGATTGTTCTATTGTATATCATTTATTTTGGCTCCCCCTCCTGGCTTCCACTGATATTGCATCTTGCATATGTTCAGCTTGACACTGGACAGCTCTTAAGTCTGGGATGTGTTTGTTTTTGTTTAGGAATGGGGAAAGGACAGCACCACATGCCCACAAAAGAGGAGCTAGTACAGCACTACAACAGAGTTAACACCATCTCACAGGTATGACCATTTATGTAGATACTATAGCTCAGTGCAGTGTTTTCTTTGTTCTAGAAAATGAATTGACTTATTGGTTAAATTACTAGTGTTTTGGACTAAAGGGACTAAAAGCTAATAAGTGGTTTTACATTTCCTTTTGTACTATTTGATTTCTCCCTTATTGCAGAGTCACCCAGTGCAGTCAAGGTTTCTTCAGAGTCGGAATCTAAACTGTGTGGCTCTTTGTGAGGGTAAGACAAGAAAGGCTATCATTTTGTCTTCTTACCAAATCAGTATTAGTTCTAATTAGTCCTAGTATTTCCAGTCAAAACAGTCATTAAGTACAAGGTATTCATTTTTCAGTGTTAAAAAACACAGAAAACATAACAGAAAAATACACAAAACCTCCAACACTAAGTATATTTCAAATCTATCAGTATTTAATTTGTCCACTCTTTACTTGCTTGCACTCTACTGCCACTTTAACTCCTCCATCCTTCCAATCTTAAAACCAACGAGTTACAATTGTGTCCTCCCAACAAAAGCTGTTCCCACTGTCAGTTCTCACTGACATTCTGTCCTCCTTCAAACAGACACTGACATTCACACAAGCAACTACACAAACACACCTTAGCTGCCCTGAACATTTCTTTCTCATGTGTATCTAAAATGGTTAAATGAGGTATCTCTGAGGAAATTAGACCATGTGCATAAGGAAAGGGAAAGTCAGAGGAAAATAAAGGAAAAACAAAACTTTCCAAAACTCAATCTCTAAAAATGATACAATGTTATTGAGAAAATGAGAATCTTAACAACCGTGCAAGACCTGGTAGATGTTCAAAACTGTCACCATTAGATAAACAGCACTTAAAGCTTTTATTTTTGAGAGAGAGGAGAAAATCAAATTCCACTATTACTTCAGATCTGAAAAAATCCACAGGTGTTACTGTCCATTCTTCCACTGTGAGAAGACAACTTAACACCATGAGTCTGAAAGGATGTGTAGCTGGCAATAAGCCCTTACTGAGAAAAGGAAACAGACAAAAAAGAAGAAAAAAACACAAAAACTGGACACCTGAGATGTGGAGTAAGGTTTTTTGGACTGACGAGTCTAAATCTGTAATTGGGATTATTTGGATTGTGAGAAGCAGAAAATGCAATGAACTTCTAAAGACTGAACTTTGGAGGTGTGAATAAATATCCCTGCAGATTTCTGGAAAAACTAAATGCAAGTCTCCTGAAAGGAATGGAAGCTGTAATAAAGGCAAAGAGTGAAAACTCTAAATATTGAAAAAAAATATGTTTAGTTGTTGAGGCTTCTTTTCTGTTAAATATATGTATATGAATATATTCTCTTTTTTCCTGACACTGAAAAATGAATAACTTGTGCTTAATGGCTGTTAGAATAAAACTGCATATTTGTTTACTTGTTGTTTATATACAGTAATAACATCCAAAGACCTCCAGAAACATGGAAACATATGGGTGTGCCCCGTGCCTGACCATGTCTGCACACGCTTCTTTTTTGTGTGAGTTACATTTTAATATCCAGCTATATTTTAATACTCTGTAGACAAATAACCTAAATGATTACAGTTCCACAAACTGTAATCATACTCACTGTCCTGTCTGTGTTGCACAGGTATGAGGATGGTCAGGTAGGAGATGCCAACATTAACACACAGGAGCCCCGAATTCAGAGGGAGATTTTGCGAGTGATTGGGACCCAGTCAAGTTGAAAGCAATGCTCTGACACTGTGACAGATTCAAATCTGAGCAAAGAGTGAAATTACCCCAAGGTTACTTGTCATCTTGACGTTACTGTGGCCAAATTACAAGGCGGATATGACAGAGCAATCAATTTTGAGAGGGTTTTATTTAATGAGGGGAAAGTTGTTGTGTTTTTTTGTATTTTTTCTCTTCATATGTTCTGTGTTTTACGTATGTCCTCTGTGTCATTACAAATCAATGAATCAGTGGTGCAGAGGCAGTCATAAGTCCCTCCCTTACTTCCACTGGGGGGCTCTGTTGCCAAGTAAAAGCACGAATAATTCCAATGCACAAGTCAGCTTTATTTTCTTTTCCCATGGTTCTGATAACTCCAACCCAAGATGTCAGTTGAATTTGATAAAAAGGTGCTACAAAAGACATCAGCGTGAAAAGGGTGCTGAAGTTTGTATTTCTTGCAGAGGCCTGCTAACCACACTACAGTTATTATTTATAATAATGACGAAAATATGTTCATAAATATGTTCCAGTATTATTTGGGTGACTATTTGGGTGTATTCTTTCTAAATTGACATCAAGTGCTGTTTGTTTTCTGATTACTTCATTCTAACAGTTTAATCTCAGCAGAATGCTGTGATTTCCCTTGAGCCTTTTTCTTCCTGCTTTAATTTTGTCACTGCCCTTTGTAACAAGCTTTTTCTATTTTTGAAGCCAGTTTAAGTGAAGCAGATGATTCAAGTCACATTCCTGAAGGGTTCATGTTCTGGAGATGGTCTGTGTTTTTAATGATGATGAAGATGATGAACTAGATAGCAGAGGAACCGTCTTCTGCAGGTTACGATAATCACTGAAACCTGCTGCACACTTCATCATAATTGTTCAGAAGCTGAAACTTATGCAATATCTGTAGCATCAAACACCAACCACTCAAAACCTTAATCTGGACTGTGCAGCAAACAGACATGCAGTGTATGTGTCATCTTAGCATTCTCTTGGTGGATATGGACATACAGTGAGATTAATAATCATGTGCTTTGCCTCTGAGGTGAGGCTGTGTTTGTTGGATATGGCCCACATTTGTATGAAAACTCTTTTTTTCAATAAAATAAGAGCATGATACTGAAAATGACATCTCACTTGTGTTAGGTTTTGTGAATATTTTACACATAGCTGGTTAAGCTGTGAATGGTCCCAGAAGGTTTGTCCTTCCTCAGCATGACCAATGCGGTTTGGGCTCAATTAGGCTTTTCCTGAGGCAGAAACACATCGTTTATAACAGTGCGTTACCCCCATATGAGCTCCACATCTGCCTCCTCCTCCTCCTTCTCCTCTACAAACCACTTCCACCCACTAGGGCAAATTTGGGTGGTGGGGGGGTCCTCTGTTGACTTATGTCATAACAGTTATGAATAGTACTTCCTTTTTCTCCCTAATTATCATCATGTTCATCATTATTGCAGTATTATTGCAGTGTAAAATATTTATAACAACATGCAGATCAGAATAAGAATTGTAGTAACCCAAAAAATGTTATTTTATTTTATTCTTTTATAAGCAGTTCTTCAGACTTTTGAACATCCCTAGTTTTGAGTAGTTTTTATTTACTCCTTTCACTGTATATGAGGGCCCCGACATTTTGATGGATGTCCTTTTTTCCTAGGTAGTTTCCTTTCTTTCTCCTATAGAATAACCAATAGGTGACAAAACACAAAAAAATTGTTTCTGAAAGCATGAAAATGATCTCATTATTTAATAGAACATGTGAATAATCATACAAGAAGCTTTTTCTCTGTGCTCTGCTGTTAAATGATAGAATACCATAGGAAGGGACCAAATCTAATTAGGCTACCATAACTGTATCTAATGTGAATATAACCTCATATCCTTAAAGATGATGTCCATAGGATTAATATAGCAAACCCAGCTAGAAATCTAAAAACTAGTTACTTGTTATTACCAGCCTACCTCTGAATGCGTTCTCTTTTGCTTTACCACTACAAATCAAGGTTGAACAGACTTCATTAAATTTGCTGCTAAGGGTGTTAACACCCCATCAGAAATTCTTTCCAGTAGTCCCACAGGGGAAATTGCATGTTGAGAGTGGAAGTAAAGCATGAATGAACATCGTTCCAGTTTTTCATCAGCGACAAATTGCTTCAGTAAGGCTCAGAATTATTATTAAGCAAATGTTTTGGTACAGTAGGGAAAATAGAGCTGAAAAGTACAGATGACATTGCAGAGATGACAGTCTTGTACATCAGTATTAGAAAAATACAATATTTGTATTTTTCTAATACTGAACCCTTTAAAGCTGTCTTGGCATAAAATGTTAGGTTTCCTGTATAGTAAGAAGTATACAGTGCTTCTTTTCACTTTTTAACTTCAAATGTGTCTTTAATGAAAGTTTCAAGTGACGCTCCACTTAGAAGATTAATGCCATTAAACTAACTCAATTTTGACTTCATTTCCACAGGGCACTGCAATCTGCCATGCTTCCCTTTGAGACCTAATTTCCTTTTAATTAAATTAATAAGAGTTCTAGAGAAAGCCACTAGAGAGGGCCTGCGGCAGAGCCTCTGTCGTCTGCCAGATAACAACTGACTGTGTGCTGTCTGTAGCACTTGATAAAGAAACTGAAACAGTGGTTGTTAAAATAGGATGCTTTTAATCTACAGTGATGTATTAGTATTAGTAAAATAACAACAACAAAATAAGGGTTTAGAAGTGCTTTGTGCTATGTAAGTATTTGAGTAGTACACTTACTATAAATTTCTGTAAGACTGTAAGATGTTCCAAATGAAGAGTTTCATTCCAAAATGCCATATATCTAATTGTAACAATACTGGATATAACACATTTTTGAAAACAATAACAATAAAGGTTATATACCTTTACGTAAGATAGCATTGTATGTATAAAGCCCAGTCCCTATACCCTGCATCATGAAAGAACTATAATGGCACTTCAAATATTTATATTTATTATTTGTTTGTTTTCTAACCAGGGTAATCACTTTGAGCCCTGGCCAAGAAGGCAGTACACAAAAAAAAAATTGGTGGAGGCCAACCACTCATTTCATAAAGTTCACAGTGAGGAGTTGAATTTCTAGCACCTGTTATAAATCTTAATACAGAATGATGAACAGAGTCCAGTGAATGTACCGTCTTTGAAGTATGCCTACAAAAAATATCACCATAATCTAAATAGGTTAAAAGGTAGCTTCCGCTGGTTTTCTCATGCCTGTCGAGTAACGCAAAATAATAATATAACAGTAATAATTAAACCTAAATAAATCCCAATTTTAACTTCTTTATTAATTGATCAACATGCAAGACAGGTTATCATCTAACATAAAACCCAAGTATTTATAAGATGAAACTATTTCTACTGGTCTGCCCAGCTGTGTGCAAATTTTTGGCAAAGATGATCTCTGTATCAAGAGTAACATATATTTTGTTTTTTGATCATTATGAACTAGAGAGCCTTAGAGAGAATAATCAAAAAATGCTTCCTGTAAATTCAAGTAAGCCTCTGCTGGTGATGGAAAGGAACAATAGATAATGGTATTATCTGCATAAGTGCATATCAGCATTTAAAACATTATTGCACATCATTAATGTATATTGTGAACAACATAGGCCCCAAAAGGGAACGTTGTGGCACCCCGGTTCCAATAGCAAGCTTCTCAGACACAAAAAAAACATCAAAATGCACAAGCTGACATCTGTTACTTTAGTTATTTCTGTACCAGCATATAAATAACATTGTCAGACAACCCAGTACTAGCCACTCAGGACAATAATAATCTTGAGATTAACAGTGTCAAAATCAATTGATACATCTATGAATAGTGTGGCACATGATTTTCTACTATGAAGAGCATTAATTATGTCATTGAGTACTTTTGTGATGGGTAAGTTCAGATAAATCATCTGAAAACCAAGGATCATTCCATCCCACCCATGTTGAAGCGTTCTCTCTTCTCTCCTCTGTTATAATATATTTAATCCATCTTTCGTCTACACTATAGTGTTCTAGCACTCAAAGTCAGAATCAAAGTCAATCTCATTGTCATTCCTTCTCAAAACAGACATGAGTGAGGGGCCAAATATAGTTCCTTTAGGACACCTGCTACAACGAATACAGTAAATACAATATATACAAACAATAAACTATACAAACTCTCTAAAATAGACTAAACAACTGTAGGCACAGGACCCATCAGAGACTAAACTAAACAGTGGACAATAGGGTGGGACAAGATAAAATGACTTAAAACGTTTTTGAGTAGGGTGGGTTATCCTCAATGTATCCTAAATGTCCTATAATTATTACACACTGTTAATGCTAAGCTAATAATAGTAGTAGTCGTAGCAGCATGTAATGAGATGCAGTGATATGGGAATTTTTGGCCAATGCCAGTGTTTTTATTTTCATTTCTAATTTAGAGATTGGGACTCAATCAACTTGTGCATTAATATTAGCTTGTATTTCTATGTAGTTACAAATGCAGTAAAATTAATAAAATGCAGATATTTAGCACCAGCGAAGAAGACAACATGGGAAACATGGAGCTTTAAAGGCGAATGCTCTTTTATTGAACGGGCAGCAAGGGAGAACCGGCGCTCAGCACTAACCAAGCTGCTGGGATAGCGGGCAGGTTACCAACAGTTCTCCTCCATGATAGACACCAACCACCCCACAGCCCAACACAAAATAGCACAACCAACAAGCATGGCACTTTCCGAGAGCCTCTTTGTATGGCCACTTTACATGGACACATCTCACACACACTTACAGCAGTGCGGACAGTGTAAGGACGCCACAATCTGTTACATTCTGCAAATAAACAGTAATTGTGCATTAAAATGTTCAGAATTTCTCTGTAGAGGATGTGTGAACTTATCTTCACTTAGAACAAACAACAAAACATGTAATTTGACCAGGAGCACCCAAACTTTTGCATACTACTGTACATCAAAGATCAGTTTGAAATATCAGCTAAATCAAACCTGCTGTTTGATGCCAGTCATTTTTAAGCAACTTTCTGCTGATACCGATATTATTTTACGATATTATCATGTATCCCTAGTGATGTAAAGTGACTGTGTGCAGTAGATGGGGCGCGAGTCCACTATGAATCCATAAAGTGAGGCATTGACTTTACTTGATTCAAATGTATATACATTTATATATACAATTTCATTTTCAGATGAACAGATTGTGTTAAATCAGCACAATTATTGCCAAAATTACATACATTGAAATACAATATTGTGTTGATGTAATATATTTCACTCATATGGAAATGATGTACACATTTGAAGCAAGTCAATTCATTACATCACTTTTTTTCCAGTGTGTCTGACCTTATTTTCTGCGTGCGTGTGCTCGATGCTTCCTCTAGCATACAGGCGGTGGATTCTGTGAAGCAGAACTGCAGAACTGTGTGCCCTTCTATTCTCTGATTGAAATCATCGCCTCAAGGCTCGAAATGCTACGAGGCCATACGGCTCCGACAGTGGGAGAGGAGGATACGAAAATAGAACTGGCAGACGGGACAAAATTTGTCTGTATTTTTTTTTTTTTTGTATGTCACAAAAGAATGTGAAAAAAGTTTCTTCTTTGCATATAAACGCTGGCCATACATTTCAAAGACAGATGTTTCACAGCTGAAAATTGTTTCCTGGCTGTGTTGTACCTTCATGCTTGGCTGCTTCTGTATTTGAACTCTCTTAATCAGTCACGCATGTTAATCATTTGCAGACACACACAGATTGACAGGGGCTCATCAACACGACCCACTTAAAGGGGAATTCAATGAAGCTTGAAGAATGTGATGTTATTTGATGGGGAAAGGGTTTAATGGTAGAAACAGAGCGCCTATCCCTTTAAGAGGTCCCAATGTCTCTCTCCAATCCCCCCTCCTGCCCCCTGTCCCTCACAGCCATTCACATGCTTCTTTAATGCATTTTGGTGAACTGTGTTCATCCCACATGCAGTCTGCCTCTGTGAGAGGACACTTTGAACATGAACACAGTTACTGAAGACTGGGACTAAGCCAGCTCTAAGACAGACTTTGACAATCCAACATGATGGCCATGTGACATCTATATGCTGAAAAGGTAAATATATCTTCTCAAGATAAACTTTACTTGGTATTAAAGCCTGTGATTTTGTAATGAGTGACTTCATTTTTTAGCAAGTGTTAAATGAGTTCAGTACACCCTGAATTATTGTGTGAAATGACTTGTGTTTGAAATGTGACACTCATCTGTAATTAATTAAAAGATCGTATAATTAGCCTGCCAGAGCATCTAAGCCAGAACATTTATCTGTCAATCATCTTTAATCTCTTTATTCTCTGTTGATGTAACTGTCCTCTGAGAGAAATTGAAGCACGCTTCAAAGGCGATTTGAGTGAGACATTGTAAATGGGCTGAGTATAAGCAATGTGATCAGTTTGCCTGAGCCTTTTTCTGCACGCCAAAAGCTCCAACAGAATGGTGCATGAAGTGTTCTCTAATATCTCTTCATTTTCTTACAGCCATTGAACACAAATGAATGAAAAACTGACCCCTTATTACTTTTACATAAAGAACAACATTCCAGATGTAAGACAATAGACTGTGTGTTGCTTCTTCAAAGCTCAGAGTTAAGAGCTCTTGAGAAACTGGAGAACTCCCTGTTCATCAATGGCTTTTCAGGAAGTGTTTGAGGAATCATTTTCCATCCTGCAGAAGATAAGGATCTGAGGCTGTCAAGTATGTTCCTGCCCAGCGGAGAGCTAACATATGTCAGCAGGCAGTCTTCCACATCTGTTTTTAACATCCACTCCTCTGCTACAAACATGACTGCAAGTCCAAATGCCTGCTCTACCAAGCCAGGACAAGGAGGATTCAGAAAAATCTCTTCTACTGGAGAGCCGAGTGCATGTCCAATCCCAGGAGCAGGACCTGGGGTCCTAGAGATGCGTGTTAAGGAGGGAAGTAAAATTCGAAACCTTTTGGGCTTTGCTATGTCTCGTCTGCAGGGGGAAGGACACGTGGTTCCAGTGACTCAGGTTATGTTTACTGGCATGGGCCGTGCTATCACCAAAACCATTACCTGTGCTGAGATCGTGAAACGTAAAGTCCAGGGGTTACATCAAGTGTCCAAGCTTCAGTACAGGACAGTGAGAGAAGTGTGGCAGAGCCAGGAGGATGAAGTGGTTCAGATGACCGTGCTTAAAAATGTCCCAGCCATTTACATTCTCCTCTCCAAAGAGCCGCTGGACCCACAGGAGTTAGGATACCAGTCCCCTGCTGAGACTGGCTCCAGCTCAGAGGAACAGAAAAGTTTAGATGCTACAGAGGTTTCTGGAAAAAGACCCTTAAGTCCCAGCTCTCAGGCGACCCAGTCCAGCATAAAAAGAACACACACAGAACCAGCAAATAATTACTAGTCTAAAAGAATTAAATGGGAATCAACTTGTACAGCCTAAAACATGCACTTTTCCTCCATTCGGTCTTAAGTGAAATGAACACATATCTGTGTATATTCCACTGGTGTACATTAGGATTATTAAAATGCTTGAACAGGAAAGATTAACCCTCCTATTATCTTTGGGATAAATTTGACCCTATTGAATGTTTAATGTCTCTAAATAAATGACAGATTTTTTGCTTCATATTTAATGACTTTCTCTAATAGGGACAACTGGGTAAACATAAAATGAAAATGGTGATTTTTTTTTTTTTATGTCCTGCACACATTTTGTACTCATCAGTATTCCTAAGGGTCAGTTTGACCCCAGGCTATTTTAGCTGTATGAAACATATCAACAATTTACACACGCTTGTTTTGGTTGTTTGGATGATACTGAGGTTGCAATAACATGCAATTTTAGAATCTTCAAAAAACTTTAGGGCCCTAATCTAACACAACGACACCTGTAGCAATGTGAGAACCACCAATAGTTTATACCATATGGGGGAGAGAAAACAGAACTCCCATCACAACTTTGATATTTCCCAGAGGTTTTAATTGCTGGGGTCAAACTGAAGATAACAGGAGGGTTAAGGCAAATAAAACATCAGTAAATCATGTAGTCTTTCAAAATTGTTTTTTTTCCTGAGGTTTTCTTCAAAAGAAAGAACCCTCTGTGTCCCGCAGCACTGAAGCGCAATACTGACCCCTGCAGGATCTTCTGCAAATTGATGATTTACCCAAATTCATCCAGCCACCAAGTGTAACTTCCAAGTAATATAAGATACTGTAACTGTATATGTGCACTGACAAAATAAAAACAACAAAGTCATGCTATACTTCTCCATGGATTTGAGTCATTTGAGTTTGTTTGTGATAAAGATTTTTGTTTTTATATACCTAAACAAGAGAACAATTTACCAACTGTGATTAGACAAAGGCAAGACCAGTATGTAATTTTAAGAAGCTGCTAAAGATTATAATGTGCAAAAGTCAGAGACCACTCGTAATTTATTTAATTTTCAGACAAAATGGCCATTAAGTACAAGTACAGGAAAAAAACAGAAAACATATTTTACAGAAAATTACACAGAAGCCTTAACAACTAAACATAATATCTAATATTTCAGTATTGATTGTGTCCACTCTTTGTCCTCATTACATCTTCTGTTCTTTAAGAGGCTTGCTTTCAGGGATATTGTTCCACACCTTCAGTCTTAGAAGTTGCTGCTTCTCACAATCCGAGTAATTCCAGACACATTCAGTGATGTTGGTGTCTGGATTCTAGGATGGTCAGCCCACTGCTCTGAGATTCTGATTACCTTGTTTTTACTAACTTTCTATTAATTTATTGCCATTATTGCTACTGTTTAAAATTATTTTTACTATTGCTGCTTATTTTACTTTTGATGGGTACTATTATTTCCATTGCCTTTGTACTTTATTATTGATGTTTATTTTATTTTTTACTGATGAGTCTGTGTGTGTATATATTTGTTTTTGTTTTTTTGTATATTTATACAAATGCATGCACACACACACACGTCTATATATATACATATATATATATATATATATATATATATATATATATATGTATATATATATATATATATATATATATATATATATATATAAATCTATCTAAATATATATATAAATCTATCTAAATATATATATATATGTATATTTCTATAAATATATATTATATAAAGCTGCTCATTATTATTATTTATTATTATTATTATTGGGTGTCTTCAAATAAATAATAATTTGATAATATATCCTATATTTTATAATATAACCTCACTTTTAAAGCGAGGTTACTTCCTGTGACTGTGATGTAGTAGCCAATCCTAGAGCAGGGGGCGGGGTCTGTCGGAATACGGGTGGAGAAAAGAATAAGGCTCGTATCTGGACACAGGGCCTCAGCCTCCTCCTCCACTCCAGCGGTACTGAGCTACCGTCCAGAGTCCAAGTGAGCCGGTGTCCAACCCGAGATCATGTTCAGAGCCGCCCTCCGCCTTTCATTCTCCGGTGCCCGGAGTTTAACACGTTCACGACCACAGTATACAGGTAATTATTATGAACATACGCTCTGAATAAAAGGCTGTGTTGTGTCACTCTTGGTTATCTTACCGCGAGGCGAACACCTTCATCCGGGCGCCTGAATCAGAGCTTGCTGAACGGTTAGCTGGTTAGCCTGCATGCTAACCACAGGTAGCCTAGCGAACGTGTGTGAAGTTCATAGCTGGCTGGGCTGGTGTACTCATTTATAACCCTTGCTGTGGTCGTATCTAATGTTTAAATTAAGTAACTGTGCCTCTTTAAAAGCGCGGGATTTGGTCTGCATGTTAGCCAGCGCTACGCTGGAGTTTGACTGTGTCCTTGCAATGACCCGTTGAGGATCTCAGGCCCAGCTGATCTGTGCTAGCCTAGCTCACTGTACCGGTCAGTGTCCTTGTTCATTTATAAGTTTAAATGCGTTTTGGACCCAGACAAGTATTAAAACGTGTTTTAACTGTAAAGACGTGGAGAATCTCTTCGCTTCTAAGACACGCTATCATTATTTTCATAACTAAATGCGCAAATCTGACTTAGCCAGCGGTTTGCTAGCTGACTGACTACGTGCTCTGCAGGGAAACTGTAATGAACAGCATGAAAACCACGGGCTGCGCAGCCGGGCTGAGCTGAGAGGTTGACATTACTGCTGTGGCTAATGCTACATATAGAGCTCGACTCACTGACCACTGGGTGTCTGAGCAGACTAAACTAGCAGCGTTTATCACTTGTTATTCACGCTTAGTTACGGAAACTAGCATGTTAGATTTATTGTTGTTCATACATTTAGTCTTCATGTTGAAGTTTTTTCTGACCTGTTTCAGAGGTCAGCTGTCCTGAACTATGAAACCTCAGTAGGTCAGACAGAAAACACTGGTCAGGTTCCATCTGGACGAAGGAATCAGTGTCACGAGTATTGTTGCCCTTGACTGATACGTAACCATCAGGTGGACCTGCAAAATGGAGTTGGCATTTAATGCACCTGTGGGGTCTTCATAATACGTGTCTACCTACAAATTGATTGCACTAGTTCTTGAAATTTGGGATGATAAAGCTTTATCTCCCAATGCAATGCGAATAGCTACAATTTAGACTGTGGGAAAACAAATGGAGTGAACATGTCTTGGTCAGTGTTTTTAAAAAAAAACTGCAGGTGAAGGTACAACATATTATGCCTAGCAGTGCCTGTCCAATTATTCAGTTGCCTATTCATTTATTAAAGAGGTGATTCAAAATATTTCTGTAGAATCCAGAATTGATGTAGGAGAAACCGAAAAGGGACGACAGTAGTGTTTACAGATGATATCAGTCTTTTGTTCATGCTGCACTTCCTGAAATGCCCTTAGATAAAACTGTAATGGTATAATTTTAATTTTATTTGTATATGAGTGATGCAGATTGGGATTACTGATGCAGAGCATCTTCCTTAAAACTTATAACAAATTCCATACAGTCATTTCTGTTACAGTGTATATGTTTATATTTAAAGTGAGCCCCCACCCGCTTTGCCATCTTTATTGCTATTATGCGAGGGTGTTACTAACTAGGGAGGATTCGGGCTCATACAAATTCGCTAACCGTTCCATACGATAAGCACACATACATATTCAGCCTGTACCAATTTTCTAATCAGTATTTCAGCTCTCAGTGCTTTTTGAATGAGGTGCAATACAGAGCAGCCAGTCAGAACAGTGCTCATTTACAGTCTTAAAGGTACAGTGACAGAAGCAGCCTGTTCAATTCTAAGGATAAAAAGAGATTGAAAAACAATCATGTAAAAAAAATTGTGCATAAAAATCACACAAATGTCATGTTTCCTTAAAGGAAAAATGCCTGGAAAAAGTTTGAAAAGTTTGATTGTATGACCTGACAGGGTTGATGGGAACCCTGCCACCCTTTCCATGAAGTGAAGGCACAGTCAGTTGTACTCACAAGCTTCCAGCCATAGTTGATTGCCCTGATTGCTCAGAACCCAAAGTCCTGCAGTAGTAGAAACTGTTTTGAGCTGCTGTCGCCCCCGATACCCCTGCCATATCACGCTTAGAGGCCACAAGGCATAACCTACTGATAACCTGTTATTTTTTCCTACATGCCATAAACATGATATATATATAGCGAGATGTGTGCTGGCATCTATTTACGGTACCATGCCGTCTTTCATTCCCAGTGTGTAAGTGTGACCTGAATCCTAGCTTTAGGGTGCAACTGTACTGCTAAAAGGTGCTTAGAGAACAACATTTACTAAAGACATGCAATTAACATAGTATGTTAGACATTTTTAATCTTTACTCAGCAGCAGAAGAACAATGAGCTATACCATATGTACATTTCCTGCTAAACCTCAGTCAATAACATTTAAGGGGAGATTTTTTTTTTTGGTCAAAGGAAAAATTAATAGTTCATTTCACATATGTCCTGAAGTTTTATCTGCTGTAATTTTTCTTATCTCAGGCAAAACTACAAAAATGCTCCCAGCTGTTCCACACAGTGGCATGGAACTTTTTGAAGCAGGATTGTTCAAAGAACTTGCACTGGCAACAGACAGGAACGTGTCTTTTATGCAGAGTGGTGTTCACAATAAAGGCACCATTGTTATATCAATGAAGCAAAGAAATATAGCTCTTTCATTCTTAGCTTTCTCATAATCTGACAACGCAGGAACCAAGTACCTTAAAACACGAACAATGGTTAATGTTTTGCTCCAAACCAGGTTTGTTCCTGCAAGCCAAGAATTACGAATGTAGCTAGGCTAGCTAGCTAACCACACATCATATTAACATCACTGCTTAATTATACCAGCGTGCCGCTTGTCTGCAGGCACTGCCCACATTAGCCGTTTTTTTCCTTAAAAAAACAAAACAGTAAGACGTGTTTTACAATAAATATTTTACATTCTCAAATCACTCTCACATTTTAGATTCTGTGTGCTTTTCATATTATATTACCTGCTGTGACAAGAATGCTTTCAAAGGCCTGAATGATCACAGTTAATGTAGGATTTTCATGTTTTCAAATATTTTTTTTCTCAAATACATGCAACATTATTTTATGACTGAGTGAGTGCCGTTTCACTGATGTTCTCTTGTATTGTTTCCCGAACAGCTCCTCTAGCTGCTCGCTGCTACTCTCATGGCAAACAGGAGACAGACGAGGAGTTTGATGCCCGCTGGGTCACCTACTTCAGCAAACCAGATATTGATGCCTGGGAGCTGAGAAAAGGTAGGTTCTACAGTATTTCAGCAAATTCTATCTTTGACTCTTGAGGTCAGGTAATAGGCATTTTTATCCTCTAAATAATTCTCTAACTCTGAATAGTGAGTTATGATTATCTTAAGTTGTTTCATATGTTCAATAAGTCCACTTATTTGATCGGTTCTACATCTCAGCACTATTACAATTAAGGTTTACTTGTTCTGTTTGTTTGTTTTATGAACTGTGACATGCTTTTCAAGTTGCAAGACGTGTTTTACTTGGTTTTGACTCCCTTTATTGCTCAAAACATTTTACCCAGATCATCCTGATCATCCAGTTTTAAAATGTGTCACAGGACAAAATGCAGCAGTTCAAAGCACGTTTTCTCCTATAGTTTATATGTTGTATCGCACACAATCATTTCTTGGAAAAATTTAAAGCAAATTCTTTTGACCGATGATCAACCATCATTAGTCAGCAATTAGTTGTCAACCATGAAACCTAAAATTAAGGACATAACCCATGAAAACTGCTTTTCTAAAACGATTTGTTGAGCCATTATAAAATATTTGATATACCCAAACTTATGAGTGCACACATCCACTGATTTCTGTATTAAATATTATGAGATATTAAAAAGTGATACTTGGATTTTTATGGAATGTAGTACATATGGGTGGGAACAGGTATAACGTGTATATGGGGAAAAATGGCCCAAAACGATTTTAAAAATGCTCCACATAAGTTTTGTTTAAACTGAGAGGCTGACAACGAGTTATATATTCATTATTATATCAGCAAAAACTTAAAATTGATGTCAAATATTTAATGGGCTACTGAAGTTCTATATTCTTAAAGTTATTCATTCATTCATTCCTTTATTTATTACTGATTATCATTGGTTGAACAATTGCTTATTTTTCAGTTTACAGTTGATCAGTTAATCAGTTACATCCTAGTTCCAGTGTGTCAGAATATCACAGACATGATTGTGTGCATTGAAATGATCAGGGAACCTCTGTATATCAACTTGGAAATACTTTGAATGGATAGAATTCTTTGCCATTCCTTTGGAGCTCCAACACTTGATGTGTCACTGTGGTAAATGTTGCTGTTTTCTCCCAGGTATGAACACGCTGATTGGTTACGACTTGGTACCTGAGCCCAAGATCCTGGATGCAGCCTTGAGGGCCTGTCGGAGGTTAAACGACTTGGCCAGTGCCATCCGTATTCTTGAGGCAGTCAAGGTTGGTGGAAAAATATTTGAAATGTTAAATACATTTGGCATCACTATAGATGTTGTTCTATCTCTGTGTTAACTAGGGCTGGTCCTAACAGCGTTTTACAGGCTTGGAGTACTAAATTGGTATTTCTGAACAAGTACTCGAATACTCCTTCTCAAAATCATCCTTAAAAACAATAATATTTACATTTCAGAATTTTAGTGTGTTAGTTTTTTTTTGTAGTTCAAAATATAACCAGTGGGTGGCAGCAATAAACTAATAGTGTGTACCAGTCCCGGAGCATATGAACTGAAATCAGACTTGAAGTAAAGCATGTAGCATACCAAATGGTACTTGGATAAGAATCACTATGCTTAAATATATCAGATGATTAATCCAACTGGCTGTGCCTCCATAATATACCAACCTCTTACCACACTGAGTGTTTTTCTTATCGTCTGATAATTTACAGTGCTTTGAGGTGAGGTGACATGGATACCTGGCATGTATTTATGATGCATATGGCTAATCCAGTTATAATTTATTTTTAACATTGTCCTTTAATGATATAATGAACCTTTACTGATTTTCATATTTCCTTTAATGATTAAATGTGTTACAGTTAAGGCTACATTGTTGTGGCTTAGAAAGGGCAAAGCGCCCAAATAATAAATAAGGAAAAGAAGACCAATGTATGAACAAATACTTTAAATTATTCAAATTATTCATGCCAGCCCTGGCATTAACCCTTTTTTATTTTAGTATATAAGCTATGTGATTGCTGTTAGTCCCAGAGTTATTTTGCCTTTTATTATTTTGCACATAAAACATGTACCACAGTTTTATACATTGTCATCTGTACATGTTTCTTCTCTGAACTTAACATAGGACAAAGCTGGGCCCCACAAAGAGATCTATCCCTATGTTGTCCAAGAGCTTCGGCCCACTCTCACTGAGCTGGGAATCCCCACACCTGAGGAACTTGGCATTGACAAAGCATAGACGTCTGCGAATGTGGTAAGCATTTGCACAAACCAGTGCAGCCAGCATTGTTATCTCTTAAAGCAGTGGTGTCAGACTCAGGTCCTCAGGGCAACCACCCTGCAGAGATTAGTATTTTCTGTCTTCTAAACCTCAGTATTAATCTCATGAAGGACTCTGTAATTAGCCGAGTTGAATCAGATGTGTTGTGTCAAATGAGGGAGACTCCTGAGAGTGCTGTGGACACACCCTGTCTTAAAGGAAGCGTTGTGATTTGAGTCATTGTTAACATGTCAGTATCTCTCCTCTGTCTTTCCCTGCAGAGTCTTCTGAGGACCTGTTGCTGTTGTTGAGAAGGAGTGGACCTCTGTACTTGAAGTCTCTGCCTCATGTCATGATATTTGTGTTATATTTAATTGGCCTTTATTATGTTCTTTTGCTTGTAAAATATTGATGGACTTAATAAAGGGAGATATATCTTTACTGAATCCATTTGTCTGTTTGCCCAGAAGCTCTTGTTTTCGATTTACTGCCATGAGTTCAATGTCACATCACACATCACATGAGATAAATGACCCTTGTTCAACCCAGCAATTTGTTTTTCCACTAGTGGGAAACTGTAATATTAGTTTCAGTGCACCGCGGCGCCACTAGGGGGCGTAACGCGAGCGCGCTTTGTCATTAGTAGGCTGACGCCTAGAAAACAACCGGTGGTGGCAGGTAAATGGACACCTACAACTGAGCAAATGAACGTTTTGACTCGCTGTACACACTGTTAAGAATAAAACTCATTAAGTTCATAGAGGAGAAGAGGAGGAATGTAAGTTACAGTTTCTGAATGTGTTCAAACGTTCAGCATAAAGCCGAACAACAACGGGGCCACAGCCACGTATATACAAACAGCCGTCGTATGCACATTGAAGGCGCAGCAGGGCGGAGGGGACGCGCGCCTGCTCGTCGTTGCAGGCGGCGGGGCGGGGCGGGCTCTAGCCGGGTGTTCATCAGGGGGGTTTGGCTCTGGGTGGAGGAAAGGCGAGGGCAGTGGGAGTCCCTTGAACGGCACTTCGGGAGCTGAGGTGAGCTCAGGCAGGCATTTCCCCTCGGCTGCCCCCTCCCTCCTCTGCTTTTAAAGAAAAAAAAAATCGATTTTTCCCAGCGACCACCGAAAGGCTGTTGCACTCTTATCGGGGACATTAGACACTCGGGTGGATGCAAACATTACTGGTGTACTGCTCAAGCGCGGACAGCTTTGTGAAAGAAAGAACGAAAGCAAGAAAAAGGGGAAAGAAACATCTAGGAAGGAGGGATGGTGGACAATTCCAGTAGCGGTGGCAGCAGCAAGGCGCAAATGGTGAGTCCCGACTGTTGGCCAAGATCCACGTTTCGGCGCAGTCTGATAAGAGCTGCCGTGAAACTGGATTCCTGGCCCTCGAGCGAATAGAAAAAAAAACAATGAAGGGGTTTTAAATCGAGTCACCGGGGTTTAATGTGTCAAAGCGCTTTTACGTTTGTGTTTTTGTTTAGTTGTTGTTTTTTAATTAGCCTGGACTGGTTCGGCTTTTATGTCGCCCAAATCCCCACGGGACACGTCATGATTTCAGTTTTGTGCCCCCCACCCTGTTTATACACTTCTGATAGACCCTTTAGTTACTCCACACTACAAGTTCGTCGTAAATTGGCGCTTCTGTAAAACTCTAAAGCAATCTTTAGTCTTGTTTTGTGTGAATCTCTCTGCTCCGCCGCTGCCGGTCGGCCGGTCGTGCTCCGTGTTGGTGTTGGTCACATTTAACTGTTGATTTTGGACGTGCGCCATTACTTTGGAGCAGCCGCCGTTCAAGAGTGAGCGCAGGGCTTCTACAGTCAAACTTACTTCTGTACCCGAGTTAAAACACGTAATTCCATGAATTAAGTAGATTTAGCCGAAATAGATTATTTAGCTCAATGTAAAGCGACACGGTGTTTTGGCCGGAAATCCGGTCATCTTTGCCAAATAGCCACCGTTCGGGTCAAAGGACACCCGTGCATTTTAACGTTAGCTGTTAAGCACACAGATTAGCTTTCAGTGAACGAGGTTTAACGTTTTCTTCTAGTCGTGTTGGTATTTTAAACCAGGTCACTCTAAATTTTCGTATATAAGTAGTAAGTCTCGTGAGAAAACCAGTTTGTGTCTCTTGAGCGAGTGCTGGTGAGGTGAAACGTTGAATGTGAGCCAGTGTGTCTCAGAAACATAACCCACTGATTAAACTGCGAGCAGTAATGCTGATGTTATTTGTTCCTCAGTCCATCTTATCTCAGGACAGCAGCCTGGCAGGAGCCTTCTCTCAGGCAGCGCTGGGCGGTGCGGCCGGCATCAAACTCGAAGCAGTTATGGAGCAGCTCCAGAGGCAGCAGCAAGCCAAGCTAGAGATGGAGCGAAAAGAGAGGCACCTCAGGGAGGCCCACATTCTCTATGCCCAGCAGCTGGCCGCTCAGCAAGCCATCATGGCTTCAGCCAGGGCCCAGGGTGCACCACTGACCCCTGAGTTCTTCAGCAAGAGCGCCCTAGAAAGAGTTCCAAAGGGCAGCCAGGGGCCTCCAGCCAGCAGGGTTTCTACACAAAGCAGCGTGGACTCTGTTCGGGAGGAGAACGAGATGGACAGAGGGAGAGATTCTGCGGGAGAAGAGGACGAAGAGGATGAGATGATGGATGGCGAGGAAGGCAGCGAGGATGAAGAGAATGAGGGTTTGGAGTTTCTAAGGAAGCAGAGCCTTGCTCTCCAGCAGGCCGGTGTGGGAGTTCCTCCGTATCCCTTCCCCGTCTACGCTGCCTCTCCCTCGGCTGCCAAAAAGCGGGCCCGCTCACCCCCACCCAAAGTGAAAGATGAACCAGAAGACAGCCCATCTCCTACTGAACAGCACTCCTTCACCACACCAAATGGCCTGGCTGACTGGAGCTTTGATGAGTCAATCAAACAGGTTTGTGTTATGTCTGTATAAATGTACAGCTAATTGAATTGGAAGTGACACTGTTTCAGACTTCTTGTTTAATCAGGCATAAAAGTGTGAAAGTCTGGGTTTGATAGATTCTTTGACTTCTAAAAATAGTGGAGCCTTTTTTATGGTGCTATGTAGAACCAATGTTCAAAAGTATCTTTAAAGAAACATGTAAAACAGGTGATAAAAGGGTTCTATGTAGAACCCTAAAATGGTTATTTGATTTGCAAAAATAGAGGAACCCTTTGTGGTGCTGTACGGAAGAAGTTTCTTTAAAGAACCATATTCACCAGGTTTTTATCATAAAGAAGAGCCATTTATTCTTCCGGATGGTTCTTTGAGTGTTGAGAGTTCTGTACATAACCATTGCCTTTCCTAAGGAACCAATGAACCGTTTTTAGGGATGATGAGTAGATTTCAGATGCAAATTTCACTGTTATTCTTTAATTATTCACATGCATACCACAGCATACAGTACATTCCCCAAAGCAATATTCATAACCATGCTTCTGATTTACCCCTTTTCTACTACATAATCATTTTTCTTTTTTTCACCTGAATATTCCTTTCTGTTTTTTACACTGTTGATCTTTTGCTATGAGCAAAACCACATGTGATGCTGCTGTTTCAGTTTTGTTAGTGGGCTCCTGTAAGAGTCAGGTGTTGACCTATTATGTCTTTAAATACCTGGAAAGTGTGCCGTTCTGGCAGTCCGCCCAGCAAACTGGGAATGTCATTCTCTCTTTCATTCATTCTTTTTTTTCTTCCTGCGTTCTCACTTTCCCTCTGTTGTTCCTGGCCCGTGGTGTTTTCTTGGAACAGACACTTGGCAGCGTAATGCTGTCTTGGCTTCTGTCCAAAGAGGCTCGTCGTCAGGGCCGCCAGACAGAAAGCAGAGGTGTTGTGGACGCGTGCCTCCGCCGCAGGAGACCAGGCCCTTTGGTTCACGCTTATTGACGTGGCTTTAGAAGCTGACCTGAATGTGCTAATATTTTGATATTATAAAGTTTTAAAATTATGTTATGAGAGTGAGAGATGGTATTTTTCTCTACATCTTTTGTCTGAAAACTTTAGATATATGATCTCAACACATTAAACATAAACTGGAACATTAAAAGCTCTCAGACATTGTTAGCCTGACCGTATTACATTTGTAGAATAAGGAATACACATGCATTAGTGCTTTGTCAGGCACTGGTTTGCTGAAGCCTACATTGTGTAGTTTGTGCATGAGAATAGTTGATAAATCTGAGAGAATTGTTTTATTTTATTATTATTTTTTTGTCCTTTTTTGTCTCCTGTAGCTTCTAAAATCTTGCAACAAAAAGCCTGTTTGTTTTGTCTGTAGAACTGACCTACTTCACATTGACTTAAGTTGACTTGAGAATTACAGACTTACAGACCAGATTTGGCAGTGCTTTTATGGAAAAAAATCCCACACTCTTCAATGCAGTCATGGCTTCCCTTTCATTTTAGACTGTTAGATACCTATGAAGATGTAAGTTCTCTTATTTCTCATAAAGCTCAAATATAAGACACATCGGTATAAGTTTAGTTTTAGATGTAGTATTAGTGAGCACACAGCTGTGACGCTATCATGGAGGGCAGTGAGGCTCCACGTTGATGGGCAGTGCTCTTATGTTTTCGTCACACCCAAGCCACTGTATATTTAGAGGCTAATGATGTGTGTGTGGGTGTGGGCAATAAAATTGCCTGTGTGCACTCTTAAAAACTTGCCAGCTGGATGTGGGCTTCATTATAGCTGGAGACGGTTTGACTGAGGTAGCTTCCACGGCTATGTTTAGCGATCCTATACAAGCACGTACAGTCTTGGCTGCTTTTTCCTCCTTGACGTCTCAAACCGTTTGTCTATATATATATATATATATATATATATATATATTAATATATATATATATATATCATTCACCTGAGACAAATGCTCAGATAACATCCTGTGCAACATTCCTGCCTAAACAGCGCTACAGAATGTTTCACTTAGCCATTTTTTGATCAATTACACACTTTATTCCATTAAAAATAATGAAATCGGTTGTGTGTCTTTTTTCAGCAGTGAGCATGTTGTGCAGATTGGTTATGGCAGTGAGCACAGCAGGACCCTTTGGCCATGTTGTTGTAAGAGAGAGAAAAACTCTGTTAATGCATGCTTTATAGAAGTTTGACCTTGTGGCTTGGCTCTGACATGGGTGGAGGGGAATTTATTGTTGACTGAGAATTTCCTTGTCTCTCTTTTTGTTTTGCTTTCTTTTCATCTTCCCTTTCTTTATGTCTGCTCTTTAGTATTTAATGATGCTGTGCTGTGGTAACAGTATCAGATTGCAGTATGTGTGTTGGGGGGGGTGGTTGGGAGAGGGAAGGGACTAGTTTGATGGCACCGACTACACAAAAGAGAACAGATGCCACAAATGGCATTTTCAAATGAGGGTGGGGGGTTGGCTTTTTGGAGCCTTTCACACTTAAATGGATAAGCCTCAGTCAATCGGCAAACACAGTCACGCTCAGAGACCATGGTAATGTTTACATATAATCTTAGCAAATAAGGGAATTAATTGGCAGCATAGAGATAAAAACAAGTTGAAGCCTGCTTTGTTTATAGTCTCCATGGGGAATGACCTACTGGTTTACTGAAGTCACGTGCACACAGCTCAAGGAATAGCCTTTCGGTAATCATGAGATCAGGCATTTCATTATGTGAAAGGCTGTGTAAGTTTATTGATAAATTTAAGTGTTTTTTCATACCCAGACAACTTCAAGGAATACTCGGCAAAATGCAAATTATTCTCAGTGAGGCTGTCTGATTGGTTGTCACCACAGTAGTAATGCTGACTGATGTTTTAGAGACTACATGACCAACACTGGTAGCAAGCTCTTTTACAATACCCCTTTTGTGGTCACCTAGCATGCTAATCTACTATGATTAATGGTGGTTTAATCAGATTCAGTGGACACTGGACCATGTGTGTGCTGAATTATACCCAACCAGTGTTAGCTAGTATGAGGTTGTTGCCTTTTTTCTTTGGATTGTGTGTAATCCACCTTCATGACTGTCAAGTTATACATTATTTCTACCTATTTTTATGCTACATAATTTAGCACTAGTAATAGCAACAAAGTTGACACATGAATGCTTTGGCTGCATGTCACTGCAATAACCTTGCTTGGTAGAGTTTCAGTTTCTGCTGTATTTAATAGAGGCTGTAACCGAGAGTGGAAGAATTGTGTACCCAAAGACAAAAGGCCCTTTCAACCCAAGGCGTCGATGAGATGTTGCCATGGTCCCTCGTTGGTTTCATAAGGTGCTCAACCTTCAAGCTTTATTTTCACACCGTTGAAGACTGGGTGACTGAATGGCAAGCTTCAGCGGTCTTTCCTGTGGTTGCAGAATGATCTTGTTTGTCCAACAGTGTTGCATTATTTAACAGTCACCTTAGCAACACATCAAGCTTGTGCTGGCAGTACAAGCCAGCTGGGTGCAATCAGTTTCTGTGAGCGTATATCATGGTTTAGTGTTGCAGGAATGATTTGTCACATAAATTATCAGTCGGCAGAAGACCTGGCGCCTTGCTTGTTTGGGTCTGTTTTGTTGTGTAGCTCCTTGATTTACAGTGTAGCTCCTTGCATGTATACTACATTTTGGCCTGTCGCAATTATTACATAATTACCTGATCAGTCATTTGAGCTGATAGCAGTTTTTTAAGGCTGATTGCAATTGTTTTCCACAGTGGTTAGCTTTCAGTCATACATTTGCATCACTTCAAATAGAATCTGAATGCAGATGCGCTTTCATCAGTTGGGTTGGGGCAAATACATGTAATTAAAGATATCATGGACCTTACAAAAAACAAAAATGTTGTAACTTTTGACTGGTGTCATAACGCCTTTAGAGGGCAGCTGTGAGTAATGTTTGTTTATTTGAACTTAATCCATGTCCGTCTTCAGTTGGGAGCTACAGGGTACAGCTAGGAAGCAAGATATCTAATCAGCTATTTTGGCCACTTTAGACTTTTACTTGAATACAGTGAACAATAAAAGACAATTAATTTGTTAATCACAGCTATTTGTTTCTAAATTAATCCTCAGCTAAAATTTTATGATTGTGACAGGCCTGCCTGCCTACATAAAGTTTTTGTGTGGTATAAACCGCAGTTTCATGTCAGATAGTTAAGCTTCAGATTTCATTGACCATAAATAAACGTTTTCGTTAAGAGATTTTAACCACGGTTTTGTCTTTCATTGTCGTCAGACACCATCTTTGTTTGGTGGTCCATCTTGATGGAGAGTTAGCATTGGGCCTTATTGCATGACAACTCTCCTGGGTCCTATGAAGATGTGATCACTGTCGTCAATGTAAAGTGCAGCCATCTGTGATATAGATCAGAGCCTGTTCAGTTCTCACATTCTGCACCTTGTCTGTCTTTGAGACTGACGTTTCTAGATTCTAGGCTCCAAATGTCTCCACTGGAAACAATGTAACACTGTGGGGCAGATTGAATGAGTCATTGTCCTGGACTTTTTCAGGAGGGTAGCGTGAACTTTGTGATTGGGCAGGAACTTTAAAGCCTGGTATTTGATAGTAAAAATCTTTAAAGGCTTGGAGTGAGTATGTGAAGTACGGGAGGGGTTTGGTGTGCGTCTGTCTAGATTGTCCAGCCCCACCCAAAGGAAACATTCCAAGTGGAATTAAGAGTTCCTTCTCTTGAAATGGTGAGAATTCCCACCGGGGGCCTGTGCATGAGCAGAGAATAGAGGGAGTGGCTGTGCTGCAGTCGTCCTATGATTTGTGACCTTTTCTAGTCAATTTCACTCGACGTGACAAAAGTAGTAACGGAGGGGGGTGGTAATCGAGCAGAAAGGTAGATGGGGAAGGGAAGGGGGGGGGCTGCTTTTTATTTCCCTGTCCATTTCCTTTACCTCTCAGCAAGTCTAGAATGCCCCCCCCCCACAAAACCCCTTACCTTCAGCGCCTGTCCTGACCTGCCTGAGGTTGTTTTCTCTAAAAGGTTTGGGATCCTCTCACCTCTGCAGAGAAGTAAATAAAGCAAATTTACTTGGATTTACAACAAACCTTTTGGTCTAATTCTGTGGTAATATCCAATTCTGGACATTTTGACTTGTACCAGAAAAAGAAACTGGCACAGTTTCAGATAAACATAATGAACCGGTACTTCTCAAACGGGACACATTATACTCGAAGACTCACTAAAATATAGCCTACAGTAAAATACTGCAATAATTCGGGTAATTCCAAAAAAAATCGGGATCTTTGTCTAAATTAGGTTCAGTGTATATTGTCGACAGCAGAGTCCTTTAGCTGACAGTATATTTTACATTAGATGCAAAATATTCTAAAGCCTTGATCATCTGAATGTTATCTTGAGAATACCTCATGTCCTAATGATGGTGCTGGGCAGTGATGGACCTGTGTGGGCTGAAACATTCACACCTGTGCCATTTCTTTGAAAGACAATCTGTTTTGTAATGTAGCGCCCAGTCTGTAGTCAGCCAGTGGATATGACCCTTGCCTCAGGCCCTACTAAGGCTGTTTGGTTCTAGACAAGCAGCTACAAGCTCCTCCATGGGCCTTTGTCTCTGTTGTGGCTGTTCACTTTTATGTAGCCAGGGAAATGACCCTATTTGTTTAAGGTGAAATTTAGCATTACTACATCTTAAGTTTAGAGTTTATAATTTCTGCACTGTATGCTTTGCTGTTATTTGCAGTTTGCTGCATTTTATACTTTTGAGTAAATGTCCTACATTTGTTATGTAAGTCTTAATTGACTGTATCAAGTTTAGCAACTGCTTTCACATCGCATGTGATGGCCCTCAGCCAGCTAAGCACACTGCCTCCAATAAAGAGGGGATCCTTTACAAACCCCCACCCCCCCCAGCCCCTCGGCTCCCCAGCACAGCAAGGTGCTGAATAAATGATTCTCTGACTTTCAGCAGGGAACCCCAGGACCAATTATTTGATTTGGATAAAAAATTACAGAGGCCCCCTTTTAAGCCTGAGGGCGTATAAGTTGATTTCAGTGGTATGGCTCATGGAGCAGCTGTGCTACTGTATGAACTCTCATCACCGTCTGGACACAAATGTTCTAATCCGACAAAGGGAAAGATCCCTGTGATTATGGGTAATACAGTACTTTAAAAGGGAAAAACGGATCTATTCAATCATGTATGGTGTATATTATATTTTCTCCAGTTAGAACACAACCAGACAACAGAAATTATTTTTCCTAAAGTAGCACAGCTGCTCCATTGGCTGTGTCACTGAAATAAATATTTAAATATATCAGTCATTTCTTTCAGGACGTAACCCTATATCTTCATATTTAAATATAATTTGAAAACACCAAGTGCCTTTTATGTTGTGTAGACATAAATAATGAACCATTAGAAATAGTCCAAAATTACTTGGGGGTGACATTAACTTCCAGTATAAGCTAAGAATGTTTCTTCAAAACAAGGTTTTGTTCCAGCAGCGATGATATGGTCTTTTTTTCAGTTTTTTTTTGGTTTTTTTTGGGGGGGTGGGTGCAGCTTTGAGTACAGCCTAAATTACACTTTAAAGCTGAAATTTAGTGTTGGAGTGCCTCGTATTAAAATGTTTGACACCGATACTGGTTTTGCTTTGCATGCTATATGAACCTTCCAGGCGTTAGCATTATGTCAGCTCCAGACTGCAGGTTCTTCATTTCCTCTAAATGCAAATACTGGCCATGCTTTACAGCCCACTGTAATGTTTGCATTGACAGCCAAACAAATCTGTTGGATTTTCAAAGTTAGATTCTTCTTTGTTGAGAAAGAATCCCAACTACGTGTTTCTGTGAATCAGCCCAGTGTTTGTTCTTATCGTACTGGTAATTTTCTCGCCAGAGCACAAACTGATTTTTTTTCTGGACTGATTAAATTCAAAGTGAGATCTTACCCATGTTTCTGGGTGCTGCATGTGTGTGCTCTTAACCACACAAAAACAGTACACTAGCATTTGTGACATAAGGTGTTTGTCCTGTCTCTCAGAGTAATTATTTGGCATGGTCAGTTGGGCTATGTGAGTTTCTATTGAGTTGAGAGGGGGGGAGGGGACTTCATTTCCTCCTGCTAACCCAGATGGTCATCTGGTTCCTCCTCTTGGCTAATTTGCCCACTCATCAATCAGTCTTCTATAATATGATTAGTAAGGCCAAAGCCTGACCAGTAAGCCTGATAACAGCTTGCAGAGTTTATAAATGTCTTGTGTGTCAGATAATGTTACGCAATCTGTGTGTGAGTGCTGTGTTACCTCAATGAAAGAATGTGTTGGTAGTTGCCCGAGCACGAAGGGAAACTGTAATCTCTGAGTAAAATGTATTTATGAATACAGCTAAGGGTTCTGTTTGGTTGTACTGAGCGCAGCAGCATTTAATGACATAAATACTGAAGGTCCTCTTGAGGTTATATAGTGTATATGTATACATGCATCTGGACATCTCCCTTACTCACACATCACAATACCACACAGTGTGTCTGCCTTCCACAGTTGCTCCCCTGCTGAGTGGGCTCTCCTCTGGGCCCAGCTGGTGTGTGTTAGCTGTAAACTCTGAAGATCTCGCTCTCTCTCCAGCTGTGATTCACTTAGCATATTAAAGAGGGGGATGGAAGGGAACTCCTGTAAAAGTGCTTTATTACCTCTCTGCCTTGACTTTTCCAACTCCTCTCAGATGAGCTCTGGGTTGCAGGCTAGATGGCCCGTAATCAGGCAAAGAGTATGTGCACCAAGGGACCCTTAGAGTTTATAAGTGCTTTATGAGCTCAGCCACGCCAGTGATGCAGAGCACTTAAAGAAAGTGATCATCAGACGGCTAAAAACCAAAGTCACCAAATGTCTAAATAATTTTAAATTTTATGTCATGGGATCATTTCTCCTGATACAGTTGTATGCCTCTGGTCAAATGACATCTTTTGATGATTTTCTCGGTGAACATAAGCAAATAAGCAAATCCTCTACAAAGAGCTCACATCTGCGTGTTTTAATCCGTAGTTACTAGAAAAAATGAAACAGAGAATATAAGTTTATATATTTTATGCTATAATTGTTATATTTAATGTTTTTGTGTATGTTGTTGTTGTTGTTGTTGTTGTTATTTTATATATATCATTAAGAACAGCAACAATCCCTGTAGAGGATTAAGTAAGAAAAGCTAATGCATGAATATGACATGAAAATTAATGAAATGAGCTTGATTTTGGGGATTGAGAAATGTAGCTGTAACTCTAAGTGTGCCTGCAGTTAGAACTCAGAAACTCTAGAAGTTTAGAGGTCACCACTAATTTTCTGTAGTTGACTTTTCTCCTTTTTGTTCTCCCCAGCTTCTGACTCAAAGCCCTCCCTTCCTATTGTGTTTTTTAGCTTTTTTTCTTTGCTATACTGAGGTTGTTTCCTCTTCATCACCTTCGCTTTTGAAGCTAAAGTTGTCTTTTTTCTCCTTACAGAATGGTAATGCAAGTTGGAATGAAGAAAGCGATGGCGGGAGAGGAAGAGGAGAGGCCTCCAGGGACTTTGCCAAGGTAAACAAGAAGATCCAAGAGTCATGGCTGTTAGGTTCTTATGCTCTTATCAGTGACACACTGACACAGTTTCAAGTTGTTACCTGAAGGGCCTCTGCTGCTCTGTAACAAACTCATGAAAAGACAAAACTAAAAAATCTTAAAGAGCAGTGTTACATTTACACCTAACAAGCTGGCTTAGGCCTCTAGGTAATATTTAAAGTTGTTAATATCAAAATGCTACCAAAGAATTTAATGTGAGAGATTTATTTTAAATATTGTGCTATTTTGTTTCTTTTGTAGCTTTATGAACTGGACAGTGACCCTAACAGGAAGGAGTTTTTAGATGATCTTTTCACTTTCATGCAGAAAAGAGGTGAGAACAGTTTTTTTTTCTTTTTTTTTAAATTAACAATTTAAAAACATTGAAAGATGTTCATTGCACAGCTTATTTTAGATTTTCAGAATAATCCTTTTTTCGTGGCAGTAAGGTGCATTTTCTGGTTAATCCAAAACTCTGCCAAAGTGTGAGCACTCAGGGAGCTTGGTGCCTCTTACATAAACCTTTGCTATAAAATATTCCTGATATTTTCAAACTTCAGGATAAATGAACTGTCCCATCTGCAACAATTAGGAGGGTTATTCTATTGTTGCGGTGGCAAACGGAGTACGAATGTTGACATGCAATTAAAGTGGAAAATGTAGCCTATTATTCTGAGTAACATCAGTAAAATTGTAAAACCACTGACAAAACTACTGTATTCTTTTTACATTCTGTGTTTTCCACCAACATGTTAGTTTTAAAGTCGGATTGTATCAGAACATTACAAATGTTACATTTATTCATTTTAAATATTCAATATTTTGTCATTTTATTCAGTTTTAAAATCCTTTGATGTTTCATAAGTAACACAACTGACTGCAATCTTTCTGTGATGCATGAAGCTGTCAGTATTTTAGCCAGAGTTTCTCCTTTCTGGCGAAGGAGATTTCACAAACTGTGGACTTCTCAAAGATTTTGAGAGATCCATTGGAGAAGTATTACAAAAAGACCCTACTTTTTTTAATGTCATATGTTTCTTTAACACCACCAGCAAAAAATCTTGAGTAAAGATTGATCACAATACAATTATATTAATATATATTTAAAGTATTTTTTTGTTGATCAATTTAGGAATAGAGGAATAGGACAAAAATACACAGACATCTGCTAATTGTTTTCAGGTTGTGCGACAGCTTTCGCCAGCAAATGGTAGAATGACTGAGGTATCACAAGAATCTACCACTCAACACTGTTACACTTGAACTTAAAGCCATAATACCAGAGCTACACATTACCCAACAAGTAATGTTTTTAGACAAATGGCTGTAAAAACAATTATACTTCAGCTTTCTTTGACACACAATATGCTCACTACTCAAACGGAACATAATATAAGGCTAGCTTCTGAGAGTTAGTTGCTCCTCGACTTAGTTAAGTGGAATCATATGTCCTGAGTCTGTGTGATTGTCATATTGTGACAGTGAGATGAGTCTGCCAACGTCATCAGACAGGCTTAGCTTTCAGTGACACGGCTTGACGGGGCTGTTAACCCCTTCTGTAGGATTTAAACTCAACCAGATGGGGAGCTGTTTGTGCTGCTCTGCCAACCCCCATCCCTCCGTGTGTGTGGGTGTAAGTGGGGGTGTCAAGAAGTGAGACCTGATAATGGAGGGTGGACGGCAAAAGTGTGATCATGCCAAATGTCTGTCGGTGGGGTCCAATCCTGGTGATTAATGATGTTTGTTTGACTGCTTTAGTGTGAAAGACATGGCAGTTGAAGCAGACACTGTGACAAACTGAGATGGGTTTCTAACAAACCTCTATTCATAAGTCATCGTGTTGTTCCTGAAAACTCTCAGGTAGCTAAATTGTGGCCCACTTAAGACAGGAAGCCAAGGGCTGGGGGTCTTATCTGTTCCTTTTCCCACACACACAAAAGTGGCCAGCATGATGGTAGAAGTGTCAGCACATGAAGTTATGTTGCCTGCTTTGCCTGTAAATTAATTAATACTTCACATATTAATTAGAACAAGGAAGCAGTAATTACTTAAAAGGAAGTAATCATACTCTCAGCCCATGATTTGATCATTGATACTAGGTTCACTATTCAGTATGTTTCCAATATTTGAACATTTGAATGAAGGAACATGATGACTATAAATCTTGTTGTTGTAAAACTTGATGTTCAAAGATTGTAGTTGCATTAAATGTCATAGTTAATATAATGTATATTCGCCACACTGCGTTGTCAGATCTCCACGGTGCACATTGTCACACATTTCTGTGTCACAGTGCATTGGTATACCTCTAGTTACTTATTACTTATCATAGTCAAGTCAACTATCTTAAATTTACAATCCTGTTTCCAGAAAGGGTGGGTTGCTGTGAAAAATATAAATAAAAACAGAATGCAGTGATGTGCAAATCATTAAAACCCCATATTTATTCAAAAATGAACAGACAACATATCAAATGTTGAAACTGAAGTTTTGTTTTTTTGAAATATATGCCCAATTTGATGCCAGCAACACATTTCAAAACAAAAGACTGGCAAAGTTGTGTAATGCTTCAGAATAGCACCTGGTGGAACGTCTCACAACTTAAGTTAATTGACAACAGGTCAGTAACATAATCGGGTATAAAAAGAGCATCCCAGAGAGGCTGAGTCTTTCAGAAATGAAGATGAGGAGGGGTTCTCCACTGTGTGAAAGACTGCACGACCAAATAGCACTGCATTAAAAACAGACATGATTCTGTAAGGAAAATCACTGCATGGGCTTAACACATCAAAAAACCAATGACTGTGAACATGTCTGCATCCACAAATGCAGGTTAAAAAAACTTTGTGCATGTATTGCAACAGCATGGCACCATAGTAAGAGTCCAGCTGGTAAACTAACCTGCCTGCAGAATCCTCCAGACCTGTCACCCACTGGAAACATTTAGCGCATTATGACTCGAAAAATTTGACAAAGGAGACCATGAACTGCTGAGCAGCTGAAATCATATTTCAACCAAGAATGGGGAACATTTTTAACTTTCTTGGTCTCCTCAGTTCACAAACGCTTACAGAATGTCGTTAAAAAAAGTGATGCAACACAGTGGTAAACATGCCCCATACCAATTTTCTATTAGAGTTTAAATGATTTGTACATTGTTGCATTTTGTTTTTATTTACATTTTGCACAGCATCCCAACTTTTTTGGAAACAAGTTTGTAATAAATGTTGGTTAGAGTTCCGTGCAATAATTCAAAGACACAAATGGGTCGATAGATGAATGCGTAGGATGAGATGGGGTTTACACTAAGATATGGGGTAATGTAATTTTACCATTGTTTCTCAGTGATTTTAGTCCCATCCAAATTTGCCATATTGGTCATTTTAACCAACTGCGCGCTCCTGCGGAGAAGATTTTGGCACCTTTCACCAACTAGAAAACAAACCATAGAATTAACTGAAGATTATATTGATCCTGTGATGAATTGACATGTTAGTAAAATACTAACATATACTGTAGGGAAAAAAACAAGTTTGTACTAAGCATGGCAGCACTGTAGGAAGTGTTTGAGTTATTTGTGTCAAAAATCTAGCCAATATATTTTGTCATACCTCAAGTATATGATATAAACATCAAAACATGTAAATGACAGAAAAAAGCTTGTTTTTCTGAAGCAGTGTTGAGTGTTGACTGTAAATTCCAAAGCTGTTAACAGTGCTAATAAAACACCACATTCATGTAAGACAACATTCTTATCGAAGTGAAGGTAGTGTGTAAATTGAGTAGTCACTCGGTCTCTGTAATGTATAGTAAGATTTCTTATCCTGTGAGAATCAGTCATAAACAGTGGACAACCAGTGGTAAAATTGCATTGCTCCACTTCCACCTTGGAAAACTGAACCCGTTCAAATAGTACTCATGACAAGTAATGCTATAAGATTATATGCTTTAACAGCAAACTGTATGCTGAGCAGTAGGCCTCTGTCTCTTGCTCTGCAGTCTCTGCTGTAGGATTAGCAGACAGTGTCTGTGCAGTGTCATCAGCTATTTGCTCTGATTTCTTGTAGAAACACAGCTTTTTTCCACTGTTTGTTCTCAGTTGATCATTTCAGAAACTTGAACCAGTCAAGCGTTGCTTTCACACAGATTGAAACACATGCACGTGCATGCACACACACTTCACCTCGATACTCATGGGCCTCTATGCATTGTCCTACTTGTCAAAGTCTATGAAACCTGATAAGACTGGAGGAGCATAGAGGCAGGGGCTGCAGGCCAGTCGGGTGAGGGATGTTTGGAGTGTGTGTGTGTGTGTGTATATGTGTGTGTTCACAGGGGGGCAGGTGGGGTGGCCACTTGCTCGGGGCCTGGGCTGGATCAGATAGAAGTGGAGGAGAGGTGGATTAAGGGGCCCCCTGTCCTTCTGTGAAAGATTAATGAGTCCCTAAAATGTAGGGCCCCACCTTTGATATGAGGAGAATGACAGACAGTGGAAAAGAAGAGACAATGGAAAGGCTCGAGACCATCAGCAGGGTATGAAAAAGGGAAGAAGAGTAGATGGGGGGTGAAGGAAATGGTGACTAGATAGAAGAGCGAGAAGCATAGTTTATGAAGGAGTGCTCACATTGAGAGCCTGCAAAGAATAAAAAGGAAAAGTGTATGTAATGTTTCAGCGAAAAATTGATTCGATTCCAAACACATGAGGAAGAGATGATGGACACTAAAATAATAATGTGCTTATTATCAAAGCCCCCCACCCAGACAGATATAGACATGCTTTTTTTTGGTGTAATAAGGTATCATACACATTCAAAAATATTGTGGAAAATTTTAAATGAATTAAATTCATTAATTTTCATTAGCATGATTGTGTTCACGTACAGTATTGCCAGTCAAACAGTAGCCAGGTTTCCACCCAGTCGTCAAATTAAATTCAAACAAATAACTGAAATGTCCCAAAAACTGATGCAGATTGTGTAAGATAATAAAACATCATGTTTTATAAGAACACGTATGATAAATATGGAGTCTACGGATACATCTTTTATGTTGAGCAGGTTATTGTTGCTGTTTTGTTTAATTTTACAGACAGAATGCATAACTGTTCAAGAATTGTTCTTTTACTGTGGAATGTTTTTTTTTTGTCTTTGGTAAGGTAAAGTCAAGTCTTAACTTCATCAGTCCACCAATAGCTGCTGCCTGCTACTGTTTTACTGAACTTCCCATTCACAGTATGGCAGATATGTTTCCATCATAATTTTTTTTTTATTGGCAAAAAACATATAAGAGTTACACTTGTCTTTGTGGAGAGTGCAGTATAGAGTTATTCCAGTTATTTCCCTGCTGCACACAAGAGAATGGGAGCATGTATTGTGCTGAGTTAATGGTAAGTGTGGCATGTCCTGTTTGTGGACATTTTGTCTTTTGGCCCTCCTGAGGCTTGTTATTCTCCTTATGTGTGTTTATGACATCCTGCTGAATGCACTTCCTCTGTGTTTTTATGTGTTCTGCTGCTCCCCCGCCCAAAGCGCTCTACACTTTTATGGTGACCCACTTGAGATTTATGCTCAGAAAGACAAGAAGATCCCTCTACCTCTTTCTTTTCCTCTACTGTGCACTTTCTGCCTGTTAGTTCTGTTTAAAGTCCACAGACACAGGTAGACTGAGCAGTCCCACACTTTCTCACTCTCTGTTTCTTGAGTTATGTTTGTGTAGTTCAGAATGTTGGGCTTTTTAAGCCACTGAAATGGAGAGGCTGTAATCAAACACAGGCACTGTATGAGTGTCACACAGTCAGATGTACATATTGGTAGATTAACAGTGACGTTTATGTGAACTCAAACTGATATTTGATGTATTTGTTGCACTCTGGAAGAGCATAACATTTCACTGATGTTGGGCTCCTGCACTATTATTATAATAGAATTATTATGTGATAATAATAATTATTATTGTCATTAACAGTTAAGTCACAATAAAATTAGTTTTGCTAAAAAAAAAAAAGACATGAAAAAGTAAAAACTGGAAAATGCTTTGCCTTAATAATGCAACCTTAACCTCCTGATATTAGTCTACCGACAAGAACTGAGATTTGTGCAGATTGAGTTTACAGATCAGGTGGATCGAGAGTGGCAGAAGAAAATATTAATAATTTCTTCAGAATGAAAGGTGTTTGTCATCCACTTCAGAAATACTTTACAAAGCAAGGAATAGCCTCCGCAATCTCTTACATGTAGATGTTATGATAGTTTCCAGATACCTGTTTACACTGGGGGGCGGTGAGAGGATATTACTTATCGTGCTCCAGAGTAGATCTGAAATTTGATGTGGGCCATGATGTGATTGGATGGATGTGGTTCTGCTGCTAATGTGTCCAATTTTGTGAATTGTTTGGGTGTGTGTGTGGGTGGGTGTGTGTGTGTGTGTGTGGGTGTGGGTGTGGGTGTGGGTGTGTGTGTGTGTGTGTGTGTGGGCCCCAGACGCTGACATAGTACTGTCAGGCCATGTGTTGGCTGATGGGGCTCTTTTAGCAGTAATCCAGATTCCCTTCCTTTTGTCTAGGCAAAGGAACTGCTGCTCTTTATGGATTTTTGGATTATGATTTGAGGTTGCTGAGGGTCAGCATGAGCATTGATGCAAATGTGACCAAAAAAGTTTTTTTTTTCATTGTCAAAGCAAGGATTCTTTTATCGGATGCTTGTTACTTTGATCTTGCAGCTGTACTCTTTGACTGGCCTCTTCACTGCATAGATTTTTTTCAAGGCTACATCTGCAGAAGTGATTAGTTCTGTACTTATTTTTGTCCAGAGCATACCACCAAATGATTAATTTTACAATTTATATGTTGTAGCTTTTCTTTTTCATATTTCCTAGGTAATCTGACACTGGGATTTTCTGTTTTTTTGTTATTTGTTTAGTTATATTTTCATTTTTCTGCACCTTTGCCCTATCTTTACTCCTTGGCAGTTTCTGCTGCCATCTCTGTCTTCCTGTATCATATGATGGCTGCAGGCATGTGTTTTGTCTTTCACATGTGCAGCCAATCAGTGCATATTTTGAAGCTGCAGTGGAGGCTAGAGCCTTTACAGTCCAGTTCTGTAAATGTAACCTAACCTACACCTACAGTTGGTTAGCTTTGCTTTAAATCAACAGGAAGAGAGTAACTAAGTCATCCTTCCGAAGCGGCAGGATGTTGGCATCAAACTTGAGCCCCAGCAATAAGAAACACCTTTTTTTTTTAGTTTGCTGAGTTTTGTCGCATTGTCATCTGTGTGTGTTATGCAGGCTTTTTGGACAAAGCTCTCTGCTCTAGGTGATAACATCCATTACTCTTTTTTAGGGGGACATTCTTTAGTTTGGAACCCCATCAGAAGTTTATTTTTTGTGATATTATAAATGTGACCTAAGCTACAACAAAATAAACACTACAAATTCCGTTGTATTTTTTCCACTTGGTTAGTTAGTTGGCAGCTTTGTAGTTAATAGTTATTTGGCCAAACAGAAGGTTGTTGGTGTTGTTGTGTTGTTGTTGTTGGTGTTGTTGTTGGTATTAGAGCACAACAGAAATAACAGCAAAATATTTCTTCCTGCTAATTGACTGATGAATATTGGATCAAATACCACACTTAGCGTCTGCCTGGAGTTGCAGTCTTGTGCATACATAACTTCTGTCATTCCCGTACCATAACCTTACCATTTACTTAAAATTTTGGGTATGTTTATGTATATCAGATTTAGTCTTTTTAAAAATACATTTATTCTTGCAAATATATGTCACATTCTCTTGTACCGGCATCAGACTTCACAATCCCGGGATCAGCCTTTCGCTATGGTCACTGTGTCCGATTAGGCAATCATAGTACCATTAATTCGTACCATGTCTTGGTCAGAGACTGGCAACACTACAAGTTACAACACCGACCAATCATTGTTCACATTCTTGAGGCAGTTCATAAATAGTCAGAGAGCAGGGTCAAGAAATTGTCAATCGGAAGCGTTATGTGTGATGCTGGCAGTTTTGTGCTCTGAAAAGAAAGGAAAGGAGAAAAAAAAACATTGTCGACCTGTTCCGTAGTGTGACCAAGAGGACTGTATGGGCTGTCAATCCCAGAGAGATTTTGAGGTAACGAATGTGTTAACATATCAAAAACATTAAATAAATGATGGGTATCGAAAAAGTTTGCCTCTATGTAACGAGATGCTATAAACGCTTTTGCTATTTCTCGCCAGCGTGGTACTCCCACGAGGAAACGTCAAGGGCGGGGTTATTGTTGCCACAGTTTAACGAACCTTTCCTCTATTGCGTTGTTCCATCTGACAGTTCCGACAGCAACGTCCCTCTTTCTCTTTACCATGTTTACATATGTGCGCCAGGCAGCACTCTGTCATCCTGTTGTTTAACAAAGAACGAGTTGCAGGAAATGTCAAACTAGGCAGGAAAATACAAAAAATTCTGACATACTAGTCTTTTCATCGGGGTGTCGTGGGGCATCCCAGACATATGTAGCATCGAAGTTCTTTGATTATGTCACACTGCAAGACCCATTCATTGTTCCCAACCCTGATATTCGGGACCGCTGCTGAAAATTTGCTGGCTGTGTCAAAATCGAATTTGTGTAGTCTGATCCTGGCATTACCACATGCCGATCTTAAGAAATAATTCATTTTTAGTGCAGTTCTCTGAAGATATTCCCACATCTCTACATGGTTATTTGTAGTTTACAGTCGAAGTGCTGGAGTTGTTCTTGATACCTAAACACTTCTGATTGAAACATTCTATTTGGGTCTTGTACAATGTCTTTAGCCACCATATCATCCAGAATGTCTGATCTGGTGTGAGACCATGCATTTCCTGTGCCCCCTTCTCCTTTCCTTTCACTTCAGCCCTACAGTAAGAAAGGCAATCATTGTTTAGGCCAGAGTGTGGTATTTCCTTCATCCAGTCAGCATCGCAAGGGCCTGCTATTGGTTCATTAGAGAGTAAAGGCCTCTTAATGTGGGCAGCTGTTTCCTCCATATATAGGGCAGGGGTCAGATCCACTGACCTGTTTTTTACTAGCAGGACGGACAGAACAGGGGAAGGGAAAGCAGAAAAGAGGGAATAAAGTGAATAAAGTACGCTAATTCTACTGTAAAACATTTCTTTTTGTGAAGTTCAAACTAATCTGAGAAATCTTGAAACTGCTGTTTTGCTCAACTGTTGATAAAATTTTGTAGTTGCAATGACATTTGGATTTAGCAGTTTTGTAGAAAAATAAATGAACTTTTATTTTGTATGTCATCATTCTTTTATCTAAATCTTACTATGTCCGGAAGTTTGTCCTGTTTTTTTTCCTCTCTCTCCCAGGCTTGTTAGTTGTGACTGATTTGTTTAAGGCTTAGCAAGGTCAGGTCCTACTTGCGCTAACGCAGTCTGTCAGGCTGAGGGGGCAGTTCTAATCACAGCACCGCTCTGCCTAATGTCAGGGCTCACTCTTTCATGTCATTAACCTTTCCTGTTTTATCCTAATGTCTTTTCCCGTTCATGGCTACAGAGAGGTGATCAGTTGCTTTTAGATAAGTATTAGGCCTTAGAAAAAGTTTTCATGATGTACAAAGTTGTGAATGGCTTTTCCACCACGTGTGAGCAAGGTCTTACAGTTATGGAACATGCCACAAGCGTTCTCCCTTGACGGTACTACTTCACGTCCCATACTTTTGACCTGTTTCTAAATCCCTAGCATGGTGACCTGGGGTTAACCCGGAGCTTGAGCCCGTTCACTGATCGTTTGATGAACGAGTAATGTCGTCCCCAGCGCTAAATAACTCGTTTTCAAAGCAAGACCTTGCTCCTGTCTCCCCAGGGAGTGCTGGGCCCTGTCTTGGAAGCCATGCGGTTTTAAATCACTCCGTGCTCTCTGGGTAAATGAACACGTCATGCCTATTGGCATACTCCTGAGAGGGGGCTTCAGAGGCAAATGAAGGCATATTGCTCCTGTTAAATCCCCACAGAAACACAGCTCAGATTCATCTGCCTGATGAAAGAATAAGGTTAAATATCATGGTTTGATCTTCAGAGGTCCTTTTTTGCTGTCTGCGCTAGATTTATTCTAGAGATACCTGTAGGCCACATTTCATGCTAGTCACCCACTTGTAAGAAAACAGACATTTGTTAAAGTAGTCATGATGAAATAGCTCAGCTGTTAGGAGTGTTTCCATCATCTGAAATGTCTAGTGACAGCTACCATTGGAGGCTCCTTGGAGTGCTTTTTTTTCTGTTTGCTCAGGAAGCATCAGCCCCCCATGTGATTACTTCAGAAGGAATATGTAGTCGCAAGTGATATGATGGTGATTCATACAATTATAACATACTGTATACTGTTTCCTGCGACATCTACTCTAATATTGTGAATTTGAGAGGCTAAACTTTAATAGTAGAAAAGGGTCTGTTTTTGTTTTTTTTTTTGTTTGTTTTAATGGGCCTTTTGAAAATGTGCAATAAAAAGTACCAGGAATCCAAAATACAATTTAGGGCAAAATTCACACATGGCTGTCTAAAGTCATCTCATCTCCTGTTCATCCATGTGGATGTGTAAATGAGACGGGCATAATCCTAACCTCAGCTCACCAGAGCTATTCCTGTCTGCCACACACATTAATTGGTTTTGTTCTGGGATTGGAACAGTGTAGGTATAGGTACAGGATCTCCTCCATCCCTCTCTCTCTTTCTGTCTCTCTCTCTCTCTCTCTCTCTCTCTCTCTCTCTCTCTCTCTCTCTCTCTCTCTCTCTCTCTCTCTCTATCTCTCTCTCTCTATCTCTCTCTCTCTCTCCTCATCTCCCCACACAGTAACTGGGCTAACAGAGTGTGTGTGTTTGGATTTAGCGGACACAATCCCTCCAAATGAGCTTCATTACACGGGCCTATCCACGCGTCCCCCTGCTGCTAGCACTCACGGATTAAAAACTTGCCCCAATCCCTGTTCAGCTGGGCAGGGTGCGGAGCACCCGGTCTCACATTGAACCTTTTAATTAATGCCTGGTGCAGCTTCTTACAGCATTACCCCTTCCCTTCTGCCAGCCACTTTCATGCTTAGCACCGCAGCACTCTTATATACAGGGCGGTCCATATGTAATTTGACTGACTGCTTTTTTGCTTGTTTTTCTTTTTGTTTGTTTTGTTTTTGGCCTGAGTTTCAGAACCTTATGATTAAAGTAAAACCTTGACTATTTAATATAAACATTGACAGTGCTCTGTCAGGCCTGTGATGTGGCCACTGCTAACTTTAGTGCTTGTGGTTTTATTATTTATTTTTTTGCCTTCAGACTTGTCTTCAGTATGTGAAATACATGTCTAATAGCGTTGAGGCTCAGCCTTGAAAACTGCATGCTTGCCGTAACAGTTGGATCTGTATTTCTGACTGCTTCCTGCCGCTGCTGTTGGCAGTCACATCATCTATAAAACCAACTGAGCCAGTTTCATTGCCCCTTCCACCATGCTTTGGGTCAGGAGCAGTCCCCTCCAGATTTCCTTCATCTTACTCTTACAGTTTTGCCCCAGTACTCTGAAGAGCTTTTATGTACTTGAAGGAGAAAAGGTATACATGTATAATAGATTACATGGACAAAAAATGAAATTAGGCACATTTGGCGTTTGGCACAGCTTTCACAATAAGCATAATTTACCATGTGTAGAGCTCAAAGTACTAGTGGTGGCCCGGGGCCTGTGCCTTGACTAGGGAAGTACAGATAGGGCAGATGTGTTGATGATCTGACGGACATTTATAAGACATAGAAATTGGGACTACATCTACTTGGATTAGCCGTACAGAGTATAGTTTCTGTGGTGTTACAAATGCAACAAAATAAATAAAATTCAGTGCCATTGAACGCCTAAACATTCTCCTCTTTTCTGGAAACAGTAAATACTCATCAAATGTCACTTGGAAATCTAAACATCGTTTTTTTTTTTTTGTTTGTTTGTTTTTTGTTTTTGTTTTTAAACCATTATCTGTCAATACTGATATGATTCTGGTATCATTGTGTATCCCTTGTTTCAACCTGATGCTTCCCCTTTGGGAGGACTGAATGACGCCAGCACATCCATGTTCATTTACCAACTTTTCAGTCCGTCTGGGCCTGCGTACGTTATATGACCAAACAGCTTCACAGTTGGGATGGGGTGCTTGGTAACGTATATGTCAGTCCTGAAAGCTTCATAGTCATTAAAAGAAGGGGGCTCCACCCTCCACAACTGGCTTTACTGCCACAAGGAGAGACAAAAGCATGGAACAATATAGAAATCTATGCTACACGTCACATCACGAGCACTTCACAACGTAATCACTTCTTTAGAATTTAATCTGACTCCTTGTTTTGTCTTCAGGTACACCAGTGAATCGTATCCCCATCATGGCCAAGCAGGTCCTGGACCTCTATAAACTCTATAAACTCGTGACTGAGAAAGGAGGCCTGGTAGAGGTGATCAATAAGAAAATTTGGAGAGAGATCACCAAAGGCCTAAACCTCCCCACATCCATCACCAGCGCAGCCTTCACCCTCCGCACACAGTAAGGATTAAAAAACTTTAACTGTGTAGAACACACCGTCATTGTCCCTAAGGCCCATTTGGAAATGTTTTGTTACAGGATCTATATAATTACCGTAAGGTCCACATTCACTCTATATTGTAATCCATAGTCAAATGTTTTGTCATGAACGTGTTTTGGTGTCTTGGCTGTTGCTGTCCACTCAGCAATGTTCAAAGTGTTTGTGCTTGAATTTGTGCAGTATCCTGATCTGTGTCCTTGTGTCCTCGTGTCCTCTCTAGGTATATGAAGTACCTCTACCCATATGAATGTGAGAAGAAAGGGCTTAGCTCTCCTGGGGAGCTGCAGGCCGCCATCGATAGCAACCGCAGGGAGGGCCGACGCCCTGGCTACAGTAATAGCCTCTACCGCTTCTCTCCCTCGCCGAGTGGGGGTGCCCCCCACCTCCTTTCCCCTCCCAAGATGCACCTGCCTGCTTCTGGACACAACGGCCTGCAGAGCACACCTACTCCAGCCCTTAAAAAAGGGACAGGTAAATGCGGCTGGATTTACACGCTGGGAATACAGCTTTCTCTGTTGAACAGCTTTGTTGGGCAGTTTAAAACCCCTGTCACAGGTCAGGCTCCATGATGGCTCACAGAACCAACAAGTAACATGATAGTTAAGCTTGCTAGTACCTAACACTGCTAGCTACTTGCTTTTGGTATCGACAACACAGTACCATGAAACTTTCAATTTAAGATAATCTGACGTCAACCGTAAAAAGTGGATAAAATCACACAGCGTGGCAACTTACAGGTGGCTGTTGGGATTGTGATGCCAATAAAATTGAAACTGCCCCTCCCTTCAGTCTCTACAGTGACTGATATTGTCCAAGGTTTGAGTAACTGCGAGAGTGAAATGTGCAGAGCAAACTAACAGCTCTGAATTAAAGTTGTCCAGGATCCTGTTAAACATGTGGGAGCTGAAGTTGGCTTCCGATTTGCCAGCTTGTTTGGGAATTTTCTGTTCCAGCTTAAATGGTGGTGCTTTTGCAAATGCAGACTTTGTATTTGAAGGAGGAGACAAAAGTTTACGGTATATCAGTTCTGTGTACCGAGTTCTCCTTATTCAACTATGTCAATGTAAATACGATTTTCAATTCTCTTTTTAAGAAATGGAACCATGGGGTTTTCAGTAACGTCACATCTTCCACAATTTGTCAGTGACCATTGTGTTTCCTTTTAGTAAAGTCAGTATTTGTCCTGTACAGTCATTGGACTGTTTTAGCAAATCCTGTTTGGGGCTTTAAATGCAATTTGCATCCAGTAGCGGCTTCCAGTAGTGACCCCTTTGCTGAACCTGCTGACATTTATTAAGATAAGTCGTTTGTATATGAGAAAGGGATGTTTTTTGCACAACTGAGCTATTGTGTGTTTAAGGGTTGAAGCGCCACCTGCTGGCAAAATACCAATATTTCTTATTTCTAGTTATCAGGATTTATTAAATTAATTAATAAAACTATAAACCTGGTATTAGATCATTTTAATGCCATTAGACAAAAGAAATGTACAGCATTTTTAAGAAAGCTGCGTATAAGGGCAGACTGTAGCAGGCAGGAAATGTGTCTGGGAAATGGAGCAGTTTTCCTGGCCTGCAGGGGCTGATTGGGAAAGGCCATAGTGTGAAAGCCATTAAGAGGAAGGTTTTCCTGAGGCCCTGCTGCAGGCAGTCACCTTAGGGGCCTCAGTTAACACATTATACATATGACTGCAGTTCAGCATGCTGTGCTTGACTACGTTGCCTAACTGTTCTCTTATTAAACTCATTACAATGTTATTTTATGGTAATGATGTAACACATCTTCAACCACATCTTCAATTATGTGATTCAGCTGTCAATTAAAAATGTACACGACCGTTCAAAAGTCTGGAATCATTGCAAAATTATTTTCATTAATATAAAACCAATTTTGCAGATATCTTGCAGATTTATAAAGTTGTAATATGGTGCTAACTTTCAGTTAAATATTAGGAAGCTTTAAATTAAGGAATTTTATGTGTCCTGAATAAAGAACAGAGCTGTGATTTCATTACTGAGAAAGCTGAATAATAGAGAATTTCAATATTCTTTTGTCTTTTGAAAACTGGTAATCAAATCTCAAGGCAGATAACTATTCTACCAGTACATTACTTAGCATTTAATAACCTTTTGTTCCCGGCATTTAAAATGCAAAATATTGACGGAAATATAACAGTACTTCTGGTATCTAGTTTTTTATTTCAGTCTACACTGTATGGTTTTATAATATAAAATAATTTAATAATATGACAGGTAATTCTAAACAGTATTGTATTTGTCTAATGAGCAAGCAGTGTTTGTTCTGAGTATTATTTAACTTTTAGCCCTGTTTGTATAAATTGGGTCTTCATCATTCTTGTTACTGTTTTGTCTGCTTTCTCAGTTCCTGAAGAGGGTCCTGCCTCCATGTTGCCAGGTCGAATCCCCCTGGCTCTGGCTCTGGGTCACCAGCAGCAGCAGCTGGCCCGGGCTGCCACCCTGGAGCAGCTGCGTGAGAGGCTGGAGACTGGCATGGGTGCTCCTGCTATGGAGGCGCCAGAGAGAAAGATGGCACGCTTGGCAGAGGAGCAGCAAAGGCTGCTGCAGCAGGCCTTCCAGCAGAACCTGCTTGCCATGGCATCACAAGTGAACCCTGCCAACCTCCGCATCAACAGCACCAGCACACGTGGTGAGTCTTCAGGCTTAAATTGCCTACGTTGTGGAAATTGAAATAAAATAATAATCTATAATAATAATACGTCTTCTCCCTTCCATAGAGGAAAAGCAGGATCTGTCTCTCAGTATCTCTTCCAGTGGATCGGCCAGTATCACCGTGTCCGTAGAGGTCAATGGGATTATTTACTCAGGTCTGTGACAGAACTGATACCATCGGAAAATTAGTCATAACCTGTTATAACCTGTGTTTAGCTGTGTTGTATTTAGTTAAGATTATTTTAGTTTTTATGCCTTTCATCACCATCCTAAAAGAACCTCGCCTCTCCAGAACGGTAACTTTGAGAGGAAGAGAAAACCTTTTTAACATTGATTAGTATTAAAAAGAATCTTGTGGAAAAAAAGGTCTTTTTAGGATAATGAGATTGCGTAATTTGCTTATTTAACCTTTTTGACCTCTTTTTGTACAGGTTCCCTGTATGCTCAGAAGTCTTCTGTAGCCATGCCTAACTCAGCTACATCCTTAAGCCAGAGCTCCACCCATAGCCCCAACATCGCCTCCTCCTCCGCCTCGTCCTCCTCCTCCAAGGGCCCTGGTTCTGTGGAGCCAGCTGGTGCTGTCTCTCCCTAGCTCCCAGCAGCCTGCCTAACTATAGTCTCCCTCTCCTGGAGAAGCACATCCTGTCTATGGCGAGTTTTTGGCCATCCAGTGGACTATCAAAGCCAAGTCTACCTCCTTTTGAGATCATTCAGGCTCATTTCTGCTGAGAGGGGCCTCCACTTACACAGAGTTTAGTAACTGCTCTGCCCTGTTGCAGATGGCCTGTGCCCTTTGCCACATGTCTGCTGCAAACTCTCTCAGGACTTGGAAGATCATGAAAATGATCATATCCAAAATCACAACAAAGACCTCAACTTAATCTTAATGAAAATGCTGTTATAAGCACATTTCGTGCTCCACACACGTTTAGTAACTGTACTATATGCCTTCCTCTATGCATACTCATCCATAGAATCATCTGTTTACAAATGCCGCTGCTAAACAATCATGGCAAAAATACTCTGCCAAAATCCTACAGTGGGCATTTAAACATTTTTCCATCAGTAGGTGTTCTTTTGTAATTATCTTATGCACACCAAGAGTGGATTACAGTGTATCAGGGCTGAGTACTCTGATTGCTGTCTGATCTATGAATAGAGGGTTTTTTTTTATTCATTTTGCTAGATTTCAAATGGACCACAATCCCATCAAGTGTTATTTGCAGTTGTTTTTGTTAGCAGTGGGGTCAAACTTTTTTTTCTTATCTTTTCTTTCTTTATTTAGTGTATTTTCTTGATTTGATTGTGGATTTGTTTATCAATTATTTTAGTTTCTAGATATACAGAAATATTCATTTGATTTTGAAAGAGTTTTGAAGAGTTTTGAGTATTGAAACTGCAGTTTACACAGCTTAAAGCATACATTTTGCTATTATAGACATTTTATAGACAACAGATTGGTCCAAAGAATGGTCTTGACCATAGGCACGACATTAGAGGGGACACCGAGTGTTCCACAAGTCAATCATTTAGATGGCGTCGGACGATCAGTTACAGGCTCATTAATATGGGCCCTTATTAGCATGTTATTTCCTTGGTATGTGGAGATGGTTTGAGGAATTGTTCAGATAGACTTTTTTGAATCAAACCAAGATGCAAAAAGGCACGATAATGCTGAAATCAAAGAAATTTCAGGGTCTTTGTTCATAAAGAATCTAAGAGTTCTCACGATGCATACTGATCCTGGTCACACTGTGCTAAAGGAAAAACAGGAACAGCGCTTTAAGTTTGGGGCTTTTTTTTGTTTTTTTTTGTTTTTTTTTGCATTCCTCCCCTTTCTCCTTGAAAATTGTCTATCTTTATTTGTTTCTTTGTTTTTCTTTTCTTTTTACTCTCTTATGACTTTAGACCTCAAATGCCTTTCCATATTGGAAAGCAAGTTTCTCAGGAATTTCAGGTTGATCTCAGTGGTTTTTACCTCAGCACCACAACGCCTCATGTCTCAAATGAACAAGGCTAGATATACCTCAGCGGGAGAAGTGAAATAGCTACCTCAAAATTACCTTTGTATTGTATAAGTCAGGATTTACCTCAGAATTAGCTCCAGACACTAGATAGTCAAATAAAGATTTTTTGAGTTTTATGAATTATCTCTGAAAGTACCTCTTATTAAATTCTGCTATGTTCTCAGGTTAGTAGTGGACAAAATACCTCAGAAATATGTACATAACTAACAACAACTTCCATGCAGTGGTATGAGAATTATTAGACGTTTATGATGATAAAGAGAGAAATCTCATATCAAGTGTTTCAGTTTTTTCTATAAAGACCATGTGTCAGTGGGATTGGGGTTGATCTTATTTCAATTCAGTCAGGTCTGTTCAGTACCTGATAAATGTAAATAGTGATGAATTTCAGTTTTGAATGGAGCTTTGTTGCATCTACATGATTCACTGAATTAATGAGATTCCCCCAAACCTTACAACACAGAGCAGTCTTCAGTAAGGGATGTGGTCAGGAGGTGATTTTGTTACCTCTCGAAGGACCCACATTCACCATCCCTACTTTGACATTTTGTGCTTGAAAATATTTCCTACAGATATGATATCTCTTACCTCTTTGACAGATAACTACACAGCTGAAAACCAAAGACCATCTCACTGTATTTCTACTGTGCTCTCTGGTGTTCTCACTTTATTTACACATGGAGCTTGACAAAGTGGAATTAAAGTCTGAGTTAATGCAACAAGTCATGTCGTTTGATCTTTTGTTAATGTTTGCAGTTCTGCAGTGGTTGGTTAGAGGTCTTGAATTTTTATTCTTAGATATTTACTGGAGTGTTAAAAAACTCCTTGGAGATTTTGATCTCGCTGTTCTTGGCTTACTGTTACACCTGATATGCTTTACCTTTATGAAGCAAGTCTCTGAAATTACACGCAAGCTTATTGTATGAAACAAAAGCAGAATGCAGTTCATTCTGTTTAACACCAAGAGGCAGTGTTACCTTCACTAGGTACACAGACAGTATCAGAGATTTGTTCAGCTGCTCACTGATCTGTGCACATGTTGCTCTTCGTACAGTTAGGTTTCTGTTTACACTATATCAAAAGGCCCTACATTTTTCTTAGTGGTTATTTTTTTCCATTTAATTCAGTTTTGCATCACCATTTTCCAAACTTTTTATTCTCTAGAATAAATAGACTGTTTCAGGTACTGTGCCTTTAAGACTGATTATATGTAAATGAGCCCTGTTCTGATAGGGCAGCCAATGTTGTGCCTCATTCATAAAGCAGTCTGGGCTGAATCACTGCTTATAACTTCGGCATGAATATTCAAGAGTAAACTACTCTGGATTGAACAGGGTGGATAAATGATTATTTTCATGACATTATAAAATAATGAATTCAAAACAGCCTGTTTTTGCACCTTTTGTTTCCATATATGGACTGTATGGACTGTGAAGTGAATAGTACATTTTGTAACCTTACCAGTGTTTACATACTATATTATTCCAAAAGTTTTTTTTATGATACTGGCCCTTTAAAAAAACGAGGTACGCATTAAAGAGCAAACATGATTCTTTTTCAGCGTTAAAACAATGCTTCACTGATTAAGAACAGTTGACACAAATTTCAGGCACACTTTATTTGGATGGTTCTCTGTAGATGATCTATAGATAATTAAACCATTACCAAACTTTCTGGTGATAGTTGATTATCAATAACATTAAGGTTCGGGTTAGGTTTAGGAGTAGGTGTAGGTTTTGCCTTGAGGTTAGGGTTAGGAATAGATTTAATAGAATCTTCCACACTTCAGGTTCCCTTGCGTTTAATAGATATTTAGTTGAACATTACGTAAAAATATACTGAGCATCTACAACGCATCTACAGTGGACCAAATAAAGTGTTACCCAAATTACCCCTTACCCCAAACAAAAGACATGTTTGTCAGTCAATCATGTTTGCTGTAATATTACAGGCCCCAATATACAACAACTCCTAATGTTTTTTAATGACTGTTAGTAATTATAATATATTTAATAAATATTCTCACTAATAAATGAGAACATGTGAATTATTAACCATTTGTTTAGTGACATTGATGCTCAACAATTATTTTGAATTGTAGAAACCTAATCATTAATAATACTTTGCTATTAATGATTTAGTTTTTGATACTCCTAAGCCCTAAAATATCTAACTCGAAAAATTACGTTTGCTTATTTCCATACTTGCTACTTTGTGATGCATAAAACTTTCCATAATGTTAATCATTATTAAGTGGTTCATATGCACCTTTGTAACAGTAATCATTAATTGTGCATTTATAAATATGTATTGTGCCTCACACACAAATATAATACATCCATGAAAAGCATTTACAGTGCTTTATTTGTACATCACTGAGCAAATAGTTAATAATCAATATTGTAGCACTTATTAATGCCAAGTAACATTTATATAATGAATAACTACCACTGACAAACTATTAGATAACAATTAAGCTGATATTTATGGAGTGTTACCAATTTTTTCTTTCAGATTTTTCCCTGAAAATCTGTGTAAATTACTGCCCAGCTACACTGGCAAGTTGTTGTTTTTTGTTTGTACTCATGGGCATGGTGTTTATAAAGCATTCACCCGCACTTGGCTACTCACTCTGATGACGTTAGAAGCTGCTAATGGAAGGGACAGCTGGCATGGATTGTGTTAATGATAACCCCAGCAGAGGAGGAGTGGTTCAGATTAGAAGGTGGGTAAATACAGGGCACTCATCCATATATGTGCCTGTGATTGATGTAGCATAACCCCGCCCACGTTCTACCTCTGCTACTACTTTTGGTCTTTCCGCCAATCCGTCAGTCAGTCTCTCTCTCATCAGCACAGGGGATTACTGCTTAGCTCATATAAACAAGCTGATTGAATACAACAAGCTTCATCTGGAGCAAAAAGAATGGATTTCCGCACCAAACACCAACATTCACATCAGGAAGGGAAAGATCTGTGTGGATGTTTGACATAGAGCTGATGTGAGCTTGTACCTTTGGTCATTTGCTCAAGCAGTGGTTCCTCAAGAGTCCTGTGAGAACCAATGATAACAGATGGAACAAGCACAGATCAAGTTGGAGAAAGACACTGGAATAGTCTAAAATTCATTGCTGGGCATATTTCGGGGTTGAAGGACTGAAGGATGTAGTGAAAGCACTGGACTCCAGCAGGGACAGCAAGTGTCTGCATGTCATCATGTCCAGTGAGGATGATGATTACTCCGGGCAGCCAGTGTGGCACTCTGTGCTGATCTTCTGCTGTAAGGGCATGATTGAGGGCATCATTGTTGTGCTCTTCATGTGGCTGCTGATTCAGGTGCTCTTCACTAAGCACCTGGAAGGTATGTCCTCGCCTCATGCTACCTTTTTAATTTGGGGTGAAATTAACAAAGCATCTCCATTCAGGAGTGCTGATTCTGGACCAGCGTTGTTTTGATTAGTCCTATAAGGAGTGTAGGAAATCTGGTCCTGGATCTGTTGTCCTATTTTGAGATTTGTGAAAACAGATCTTGTATTTCAAAGAGTGTAGGTTAACACAGAGGTTTAGCATACTGCAGAGCTTAGCGTTCTACATCATGCAACATGCCTGATTCAGCTAATTAGCAAAGGCTTGATAAGTTGAATTGGTAGAAGAGGGAAAGCATGAACCTCTGCAGGGTTGTAGCCCTCTAGGAACTGAGTTTGACACCCCTGGTTTAGTAGAAATGTTTGTTCGGTTCCAACTTATGATGGAGAAATAGACTGTTAACACTTTACTGAAGGGTAGCGTTCATAAGGCTACACAACACCTACATGAGCCCTTTAACTGACAACTGACACAAACCTATGTAGACATTTGTAAAGGCTTATTCCAACAAGTATCTGTTGTCATAACAATGTCTGATGTGAAATGACATGAAAATGGACAAAAGTAGCCTTTATGATGATGCTCGTTGTAATAAGCCTTTATAAAAGTTTATGCAGGTTTATGTCAGTTGTCATTAAAGGTTTATGTAGTTGTCAGGTAGTCCTACGAATGTTGCCCTTCAGCAGTGTTACCATCGAGGTCTTTAAACATCTTTTAGTCACAAACTAGTCTTTATTTCAAGAATAATGAACTGAATGTGGTAGTTACTCTCATTCTGACTCTTAAAACATTCAGTATTGAACCTTAGCCATCATTCTTCTATAATTTACTCAAGTGCACCATTCTTCATTTCTCTGTTGTTGCAGCTGTTAGAATTCTTTTCAAATTTTATAAGAGACATTTTAAGATATTTTGTCTTTCAATTAAAAAAAAGTATTTTATGCAGTAAAACACTGTGTAACTCTCAGTTCAACACTAAATCAACATCTGCACTCTTCCCTCTTTTTACTGCAGAAGACTAAATAAAAAGGTTGTTGTCTTTTTTTTGGATTGTGTTCTAATTGGGATTAGATTTCCTCTTTTAAGGATTACCGCAAAGCAGTTGTTCCCTCATTTAAACAGGGGCTGAGGTTGCAGATTAATATGCCATTCTGACGGTCATATCTGTTCAGTCCACCTCCAGATTCTGCTGGGAGTGGGCTTGGTGGTCTTCTGTTTGTCTCTTATCCTGGGCTGCGTCCTGTGCTGGCGACGGACGAGACAAAAACGTCCTGAAGACAAAGAAGACTCGGCGTCTCCCCCCCCACCTCCAGCTGCTGATCATGTGACCCTTGCCATAAGTCCCTCTCTCTCCACAGAGGCCACGTCCACCAAAGTGCAGTATGAGGAGCTAGAAGGGGACGTTCTCGACTGCCCATCAGCCTTCGCAAGCTCCACACCATCAGATGACGATTTTACTGCCATGCCTTTTGCCTCAAGACCTCGTGCTACCTCAGAATTGAATGAACAGCCTAAGTCCTGCTTCCCATTACGACGTCTCAGCTCACCAACCCTCTCCTCACCACTCTACAGGCCAGTGACCAGTGGGCGCTCCTCAGTGCCCTCCTTTCCCAAGCTTGGATTCCTGTCGAAGACCCACAGGGTGCTTAAGCGCCATTGCACTGTGTCAGGGGACACTCGCCCAAACAGTGAGAGTATACAGCTCACTACGCCAAGTCCAGTTTCCCTCTGCGCTCTCTCGGCCATTCAACCTCAAGGCCAGCTTGTTGAGAAACCTCTGCTTCCCAACTACGGTTCAAATTTAAGCTATGAAGACACAGATCCCTGCCTGCATTTTACCCTGACCTTCTCACCAGCACAGCAGACCCTTACCATCACCTTGCTCAGCCTTACAGGGACAATGCATAGGCTGGGAGAGTTGATGGTTCGGGCCAGTCTTGCTCCACTCTGGCCAGGCCTTTTGGAGATGTCTGACCAGCACCACAACCTCAGCTCTGACCTCCACAGAAAGAATCTGGTGCTTGAGGTCAGCACTTTAGAAGTGCTTCAGAGCTGTACACTCAGACTTACTGTGTTCACCCAGGAAGTAACTGGCACAAAAGCCTCCCTTTTAGGGAGCCTGGAAATACAGTGTGGGAGAGTAGACTGGATATCAGACAGACCCATCACTTGCACTAGACCATTAAGACGAATTCTGGATAATGTGCAGAGGGTAACGGTCACGTCAAATTCACCAGTGCTGTTCCCTGGATTGGATTAAGCCACAGGTTCCTGACCCTGGCTCTGGAGTGCCCTTTTCCCTGCACATTTTAGTGATTTCCTGCTCTAACACACCTACTTCAACTTCAGAAGAGCTTGTTAACCCCTCAAAGTCCTAGGGTTATTACAAACTAAGGCTTATTATTCAGTAACTACAGGGACTTCAATGCAAACTGGCTGAGCTATTCTTAGGTAATAGAAGTGTGCAATAAAACTTTGGCGTGCCCCTGGGCTCTGGCCATATAAGGGGTTAATTAGCTAGTTAAGTGTGCATAAATGGCAGTTCTGCGGGACCAGGGCCGGGAACTGCTCGATTTAGCTATACCGTAGTACTGTGGAAGCACTCCTCAGTATGAGGTCAGTGTTTTTTTTGAGCTAGTTGTTGAGTTGGTAACCAATTTTTTGTTAGTCAGAATGTGGATTCCCAAACTACAGGGGGAGACAGGGAGACCCTTGGGCAGCTCTTAGTCATGCAGTACTAGACTTTGGCCCATAAACTGAAAGTTGTGGCTGAAATTAAAGTATGCCAACTCAGTACACCCACACCACCATGTATCTGTCTCATATGACTATTTGATACATTCTTTAAATATCTCACTGTCCTCCTGGTTTCACTGGTCGTAGTATTATCTTGTTTTTATTGGTCATTGTGAAGCAAAGAACTGCAAAATGAGCGCACACGGAATGGCATTACATACAGGCATCAATATGCATATCATGGAAATGTCCTTCAATGTACTGAAATCATAAGCATAGATTGTATATAGCAAATGTAGCGCTGTCAGACTGTTACGCAAGAGCCTGGGTTTTTATCCATACTCTGCTTTTCAAGGGAGCGCCTAAGTAAGCCTTGATGTTTGCTTTTAATGTTTTGGATTAAATGACTGTCTTACAGGCTCTAAGTTCCACAGGAGATCATCTCATTTTTTAATGACATTGTAGTTTAATCCTCCAGACAGCAGTCCAATCCTTTCTCTTTCCGACGCTGATCCGCTCAAACCGCTGCAGTATGAAGCTGTCAACACGCGTTCACTAATATTTCCATCTGCACGTTTGACGGATGATCAAAATCTCGTATTATAGAACAAAATATCGGACAGCACTGACACGTATTTTCTTTTGAATGCATGTTTAATGTCTTGCAACAGCACATCCAGAATCCAGTATGTTCGGTACTGAATGTGTGAACTGTTGTCTTCAGTATTTGCCAAGCTTTTGAATGAGAACAAGACCCTGAATCCTGTGAAACTGTTATTTTTGTTCATGGAAATCATGGGTTAGAGCATCTGGCAGAGTATCCGGCTGCTCTAATCAGTTGTAGTAGTATTATAATTACTGTAATCTGTAATCACTCATTATTGCACTATAGGTCAGGAGTGGAGTGGGATGTGTTTTATATGACCCATATCATGATTAAATAGAGTTTGATGTAATACGTTATCATAGTTAAAATGTCCAAATGTCCCATTCAGTGTCCAGTTCATACAGTCCAAATGTGGAAACTGCCAAAAAGAAAAAGATCACAAAATGTCACAAAAACCAATTAGGTTGTTATATATAGGTATATTTGGCCTTCAGCAGTTTAGCCCCACCCTTTCACACTGAAGTTATAAGGAATGTTTCAGCCTGGTCTAGTTTTTTGAACAAGACACATCACAGAGCACTCAATCAGAACAGCGGTCATTTACATATATCATTATATACAGTCATGTAAAAGTGAATTATGGCTGTTACAGCATAGAGTGAAACACTCCTATGTTCTTTGACCTGTCCTCATTGATATTGCTCAGCCTCCCTATCATGTAGACAATTGCTGTCATGGTGATAAGACACTGCAGTGTGTTTTCAGCACAAGCCTAGCTTTATATATTTATTTATTTAGTTTTCTTAGTACTAAATAACTTACTGTGGAGTAGCTAATATGATATGAAATTCTTTACATATGCACACAAACATGGGCGTCACTTTGTGCTGAAAGGTGCTGGGGACAGGGATGGAGTAGGAAACAAAGTATGAAACATTGTGTTATTGATGAGAACCAGGTTCTGTTACACATAAAATACCTCCAAATTTTCAAATTTCTTCTTCCTCCTCTTTTTTAAGTGTTACGCTGATCACACTACCAAGGGGATTTACGTTTAATTCCATGTGCACTGTTGCAGTAGAGGATTGACAACAGCGCTAAAGCCATTCAGCGTTTTGGTTCTGTGATTATGCAGATAATGCAGAGCCGTCCTTCATTACTGATGATGCTTGCTGCATATGACCGACTGAAAAGAATAAAAAGAATCGTTATACTTAACACTCCTTAAAACTTCCGTGTGAATGGGCGAGGCTGCTGTAGAATGAATGGATTTATGTAAATGCGCTGATTTGGTGACATCACAAAAAAAAATGAATTCAAAACAGGCTGTTTTTCCATGTATGGTCTGTATGAACAGGGAGTGAATGATACATTTTAAAATTGTAACAATGTTTACATACACATCAAACTTTTATTTTTAGAAAAGAGAGTTTTAAATGATATGTGTCCTTTAAGCACTCCTTCAACCACATGAACTCGCCAAGTCCTACAAAGTCTGTAGAGGAAATACATTTAAACTGCAGGTTAGTATGATGAGCTAAACTAACTTTTCCTTTTAACATTAATACAGAACAGAGATGATGGGGACAAAAAAGTGATGAGGAAAGAGAGGAAAGTGAGGAAAGAGAGGAAAGTGATGGGGACAAAACAGAGTATACAAAGTGGTGAACTACACATACTTTTAGGTTCAACACCATTTCTGATTTTGTGGTCAAGAATCAGTTCGATTATCAATATTTTGTGTGTTTAAAACGTTTTGATTGGACAAGACATTTTAAGTGGTTTGGCTCAGACATTTTCGATGCCTGTCACATGACCCACTAACAAACTGAGCCACAAAAATCACAAGTCCTAGAATGTATGTGATTTCAGAAAACAGTCCAGTCATTTTGAGCATGAGTGCATGCATAGCATAGCAAACTCCCTCTCTTTGCTTATTTTACCCTGTTAAGAGCCATCCAGATGCCCAGCTTTGATCACTGGCAGCAGTTTCCATGAAATATTAATGGTTGGCTCATATGGTTTCTAGTGAGCCGGTACAGGCACTGAGCAGATATAAGATAATGTGATGAATTTAATCCTTCAGCAAATGATGGATCATCAGCTGAATATCTGCTGACCAGCTTTCCTCAGTACATGATACTAATGTCATGACCCTCATAGGAACAATTTAGAAAATCACATAGTAGTGTAAAAAAATACACAAAATAATGTGATAAAAATGGATTTAACTTGAATTGTTGTGGTATGACAGTTATGCAGATGCAAAAGTTAGGGTGCTCCTGGTCAAATGATGGTTTAGTGATTTTCTAAGTGTAAAGTGTACAGAGAACACACTTCTGCACATTTTAATACAGAATTAGTGTATTTCCTGAATTTAACATATTGCAAAAGTTACGACACATTTTATGTTTTATTATTTTCCAATATGTTAAACACGGCAAAGAAAGAGAAACTGTACAGTAAAATTTACAGAAAAGTGCCATATTTAAGTGTGTTCTGTGCAGAATACTTAGATAAACTCTTCCTCTGCATAAATAGATATTTATGCAGAGGAAGAGTAATTTATTTTCACTTAGAAATTCAACAGAACATGCAACTTTATTAGGGGAGCCCAAACATTTACACACGACTGTAAGTATCTATGCTGTTATATACATATATATATATATATATATATATATATATATATATATATATATATATATATATATATATATATATATATATTACACAGTTAAATTAGGTACAGTAAACACAAAGTTACTGCTTTTTCCAAAACATTTGAGTAACCTGGGTAATCTGAGTGTTTCTGCAACTATAAGTATTTTTGGCTCCAAACTTTTCAGAAAATGGACCTCAACAAAATAAAGTATCAGAGTCTGTAATACAAACAATGACATACAAAATTACATATAATTAAAAAAAATGACTCTGAGTTGAGTTGTCTTTACAAAACTCTGAGCTGTTATGGTCACAACTGATGTTTGGATTTAACATGAATAAGATAATTGTTTGAAACTAAAACACATTAGTTATAAGCACTATGGTAAAAACATCCTGAAAATACTGAATATGGAGAGCCAGTATTTACTTTGCTTTTCTAGGGGGACACCCAAATTAATTTTCCCATACTTTTGTCCCTGACACATTTTTAAAATAAAATTGCCTGAAAGTGACTTATCAACTATAGTTTTTGTTTATATGTTTAAATTTAATATTTATAAAATGTAGTTTCACTTGAAAATATTTTCTACGGTTCATGATAAAAACTTCTGGGATTTAAAAGTGCCTGTCACTGCAGAAACTATTTATATTTCACTATTATACTTATACATTTAAATAACTATCCAGTGAAAAGATGAGTGCAAATATGTGCGTTGGGTTTTACAGTCTACAATGAGGTAAGGGAACAATGAAACAAGCTGAAGAGATTCACAAAATCATAAGAGCAGAGACAAATGGCGTATTACTCTGCATCGGCAACATGCTTTATGTAAATGTCATGCTAATTGTTTGGTTTATGTCCCAATGACTGAGTGCAACAAGAGAATCATTTCTGTGTTAGTAAGTTTTATTAGACAATAAGAACAAACATCCCGCAACTCACTGTTCACCATGAGCCATGAGCACTGAGACACTAAACTACAAGCAAAATACATAGACATAAATCATCCATCATAATTTTGGCCTATAGAGTATGTGGAGCCCCATCTGAGATCAATCTTTAGTACTGGACATGTAATAAAGCCTCATCTATTGCCATAAAAAGTCTTGTTAAACTGTGCTGTTAAAAACTATGAGGCACTGCCTTTAAAGTGCATCTGTTGAGTTAATCACACACAGCACAGAGTGAGGTTTCCACACAGGTTATAAACTCAAATAATACATTCATTTAGTCAAGCACCACTTCCTCATCCTCCATCTCTGAGTCAAACACCTCCACCTGTCTGGCTAGGAATGTTCCATCCACACATAATGGGGGTGGATTCGTCATCAGAGCCTCCTCTTCCTCATCAATGAAGCCTGGCAAGCAGGGAGCAACAGTGTCCTCTCTACACCTTTCTGTCACTCTTACATCCTGGATCTGCTGCTGAGCCTTCAGCTTGGCTGTAAAGCAGAGAACATTAAATTGGCAAAATTCATATTGTATTAAATTCAACTGTATTCCGTACTTCAGTGGTACTGAAATGGACAAACACAGACACACAAACACAGTGCTGTCCACACAATTTCACAGTGAGTGATTCATGATCAAGGACCACTGAAATGGTGATGATTTCTCATGGTGATTGGACTTCACACGTCACCTTTGAGGAGATTTTCATTTCTGTCTTTAAGCTCTTCCATTTCCACACTCAGTGCTGACATCTGCTGAGGAGGGATACAGCAGAGATGTTGCTTTCATTGTCCTTAAGCTGACTCTGTTACTAAGGGACAGGTGCTAAAACAATCAACTCACATCCGGCAATCTAAGTGCAGAAGTGATGAAATGACCCTTTAGTACTAGATGCTCCAGATGCTCCTCTGGTGGTGGTGTGTGTGGGGGGGGGCTATCTATGTTTTATCCAGGGGCACTAAAGCCGCTTATGTGAGACTGTGCGGTTATCATCACACGGCATTAAACATCAGTTACCCACCCACTCCACACCAGCACTTTGATTAAGACATAATACAGTATTAGGACAGCTCAAATAAATCAGTGTCTGTCTGTGATTTGTGTTACATGTCCTGCTCATGTGTGCACAATAATTTCCCTAAATTCTCTAAAAAATAAAGTGAAAAATGAGCAATTCTGTGAATTCAGCATGCTAACTGTTTCCCAGAATTTCCCAGTTCTTTAAAAATCATCATCATCATCATCATCCTCACTTTAATCATTATCATCATTATCACCATTACTCACAACTGACCTCCTGTCTCAGCCGCCCCTGCAATCCTTTCTCAGAGGCCGGTTGTTCAGACTGAGCTCCCACTGCATTGGCTGCAGTGCTCTCTCCTGCCCCCTGCTGGACGCCCAGATCCTGCATGTGCGCCAGCTGCCTGTCACTGCTCAGTAAGTCTGTGGAATTCTGATTTGGGAAGAGTTTTGTAAAACCATTATAGTGTTCCATTATAGGCCTTTATCTGCATTATTACCTGTCATTATCAATCAAATCCAACACATTATTTGGTGTGCTGTGCTATGATTGGACCTACAAATGCAACAACAATGCAGCAACAACAATGCAGCAAAAGGTGCACTCAGCAGAAATGCCTACCTTGATGGCTTTAGACTTTGGGCCACGGTCCACCACTGAGGCAGCTCTTCTCTGGAGCACTGGAGACGCCTTATCACCCAGCTGCTCTCTCTCCTTAAACAGACTCTTCAGCTGTAGCAGAAATGGACACAGGTCAGGTGTCATGAAGGAGGTTCACATTTATCATATAAAGGAACTACATATTCTCTCATAAGGTGGTTCGTAATAGTGATGTCCATAAGTAGTTGGGCAGAGACACAATTTTTGTTTTTTGGCTCCAGCACACAACTGTTTTTTCTGTTGTTTTCTGCCTAGCTGAATCTAGGTGCACCATTGATTCTTGAATGAAAAAGCTAAAAGGCCTAAAGGAATTCTAGATTAAATTTACTAGGGGTGTTACAATACACATATCTTGAAGTGTAATCTCTCAAAAGTCTTCACCAATATTAAAGTTTAAAGTCATCAGTATTTTTTCTATCCCGCTTTTTTATTGGCCAGATTTCACGTCTAAATAGAACCACAGAAAAGACTGTAATCTTGATTCTACAGAGCTCTAATAATATAACCCACAGGTTTTGATCAGATAACTAAAAGATTTCAACCCCCCCCAGGTTCACAAACTGTATAATTTATAAGCTCTTCATAAAAAAAGTCATAGCCTAGTCCTTTGAGTATGAGTGTGTCCATAACATAAGCCCACTACCTGTCCGCTTCACTCTGAAAGAGCGCACCCAGCTGCCTAGTTCTGATTACTGATGGTGGTTTTTATGAAAGCAAATGAGAGAAGAAGAAGGGAATATTGGTGATACAGTTTTAAATTCCGATTTCAAATTTGACTTTTCTATACGTTTTGAAATCATCACATCCTTAGAATTTACATCTGGTTACAGTTTGCTAAACAAATGTAAATGCCTGCATTATTTGGACAAAGCAGTATGGTCCCATATGTTGGAGTACAGAGCCAAAACAATAAAAAAGAGCACTGTCCAGTTACTTATGGGCTGCACTGTGCATTACTTACTTGCTCTGTGATTAGCCTCCTCTGCTGGTCAGGGTCTATGAGATCAAAGCTGACTGATTTTGCTTTTCTGGTCACCGATGGTGATCCTTGCCATTCATTAACCTGGACAAAGAAGAAGTAAAAGTAAGCCATCTAAACCTTAGAGACAGACATATTTTGGCAGATGAATATTGAAAGAAAACATACCTGTTGGGGATGTTTAGGTGAATGCTGTCTCTGTAGAGCCAGATCTCTTTCCTGCTTCTGCTGCTCAGATGTCTTCCTGCACTCTATCACCACAATGCAAAACCACATCACAGTCACTGTTTCAGTCTAGAGTGTCACCCTTACCTTATATATGTTTATGAGAGTAGAGCCTGAACAGTTACCATCTAGTTGGGTTTTCAGGGAGTTGATGCCCTGAGTGTCTGGTTGATCAGTGCGCAGTGTCTGGTCTATCTTCAGCGCTTTAAGTCCAGCAAGCTGGATGAGGAGGGAGATGAAGAATAAGCTCGATGTTGTACTACGTACTATTAGACAGGCCAGTCTTTCAACTGAGGAAACATCACTGTTAATACTGTACCTCTTTCTCTAGAGCAGTTATCTTGTTTTGGGCCTCAGTTTTCTCTGCATCTTTCTGACTCATTAGATTCCTTAGAGTAAGATCCCTGGAGAGGCAAACCAAAACACAAATAATAGAAAACATCTGCTGTAGAAATAGACAACACAATATGGCAAGGATGAGAAAATATCACACTGATTTTGTAGAATATATCGCTGCAAATATTTCTGATTCGGAAACACTGGCAATACGTACACACCTTTCTTTCAGTTCCTGCTCTCTCTCTGCCAGCTGCTGCTCCAGTCTCTGTACCTCAGTGCTCTGCTGGGTCACCTATTATAGTAGGTATGAACTAGAGGATAACTTTCACATTCAGCACAATATTTTTCTCACTTACACATTCCACACCTTCCTTATCACTTAGAATTAAAGGGCTGAGTAGGTAGGTAGTCTTCACCTGGCCCCGAGCAGACTGTAGCTCCTGCTGCTGCTCCTCCAGCTCAGTGTCTCGGCTCTTCAGCATGTCCCACACTTTCTGCAGCTCAGCCTTCACCTGCACCAGCTCTCCATCCATCTCCTCCAGAGACAGCTACATCCACCATTACAGTTCCACAAACTCTTAAAATGGGTCCAGCACTCTACTACTAAATTTACACAATGACTTTATACAGTTGAAGTACACTTGTTTGACTGCAGAAGAGGAGAGAACTCAGAACTTTAGCTGGAGTTATACAGTGGCTTGTGCTCATCAAGGGGATGCCCAGTCAAATAAAAAGACTGGGCATCCCTTTGATGAACTGAGGGAGAACTAAGGGATCGAACTGCAGAACAGGGAACCAATGGGGAGGTGATGGGGTGCGAAAACTTCTCATGGAAAACAGAAGACAAGAGTGTCCTGCACTTTAGCATTTGTCTAGACTGCTTCACCTTGCACTTTTGTATTGTTGCATACACTATGCATGTTGCACTGGAGAAAACTGAAAGAAAACAGTGAGAAATCTTTTTTGTAATTCTGTTCCGGTGTAATGACAGTAAAGTTAAATTGTGATGAAGACAGCACAGAACATACAGGGTTTCCCATCAGTCTCTGCTGTAGACTCTGGCTTCTGCTTCGCTCCAGATCTAGCTGTTGCCTGCAGGCATCTAGTTCCACTCGCTCCAAAGCACCAGCTTCTTTCTAAATGGAAACATACAAACTGCTCCAGTTTTATATCATACATTTTACAGACAAATCCATAAATAGGCATATGGGAAATTCTACTGATTGATTATTACAATCTAGCCTCATTATGCAATGTTAGTGACTAGGGTGTACAAATGTATCAGTCTGAGGGTGGAGATTCAACTGCACTGATTTTGGAATGTACAATGCATACAAAAAACTGTTTTGTGTTGTCTACTCTACAAATATATTAATCGTAGTCACATTGTGTATAAGGTGTTTTTAAAAATAATAATTCCCAATCATATCAAACTTTAATATTTCATGATATGTGTTTCCTACAAATTAATATTCAAATAAAATTGTGACAGCGGAGATTCACACCCCTTGAAGTGACATATATAAAAATCTCCAAAATGGTAACTTTACAGAAGTACGAAGAACATTCTTAACTTTTAATGCAAGCTAATGTAAAGGAATTTCATTCTAAATAGTTATGGAGCATTTCTATCAGTACATTCAGCATAAAATGTTCACACAATATAAAGGACAGCTGTTGTTTTCAGATGATCTAGAAAACTAAAAACAAAATTTAAAATAGAAATACTTTTTTGTTTGGATGGTGATGATACGCTTATGTATGTATAGTGACGGTCAGATTGCTTACCTTCACTCTGCACAGCTCTGTCTCCAGGTGTGTTTTCTGTTCAAGCAAGCTCTGGATCTGATCCCTTATGAGGCACATATAATGTCAGTGAAAACACATACATCTTCACTTCCCACATAGACAACCACAACATCCTTCACACAGACACTCACTGGCTGTCCTTCAGCTGTGTCTCAAGCATCTCCACCATGCTGGCCATTCCTGATGCCTCTTCCCTCAGCTGAGAACACACAATAGGAAACTTTTGAACTGTGAAAAGCAAAGCTTCAGAGCTATGAAAGAGTGAATTCCGGTTAAATATGTTTTGATGATGGGGAAACAGCTTTTGGACACTTGTGACTCTACATAGCCTCCATTTCCTGCTGCCTTGGGTAATATTAAATCTGTGAACAGTGCTTACAGCCTCAGTATGCTGCTGTTGTTTCTTGGTCTCTTCAAGTTGCACCTGAGTGGACTGCAGTGTCATCGCCACATCCAGCCATCGCTCATTCCAGTGAGCTGCTACTTTCTTCAGCTCCTCCTTCTCTTTTTCTAGCTCCACCTCCATGCGCTGTAGCTCCTCCTCCTTACAGCCAAACTCCGCCTCCATGTTCTGCACTTTCTTTTCCAGGCCCTGGCTGTGCGTCTGAAGGTCTTGCTTCTCATGCTCCAAAGTTTCCTTTAATTCTCTACTTACATGAAATGAAAGTTATTGTTTACATAGTCTATTGTACGCAACAGAGTAAATACTGTCAACTATTTTGTAACTTTGTAAGTCTGACCTAAGCTCACCTGAGCTGATAGCATCTTTCCCTCAGTTCCCTGAGTTCTTCCTGATTCCCCTGATCAAATACATCTATCAGCTCCTCCTTCTCTCCAATTAGCTGCAAGCGCTCAGTCTCTAGAGCTGCAATCTGATTGGTGTGGATCAGCTTCTCCGCTTCCAGCTCATGTAGCTGCTTTAGCGTCACCTGAAGCCTCTCTGTGGCTGCAGCCAGGTCTGCTGACAGTTTCTCGTTCACCTGAGTGGAGGTTGATTCAGTCAAGCACTAATGCGCTAAAGACTTGGAAGAGGGTCCATCACAATGCATAAGGACACATAGTGTTATTTGCCGCTTTCAGACATGCACAGTGACCCAGAACCTTGCCAGACATTACCCAGAGGAGCTGTATGTGTGAACGCAAATGTCCAAATTGTATAGGACATTTTCCTGCCAGCCCCCTTGTACAAAGTCCGGATAATGTCCAGGTGAAGCCATGTGTGAATAGAGCAGGTAATTTTCCAGAGAATTTACAGTGGGCGTCTGGGATATTATTATTAAATTTATGTTGTATTAATGTTGATGCAAATATTTTCACGGATGAGTTGGTAGCCTTGTTCACCATATTTGATGTACTTTAAACAAAACACTGTGATGTCCACAACGTACATTTTGTGTCATTCCATGCCCCCTGCACACGATACCCAGGCACTGCCCTCCACCCAAACCACCAGAACGTGTCCTGTAGTGAGAAAGCGTCTGACACGTAAAAACTCTGGCTGCACCCTACATGTGTGAAAGGGCAACTCCGGATAACATCCAGACCTGATTATCCGGACATTTTCCAAAGTTCATATGTGAAAACAGCTTTTGACGCAAAGCACTGCTCCTATGAAGCACCAAAAGGTATCTGAGTGCTGAAAGCTCCCCCTTGTGGAGAATCTTCAGCCTGCGAAGTAAGTAAGTCTCTTATCTCACTGACTGAACATACACCAAGCCAATGTTCTTAAGAAATGATGGCTATTTAGTTTTGAAAATTGCTGACTGTGTGTTTGAAGGTGTTACATCAATGAACTCAGGATCTACAGGATGTGAAATTTAAGTTGTTGCACACAAAGCAAAACTACTTTTCCATTAAAGTGACACTCTGGCACTTTAAGAACAGGCCAGTGTGTAGATATGGGGTGAGTCTGGTGGAAGACTGACCTCTTTGGCTGAATGTAGTTCCTCCTTCATTAGTAAGGTGCTCTGCTGTTGTCTGCTGGCCTCGCTCTTGGCCTGAGTTAGCTCTGAGTGTAGCTCACACACCTGCTCAGTGAATCCCTCTCTGCCCAGCTGGGCTCTCTGCAGCTGCAGCTTCAAACTCTGGGTCCTCTGATGCAGGTCAGCCTTTTCCTACATGCACATCAGTACAAAAGCACCTTTTGTTTTGAGATTGTGATATAATGGTGGATGACGTTATGGATTCCCAACAAGGCTTGGTCTGCTTCTATTGTAGATAAATGTAGCCATCTATTAAACCATGTATAATTTACCCAAATAGGAACTCGATGTACCTAAAAAACAGTGGTGGTTGATGCTTTTTGGCACAGGGGAACACAGCTGGCGATAAACTAATGGCAAAAAGACTAAGCACTCATAAACTACTGTTCAAAAGTTTGGAGTCACTTGTCATAGTCATAAAGTTATATCTATATTTAATAATAACTTCTAAAATGTAGATTAAAAAAATAATCTACATACCAAAAGGTATTTTTTGAGGTGAACTCAATGTTTTAAGAATTCTGGGAACAACATGATATTATGAAGTGAAGTTTAAAAAGAGTAATTTGTTATGTAGATTTATGCAATAGTGCAAATCTGCCTTGAGATTTGATCAACACGTGAGACATTTTGGATATTAATTTATTCTGACTTAATTCTTCATATTATACACACATCTAAAATCTTTTGTGTTTTTTCTTTTGTGTTTTTGGGCATTTTTTGTTGCCTACAAAATCTGTGAGGTTTCACAAGACTATCGTATTAGAAATATTAACTGAGATCAAATGGTTTTATTAAAGACATTGATTCCAAACTTTTGAGTATCTATTTTCTAGGTAAAATAGCTTGTTAAACCATTTAGTGCCACGCTATGATAAAATGTTTAAGGGAAGTCATGCTTCCTGTGTAGTCTTAAAGCAACTACATGTCCTAAGAGCACTGGATGTACCTGCACCAGTCGGTCTTTATCAGCTAAAGCTGCAGACAGCTTCACTTTCAGGTCCTCTAGATTGTCCTCTAATCGCAGTGCTTTGGTGGAGAGCAGGTCTTTTTCCTGGGGAAAGTTGTTAAAGCATAGAGGGGAAAGTATGTGAAATATAAAACACCATTTACAAACGTGTTGCTTGGGCGTGGATCTCACCAGTTCCAGCTGGCCCAGGCGGCTTCGGCTCTCACTGAGCTGTTCCTGCAGCTTGCTTTGGGCCTGCATGGATGTGCTCAGCTTCTGCTTCAGCTCGTCAGCCTGGTTCAATGTCTTGTGGTGACCCTGCAACAAAAACAATGAGAAGGAATTAAACAGCCATTACTAGAGATGTTTACACATTTTTATTTTATAAAATAAAAAAATATATAAAATATCTTTATAAATATTCACTATTGAACATGTTCCTCCTCATTACTGCTAATAAATGTAATTTAATGAATTTTTAAGTAAACTAATTACACTAGTAAACAGTATGCTTAAAGATAACTGACTGACCTCTTTGGAGGAATAGAATTGCTTTAAAGCATGATCCCTTTCAGCTTCCAAGGTCTCTGCTCTCTCTTCAGCCTCCTTGAGAGCTTCTTTGAGTTTCTTCATCTCCTTCCCTGTCTGTTTCTGTCCCTGTCATTCCACACACAGTTCAAATTATCAAACATATCAAAATCTGCTTATAATTTTCGACATAAAATCATAAAGGCTTTCCTGAGACAGTTCTTAGAGAGATTTGAGAAGATCGTACAAGAGGCACCATTTGAGTATTTTGTACATGTGGAAATGTGTCAAATGTAAACAAAATATTGGGGATGAACTGATACTGAATTGGGGGCCAAAGGTTCCAATATTCTGCAATGTAAAGTTGTACCTATATTAGCTTTACAGAGAAATATAACATTTATTTCTGCAGGATTACAAAAGCAGTAAAATGAATAAAATGCACCAATGTTAGCATAGTTTTCCAGCGTTGCCTAAATATTCTGTTCCAGAATACAATAAATATGTAATCAAAAACTGTTTTGAAATATTTGCCAGATCTAAACATCTGCCCAGTGGCAATCATTTTTAAGCAAAAAATCTGATTCTGATATCATCATGAATCCCAAAAAAATTTTTTTAAACGTTTTCACATTGGCTTTGATATAGGATTCACCGAGAGGACAGTACGAATCAATTACTCTTTTTTTTCCCCTTTTCTTTCAATAGCACCTGAACAACGTTACCTCTCTGAGGAAGTCATCTTTTGTTACAGGCATTGTCTTGTTGAGCTGTGGGTTTGTTTGTGATGTTGAGCTTTGATCAGAGTTCCTTCTCCCCAGGCTAGATTTTATCTTCAACAAGTCCATCTCCAGCTGCACCACCCTTCATTCATATGCACACATAATAATCATTTTATACACATATACTCAAACAAAAATCAAACTTTTTCTTTAACGGTTACTGAACAACTGCTACTGCTACTGCTACTATTACTACTACTGCTACTGCTACTGCTACTGCTACTACTATAAGTGCTACTAAGACACTGGGTATTATCACTGTGGACTGTAAATCATTCAGTTGCTCAGTATAGAGGTAATGTAGTAGACTCTCTTTTAATGTCTAGCATGTTTACTTTCTCTTGCAGTTCTGACCGGCGACGGCTCTCCTCAAAGCGGCTTAGCTGAGCTGCCTCCTTCTCCTCCTCAAGAGCACTCAGTGCCTTTGTCAGCTGCTGTGGGGGAGAAGCCATGCAGAAATGAGAGGCTAAAGAATTTAATGAAACATTCTTGAAAGGTACTCTGTGTACACTGGTCCTACACAAAGGGAGTGAATACTGACCGGTACATTTCATCTTGAACCCTAGACTTACGATTATTTTTAATCCTGAAATATGATAATAAAGATTCAATATGAAAAACAAGTAATAATAAAGACATATTAGTCATTTTTCTAGTTTTCTACTCCAAAAAAATAAAGAAAGAAAGAAAAAAATAAGGTATTAAAAAAAAAAAATTCAAAAAGTAATACTGGACTTCTGAGAATCAGCTTTAAACAATGAGTGTTTTAGTCTAGCACTAAAGGGGCCTCATAGTCTTGTTAAAGTCAGCCTCCCCAGTACTGACCTTATGCTTAAGCTCCAGCAGCTGAGTGGTGCTCTGGCTGTGCAGAAGCTGGGTCTCCTTAGCCTTCAGGAGGTCAGTCTGGGCATCCAGACGTCCATGAGCCTCCCGGAGCTTCTGGACCAGCTCTGCCCTCCTTGTGCTGCTCTCCTCCAGCGCAGCTCGCAGTTCAACACCCTGAGAAGAGAGGGCTTGAGGAGCACCCTCGGGTGCTAGACGAGAGGCAGACTGCCATCTTCTCAAGCCAGCCGATTCACTCTGTTTCATCCCACACTGGCTGCCAACAGAGCTAAAACAACAGGATGGTTTGCTAAATGACATAATGAGTGACGGAGGAACGCTCTAAAAAAATAAAGGTGCCACAGTTCTATAGTTCTAAGAAGATCTATAGACACAGACAAAGAACTACTTTATGTGGAGGTTCTTTAAAGTTTAAAAAGGTTCCTCACACTCACATACCTACCCCATTTACAACAAGGATTCTTTAAATGGGTCATTCTACAGAAACGTTTTTTGTGTCTCTTTTGTGCGTTTACAGATATGTTATGCTTAAAAAAACGTGTTAGGGTTACAATTTTAAAGTAAAACAATGAGTTATTTTAACGATTACACCTTCTTCAGCCATCAATTTAGCAATATTGGTTTTTAAAACAAGTATCTAGAATTCCAAGCACGACGGAAGTGCTTGTCCCCACAGTCATGTGTAAAGGGTGAGGCCATATTTTGAGGAAAAAAAACACATTTTTCTGCAATTTTAACTACAATAATCTATACATGACTATGGAATATATAAATGAAACAACATAAAGAAAACAAATGCCAAATAAATATTATAAATATATATAATGAAAGTTGTTGTCCCCAGGAGTCGTGTCACTGGTGTTACTGCGTAATAAAAAATCTCTTATTTTGAAATAAAAATCACACCGATGACATCACTTGACTTGACTAGTTTCTGAGTCCACTGTTTTCTGAGTCCACTGTCTCTTTTCAGTTATCAGAAATGTTCTCATTTAGCTCATGATTTCATATGAAGCTTTTAGTTGAAGTCACTGGTATGACCTACTTTATTCTTAGGTAATTGCGAAAAAATAGAATACAAATGGATTAAATTACATATTTTAGTGGATATTCCATGACTGACAACATGAGGTTTGATGCTCTGTAGCAGCCATTTTGTAAAATGCATTTTTCATCAAAAATGTCACTGGTGTTACCTTTCTTATGTGTAACACCAATGAGGCTTGGTAACACCAGTTCTACAGCATAACACTGTAGAAACTCTAAAACAAAAAACCCTTTCTGGCACCTCTTTTTTATGAGTGCAGCAAACACTGACAAATGTTTGAACTCTGCAAGCCAACTAAATACTTGATGACAGTTCATAAAACTGTGTTGAAATTGATCAAGTTACTTTCTGTTGGATATCACAGGACAAAATTGCTGACCTGGTGCTGATTTTGGAGCGGTGACCTGATCCAGATAAACCCATACAACTCCATGCTGAGGACTTAAAGAACAATAGAACTCGGTTAGAGAGTAGAAAGGCTATAACAAAACTTTTTTTACGCAATTAAAGAAAGAATGCAATACAAACTATGGGCATTTTTCCCATTTGCTTTTTTGTTTATATCATGCACACTAATTCAGTTCCTTTTTTCGGAACATATTACATTTCTACACATCAGCCGTCTAGATTTTGAACTAGAGGTCTAGGTGCCTATTCAGTACTTACCCGAGATTTAAAGAGGGCATTCCCCCACAAATCAAACTCAGGGCTTAATGACCTGAAAGCATTCCGGAGGCTGTGAGGATTCAGGCTGTGGTCCCATTCCCAGTTGTCCCTGGCTGCCATTGGGGTAAAGGATCTTTCCACACCGCTCCACTTGGCGAAGATCTGAATGAAAGTAAGATATGCTGTGCTTGGTAGGATGTCTGGAGGCAGCTGTTTGAAGAGCACTGGAAGTTGTTGTCATTGCAGTTGGAAAGTTGGTCACTTGTTTTTCCAGTGCATCTCTGCCCTGTAATATTTCACACAACCTAGAGAATTCTCACACCCAGCATGCAAGATAACACAATGGTATTAAAAGAATACCTTGTTTGTTTGTTGTCTTCCTCCAGCAAGGTTAAGTGCACAATAGTGTATCTGTACAGAAAACTGTCAGCTGTCTCGAATAAGTGACATGAAGCTGGCTGTTGACTTACATGACGGATACAGGTTAATCCAGACAGAAACTACTTTGCTGTTGCCAAACCTAAAACAAAAATACATGATACAAATGAATAACAATAAAAGATTAATGACATCCTTTCAAAATGGCAATTTCACATATCCTGTGAGAAAATGAACAAACCTGAGCAGCAGGTTAGTGTTTACCGTCGCTGTCTTTGGGTACAACAGGTTTCCTCTCTCTGTCTCTGTCATTCAGTGCTTATGTCGCTGCACACTCTTCATTCTGCAAACAGGCTGTTGCAGCTCCAGCCTAGGCGGAAGGTATCCATGGTGATGGTCATATACAGAACACAGAGCGAGTGTCCAGCGTTCCTCGTGAATAATAAGCTCATGAGCTCAGCACACTGATAGTGGAAGTGGGCAGGGTTCCACACATAACTGCCAGGACTGTCTCACCAGTTCACTTCACAACCCTCATAAGGCTTTTACATTTAGTCACAGACTAGATACAGTCTGGAGCTCCATAACAGGTTCCACGAATCAGACATGATTTTAAAAATTGTGAGTGAAGGAAATGGACAGCCAGAAGAAGAAATGATTTCTGCTGTTTCTTAAAGTCACTTACGACATGCCCTTCAAGAACAGGGTTCTTTAAGCATTCTTTAGTAAGGGTTGGTTATACATACAACCAGCACAACTCAAAGAACCATTTGAATGCAATGTGAATGTAAATGGTTCTTTGCATTGTTAAGTGGTTCTTCTCCGTGATGTATATGGTTCTTTAAAAAAACTTTTTAAATGGTTCTATCTAGCACCATAAAAAGTCACACTGTTGTGAAAGAACTTTTTTGGTGCTTTATAGAACACTTTTCCCTAGGGGTGCAGGGTAATGGCGGACAGGACATGCTTTAACAATTAACTGGCAGATTTAGAAGTGACTGCACATTCACTGTGTTAAAGGTTGTGTGTGCTGTTTTATTTCTTCACATTGTCTGCAGTGAATGAACGGAGCATTTGAGTCAGGCATGTGTGCATTTTAGTATTTTTCAAGGACTCCTTCTTCATTCCATCTAGCTCATGAGCTACTTTGTGAATTCACTGAGAAAGATAACAGTAGCTACAATACAAGAGACATAGCAGGCCTAGGTCAGCTAATCCGAGGGATGAAACCAATGAACTGAAAGGAAAATGTAATAAAGTGTATGATAAAGCCAAAGTTAATCAAGTACTTTGATAAATTTTCAGTCTTTATAATGCAAAATGTAACACTGATCATCATTGTTTTGCTGATGGACTAATTGATGGGAGTGTTCAAGTAAAGCTGTGTTTTACATTTAAACCACAAAAGCTATCTTCCAAAAGTACAACCATATGTATGCATTGATTATCTAACTATGAGTAGTACTACATGTCTGCTCACGTGCCAAAATCTTAAAAGAAAAGTGATAGAATATTATAACAAAAAAAGAAAGGGTAAAAAAAAGGAAAACAAAAATACAGTTAAAATAAAATGGATCGAGAGCAAAACTGAACAAAGTTAATAAGGCACAGTGATTACCGAGACCGTCAGCTGATATGAAGAAAAATGCTGCGTTTGTGTGTGTTTCACGATTATGATTATCCTTAATGAACAAGATATTCTTTTAATAAGAGTGATATATCCAGAAAGGGGAAAAACAGTAATTGAATGGCCTTATTTCATCCTATGCAGCTGGGATGCTAACATATGTATGCACTGAGAAAGTTATCAGCAGCTACAACACGATAGCAGGCTTGGTCAACTACTCCGAGGGCTGAAACTACGAGAAGGGTATTGCTGCAGACCGGAGCCCTAAAGGGGAGGGCTGAGTTACGGACGAGAAATGGATTAAGTGATGATGTCGCTAAGCAGAAGCAGCCAAACCTTAACGTGTAATCTAGATGTCGTGAGAAGGGGAAATGCTGAGATCCGAGACCTAAAATTATCATAAGCACAAAACACTGAAGGTAAACAGTTTCCATTAGGAACCAAGTGGCTATGAAATCACTTTTTGTGAACAAGCAAAGTTTAGGTGGAGTCAGTGTTTGTATAAACTCAGAAAAAGACACGCCAGTCAGAACTGCACATATTTCTATATTGTGTTCATGTATTTACCCACAAAGTCAGGAAGAGTATGTTCTATCAGTTCTCTAATGCTGTTATGTGTGATGGTCTTTGTTTGCATGAACTCCGTCCTGCTTTACCTGCCAAAGAGACCTAAGCATGTACATATAAGCATGTACACATGCACACATAAGACAAAAGTAAGAACGACAGATTTCACACAATGTAGTGGATTGACAAATAAGACGTGACTTTTAAATGTAGTGGAGTTAAAGTAAAAAGTCGCCCAAAATAGAAATACTTCAGTAAAGATGTTATATATATATATATATATATATATGTGTGTGTGTGTGTGTGTGTGTGTGTGTGTGTGTGTGTGTGTGTGTGTGTAAGTGAAACAATAGTTATAATAATGTCTTGATCTGAAATAAGAAATTAGGTGATATTTAAGGCAACTTCAAAGCTTTAAACTGTCTTCCCACTTCTGCGTGCCTGAACAGTATGGAACGCCTTTTTGCACTTTCCTTCAAACCATTGGCTGATGCATAAAACGAGAGACAAGTAATTCACTCTTGTTATTGGCCAATGCAAGTTTTGATTGACAGTCCATCTCTGTTATATGATTGGCCGATGCAAGAAATGGTTGACAGTGTCTCCGCCCATTCGTTACGCCCACTGGTTCTCCGGACTGCAGATACATATAGCTGGAAACTACGGAGATCAAATGGAGCTGTTCGTGCGCTGCTACTAGGTGTCGCTAGGCGGCGCTTGTTTACAAGTATGTAGTCAGTGCTCGAGGAATCTGCGCAGGAAGCGTTGCAGGTGAACGCGCCTGGATCGGCTGTAGCAACAGTGGGTTTTGCGCATGCTTACTTACATAGTATGTGGAGTCCAGACTTACATCTGTCCCCTCATAACAAAATGAATAAGATAAGATGAGTGTGTGTTGTATTTTACATAGCTTTAGTGTATACTTAAAAATGTACGGCCGCTCTGGTGTCTGAGTTATTGTGTCAGCTCGTGTTACTCGTTCTCTACTTAAACCCGCTCAGATAGATCCGCTGTATCTGTGAGTTCACTGCCATGAACCGAGCACTGTTTACGTCTTTACGCCTCAGAGACGCGCATCTCAGAAAGCTGTTTTGTGTCCGACAGTATGTGCAGCACTGTAAATCAGAACAGGATATAATGCATTTTATCTCAGAAAACACAGAGATAGTCAGAGGTCGAAGTTTAACACCAGAAATCTCCTTAAGACTCTTTACAGCAAAGTGCCGTTTTTGGACTGAAAGACCAGAACTGTGGCCGTTTCCTGAACCCTTTTGGGCTATATATTGGCCTGGGGGACAAGCACTCGCCAGGTAATACTGCCAGCTTCACACACGTCTAACTACTGCACAGTTTAAGACAGTTCTATGCCCCTAATGTGTTGCAGGGCTTTTTGGACGGTTTAAGTTTTACAATACTCAATCCAAAAGCTTGCAAATTCACCCAATTCTTACCAGAGGTGGGTAGAGTAGCCAAACCCAAGATAAACTATTGTTATTTCAGTAAAATAAGGAGGCAGCCCTGGGCCTTATGGATCCATTTCTCTTGTCAGTACTGTGTCACCACCTCAGAGCATCAACAACGTTCCAGAAAGGAAAACATGTCCAGAAGATGGTCATTTAGAAGATATTTTAATCAAGATAATGATCTTGCACACAAGAGATGACTGGAGAGAAGGGCCAATTGTTCCAAAGTCCAGATTTTAACTACATTGAGAACATCTGGTCTTACATTAACAAATTAACTGGACTGAAGTTTTTCCACCGCTGACCAAATGTGGGAGGCCATTAAAAATGAATGATACATCACTGTCAGTTCTGTATGTAAAAGACTGTCTGCAAGTTTGGCCAAAAGACAACTAATTCTTTTAATCTAAATTAAAATCTGTCATAAGACTGTTTGTTGCATTTTACTTCAGTCTTCTCTTGTTTTTGTAACATTTTATTCATATTATTAAACTAACAATACAAAATTTCAGTTTAACTGAGTGAAAAATAGATTACTTAACTCACAAATGTACCTCAGTAGAAGTAAAAGTATCATCATTTGAAAATAATCGGGAAAGTACAAATCTATCAATGTTTTACACAAGTGCATGTAAACAAGTACATGTAACTATTTATCACCCGCCTCTGCATCTTACTGTGATATTTACTTTCAGGTATCTTCTAAACTTCCCAGAAGTATCAGCAGGTAAAAGAGTGCTGGATCTTGGATGTGGCTGTGGAGCTTCAGCTATTGCTGCCAAACTCAGCGGTGCTTCTCATGTGGTGGCCAATGACATCGATCCAGGTGAGATATGCTGGAAATTTCCTCAACCAATAATAAAGAATAATAAAGAAATCTTTATGTGTATAATATTGTGGAAGGTTTAGGATGTTGGACATCATTTTGCACAGCTAACAAAAAAGTTCAAACTTCCAAATGACCATTAATCTTTGTTGTTGTAGTTGCTGCGATTGCCACTCAGATGAACTGTGAACTGAATGGTTTGGAGCCACTGCCTTGTGTGACTGAGAACATGATCGGTTCTGAACCAGAGAACTGGGACCTCATCCTGTTGGGAGACATGTTCTATGATGAGACTCTTGCAGACTGCTTACATAATTGGCTGCACATGTGCATTAAGATTCACAGAACGCAGATCCTTATTGGAGATCCAGGACGAGCTCAGTTTGAGAGCCACAGCATCAAAAAACTGTTGTATGAACAGGCTCAGTTTGAATTGCCTGACTCAGTTAAAGAGGAGAATTATGGACTGACTAGTAGCACAGTGTGGTGTTACAGACCTGACTGAAAGATCACAGAAACACTATTTCTGAACACATTCATCTCTCTGCCTTTTACACTTTGTACAATACCTGAAAGAAATGGTTCAGCAAAAAATCTAATTTACACAATTCTCCACTTACCACATGTAGTTGATTGACCAAGACATGTTTAGAGTCCACAGTTTGATTCTTCAGTTTAGAACTGATGCAGTAAGGCTAAAAGTGCTACAACTCAGTAGTCACCAAAATAGTGTCACCATCATCAAACTTCTTTCATCCTGTTCAAACCGCATCAACATCTCCATTAAAGTTGCACAGATTTGTCTATGTGGTTTAGGATACACTATGACTTACTGTGACCTATAACAATGAACAAAACTGCAGGCAGCACCTTTAGACAACAGAGTCTAATTTACACAATTTTTCTAAAGACCATTTACAGCGAAGTGCTGTGAAGAGTGTTCACAAACCACCTCAGGATCGAGAATCATATCAATAAAGAGAGTATTTGTGATAATAGTCATCATAAATACAGAGGAATTTGATTAAAGATCTGTCCTGCTGTGTGAATACCAGCCCTGGCTCTGAAATGGCTGCCGGCAGCAGTGAAGTTCTGTTCATTTTTATAGTTAACAATAATGTGAGTCCTAAACACTGGCAGATCTGTGGGAGCTTAATGAAGACCTGGATGTGGTCTAAGCCTGATGAGAGAAGCTTATGGGATGCATTTTTACAGAAATAATTTGGGCAATTTGGGTGACTATTGAGTTCTAGTGTTTGTTAGCAACAGTGGCCTCATGGCTCCAATTCTAAAGAAGCAAAATTTGGACTCCAAACATTTCTTGGCTGATCGACTACATCTGGGGTAAATGTAAAATTAGGTAAATATAATTTTTTTGCTGAACAAATCCTTGTTAACCAGAACTTTTTTTAACTTGTTAGTTAAAATCTGTGGTCATATTAATGGTCATATAAAAGACAAAATTGTTTTTTCTTTCTCATAACATCAAAAGGTGCAGACTTTTTCCCACCTCTAGAACATCCTCTGCTGTTGGTTGTCATCATGCAGCAGGGGCAGGCAAAAAAATTTTAGCCAATAATATCAGGTTTCACATGACACCCTCACCGCCACCTTGAGAGAGACGCTCAGCCAGCTCAGAGACCCAATACTGTGTTTCACTGAGAAATTTGTCACGCAATGGAAGTAAGAGGCATTATGATTTCTGATTCATGCTGAAAACTCAAACAGTACTTTGAATTTAAAATTATGTAAATTAAAAATTACTTAAATTAATAAAGTAAAGTAATTAATAAAGTATAAAGCTTCTGTAATTATTGACACCTGCAGTTTAATTTGAACAAAACTGCAGAACTTTTTTAATTTTCTGAAAAAGGTTTGTCACAGTTACCCTCAAACTCACAAGATGTCTCTCCATTACTGTTGAAGAGGTGATACAAAGCATATTAAAGGATCAAAGGAAAAGCATCTTGGTGTGCTCTGGTGGATTCCAGTAAAATGCATGCAAGATACAAGGACAGCTAAAATGTAGTGGCTTCATTTGCCTTCTTTAGGTTACAGCTGGTGTAGGAGTGAGTCACTAAATGGGCAGCAGTCCTTCCACCTCAGTTCAGAACAGTTTCAACTCACATATGCCCTTATAATAAAGCATGTTTGTTACACTAAGTAAAATCCAAGACAAGATCCACAGTCCAACATTTTTACTGGCCTTTCTTGGATAATATTTACAGAGGTTCCATTAAGAAATAGACATTATAAAGAATTAAATTCACACAATAAATATACACTTTAAGCAACCTGAATTGTGAAGTAAATAACTATACAAAATGTAGTGTTTTACAAACTCACAAATATTAAGTATATTCACATCATGGAAATGACATCAGATCTACATGGACTTAATAAGGACTTGTTAGAAAGATGAGCAGATAATTAATGGTTTGTCTGAAAACAGTTTACATATGTGTATCATATGTTTCTCATAACTCAGACTCTACGAAAGTTCATGTGTTTACAAAGAACTTCAGCAGTGTTTTTTTTTAACCAGGAGCTAATTATGATGCGTATTGTTCCCATAGTAGATGCTTACTCAGTACACAGTCCAGGAGACATGCTGGATCTTATTTGGCCCAATAAGATTATGAAGCGCCTCCCTAGATTTATCTAAATGAGAATTCAAATAAATATGTTATAGTGACCTGTATTTAAAAAAAAACATACTGCAGGTCATTCAACTTTAAAGAAGATACATTTTCTGTTAGCCTTAAATGGTACTAAATCCCACAACATACCTGTAATACGTGGGCATCCATGAAAATTGAATATTCTGATGTTGGCACAGTTAGACAGAACAGCAGCCACAGCATTGTCTGTCAAGTTACGACATCGTACCATCTGTAACTCCTGTTTGGAAATAAACAAATTAAGAAGCAAATTTAAGAGGAGTATGTGGTCCAACATCATCTTCAGACGGTATTTCTCAGAGCAGGATTTATATCACACTACTAACATACTGTGGCCTTTCAATGAAGACTAAAATATGAATCATCATAGCCAATAATTTCCTCTGTCCATTTCTTACTAAGACCAGTCCATGTTCTCATTTGGCAATGACAAAAATACACCAATGCTAAGCACTGAACTAAAGGACAATATCAGCCACTTTCAAAGACTTTTGTTTGCTGTTCAGTGATTAAAGGGCCTGCGGCCAAAAATGCTAAAATGCATTTGATGAACACACTATAATGAGTACATACATTACCTTTAAACTTTGGCAGCATACTCCAGTTGCAAGACCCATGACACCCGCATCAGTGACCTGTTAGGAGCATTTCGAGCCAAGTCAAGCCAGTACTACTTCTAACAAAATCTAATTCTAGCAAAACTGGACAAAAATCTCTGAAAGAACACATCTTAATTTGAACAACCACTGAGTCCAATTGTGTTAAATCACAGATGCTCAACACCTCTACATCAAAAGATACAAAGTGTACCCAGTAAACATTTTGCACCCAGTCAACATTTATCAAAATGTTTACTGGGTGCAAATAAAATGTATATGTCATGCATCTGACTGTAGTTGAAACAATGTAAGTAGTCTGTCTTATTTCAGTCTATTCAAAGCATGTTACTTACCTCCGTCCCACCAAAATAGATGCTGTACAGAAACCTACAATTGGCCCCTATTTCAATTAAAGCTACATCGCTGACTGCAGAGCATTCCATGAGGGAAATGACCTCAAGCCATTTGCAGCTTCGGGCCAGAGCCTGAACTCCTGAATCAGTTACAGCTGAACATCCAGTAAGATCAACGACTTGAAGACAGGGGCAGTGGGATGCCAAGGCCTCCAGACCTAGAGCAAATATACCATCACAAATTTGTGCCTTGAACTGAAGAATCAACATAATTCTGCACTTTACTATTGGACAGTCGTTAATTTTATGTACCCTCTGAAGTGATGTGAACACATCTTGTGAGTATTATAGTCCTTAGTTGCGGACAGCGTATTTGTTTGAGTGCGGAGTCTGAAATCGTGCAGTTCTGCAAGTCCAGTGAGCGGATTCCTGCATGCAGGACCTGCAAACACAGGACAAGGTGCTTCAGAGCAGTACAGCTGAATAGTAAATACACATATGGAAAATGAATTAGGGATGCATCAATTTGGGAAATGTGGGCTGATTTCGATACACATACAATACACACATTTACTCAATCAATCAATCAATCAATCAATTAATCAACCAACCACAATTTCGACTCTGAAGTACATTGTGGGTGACATTTACAATGTAGCCAAGCAAATTTAAACAGGGATTGAAAAAGTTAAAATGAAATTTAATCAGTTAAAACAAATTAAGACTAACAAGACTATAAGTGAACAAGAAAAATGTATAATAAATAAATATAAATATTAAGTAATTGAAATAAAATAATGACAATAGCAAAATATAAATAATAAAAACAATAAATAAAAATAAATGAAAATGTTCTATTAGATGTAGAAACTAGGATCTACCTGGAATTACAAAGAAATACATTTTTCTAGAGGGTTACACATGCGGTAAAATGCAAAAATGCAGATATTTTAGCACAGTAACCCGGCCTCGCCCAAATGTTCTGCTCTTCCAGAGTATAATAAATATACCATCAAATATCGGCTGAAATATCGGACAAATCTGAACATTTTACTAAGCTGTTATCTGCTGATACTAGCGATAACAGCATGATATCATCCGACTTCATCGTTAAACGACAGTGGTGAATTAGCCATCGGCAGAAAGCCTCCTGCAGCACAGCGCAGTGACAGTAAGGGAGCGGTGAGGTTACCTGGCTGATGTTGGAGTCAGTGACGGAGCCCTGAGCCGTCATTATCCGAACCAGCGTGTCTTTGGCGCTACATGGCAACGTTTTAATACAGTCGCTGTACTGCTCCGCATACCGAGCCACACTCACAGCGCTCCTGGGGGGAGATTTGTTTTGATTCGGCAAGGAAACTCATATCTGTGCAGTTCCCTTATCCAACATTACAAAGCATAATAATGTTTACATCAGCTGAGCAGAGTAACTCACAGGTTTAAAAGAGAATCCACGGCTGCTGCCATCTCTTCGCACCCAGGTGGTGTTGATGAGGGTCACAGTGAGAATTTAACGTCAGCGTTACTCTCCACGCCGCCCGCCTGTCTGTCTGCCTACCTGTCAGTTTCACAGCCCTACGAACGGTGTAATGTTAAAGTCAGACAGCAGACACGCAAAAGCTTTGGCGTGAATTCATTTCCCTTTTCTAAATGTGTAAAACGGAGCCACTCAAGACTAGTTCAAGTCCGTGTGTTTACACACACCCACACTGTTTACATCGCGGGTATGCTCAATAGTGGGATGGACTTCCGTTCACGGCTGAGCATTATATTTCAAAATAAAAGTTGAGTGAAAAAGCATGATTTTCTAAAGCAGAGATTTAACGAGCAATCCAAAAAAGCCAAATGTTAAATCAGATGTAAAAAAAAAACTCCCCATATGTAATCGTAAAAAGACAGTAGACAAGAATAATGTTATGTTTCAGATAGCTCGTTATTTATTTATTTATTTAGAACAGAAATTTAAGTGGTCCTTCACATGAAACGCAAATAAAA